>NW_017729034.1:41825174-41839590 GCF_001723915.1 Gavialis gangeticus | reverse complement strand
GTATGTACCCCCGCCCCCCCCCGGCGCCGCGCCGTGCCGTGCCGCGCGCCTACCGTAACTACCGCCGCGCGCCGCGCGCGCCACATCGCTACCGTAAGTACCCGGCGCGGCCGAACTCGGCCGCGCCGCGGCCCGCCGTTAGTCGGGGGTTCTGGCGCACACACGTATACACGTACACGTACATTCACATACACATGTACACATGCATGCACGTTCACACACGTGTACACATACTCATACATTCACATGTTGCACACGTACACACACACATTCACATACACATATACTCACACACCCTCATGCACATGCACACATGGATGTGCATACTACACTAACGCGCATACACATACACACACTACTTACATACACTCATGTGCACACACATACTTATACATACACTATACTTGCATACACTTATACATGCTCATACACATGCTGTACTTCCACATATACTCACATACTCATGTACACACACTACCTGATATGCACGCTACACTTACACACGCACTGCAGGCAGCCATCCTGCCCCAGGGAGCATGACCAGCTGCCTCGTGTCAGTGGTAATGGGGCAGGGGAATGGTTTGCTACAACCCCCTCTCAACACAGCAGCCCACCCCACACCCCTCCAACTCTTATCAGTTGGTAGAAAAGTGGGGAAATGAGATGGAGTCGGCTGGGAAACCTGAGGTCTCCAGGCCAAGACAGGTGATGCAGAGGAAGGCTTTTGCCCCTAGCATGGAAGTTGCTGCAGTTCTAATCTTGCAAGACATCCTGTGCAGACAGAGCCTGGGCCAGGGGAACCAATGCTGCCAGAGCTGAAGTCTCCTCTGCACACAGAAGCTGGGCTACCCAGTGCACACAAAGCATCATCCTTCGGATGGTGACAAGGCCACACTGGCTGAGAAGGCCTTTAGACCAATATATCTTATTCCTTTTGGAGAAGGGAATAAAGTAATGCTAGTGTGTAATGCCTTTATACCAGTGAATAACCCTCCAAACTGGGGATGGTGTAACAAAACACTTTAGTAAAGAAGTTGCACCTTAACTGAAAAAGATACACAGCTGTATTTAGACCAAAAGCTTGTTTTTCTTTCATAGCTACATTCAGCAATACATTAGGACTAAGGGGCTCAAATGCAGTTAGGCTAAGTGTCTCCAGCAAGTGCCATTATGACCCTTTCCCTTCACCCTTGCCTGATGTTGTGACTGACCCACCACTGCTACATTTGGGGCCAAGCAGAGTCTTCCTCTATCATAGCCCTGGTCTACATGCTTTGTGCACCATATAACTAGTTCAGTAATAACACACTTACTATTGCAGTTAATATCAGTATAAAAGGTATACCTTATGCCCCTTCCAGTTTACAGTAATAAACTATTTAACAGTATAATGCATCTTTAGGCCTGGCTCCATGCTGGAAAAAAAAGCTCTCTCAACTGACAGTCACACTTTTTCTGTTAATATACCAGTAGTAGCTGTATACCAGTAGTAATTGTATACATACAATTATACTACTATAAAGGTTTTCTTGTACTGTATACACATACCTATAACTCACTTGCTTCCCAAAGCAGGATATATTAATAGTGACAAACAATTTAACTGCAATTATATTTCGGGGGTGTACCATTTTAAATATATAGGATAGTTATTCTGGTTATGTACTGTAAAGCCCCTGACTGCTGCTCAGTCTGTCAGAGAAGCTGAGGCCACCTTAGTGAGCAGCAGTTCCATACTTGGTCACCCAGAGGCCTCTCTATGAAGGTCCCCAGCATCACTGCATCATGGGATGGTAGCAGCTGGAGTTCCCTGCACACAGGGTATATATGGACTAGAATAAGACAGGGTTACTACAGTCTTTTCCTTAGGGCAGATGCAGCTCAATACCTTTTTACTGCAGGGTAGGAGATCTCAGCTTGCCCAAGAGGTGAGCCTAATGTACCATTTCAATAGCGGTATAAAGGTCTTAATCTGCATGTACACAAGAGAAGTTTGAGTTGTTTATTCAATTAGCTAACACAAGTTATCTAATATCCCTTTTTGTTGGTGTAGATAAACCCAGAATATTTTGCTGAGGTGATGATACCATTGCTCCGAGCAAGGTGAGGGAGTCAGAGAACATGGAAAGGCGCTTCAAATCTTAATAGAATAATTATTTCAAGGTGCTTTCCTAAAGTTTACAGCCAGTACTACTTTAGTCCACACACACCATTTTTAATTGTTTTGCAACTACGAGGCTTAAACATTTAAACATTAAAGCCTTAAGTTCAAATATCACCTGTCTTCAAGAGCGGGAATCTGGTTGCAGCACAAGTGCTTGGCTCAGTCCTCACCTCTTGTAGAAAACATGCAGATCACAGCTCTCATCAGTACTTTATTTCCCTAGGTTGCAGTGATCTTGAAGGCCCTTATTCAAGTTCAAAGTTCAAAACTTTATAGATCCTCACTAGCCCAGGTTATGGATTCATAGCTCCTGCCTTATGCACCTATCTGCATATATATATCTCTATCTTTAAAATGTACACCAATGAAGACTTAGAGCGCAGTCCTACTCTGAAAAACTAAAAATGCATTTTTCTCTCTCATGACATCTGCTCCCTGTATATATGCAGTCGACTTTAGTAACAAGTTCTTATCACTTTATACTCCTGTTGCCATGGAGAATGAAAACAGCTAGAAGCTTTCATACACATAAAGAGATTGTTTACTTACCTCAAGACATTCAAACCCGAGTGTCTAAACTAAGAATCCTAACTATAGCAATAGGCATCCAAGTAGAAACAGTATAATTTTATGAAGGATAATCGATGCTGAGAGGGAAGAAAGAGGGTAGCTACAGGTGTTAATGGGAAATTTAGCTCAAGTTGAGATCACAGTAATAAATTCAGGTCCAGTTAATAGAAGCAGAACAACATTCAGTAAATTTTAAACAGGGATATCAGAGGGCAGGTTTTGACCTACAAAATCCTTATCACCAACAGTTGTGGTTGAAGAGGTGAGAGTCCTTGTTAATTTCAAGTGCAAGATGATTTAGTGACATTGGACTATTCTTTTGTCCCACCCTCATTAAAAAAGGGCAATCTTACTAATTTTTTCTGTTGTGCACAATTGTCATATGGTCACCACTGTCAAAGCAAGAACTTTTCCCCTGAACTGATGTGTCCTCACTAGGCATGTCTACGCATGATGCTACATCGCCATAGCAATTCACTATAGTGATGTAGGTCCACGGGCAAAAACCGTGATGCAGCTATGTCGCTGTATTGATGTGCTCCCCCATTATAGCGCATCACTATGGTGACATATTGTGCCTAAAAATAACTGCATGGCATGCGTGGTACGGGCTGTAACTGAACCATCATTTAGTACTTCCAAAAGGAAGTACTAAATGATTGCGCAGTAACAATGGCACCATAGTGGCACATGTAGGTGCGCTCCCGGAATCCTATTTGCGTCAGAAGTTTAGCTAGTTTTCTAGTTTTACTATAGATCTGCTTTAACAAGAAAAAGTTATTTGATTAATTGTTTCCCATTCTTCTCCCCCTTTTTAACTCAGGTGGCTGAAGGGATTTTCTGCTCAGGATTTCAGCATAACTTTCTGACAGGCCATGTAGAAAAGTTTTCTCCATCCTCAAGTCAACAGAAGAATACAAACCTCTGAAAATAGAAAGCTTAGTGCAAATGGTGTCATCCTTAATATGTGAGGTAACTGCTTACATAGCAGCAACAGCTGTAAAAAAAAACCCTAGCAATAAAAAGTTAATAATTGGATTCCTCTGAATTCAAACCTTCTCTCAGAAGTCATACATTCTTCTGTCTCAAGGCATAAAACAGTTTTCTGTATTTAATTTAGAAGGTGCTAAACTTTCTATAAATAGTAGAAATAAAATGCACTGTGTCCTTTTTGTGTTTATTCATTCATCAGATCACAACATGTCTGTTCCCCCTAGTTAGTCTGTAGTCTTGTTTTTAAAGTTACTTTAGTTCTCTTTCCTGACAGTATCACTTCCTAAAGGGAACTGCATCTTTCAAGACAGAATCAAGTGTCTTTCTGTTTTTCCCATGCTTAATTGTTTCAACTGCATCACTGGGCCAAAGTTTAGACAAGCTTTCCAATGCAAAGGTTGTCTAACTTTATTCAAACTATGCCATTACTACCAGGAGTAACTAGGAATAATGGCCACAAGTTGATTAAGAGTAGGTTCATACTAGACATTAGGAAGCACTACTTCACAGTCAGGGCGGCTAGGATCTGGAACCAGCTTCCAAGGGAAGTCGTGCTCGCTCCTACCCTGGGGGTCGTCTGACCCCAGCATTCTTTCCTGCCATGGCAGGGGGTTGGACTTGATCTGCTCAGGTCCCTTCCGACCCTACCAACTATGAAACTATGAAACACTTGTCCAATAAAATATATGAACCCCCAAAAATCCTTGTCTCCCATATAATTCCTGGACCATCGGGGTTACAACATTACCAAGATTATCATAGTTTTCCTGCAATAACTGTTACCCTCCCCTCTCTCCCTTTGCCAAAAGAGGCGCATGAACTGGGGCAGAGGGTAGATAAAAGTCATACTTACTACTTCCCACATGTCCATGTATGCTCTTTGAATACTTCTCATTCTGACTGAATTCTGATCCACTTCTATTTAAGATAATGTTAATTATTCCATTGACTTTAATACATTTTAAATTAAACTGGGTGAAAGCTAGGTTGTCTGATCTGCATCCTGTCTCAGGCTCAGCATGGATCAGGTAGACTCATACTATGGATCAGGTAGATTTACCTCTGCCATACACTGGGCAAAGTAGCATGGATCTTGTGGTGCCAGATAACAATTCTTCCTTTCTACACACTGGTCAATACGCTGGACAATTCTTCCTTGACACTGGTCTTCTTACACTATCCCATTTCCTATTACCTTGGATTCTAAGGGTCATTCTACCCATAAGGCCTCTTCTCTTTCCCTTCCCTAAACCTGCATCCTAAATGGGTTAATTCCTACTGCTTTCAGACTTTCCAGTACCAACATTCAGTCTTTTTAAAGCAAAAACAATCAGCTTTCTTTTAGAATGGCAGGAGAGTGTGCATGTCAAGTCAGTCACTTCCCTTCTACATTACATGTCCTCAGATCTAGTCAGAAATTTTTCAGTGAAGACCAGGGTTTTTGGTTGTAGCTGTGTTGGTCTAAGGACATAGGCAGGCAAGGTTATTTGGGTAAATGTGATATCTTTTATTAGGCCAACTAAATAGTTGGAAAAAATGTTCTTTGCAAGGCCTGTACTTGTGTGCCATGAACCTGAAGATTAGTTTTCAGGGGTACTGTTTCAAGTAGAGTTGAGAATGATTAATGATTCTGAAATTCAGGCTGCTAATTGTGATTTGGTACTGATCTTAAATGCCAGGGCTTCCTTTGTTTTACTTCTACATAGTAATTTCTACTAGGTTCTCTGTAAAGATCAAGATATTTAGATTACTTTGCTTCTGCTCCAGAGAATGCCAGGTCTCTGAACTGTTTGAATTTTTCAGTTACTCCACTAAGCACAGTGAAATGGTTACAGAGACTTAGGATGCCATCTGTATCCCTCTGCAGATCTTCCACATACACTTGCCCCACTACTCTGAGACAAAACAAGCAGTACATGATAGTGAAGTCCAGAGAGAACTTGGGGGTAGAAACAAGAGGAATATTTGGTATAAATTTCAAGGGAAGCCCTCCCATAGGTGTCAAGGGAAAGGTTTCACACTGGGATGTCATATGATGTCACAGAGAACTAATGTGAAGAAGGCATTCAGGTCAGGAGAACCACCCACCCTAACTTCTATGAGGTCTCTTTAATGATTCCCTCCTACCCAGTCACACACTTCCTGGATTGGGGTCTGGACTTTTTCTGCTGGGAGAAAATTACTGAAGTGTCTCTTAACTGCAAGATCTCTTGATTGGGCAATTAGCCTGATGAGCGTAAGTAGAGAGCTGGGTCATCTTCCAAAATAAAAAACTGCCTTCCTGAGATAAAATGATCGGAAACAACAGTCCTAACAGAGGCATTAGTTGTTCTAAAAGGGATGTTATGAACAATCATAATTAGGTTTAAGAGCTAAGTGTCACTTCACTGTGTGTCACAGGGCACCCCTACATGTCCTATATGACTGCAAAGTACCCACCAGTGCTGTGGGTTGTTTTCAACCCTACTGCACAGTAGTTCGTTGCTACTGCACAGTAGTGACAGTATCACAGTTAGTACCTGCAAATGCTACGTCACCATAGCATTTGCAGGTACTGTTTTTGGGGTTTTTGGGGTTTTTGTTGTTCTCCCGCCCTGGCGGGGGGTCGGGCTAGAAGATCTACTAGGTCCCTTCCGACCCTTATTCTATGAATCTATGAATCTATGAGCTCTGTTGCCATAGCTTGTTGCTATGTCCATGTAGCATCTCATGTAGACATGCCTACTCATGTACACAATTTCACAAAAACCATCAGGCTAACATGCCTGGCTAATATTGCTGGATACCACAGAAATTAAGGTCTAGTCCAGCTCCTTTCCTCACAAAAAAGAAGACTAGAACTGGTCATGACTCTTCTCCATTTTTGTTCTGATCATGAACTCAGCATTATAACATTATCAAATAATAATATTGCTGAAACATCACCTGTGGAATTGGTTGGATTGGAACATTAAGTGTGAATTAACATTTGTTGTCTAATATCCTTTAAAACTGTTTATTTTCTTGATCTAGCCATGTCCTGTGACTAAAGCAATAGCACTTCCACAGTTTCTTAGATCTTACCAGTAGGAAGCCTGTTCTTATTCTGGCTTGCTTGCTTCCCTTAGTTTCTCCAAGTCTGGAAGAGGAATAGAGCTGTCAGGCAAGCAGCATTACACTACACTCCTGTAGTTACTCACATGGGAGTGTCCAGATTGGGAAGGAAAAACAGCTAGATCCTGAAATGTTCTGTCTCTCTAATGCTGACTCCAGACATTAACTTGACAAGGCTGCTACTGCTGAATGTCCCGGGGGGGCCTAACCTAACATCACAAAGCAGGAACAGCTCAGAATCAGAGAGGTGTCGAGCTATTTTTCTTTTGGTAATTTTGACAGCTACACAACAGCATCTGCCCAAATGAAATAATGGGACAGTGGTAAAGGAAGAGGAAGAGAAAAGAGAGACTTGGCAAGGTAGAAGAGAAGAGTGAAAAGAGGGAATAATGCCTTCATTATACAAGTTTTGCTATTCAGGAAATAAGGAAAAAATCTATTTGCCAACACATAAATTTGTACAGGTAACAGTATATAACCTAACATCACAAAGCAGGAACAGCTCAGAATCAGAGAGGTGTCAAGCTATTTTTCTTTTGGTAATTTTGACAGCTACACAACAGCATCTGCCCAAATGAAATAATGGGACAGTGGTAAAGGAAGAGGAAGAGAAAAGAGAGACTTGGCAAGGTAGAAGAGAAGAGTGAAAAGAGGGAATAATGCCTTCATTATACAAGTTTTGCTATTCAGGAAATAAGGAAAAAATCTATTTGCCAACACATAAATTTGTACGGGTAACAGTATACCTACCAATATTTAAAACCATTTTAACACCTTGAAGTTCATATTAAACTTTCTGATTTTAAGAGACTATACTTTAAATAGAAAAGCTTACAACAGGGGTCAGCAACCCCCGGCACACGTGTCAAGCATGGCACGCAAGGCCATTTTGCTTGGCACACCACTGACAGCCCGGGTTCTAAGCAGCTGTTGCCAGCCACGGAGCCCAGGCTGCTCCCAGCAGGCAACTGGGAGGCTGCAAGCCCTGCTGCAAGCAGACCGGGCTTCATGGGCTGGCTGCAGCCAGGAGGCTGCAAACAGCTGCTCCAGGCTCTGACATGTTGGCACTCTGGGACCTTCCAAGGTAAACATTGTGGTTTTTTAGGCACTGCAGCCAAAAAAACGTTGCCTACCCTGGCTTACAAGATACCATTAGAAAAATGAATAAAGCATTTTGAATTATGTTCTCTTATATGTTTATCAGCCAGTGCCACCATACTGGATATATTTTTGCTCAATTGCCTTTTATTTTGGAAGTGGAGCAAAAAGAAGAAAGAGAATAACATAATAGATACAGCAACAACTAGAATAATTCCATTAAAACAATAAGATGATTGCCAGTGAATGGGTACAGGTGACTTATTTAAAACAAAATAGAGAATTACCAAAATAAGCTAGAGACCCCCTATTCATTTTATTCCTTGTCAAAACGAAGAACACTTTCACATGCAGAAAGTGAAAAAAGTTGCACTTAACCTTGATGTTCCACCGCCACAGTCTAAAGATACTTCTGGGAGTGCAGCTTTAAAAGAGGGAATGCAAAATCCTGGAGCAGGTTTTTAAAAACAGAATTAGATATCCCATAAGGTCATGCTGCTTTAAAGAAACAGTATATGTGACGCATACAAATATCCCCAAAAAGCATGGAAAAACACTTTCCTATTGATCTTCCTGTAAAGTAGCAGATGCTTATAATATCTAATTAACAATTGTTCAGGTCAATTAAAATGTTCCCAGACTCTGATTTATAGGCAGAAGTCCTGTAAAATAGGATCAGGCAAAAAACGTATCTCTAGAATCCCCAGCTCCTATTATTTACTATGTAAGGTCCCATCTTCATAGATGAACTATTGCACATATACAGCTCAGCACAGGTATGAATATGCTTTCAGATTTTGTGAGTTCTCTTTCACATAGAGAAAAATCATGCCTGTGACAGAACAAGTTTTTGATCCAGGACTCTCTTCATACTTCACAGTAAGGTACAAAATGGCCACCAATGAAAGAAATGAAGGGAAAAATAATTTAAAAACCATAATTAGAACAACATATTATACTTATGAGGGCAGTTGTTTAGCAATCTTATTAACTACAATACAGGGTTACAGAAATAAAAATTAAAAAACTGGTTGTTTGTTAAATGACAACAGTGGACTTACCTGTCACATTTAAAACCAAAAACTTGAAAGCAATGGAATTCATAATTTAAGAAATGAGAAGGAGAAAAAAGAAAAGATAATTTTACACCAAAAGCAACCCAAAAGGGAGAAGAACCAGAGGTTACATGAAGTCCACAAGGGATCTTTTCTTGCCAATTTATTTTACATGGAAGATGTTCAAATAGTCTAATGATTAAGGAAAATGCCATTATAAACAATGCCAAACATAAACAAAACTCAGAAGATCTGAAAATGAAACAGAACTATGTCTTCAGTCTCAAGCACAAGGCACAAGATAGTATTAATTAATCAACTTGGAAGAAACCTTTTTTCTTCAATCCCTTGTAACTGTTATCTAGTCTTTGGGACCAGATGCCCAAACTTCACAAAGCCCAGTATTTTTTTTAGCTTCATAGCATTTAGTTTTGTAGATCACTGCTCCAATAAGTGCAAACTCTTCAATTAAGTGTATGCCATGTCTTAGTAACTGAAAATAAATCAGAAATCTCCTTTGGTTCATTACTTATTTGAAGAAACCTTATTGTGAAAAGGTGTTTTAGGAATTTTTGCACTTATGATTTCTCTTTGCAGTTCCACAGTTTCTTTGTTTGTGTTCATAAGTTTCCCAATATTTCTTCATGCTTTAAATTCATTACCTCTCTAATTACCTACCCTCAGTGGTTACCTTCATAATTATTTCAGTTGTATAGTAATTTCTTAAATCATGATATAGTAAGGATAACTGTAATCTGATGGAATAGTTCATCTAATGGGATTATTGATATGGATGGGTACAGCACTGGACAGGGAGGATGTGTGGCCTTGCATATTAAGGAGCTGTGCACATGTCCTGAGGTCCAATACAAAGTAGGAAGTAGATTTATTCAAAGTGTCTGGGCTAAGATAAAAAGGGAAAATAACAAGGGTTGACATTGTGGTGGGTATCTATTGTAGACCACTAAACCAGGAGAAGAAGGTAGATGAGGCTTTTTTTAAACAACTGAAGCAGCTAAATTTATAGCAGCTAAAGTTATAGCATAAAATCACAGAACCAGGTGGTTTTGGGGAAACTTTAATTGCACTGATTCCTATTGGGAAGGTAGTGCAACAGAACACAGAGAGTCCAACAAGCTTTTTACTTCTGTTTGGGACAGCTTTTTTGGCAGAGATGTTGGAGAAACCCTTTAGATGGGAGGTTCTTTTGTGTGGCAATATGTTCCCTCAAGGAAAGGTGACTTCACTGGAGTCACATTAGAGGTCTTTTTTTTTATTTATTTATTTAGTAGCAGGAAGGACTTTAAACATTCTGATAATTAGACCTATGAATGCTGGGTGTTTGCCATGACAAAAAGCTAAGACTTTAGTTCAAAAAGGGAAAAGTTATAGAATACAATACTTTAATTGCAAAGAAGGATATGGCATCAGAAATGAGTCCAATATGTAAAACATCCTGTATTTTTAAAGGTAAAAATGTATCAGATCATGCAAAAGGAAGCAGAACTTGTGGTAGAGGTGCTATCTAATTTCTTTTGCCTCTAGACCAATACAGTTACAACCTGAATACCTCAAATCATGCAATTTACATATAAATAATAGCTTGAAACTATTAAAGTCACTTATATTTTACTACTCCAAACAAATACAGAACCACTTTTGTAATAATTAATGGCAAAGCTTTATTCTGATAGGTTAACTGGGATGACAAAATCCTGATTATTTTAAAGTAAAGGCAAATTTTTTGTCCCAGAGGCTGTAAGTGCAACTAACAACATGGCCTCTGATCTTCTTTGCTTTGGAAGCATCCTTCTGATTTCAGTCATCTTTTGCCAGCCACTAGGAGAGGAACAAAACTATAAAATAAATATTTTAGAGACTAAAACCAAAAAAGTGAAAGGATTAAAACTGGAGAGTGGAAAAACATATATAGAAGTAAAAATGAGATCACTTCTCCTCAGGGTAAACCTCCGGCTTAGAAAAAAGGAAGCTGTAATTTGTGCATGCGGAGTTTATCCCTTGAACTCAATGGGACCATTCAAACGGATAGAGTTAAGCACTGATGATGAATATTGTCAGGTACATATTTAACTGCCAGCAAGACAGGCTTTTATCCATCAGCTTTTAAGACCTGACAAAATAAGGGTTGCTAGAACCTTCTCTTTTTTTCCTCTTCATCCCCCTTTCAAGGCCCAAAACTATTTTCCCACATTATGGTTACAGAATTAAAGTTCATCTTTCTCTCTTTTTTTGCCTCTGTCACGTATCCATATTTTTTCCCTCTCTCATCCATTTTTCTACTGTTTCTGGTCTCCTTTCCAAATTGTTTTATCTAATTTTCACTTCTGTGTGCATTTTTCCACTCTTCACTATTTTAATCCTTTCTCTTTTTGTGTTCAGTCTCTAAAATTGTGATTTCATGGTGTTTCCTCTCTTTCCAATGCACAGTCACCTTTCTGTCTCAGTAAAATCTGCACCTGCATCGTCTCTCTCAAAGTCCCAGGTATCACCCATTTACCTTCCCTTTGGATTTCTGAAGCTCTAGTGCACATACTAGTGGATACTGTTGCTTTTATTGCTACATGTGATTGCAGCTCCTACCAAAATCAGCTTTTTTATACTGGGGAGACCTGTGAAACATTACCCACCTCCACTATATGTTCAGCTTCAGTCTATTATGATCACACGACTTTGGAAGGGGATAAATGGATAGCAAAAGGAATTTGGGAAACAATGCCCTAAATGCAACAGAAGTCATGTCTAGACTTGAGTAAAAGGTATTGTTTTTAAATGTTATTTAACAGACTTTCTGTATAGAGAAACAAGGGATTTTTTTGTGGCAGGGGATGATATCGTTTATTGGACCAACTCTAACCAACTCTATATTGGAAGAAAGATAAGCTTTTGGGTACCAGGTGCCCTTCTTCAAGGGTCTAAAATAACTAGCACTCAAAAAGACCTTGCTTCCCTCGTAATTCTTGGACCATCCCAGTTACAACACTGCTCCACCCCTACTTGTGTAGGGGAAACCTAGTTGTGTGCAATCAGTAGGTTTATTCCAACTCTTGATGTGAAATGGAGCCTATATGTTTGCACCTGGGTCTGTCATAATAGGCAACATCAAGTTTTGCAAGGGTCTATCATCTAATGGTCACAGCCAATTTTGTGTGTATTTGTATGGATTTAAGAAAGGTGGTACTCTACAAAAAATGTAACTCTTCTCCTTCATGAAGGGAGTAAATATTATCAGTATTTACAGAAAAGGAAGCAAAAGATTATAGACACCATAGGTCAGAACCAGTTAGAGTGCAGGAGTCCCTTACCTTTAGTCTTGTTCCTACTTACAAGACTACACTATCTAATTTGTGACTGAGCTGTCCTTTCTTTTAACCACAGGTCTTATGGGCTGCCACTGTCTGGGAGGGAATTTGTAACAGTTCATCAGTAGCAACGTGGAGGCACTTCTAAACTGCAGCTACAAAATAGTATCTTCTCCAGAATCAAGAAATACCCAGGCTACTGCTGAGAGTATTAGGGCTGTCACAAATGTGAATTTTTGCAGATAACAGCTGGCCGGGGAGTTCTGAATTATCAATGAACTTTGGGGGAAAATGAATTACTAATCTAGTGCTCTTGTGTAATAGTTTTTGAAATTATCTTTATAAAGATAAAAGATAGAAATTTTACTCTTTAAAATATAAAAGCTGAGAGATGCCTTTGCATTTCTAGGTCTCTCAAACCAGAGGGGAAGCTGATATTTGCAGGCAGTTAACTTTACATTTGCAAATACTATGGTGAGATCTTCCTGGATAGACAGAAAGGTAAAGGTAGAGCTGTAGAAGTGAACCTTTGTAGCAATATGTTCCTCAGAGAAAAGGGACTTCACTGGAATCATGCGAGGGCTTTGCTGGGGAATGCTCCAACCACTCTGGTAACTAGACCCCCAAATTTATTATGGGGATTGTGCCTGCCAGAATTATTCCAGAGTATATAGCTTCTTTGAGTAAGAGAACAGGAGATAATTCTTAGCATCATAAAAGATCAGAAAAATCACATGCATTATCTCCATGGCTACCAAATCTATTCATCAGTAACTTGGCAGATCCGTGGTTGCCATTTTTAAGGTTTTGCAGATACATTGCTCAGTGTAAAGATTAATAATAATCAGAGCTTCCTATGTGAGCTGCTGTAACCGAAGAAGCATGTATTTGACCTTTGTTCAAAAGGAAGAACCTGTTACAGCAGTAGCTTACCGTGCTATCGTTTTGCAGCATATTGTAAAAGTTTCAAATGTCTGGGCTAGAAATTAACTAGTTAGTCCACTGGTCCTTTCACATGGTCTAGAGAGTAATAGGTTTGTCCACATCTTTTGTAGAGATAATAAGTGTCTTTTCCTCAGTACTAACATCTCCAGGTGCAGATGGAAAGACAAACTATTGCTAAGCAAAACTCATTTTTCCCCTGGTTTCAGGTTTGGAAGGGGGAAAAGTGGAGCCAGTCTAACAGCTGTCCTGACAGGGAAGGATAAATATAATTCTGGGTAGTCAGCCATAATGGGCTAGGAGATGCCCTTTATTTCCTGTCCTGAAAAGCACTGACATGAATCCCCAACTAGAATATTATACAAAAATACCACCTATATAATGTGACTATGCAGGGTGTGGTCCCTTTTTATTAAGCTGGGGATTCCCGAGCCATGGTGCCCTGGCTGGCATGCTAGTAATGTCCCCTTTTGATATTCTCAGTACTGTACTAAATTTCAGTCCTTCATTTCTGCTTACTGATATGGAAAAGTCGGGGGATGGGGATCCACAGGAGAGGGAAAAAACTCAACCAGGTGTAGGACATGCCCAGATAAGAGCTCAGGTAAATACCAAGAGACCAGTTGTCTCTCAGGTAGGGGGAGTGCCCAGGGCTCCCACGGGGGGATTAAGGTGTCTCTTCACTAATGCAAGAAGCATGGGGAACAAGCAGGAGGAGCTTGCTCTCCTGCTTGCAAGTAGTAAAATCGACCTGGTTGGCCTAGTGGAGACATGGTGGGATGAAACTTTTGACTGGGCAGTAGACATAGAGGGCTATAGAGTGTTTAGAAGAGATAGGAAGGGGAAAAAAGGTGGGGGGGTTGCACTCTATGTTAGGGAACAGTATACCAGTTCTACCTTCCAAATGGGACGAGAGGAAGGCTTAACTGAGACCCTGTGGGTCAAACTTCGAGGGCGGGGGGAGAGGGATCTGGTGGTAGGGGTTTACTACAGGCCACCACATCAGGAGGAAGAGCTGGATCTGGAATTCTCCAGGCAGCTTGGGGAAGCCGTGCATGCAAAGGATGTTGTGGTCATGGGGGATATGAATTATCCTGACATCAACTGGGAGGAGCAGTTGGCCAGGTCTAGCCACTCACGAAGGTTCCTGACGTGCGTACAGGACCTACACCTCGTGCAGG
>NW_017729034.1:41819543-41824171 GCF_001723915.1 Gavialis gangeticus | reverse complement strand
TAACCTGGTCTCTTTCTATGACCAGGTAACAAAGAGCTTAGATGGGAAGGAGGAAGTCAATGTCATCTTCTTGGACTTCCAGAAGGCCTTCGACACAGTGTCCCACCCAATTCTGGTGGGCAAGCTGAGGGACTTTGACGAGTGCACGGTCACATGGGTGCCAAACTGGCTCCAAGGGTGCACCCAGTGGTTGATGGTGGATGGTGATGGTGGACGGGTCGATGTTGACCTGGGAGGGTGTGGGCAGTGGAGTCCCCCAGGGCTTGGTCCTTGGGCCAGTGCTGTTCAACATCTTCATTAGCGACCTGGACAAGGGTATGGAGAGCACCCTGTTCAAGTTCGGTGATGACACCAAGCTGTGGGGTAAAGTGAATACACCGGCAGGCAGGGACCGCATCCAGGCAGACCTGGATAGGTTGGAGAAGTGGGCGGATCTGAACAGGATGCGGTTCAACAAGGACAAGTGCAGGGTGCTGCACCTGGGGAGAGGGAACTGGCATTATGGTTATAGGTTAGGGGCTGACCCTCTCAGCAGCACACAGGCAGAGAGGGATCTTGGAGTCATGATTGACTCCAGGATGAATATGAGTCGCCAATGCGATGAAGCAATAGGCAGAGCCAACCGCACCCTGTCATGCATCAACAGGGGCATCACTAACAGGTCCAGAGAGGTCTTGCTCCCCCTCTATGTGGCGCTGGTCAGGCCGCAGCTGGAGTACTGTGTCCAGTTCTGGGCGCCGCACTTCAAGAAGAACGTGGAGAACCTGGAGAGGGTCCAGAGGAGGGCCACTCATATGGTTGAGGGCCTCTGTGGCCAGCCCTATGAGGAGAGGCTGAGGGACCTGAATCTCTTCAGTCTCTGCAAGAGGAGACTGAGGGGGGATCTTGTGGCTGCCTACAACCTTATCAGGGGCCAGCAGCAGGGACTCGGGGAAAGTCTGTTCACCAGGGCCCCCCTTGGAGTCACCAGGAACAATGGCCACAAGCTGAGGGAGGATAGGTTTAGGTTAGATATTAGGAAGAACTACTTCACTGTAAGGGTGGCCAGAGCCTGGAATAGGCTTCCCAGAGAGGTGGTGCTCTCACCTTCCCTGGAAATCTTCAAGAGGAGACTGGATAGGCACCTGGCTGGGGTCTTATGACCCCTGCCACCCCCAGTGCTCCTTCCTGCCCATGGCAGGGGGTCGGACTAGATGATCTGTCTAGGTCCCTTCCGACTCTTTGGTTCTATGATTCTATGACTCTATGATTTATGGCTAGCATAAGGAAGAAGTCTGGATCCAGCCCCATGCTACATGTTTACATCAGATTGAGGCTTTCTTTTAGAAGACTTTAGAATTACACACAGGTAACTATAGGAATAAGACTGGGCAAAAAAGTAGACCCACTTTGTTGTAAGGATATGCGGTCTCTGCACCTGTTACTAATTTTTCCTTTGGATGCTCAGTGTGTTTAAGAGGTAAATGCACACCTAAGTGGGTTTAGTATGCTATTTCCTTAGATCCTTCACCATTCTATATTGGATTCCTTCCTTTTGTTTTCAGTATATACTCTATAAGTAATAGGATCCAGTCTCACAGGTTTAGCCTTACCAGCTCTATAAATGAATCCCAGCTCTAACTCCTTGCACCCAAATTCCAACTCTCTTTGATCTTCTATCTCCTGCTGTCATTCCCATATCTGTGGAATATCCCATACCCTTTTTCAAAAAATAAGCCACATGAGTTGCACATGGAAAGAGGGACACAATCAACATAAACATTTTATTGAAATGTCATAGTCAATCATAAACATCTTATTTAAATAATATTTGTATTAATTTCAGCCCCAGTAGAAAGGTATTGTTAATTCTGCTTTGTATACAAGGAAATTCTGGATGGAGAAGTTAGGCCCGATCCTATGTGAAGCTATTAACATGCCTAAGAGTTGACAAAATGGGGGGCCTAAATCATTGTACTCTAAACTTGTTTAGTAGATTTTATCTGAAATACCAGCAACTGTAATTACTCATTATGTCTATAAAGATGAGCTAAAAAATAGGTACATCAGTAGCACTAGACCATTTATGTAACAGGCAAATAAAATGCTGATTTCCTTACATGGTTTAATAAACCGCCACATGCAGTTACATGAATGACATAATGAACATTTAGGCTGCATCCTCATGAGCAGGGGCATGCGGTTGCTGCAAGAAAAAAAGCAGTGGCACAAATTCATACCACTGCTTTTTGCCTTGGCACACACCACTACACATGGGGAAAAATGCTCCAGGTGGGGTAGGGGAGGTTGGGACCAGCACCTGGATTGGTCCCAGCAGCCTTACATAAGGTCCTGGGGGCCTCCTGGGGTTCCAGTGGCAGAGATCCAAGTGTGCAGAGCCTGGCAGGTAGCTGGAGCATGGCTCTGGCTTGCCAAGCTCTGGTTTTGGGCAGTGCACACTGCTACCACATGCGCCACCCCACATTTTTTGCATGCTTTTTTTTTTATACTGGGATTTCCCAGTATCTAAATTTGTCTTGACGCTGCAAATATGCAGCACAGAGAACCAAATTATGTTCCTTGGTGAGGTGCCTTTGAGGTGCCATAAAACACGTAAGTGCGCTCGTGTGGATGTGGGCTAAGGGGGCAAAAAGGCTATTACATATTGTAAACAATGCTGTTTTAGGCTTATTTAATAGTCTTACCTATTGGTGAGAGTAAATAGTAAATCACAATTCATGGAATATAAAATTAGGTGAAATATTATATCTTTCAGTGGGTTACCAACACGTAATCCAAGGTGGATTTATATTTCCACATTGCAAAGGTTGTAATTAGCAATTTAAAACATGTATGTATATTGGCACATGTTGGATACTCTGCTCTCTACCTACATCATACCTATAATCTCTCTCAGCAAACATTGATTGCAACTGACCTGATGGTTCTGGAAAAATATGTACTGCTAGTATTACTTATGCAAGTAGTCCCATATACTTGGGAGTAAAATTACCACACATCTGCTTGTTTGCAGGCCTCTCCCCATGTAATCATCAGAAAAATGTAATAGAGTTCCTAACCCACTTAAGTTTTATCTATTTTTTGCCAGAGATTTTTTTTTATTTCTTATTTATACTTGGGTCTATTCTTGTATTTTAATAAGATGTAAAATCATGAGACACAAGGAAATTTATTCAAACAGTTGTGTTAGGATATTAAAGAATGTTATTGATGCCAGTCATCTTGCATGGTAATGGAGTATAACATCAGCATCAGTTTTTCACAAAAGTCTCTAACATCTTGTCTGTAGGAAGGAATTGCTGGTATAACTATACTGACAAAATCTCCTACCATTCAGAGTCCTTTTATCAATATATCTTATACCAGTTACCTAACCAACATAAGAGGTACCAGTGAAAGGACTTTATGCTGGTATAATTGGATCCACGTGAGATAGTTTACCAGTCTAGCTTTCTTGGTTAGGGGGATGACATTTTTCACACTCCTGACATAGTTATCCCAATAAAACTACTACCAGGATGAAATATCAAATTATCTAGACAGAGTTGATGGACTCGCTTGTGACTTTGCCACAGTGTAGGTGCCCTCTCCAATTCTAAAAGAATAAGAGCTTGGCTTCTTTTTTTTCCTAAGGCAGATGTAACTCTCTTTGAAGGTGTGCAGGTATGGGAAAATCAGGATAAAGTAACAGGCTTTTACATTTTATGCTGAAGTGATTTTTATTTTGGAAGAGGGTCCACATGGTGTCCATGTTAGTCTGCACAGACTAACCTAAAATATATTTAAACGTGAGACAGAATATCTGATAGAATATTAATCTCTTTGCATAATTAAAGGTTGTTCCAAGGCAATGTTCTTCAAATAAGAGAATGTCAGAGCATAACAAAGGCAAGTTAACTTTCTGTTTTGATGTAGGGAATCCCCTGTGAATGACTTCCAATGTTAATGTTTACAGGGAAATAGTAAAAAAAAAGCCACCTTAGTTAAAATCCAATTGAGATGAATGAGGAAGTTCATACCTTTGGGCTTGATTTTAAATCATTCAGGCCAATGAGAGACTTTCCATTGATCTAAATCAGAGCAAGGTCAAGCATTTAGACCCTAAATTTAGTCCCTCTGGAATCTTTTCATTGACGTTGGAGGCATTGGTTTATACCATTACAAACAAATCTTGGTTCCAGGATGGGGCTTATGGACTTTGGTGAGTATGGACTTTGGTGGATCAGAACTTGACCTTTTGTTCTATTGTTTTAGTTATGTCCCACAGTAGTCTTTAGAGTCTATAGACAGAAATTCTGAAAATGTTTCTACAAACAGATGGTCTAAACATTTGTTTTAAAATACATGAAAATGTACATTAAGAGGAAAGCAGCTCTCTATGAGGTGAGCTTAGATCATTGCTTTTTCTTATGCCCAGCTTTGTTTGTTTTGAATGATCTTTAACATAGTGGGTATGTGGAGGGTTAGGTCCATCTAAATGTTCATCTGTGCAGACATTTGGGAAGTTTAAATCAGGCCAAAAATCAGGTGAACTAGCTTTGATTAGGAATGGGTGAGCCTGATCCAGCAAACATTTACACACATTTGGTGCACAGCCCTAGGGCTGGGAAAGCCCAGTCGCTCACTCC
>NW_017729034.1:41810053-41814543 GCF_001723915.1 Gavialis gangeticus | reverse complement strand
CAAGTTTGGAGAATAAGGTTGGGGTATGTGGAGGGTTAGGTCCATCTAAATGTTCATCTGTGCAGACATTTGGGAAGTTTAAATCAGGCCAAAAATCAGGTGAACTAGCTTTGATTAGGAATGGGTGAGCCTGATCCAGCAAACATTTACACACATTTGGTGCACAGCCCTAGGGCTGGGAAAGCCCAGTCGCTCACTCCAGCCCCAGGGCTGAACTCTTCCTACCCCTCTGCAGACCCACCAGCACTCCACCATTATTCCCCCAATGGACCCACTAGCCCCCCAATCACACCCACCCCTCCCTCCACCCCAAGTAACTTACACCAGGTTCCTGGTATGGCCCTGAGTATTGGCAAATATTTGTACAATCCACTTGTGATCTACAAACATGCAGCTTAAAGTAAATGATGTGATTGTAGAGTAGGTGCAGTGAATGTTTGTATACACCCAGTGAAAGCAGTGATAATATGTTAATAGAAGACCTAAGAACAACAACCAAACCCTACCTATATGCCATGAGAGTGATACTCCTAAATATTAACAATTACGTGATGGGTTATATGTTTGTTGACCCATGTTCCTGGGATATGGTGATTCAGACTTGCTTTTTACACTTTCCTCTAAAAAAAAAAAAAGAATTTTCCCAACCACAGTACAGAATTATCAGTAGCTACACCTCTGATCTTTCTGTCAGTGTCTGAATGTACTCCAGCTTTTACTTTTCTGGGCAAGTGGGGTGGGAGGAATGAGGGAATCTTGCAATTATTCCAACCTAAGTCTGGGTACTGTACTATAATAGCCCCATGCACCAAGTGTGGTTTATCAGATTGGCTCAATGGAATTCAGTCTCTGAAAGTCTTCCCTTTGAAAGCTGTGTATGAACCCAGTTACTCAAAACAGCCTTTTCAAAACAAAGTATTATTTAATATTTTGGGATTTAGCACAACAGTCTGTAAACATATCTGACTTGTTGAAAGTTTAAGTAGACCTAGCTTGTCCCAGAAACTCTTGACTTAAACTGCTGGACCACCTGGTCTCTCTCTTTCTGTCTCTTGTCTGATCATACTGTTCTGTGTGATCCAGTAGCAGGGGAAGGATTTCAAAACAGTTCATCCTCTACTTTGTCCTTTAACTATTAGTAAGTGAGAAGCTATCAGAAGTGTTTGTCCATATTCCTGTCTGTCTGTGTGCAGCCTATAACCTGTGTGTCATCTAACCAATTTGATTAATCTAACAAATAACACAACAATAGCAATACTGATAATGATGATGATGATAGAGATGGGTATAGACTGCTCATAAAATACAATTCTGTCCTTTTTGGTTCCACTTCAAATCCTTGCTAGTTGCATTCATGACAGTTGCTAGTCATTAGTATGATCATGACTCATTTTGGTCATCCATCTAAAATCTTTCTGTATTTGTCTATGTGTATTCTTGTTATATGACTATCATCAGTATAATGTCTAAGAACCTCTCAAATTGTTTTAAAAACCCCTCCCAATAATATCTTTCTCAAGTCTACAGGAGTAATAGTTTGATAAGTTTATAGAAGTTTGTTTTGTTTGTTTCTCCATGTTTTCTGTGTAAGAGCTAATTAAAGGAACACTGCACTGGAGAAATCAGCTTTACATTTGGTGAAGAATGCCCATGGACTTCACTGTTTCCATGTCTCCTGGAACAGCAGATCCATTCTCTAAGTTTAGATCCTGTTAAAGTTGTTTTCTCCATTACATAAGGTTCTGTCTAGTGGCTGATAGTTTCATTGTTTTGATGGAATATGTATGTCATAGAAGGCCATAGCAACAGAAAAAATGGCAATAATTTGGGTACCTAGGCTTTGATTATAAGGAAAAGCAGAGACCTTGAACTTAACTCTATATTCAATGGAGAACCATTGCAGAGAGAAGTACTGGGTAAAGTTTTCATGGCAACCTGTGTTGCTAGGCAGATGGATTATTGCATTTTGTTCCAAATGGAGTGTACTCAAGGATTCTGGCTTGATTTCCACATATAACAAATGGCAATAACCAAATCTGGAGGTCAGAAAGATATGTACCACTGTGGCTACTAGTGGTGGGATGGGGCACAGGCATCTAAGCAGCTGCAGAAAAATGTAGACTTTTTTTTTCTTGCTCTGGCTGTTTAGAGCAGGGACTTTCAGTATCTGGCTTCTAACAGTGAGATGTTGTGGAGAAAGAAAAATGTTGATGTGTTTCCATTTTCTTACTAAACCTTCTGTCACGTTTTCCCTATTTTAAAGACAGATAGTTACATCAAGGCCAAATTACTTTTATCAGGAAGCTCATTATAAAGTGGCTTCCAGCTTCAAGGGGCAATTTTTATGCAGCCTATTTTGGTGCATTAAGGTATTTAACAGAACTTTCTTACTAAACCTTCATCCACTCCCATTCATCTGTGCAACAAATGGGAGAGGACAGTGTGAAAATCAACTGAATCAAGTGCTGCTGATAGGTCCCAGAGATATTACTGATGTATTTAACTTATATGTGGGTAGGATGACGTTATCCACCAGGGGTGTGTCTATAACATACAGAGACCAAAGCCTGACAGTGAAATTTGGGACCCTGGCAGACAGAGCCAGCATAACCATACAGGCAACTTCCTAGGACAGCAAACTGTAGGGGATGGCAAAAATGGTACCCTAGGCAAGCTGATTTCTCCAGCCTGTCAGTGCTCTGGGCAGGTGGGCAATATACATGCTTGGCTGGGCCTGGGCTTGGCATGATGCTTAGGGCAGAAAAAATCTTTGTGCGCTCTCTGCTGGCAGATTACACCTGGCACCAAAGACTACTTTTGACTTGCAAGCAAAAAGCACCTTTCTTCTGTACAAAGAAGGCTAGATCTTGTATGGTAGCTTGTAACACGTCTAATGTCAAAAAATAGTTTGTATAATATTACTTTTGTGGAAAATGGGAGAATTATTTGTATTTTGTATCACTACTATATGCATCTGGGTTTACCTACTTGATATTATTCTGCATGATGTTACATCAAAGGAAGCCATTAGGGAGAAGTGAACAGGAAACAAACCAGTGACAGAGGTAAGGTAGCTCCAATGAGACTACCAGTACTCCTTAAGGGAACATTGGAAGACATTAATTGGGACATCGCCACCTGCCTGGCTCCTACCAAGCTAGCAAGTCTGTTTTCCCCAGTTCTAAGCTAGGGATCAAAGGAACACTAAAGCATTTAAGATCCCTGTGGAAACAGCAGGATTGTGAGCAAGTGGAGATGAGTACAACAGGCACTGAGACAATGTTGCAGTGGCTGTGCTTGTCTATCAGACCAAAAGCAGAGGTGTCTGGTTTCAGTAGAATTTATCTAAAACTTGCAAAAAGAAATAAACCTTGGATAAAGACCCAGAGGTAGAGGTTTTGTTGTTTTGTTCTTTCTTCTGCTTCCTTATATATGTAAATAAACAATCATTTGTTTTGTAGAAACTTTTATTGAATCACTTTAATCAGCCATTGGTTCCAAAGGAAAAAGGTATTATAAGGGGCGAACATAGTGGGGCCTGATGTGTCATTACAGTTGGTGAATGGGGGATTGCAAATTAAGGGTTTAGTCCAAAAGTAGCATGACAATGTTTCACCCAGGGAAGAATGAAAATAATGATATCTATCATCAGAGAGGTGCACACCAGAGAAACTGAGATATTAAATGCTACTGAGATATTGAACACTACCTAATGCACAGCACACCCTCTATGCATAATACCTTACGGGTAAGTAGTAAATTGTACTCATCGAACACTGCTAAGAATTCCCTGGTCTTCTTTATCATCCAATAACTGCAGGGGTCAGAGATACAAAAGATGGTAAGGAGCTTTGATGATGTATTTTATTTATCTGTATAGTTGGGAGAAATGTTAAGCAAGCTTTTGGCCACAGATTACGATTCCTCAGGTCTGGGAGAGAAGCAGACACAGCTTGAGCTAAATAGCAGTTTGAACAAAAGCATATCTATTACTACATATATAAATGAAAAGATTCTTAAAGGAATGGAGGAAGGCTGTAAAATAGGAGCAAAGAGACATCAGGAGTGGCTACAAAAGAAGAGTAGTGCAGTAGAATAGGTAACAATTAAAAAAGAGCAAGATCACTCCATTCACTGTGGAGTGTAGAGAGACTAGCAGAGATAGTAGGCATGTTATGATAGATCTACTGTCTGCATTTAGTTCATATTTTAGTGTCCAGTGAGGCTATACATTTCTGTTTCCAGGTCCATCTTCTGAACATGCTTTGTAGATTTCCCTTAAGGGTGAGGACTGTGAGCTCAGAAAGGAAGTACCTGTTCTGTTAAAAGTATTCTCCTACCACTGTTAGCACGTCTCTGCCATTTATATATTTTCTGTGAGAGTTCATTCTGGTGCATTAATTTTGTTTAGTTTCACTCACATATTTTCCATGAGATGCATCCACAGATGCATCTCAAGCAGGTCCAAGGAGGTGATCCTCCCCCTCTAT
>NW_017729034.1:41803255-41809840 GCF_001723915.1 Gavialis gangeticus | reverse complement strand
CTACCCTGGGGGTCTTTAAGACAAGGCTTGATAATCACCTTGCTGGGGTCTTTTGACCCCAGTACTCTTTCCTGCCGTAGCAGGGGGATGGACTTGATGATCTGCTCAGGTCCCTTCCGACCCTACTAACTATGAAACTATGAAGGTATTTTTTATATTGGATGAGATGTACCACATTCTGTGATAGAAATATGTAGGATCTCTTGTGGGAGAAGGGGTTGACTGTAATGACAGTAGAGATGTGTTGACAGGTTTTGCATGTATTGTTAAAGCAGGGTTGTGTCCCATTTGGTGTCTGATGATGGTACTGATTGCTGTCAGTGCTCCTATAACTACTGTTTCTATGAATGGGATGACTCTTTAAACAGATGTTGTTGTTTCTAGCTTTGATCTCCACTTGTTTTATGAAGGAGACAAATGGCTTTTTTTAAGGTCATCACCAAAAACAAGTAGTTTGTGATTTTTTGCCTATTCCTTCCCTTTACTTGCACATTATAAAGGAAAAAAGATCTAGATTTGCAGTGTTCTAATTTTGTATTACTACTAAATATTGAAGCTATTTGTGAATTCATCTCTATAATAAAGCAGCATGAGTCAGATGTGAGTATGATGGTCGTAAAGGCTTGTTCTAATATTCCAAGGGAAAGCAAGGCTTCTCTCACATCCTCATTCTTCCATCTGAAGGACATAAGGTAATCAATGGACAGTATGCATGTAAGAGCAGTGAAAAAGAACATGGAGAAGGGTGCCAGTAAATTAGTCATTCATCTAAGTCAGTGGTAGCTGCACCTGGGTGGGTTGACTACTGCTAAGATATTCCATGCTACTACTGCTTGTTACTTTGAAATATGATAGTGAAGCTTTCACATATTTTGAAACAATCCATTTTATGAATTTCCTTCTTACACTGCCAGTCCTTCCTAGGTCCACAAGGCTGAGTTCTGCTTCCATTGCATCTCAAGTATTTGTCAGGGGTTGTATGGTGTTCCCTTGACAAAGCTATAAGTGACTGCTCACTTGTCTTCCTGGAATGGAGAATGTTGCAGGAACTCAGTGCATTCTAGTTTGTGAAGTGCTGTGTGTAGTTTTGCCCCTTTTATCATTCATTTTGGTATTTTAGTGGGGTAGAGTGTGAGAGCAAACTATAGCCTTTAATTACAATACACATGCTTAAATATGCCAGCTGGCTGTCATTTCTAATATATATCTGGTCTCACTGGGGATCCAGATAGGTTTTGTACCTAGGTAGACACTTCTGCATGCAGCAGAAATACTTTATTTTTATTAGCTTATCTCAATACACATATTCATTTATCAAAAGAATTAATAGAATTCATTTTCCCCTTGCTTTTAACTATATGTTTCTTGTATTGCAACTTTTGCCAGCGGAAGGAAGTTTTGTATTCAAAGACTGATATTTTTTTGGAACAATGATACTTACTATATTTACTCCTACTAGTATGGGAGGAAGTAAGGAATAATTTGTTCAACTTTCAAAATATGATGGAATGGAAAATATCACCTAGGCAGGTTGTGTGTAACAGGGCCCAAGTCAGTGGAAGCCTCTAAGGACAATATACAATGCAATCACTTGGGAAAATGTGGACTGAGTTATGGGTGTTGTTCTGATCAACTTTGATATGTACATTGAATTCACTAATGTAATTTGTTTCTCTTATAGCATTTCCTTTCACATTTTCTTCTAAGATAATTTCTGACATTTTTAAAAAGGAGGGGGGGAAGGGAGAATACAAGCTTGAAAGGGTACATTCTTTTCAGAAGAGTTCTTTTAAAGATCTTGCATATAGCAGCTGACATTCCAAGCTGTTGAATTAATTGTTCTGGGTTTCCTTTTATATGCATCTGTGCCAAAACATGATTAGCTGTTTCAGCCCACTCATACCCTGGGATGAGTTGTCTGTGCATTAAGTTAAAAAGGACACCCTCATCATAGAGTTTAGACCCAACATTCAATCTCCAATTTTTCCATGTGACATTATTCAACATACATTGCCAGGAAATTTAAAAAAAAGAAAGAAAGAAAACTAGCTGTTTTTTAAAACAAATCCAGCATTGTATTGTGCTCCTGTACTTAGCCAAGACACTGAAGCCTTGAAGATTAGGGAGAAACAGGTGCCGATATTTGGCTGCAAGTTACTCATAAGCAGCAGGAACTTTAGGCTGGAACAAGGGATGCAGGCAAAAGCACTCTGCTTTTACTATGTCTTTCACCCAAGTGGTTGAGATTCTGCTCACAGAAGGGGACTAAATACTGTTGTTGAGCTAAAAAGAACTGTAAGTGACAAAAGAATTTGCAGCCATATTAAAGAAAGCAGAAAGCAGAACCAGTGCCCATGGAATCTCAGGACTGGACTAAGATCTGCAGTGTAAATGAACTAATTTGACTGTGAGTGAAACCTCACTCAGCCATTGCAAACAGGAATATGAATTAAAATTGGTTTCAATAATTTGCTTTTACATGTCAGTTCTGCAGCCTATGCTTCAAAGCAAGAAAACAGGCCTGAGTGGGAGAACAAACTTCAAGCCCTTAACCTGCTAAGAAGCACAAGGTATAAGCCTCTGTGAAATCACTGGCTTGGTGGTTTGACATCAAGGCATAAAAAGAAGTCTCAGCTACTCCTGCTGTCTTTGGCTACTGTGAAAGGTCTGAAACCCCTGATAAACAACAGCGACAAGCAATTGTTGTTTATAACTTAATACAGGATTTCACACATAATGATTGTGGTTTGGATATAAGACCCTAAATAAAGTGTAGAATAGGATTATGCAAGGCATGTCTAGACAAATGTGGTTAAGTACTCCACAATAGAAGCATATCCAATTTGTTCAGGAGCTCTAAGGGGCTTGTCCCTTTTAATGAGATGACCAGGGGAAAATAAAACCGTCAATACCAATTCCAGGTAAAGATGAGTAATGGTGAGTGAAATTCTACAACTGGGACTATGAAAGAAGGCAATGGGAAAGTCCTGCCATTAGTTTTGAAATATAATTCTTTCTGTTCCTTAGTTTCAAACATAATTGACCCACAACAGAAACTTGACTGAGACTAGGTTTTCACTTCAATTGTAAGACCACTATAATCAAGATGAAACAAGGTTTGACTGAGGTAAAGGTGTACTGCTTGGAACTCTTGTTCTAAGTTCCCTTCTTTCCTCTATTCAGCCACTGTCCCCAACCCATATCCCTCAACAGCTTCAACAGGAGCAGGTTCACACTCTCCTAAAGTTTAGGTCAGCTCACCTAAATGCTTCCAACTGATAATCATTCAAAAGGATGTAGTACTTTGTTCAGAGTATACAATATTGTCCTGATAGACTAGTGATGTATTCTTTGAAGTTTCTCATACCTTTTTTCTCCTGTGCTATGTTTGATAACATGGAAAAAGAGAAAAATTAGCATAAGGGACATCACTGAACTGTTCCTTCCTGTAAGTATCAAAGGCTACAAAAAAGTAATTTGTTTTACTAAGCAAAGAGATCCTGTTCTGAATGTTCTGTTATTTTGCTGCATAACTGTATGCGTCTGTTGAGAGATGTAGCCACTTCTGCTTTGCTGCGTTTAAACATCAGACAAAGTAGTATAGTTGGCTAGGCCAAGAACAAGTGTCTAAGAAATTTCATAATAGGTGAAATATTACATGAACGGAACAGTTGCATTTCATCAAACCCTTGACTGAAACATTTAACACTCTGAAATAACAAACACAATACTCTCAATGTAGCTTAATTTGATTCCATTATCTTTATATTTCTCAACTTTCACAGCTGCCTTTGAGTCTGAAAAACCAAGGATGGCAAACACATCTGCGAAATGTGCAGTCAAAATTAAAGTAGGGATTTCCCTTGAATGCCAATGGATGCATTTAGTTGTTTGTCCTTCATAAGCAAAGGTGACCGCATCCAGCAGGCCGGGGTGGGGGTGGGGTGTCAATGCTGAAACTCTACAGGGACGGACACCTTTAGGGTGTCCTTGTACTGCTTCTTTGGTGCCCCACAAAAGCATACTCCATTTGACAGTTCATTGTAAAAGATTTTCTTCAGCAATTTGACAGTTCATTGTAAAAGATTTTCTTTGGCAGCCGAGTGTCGGGCATTCTTGAAAGATGGCCGGCCTACTTTAGCTGTGCCAGTTTCAGTAGGGTGTGGATACTGGGGAGAGCTGATCTTCTGACACCTCAATGTCTGGAATCTTGTCTTGCCATTTGTTCTTTAGTACCTTTCACAGGCAGCACAGGTGGAAGTGGTTTAGTTTCTTGGCATGACAATGGTAGACAGTACAGCTTTTGCAGGCATAAAGAGTCGGGAGAATGATAGCTTTGTAAACCTTCAGTTTCGTTGACATTTCAATGCCTCTGTGGTCCCAGACTGATTTACGGAGTCTGCCAAAAGCCATGCTGGCTTTTGCGAGCCTTGCGTTGACTTTATTATTGATGTGGACAGCACAGAAAAGCGTGCTGCCTAGATACGCAAACTTGTTGATCATCGACAGTTGTTGGCCTTTAACTGACACGTTGTTCCTGGGGTGTTGTGCCAGGCACAGGCTGAAACATCACTTCGGTCTTCGTGTCGATAGTGAGTCCGAAGTTGTCGCAGGCTGATAAGAATAGGTCCATGGACCACTGCATGTCAGCCCGTGAGCTTGTGCATAATGCACAGTCATCATCAAAGAGGAAGATCACAAAGCGTGGCTATCTGCACTTTGGAGTTCGCTTGGAGTCTGCGTAGGTTGAAGATGTCTCAGTTGAAACAGTACCTGATCCCCATACCAAGGTCATCATCTTGGAAAGTATCTGACAGCATGGTAGAGAATACCATGCTGAAGAGGGTAGGTGCGAGCACACAGCCCTGCTTGACGCCATTTGTGACTGGAAAGGGGTCAGAGCATTCACAAGGATGCATGTACCATCATGCCATTGTTGAACTGTCGAACCATACTGATGAATTTTCCAGGGCATCTGTACTTCTTCATGATTTCCCAGAGGCCTTCACAGTTCACTGTGTCAAAGGCTTTGGTTAGGTTGATTAATGTGAGAAGGTAGATGTTCTGTTCTTGGCATTTTTCTTGAAGCTTTGCTGGACTGCAAACACCGTGTCAGTGGTTCCTCATCATTTTCTAAAGCCACATCAACTCTCAGGTTGTTTAGATGGTCGGTCAGCCAGTTGAGAAGGACTCTCGCAAGAATCTTGCTGGCAGTTGAGAGGAGGGAGATTCTCTTGTGGTTGTCAGAGTTGACGATTTCCCTTCCTCTCGTACAGGTGGACGATGGAGGCATCCTTGAATTCTTGAGGGACTACCTCCTACGCCTACATACAGCAGAAGATCTTGGTTAGTTTCTCCACGAGGCTGTGACCACCTTTTGTAGACCTCTGCTGGAATCGCATTGGATGTATTTAATGTTTTAGCTATAGTTTGGTGTCTTTTCAAGAACATGAAGTTTCTTGCATAAATAAGGATTTCTTTAACTGGTGGCAAATAACTATCATGTTCAAAACAAAACAAAACAAAACAAAACACTTTATAAGATAGAATGTTTTTACAGTGCTCCTTTTCTCTTCCATTCAGCCTTTAAACAGACAATATATGGCAGGAGGGTATAGTAGTGTTTGAAAAGAGTGGGCTGATTTTTATTATTATTATTATTATGGTGGCATTGCTGGTATTTAAATCAGCACAGTAAAATGATGGCAACAGCTGAATCCCTGGGTTTGGAATTCAGAATCAGGATGCAGCTAGGCACCTGAAACTTCTCCATGGAAAATAACTTGCCTCGTTCTGACTTTTGTATCTTGCCCTGTATTCCCTTAAGGTAAGCAGAACGCAGGGTAGAATCTGAGATGTATCAGCTTCTGTAAGCAGTGGCTTGCTTCAGAGGCCAAGGTAGATCCTGAACTGGACTGTAACTAGTCTACACAAGACTTGTACCACATGTGATGAAGTACACTACAGCTCAGGAAACCCTGTGCTCTCCCTTGCTCTAGCACGTTATGTGTGTATATCTATAGATGTATATCTATAGATAGATATATATCTATACATATCTATAGATAGAGTTATATGGGTATCTATATATTATACACACACACATATTGATATCTATCTATAAAGATATACACACATATACATCTATATATAACATATACATCTACATTTATCTATATATAAAGTATATGTTTGTCTTTATACACATAGCTATTGATAGATATATATATATTTATACACACACACACATACATACATATAGGTATCAATTTAGAGCTATCTATGTATCTATTTCTACAGCTATCTATCTATATGAAACAGGCCCTGGGAGCCCTTGAACACATTGGATGCGCATCCATTTCAGGCTGCCTATCACTTACCATTAAACAGGCCTTGCGTCATGCGTGTGTGCATGCATATACACCTGTATGCAAATATTATGCGAGGCCTGTTTAGATGAACATCTATATTCAGGTGCATGCACATATACACATACATTACATCGAGTAGGGTTAGTCTGTGAGGTGCGACTACACCCTGCTGTCTGTGGCGGGCCAACTTGCAAGAAACTCGGTTTCTCTTCCC
>NW_017729034.1:41787720-41798255 GCF_001723915.1 Gavialis gangeticus | reverse complement strand
GTAGGGTTAGTCTGTGAGGTGCGACTACACCCTGCTGTCTGTGGCGGGCCAACTTGCAAGAAACGCGGTTTCTCTTCCCCACACCCGAGAGTGGGTGGCGCGGCCCGGGGAGATCCCGGGTGGGGGGAGGGGCATGGCCGTCACCCCCGCATTTAGCTCCAAGTGCGGGGGGGGGAATCCGGAGGTCGCTCTCCAGCGGTGGCGCAGGCGCATGAGGCCACGCCCATCCCGCGGGACGGAACGGCCGTTGTGGGGGAGGGGGAGACGGTTGAACTACCCCCAGGCTGGGGGCGTGCGCGGGCCTCCGCCTTGGCTAGGCGCGCCCCGCGCTGCCATGGCGACAGCTCGGGGCGGCCATGGCGGAGGAGAAGGAGGGAGCCGCCGCGGGTAAGACCCCACCCCGGTCCCACCTCCATCCACCGGAGGGGCACAAGCGGCTCCCGAGGGCCCTATCCACTCCTGAACAAGCACACGCGCGCCCTCTTTTTCCCCCTCTCCCTAGCGGGCGCTGCCCTGACCACAGCCGCAGCTGCTCTGCGCATGCGCCCGAGGAGGGGGGGGGGAGAGGCAGCGTTGGCCGAGCCAGTCCCGCCCCCGCGTTCGGGGGGGCGGGGCTGTGCGCTTTGCAGCGCCGAGGGTGCGGGGCAGGGGCACAAGGCGCTCCGGCCCCTCCCACACGCCAGAGCGGCCCAGTTCTGTCCAACCGCCCACGGAGCCGTTGCTACGTCAGCGCCCCCGAGGGGCGGGCGCTGATAAAGCCGAGCGCTGTGGCTGGTGCAGGTTTTCTGAGGGTTATTTGTCATGCGTGTGTGGCGCAGGCCCCTGAGGATAGGGTTGCCAGGTGTGGCATCGTTATCGCATTTATAGGATACTTCCATTGCAGTTTTTGTAGTATTAACAGGGATTTTGATTTTCTCCGGTTAAAAAAAAAGTCCCGAATTTTCAGTTAAAAAAAAGTAACCCCGAATCCACATTTTTCTGTGATTAAAATGAAACACCTCTATAGCTAGATAGAGGTATGTACCTACCTATCTATATATTAGTGGTGTTTCATTTAAAGCACAGAAAAATGTGGATTTGGGGTTACTTTTTTTTAACTGAAAATTGGGGATTTTTTTAAATCCGAGAAAACCAGGATCCCTGGTGATCAATCATGGGAAAAGTGTTCAAATGTTTTTGAGGCAGCAGCACACTGGTGCATCCTATGCAAAACTGAAGTCACTCTCAGGGAGTCTTAACCAAGGTTCAGGTTGGCTGTTGGCTGTTTCTTGCGTCCGCTTGCCTTGAAATAAAGAAATGCTCCCACTTGCATGACCCAGTCAGGGGCTGAACAATACTTTGAGTCTTGTGGGGTCTGCAAAAAAAAATTAAACTGGTTCATTGATTAGCAAGTCCACCTAAGTGAAGGAACAATCTGATCGGGGACTGCTTGACCCCGCCCCCTTACAATTTTTCAAATCTTACAGGAGCTGTCCTCTTTGGGGCGGGGGTGCTCAGCCCCTCCCCACCCCCAGCTCCCTGTTAATTCATGCACTGCTTATAGTGAGCAATATAAAGTAAATGAGAAGACTTATTTGCCTACCTACTTGCATACTCATTGGGATGATTTTTCAGTGTACAATACTTGCTGAAAAACTATGGTAATATTGAGCTTCCAATACAATAATTTAATATTTCAGACCTGGCAACACTGCCTGGGGACTCAGGCAGTACATGTCATTAGCTTCCTCCTCCATCCTCGGGAATTACCACACACAAGACTGGTGAATTGGGCAATACATTTGGACCAGGAGCACATGTCAGAGCCCTTAATTTAATGCATTTGAACCCGTGCCCCCAGCATCCCTTCAAAGGTGTGGTCTCCTGGACGGCTTTGCTGCAGAAGAGCTGCTCCATTACTGTTCCCTAGTCAGAAAAGAAGTGATGGCTGCAAGTTCCCATGTCCTGCGGGCTGCCTCTAGTCTAGCAAGGGCTCTGTGTCAAGTCCAAAATGGCTGAGAACAGCTGCCCCACATAGACATGTGGCCAGCGCAAGTACCAATTGCCCCTCTTTGGCATCCAAAGATGAGGGAAGCACATGCTGCACTGTTGTCGCCACTTTGCTTTTCTTCACATAATCTTTCTCAAACATTGCACTGTGCGGAAAGAAGCCTACAGCACAGTCAGGATTGTTTCACATGAGCTTCACGTGTGATAAGTGTGGAAGGGAGTGTCAGTCAGGAACTGGGCTCTGTAGCCTCACCCACAGATGTTCAGCAGGCTGATGCCACAATCCTATTGTCTTGCAAGACAGACAGACGTCTACTACTCCTGCTTTTCCTTCTTGCCACAGAGACCTGTACCAGTGTCCAGTGCTGCTCATTTGCAGGCTCCAAATGCTAGATGTCCAGTTAGCTCAGTAGTGACCAATGTCACGTTCAAGTGCTTAACTGGGGTGACAAATCATGAGGTAGTTCAGTTGTCCAAAACACTTGTGGAGAGCTGTGAGGAGAAGTTTGAGGCTGACATTGCAGACATTCCTAAAGCCCTTAGTATTATAGGGCTTAGGCATCTGAGGGAAGTTAAGAAACAATAATTACCTCAATTCAAAATGTTTTTCTTACATTCATTAAGCTTTATGGTCTTTATAACAGCATTGTTAAATTTAGGGTTTCTTTTTAAGAACACAACTTGTCATCGACAATCCTTCCATTTGAGGATGATCTCTACCATGGCTCGCTGATGGGTCTTGCCGTAACTTAAGAGTCCAAACCTCGAGCCACAGATCTGTGCAGAAGTTGCAGGTCTCTTTGTAGAAGAGAGTCGGCCATAGGCTGGGTTTCCTCTCCTTTTCCTTCCTCTGCTCTCTCTCTGTGGAGGGCTTGGTGGTTCTCAACAAGTTTTAGACTCAACCTTCCATAATTTCTGTGAATTAAGTGGCATCCCATTCCAAAAACATTACTTCTCCTCCTTGCTGAGGAGCCAGGCAGGGACCAGCCTGAGCCTGCACTTAACTGCTTATCTCCTCACACCTTGCTTATTTTCTTGCACTTGGGGACACCCTTGAAAAGATCTCTTGGCACCTCAGGGTGCTGTGGCATCCTGGATGAGAATCCCTGCTAGGGCCACTTCATTGCAAAAATGTCAGGGGAATACTAAAAAAATATATTGCATTGTGATAACATAGCAGTAAGATTTTTTGTTCATCCTGATTTCTAATGGTAACACATTCCACAACTGAGAGCCTTTAACAAATTAGAATCAAAATCTATCAACCAAAGTAGTCCTGATGAATGCAGTTACCGTGGTGACTTGCACTGAGAGGTGACTTTGAAGTAAATTGGCTCTGACTTAGCCTCATAGAATTTTATAGGTAAGAACCAAGAATAATAATCATAATTTGCCAGTGTAGAGGACAGAGTATTGTGATGTGCTTTCCTTGGCTTTTTTGGCAGACAGGATACTGGTGTTCAACTCTTTGTTGGTAGACTTCTGGCTCAGATGGAGATAGAGCAAGTTATAATTCAGTCTCAAACTATTACTGTGTTCCATATTTAAAATAATGATCATTCATATTTAGTTTTTTAGGTAAAAGCACTTTTGAGTTGTATCATTATTCCTACTCTATGAATTAGGAGACTGAGGCACAGTGAAGTTGAACTAATTACCAAATGGTCCCAGGCAGATCTGGTAACAGAACTCAGGCCTCTCAACTTCTGCACCTGTACCCTATCTACTTAAATATACTGTTGGTTAGAAAAAAAATGGAGATGAAAGAGTCTATTGTCCAGCTAAAGAGATATTGACTGTTTCTGACTACTTATGCTCCTTAGGCATCCATGAATGGATACTATGGTTTTGTGCCACTTTGGAAATCCAACAGCAGGCATCCTCAGTGCAGAGTTTGTAGTGGTTTGTCTGGGTAATGCTTTTAATGTTCTGGTATTTTTCAGTACTTTTAAGATAATTAATTTATAATTTATTTACATTTTAGTTATATAATATTAAAGAAACACAACCCCTTTTGCTGAGGTTTTTTTTAATCAAGATCTTGCATATGTTGCAAAATATCCTGTTTGATCCTAGACAAATCATAGTTCCTCTATAAATTTCTCTGTCCATAAAATGGAATTGGTAACATTTCCCTGCCCCAGAAGGGTATCATAAGGGTGAGTATACCAAAGATTCTGAGGTGTTCCAATATGGAAATGGATTGCATATTAGTAGATAGACTTGTTCCCAAATGAGTTGGGCATCTCACTCTTATGGAAAAATCAATAGGAGAGGGGATGCCTAACTTTTAATTCATCATTCCTGAAATTCCCACCTATTTAAGTAGTCTTCCTGATAGCCTTATGAGGTAATAAGTATTAGTTCTCTTTTAAAAATGATTGGCTGATACAGTGGTGAAGGAACTAGCCTTGTTAGGTTTCAGAAGCAATCTTGCAATTAACTGAATAAAAGCAGTTCACACGCCTTCCTAACTGCTATTTCAGACTGGCAGGCTTCTGTTTAGAGGTCTGTCAGGATCCTCAAAGTTGGACCATCTGAAATCATTAGCCACTTTTCTTGGTCTTCATTTCTGCCAGTTAACCAGTGCTCTAAAGCATAACATAGAAATATCAGTTTACATATTGTGGTTCTGACAGAACAATAACATCCATTGTATTGTCAAGTAATTAGCCTTTAGGGTATTCCTAGAACTTCTTGTTGCAGGCTTCCACAAGGTTTCATGGTTAGGGTTTCTCTTGGGTCTTATTATTTTAAATTTTTTTCTTCATCTGAGTTTAAGTGCCTTATTAAATGTTTTAGAGATGTACACAGAGAGAGAATTAATAATGGGCATGCACATCACTTTATTCACACAAGTAGACCCACTAATTAAACTACACATATGCAAGGCTCTATCCATATGAATAAGTATTTGCAGGATCAGGCTCATAGTCTCTATTCTTCGTCTTGTTCTTAATGTTATGCATTTCTGTATTTGTGACTGTAACAGGGTGGCCTCCTTGTCGGGTCTCTGCCAACTGTCCTGTCATGCCTTGATGGAAAAATATGAGAGTTGTTACTAAGGCAGCAGGCTATCCATTATTTTGCTCTGCTGACAAGGGCCTTAATACCCATTCCAACCTCCTCTCCATGGGTCCCATGCCTCACAGATGCTCTATGCTCTGTGTGAGTTCCCTCTCCAGCCTATGGCTGGAGCAAACTGGGCACAGTTGTAGCTCTACCCTACAGCCCCAGAGGGCCACTCCCACACCACCCCTCTCTTACTAGGGTCCCACTCACTCCACTGGCTCTTACCCAGCCTCTTTCATACTGCCCTCTCTCCTGGGCCACACTCATCCTGCTTGGCCTCACCCAGCTTCGGGCTTAGCTCTCCATGCCTTGGTCAGCCCTGGCACAGTCTTTTGGGTGTCTCCCGCTACCCTCACCTGAGCACTGACTGAGCAATTCTACAACTGCTGGCCTACTTTGCTCCTGGCCCATCGCCAGGCCACTATGCCTCCACTGGGCCTCCTCACTCGCCCACACTCACGGGGCTGCTCTAGTTGTCACCCCTCTCACTGAGTCTCATTACTCATTGCCTGTCTCTCCCCCAGGTTCTCTCTAGTCATCACCCCCAGGCTTTTCCCCTGCTGCCTGGGCACAGCCCCAGGTCCCTCCTCTGGCCTGAGCTCTGCCTCAGGGCTCCTTAACAAACCTGGGCTCCCCCTGCTTGTTAGAACAACACCAGGCACGTGGGGCTGGGGTTATAAGGTGCCCCAACCCGCCTTCACCAAGGAAGTAACTGGCCTGGCATTTCCTGGGGGCTCCCACGCCACTAGGAGCCCCACCAAGCCACCCTTCCCTGGCAGAGTGCAGTTTTACATCTTACCCAGGACAAAGAGTCACCTCCACCCCATAGCCCCTGCCCTTACCTCCTGATATTCCCAGAGCAGCCTCTCAGCCTGATGTTACCTCTTTCCTCTTGCAGCAAACTGCAGCCCAGCTTATATCCCTGGGTCCAAAATAGCTACCCTCATCAGGCACCTGGCTGCTGCTTGTTTTCTGCCCTTAAATTGATAGGCACCAAAGGTGCCCTGCCCCAGTGCCCCAACTTTTTTTCAGTGTTATTTAAAAAGGTTTGTTTTTCTTTATTCTCAGCCTATTCTACTCTGACTTTGTGCAATCACTGAGCGCATCTACACGTGAACATTTACTGCGCAGTACTTTAGATTACTGCTCAGTAACTGAAAATTACTGTGCAGTACAGGCACACAGCTATATGTTCAGGCTTGTACTGTGCAGTAACTATGGTGACTTATGCCTGATTAATTTCTGCATAGCAACGCACATGTGTGCTGTAACACTGTGTGTGTGGACTAACTTGGGCTAACTTTAGTATCAAATCAGTCCACATGCAGTGTTACTGTGCTTTAATGGTTGCACATGTAGACGCTGGCCCAAAAAACTGCTTACTGTGCAGCAAATGCATGTGTAGACATGCCCTCTGTCTCCTAAATGTCTCTATCACGTTTGGTTTTATATCTCTCTGTTCCTCTCCCCCTTTTTCCTACTTAATTCAGTCTGTTTTTCTTTGCTGTGCTCTTAGATTTTTCTTACCAATTGGACATAAGATGTCAAATATTTCCAAGCTTTAACATTTTGCGGCTGATGTTGCAAGAAACTGAAAGCAAATGTCATGTTGTGAGCCTGAGAACACCTAAAGTAGAACTGCTAAAAAAATCCCCTCTTGGGATTTCAGCAATTGTGTAGAAGTATAGAAGAGAAAATGTTGAACATCTCTATATCAATATGAGAATGTCATCTAATCATCAGTCTTTCTGAGACAAGAAAGATGCTCTGAAACAATGTAAGTATATAAGGTGTAATTAATAGATTTTTAAGGCAAAAGGGACTATTAGATCATCTATTCTACAAAACCATAGGATTTTTCCCAGTTACTTCTGTTATTGGGAGTCCAATAACTTGTGTTGGACTAAAAGATGTATCTTCCAGAATGGCATCCACTCTTGACTAGCAAACTTCAGGAGTTGCTAAGTTGTTCCACTGGTTAATCAATTGCTTTCTAGTAGTTTGTTTACAATTACAATATGTAATCAATTGTTAAGAAACCCACCTGCCCACTTGCACTTTTTAAGTTAATAATTTTTCATAATTTCTGATACAATAGGATTTAGTACATATAAAGTCAAATGCAAAGCATTACCAACTGGGGGCATTAAACATATTTAGATAGGCTTAAAATAATTAGTTACAAATAATAAACTTGATACTCTTTTTATTTGTTTCTGAATTTTGAATTTCACATTCAAGTCACATTTTCCAGTTTTTCTCTGAACTTGCGAAGGCTATATTTTTAAATGAAAGCTGAACTTCCAGTGCACGGCAGTAAGCCCAAGGGATGGAGCTTTAAGGAAAATACTAAATATCTTAAGACTCTTGATAAAATCACAAGAGATAACAACCCTCAGTCTAGAGGTAGCCTAGATTAGTATAACTGACATCTTGTGATGGCGCACATCACATGTATTATACCAACATAGATTCCTTCTGGATTCTTTTAGATTTACATACTTACATAGTGGGTCTCACACCAATGTAATTCACATCAATTTACATCAGTTCTGAACTGGAATAGTCCATGTGGGTCTTGTGTACACTAGGGAAATAATAAAAAAATACTATGGCAAATCTCATCAGTATTAGCAACATGGGGAGCCTAAGCATAGGCTTGCTGATCACTGTTGACATTTTAAACCACTGGTGTACTTAAGTACAAAGCACTTAAGTACCTGTGTAACTTTAAGGAGTTCCATTAAATGGGACTACTCATATGCTTAAAGTGATATATGTGCCCAAGTCCTTTGCATTGGGGCTGTAAAATGGTTTATGCAGTTTTCTTCATATTTTTCAAATGTTCTTCTTTGAGAGTAAAGTTTAAATGGAAATTATGGCCAAATCCAAGTGAGGAATCTACCATTATTCTGCCTAACTGTCTGAATGCCAGAGAGGCAGTTGGTATTTCAAGTTCTCATCAGAAAAGTTTTTATGTACCTAAAGTTTGGTTACTGTGTATGCCCAGATCTGTCACTGTCTTTGTTGAGCTGAGTGTCCTAGCATTCATCCCCTGCCTAAGGCCACTTAGGTGCAAAGACACCTAGTTTATGAATCCCAAGTCACCTGGAGGAGGGGAAACAATCTGATAGGCCTGCTCTAAGTAAGCCTAACAGACCCTAAGAGCATTGAACTCAATCCCAGGTACAGTAGGCATAATGATGTCCATTCAGAAACCTGACTGAGGAGGCAATAGAGTTGTTGCCATGGTGGCCCATCTTTTATATAATAGTTTAATGGTTAAAGTACTTACTGAGGAAAGTAGGAGCTCTGGGTTCTAGGCTCTATTCAGCTGGAGGGGGCGTGGGATGGGGGTGCCCTCCATTCCTCATATTGAAGCTGGACCACTGCAGAAAAGAAGGCAAGAGTCATGGGGCCACAAGGACAGCAAATGAGGGAACATAACACTACAGCCCAGTGGTGAGGGTATTTACCTGGGAAAGGGCAGACCTTGATTTTTGGCCCCAAAGACTGTTGATGTGTTTTGGCATTAAAGAATCATTGCATGAATGACATAAACAGTGTTGGCACCAGGGACTGGAATCCAGGACTGCCTCTCCCGAAGAAGTGCCCTCATTACTGGGTTATTTTTGCGTCCTCTTCTACACTGAGCTTGGAGTCCAGGTTTCTCATTTAGCTAGCTGCTACATAAAATGTGGGTATCACCAATCCTGTACCCAAGGGCTGATTTAGGCATCAAAATGCAGGCTGTGACTCACTCTCATATCATAGTTGCCTAACTCTGATCTTTAGTTAGGTGCCAAAGGGTAGAGGCAGGATTCCAAAGAGACCCAACTTTTCAGCATTTTCTTCCTGGCCAAATCAGAACTGCTGCCCGTTCATCATTTTAGCTGTTGTGAATCTCATTCTTAGGTAACTGCAGTGGCATGAGCGAGGCTAGGTGAGCAGAGCATCAGCCTTGAGCGCTGACTTAAAGGGGGCAGCAGCAGGTTTTTCCCCCAATCTAAGCTGCAGCAGCTGCATGCAGGGACACTATGTTTGCTCCCACCTCTACCCCACACTCTGGAGGTTTTGCCGAGGGTTTATTAACTTGTTACTTACGCCTATGCCTAAATGTTCACATCCACTGTGCAGGAAATTTAGGCACTTAATCTGAGTTCATGAATTACTCTGCTGGAGCCTGATGCCTAGACCCATTTTAATATCTGGGCCAACTTCCGTGCTCTGAGCTTCAGCAGTTGAGTTCTTTCTTCTGACAAAAAGTCTAGTTATACTATTATTAAACTGGGTAATGAGTGTGTACTTTATATATATGTGTGTGTGTGTACATACACATAATTAAAAAATGGTCAGTGGAATTTTTGTTTAAAGGCCAGGTACAGAACTTCCTATGTCCAGGGAAGAAATTTTGGAAATGTTGGGGTAAAATACTTTTATAATGGAAACTATTGTGTAATCTCAACTACAGTAGTTGTGACTAGTAAACACTATAATAATATTTTCACTTTTTCTAGTATCCTGCAGGCACCACTTTAAAAGTTGCCTGAGGAGAAAAATTCAATTTTTAGTAGATGTTAGGGCTTCTTAACACATTTAGAGTGATGTTAGAGTACAGTGAAGCTGGAGATCTAGTTATGCTCCTGAGACAGAAACAAAGAACAAATGCATTCATATCTACAGGCAAACCCAGGCTTTGGCTATATTTCTGATCCTCTGGCTTGTTGCTTTACTGTGAAACTAGACAGTCTCATTGGATGTGTTTTAAAGGTACTTTTGGATTAACAAACATTTTCTTGTTTCCATGGTACAGGAGAGTGCAGAGGGTTTTTTCTTCTCTTCCCTCCTCCCCAAAATTGGCTCTACTTATGGCTAATTAATTCAATAAGAAATTAGCTGGTTTGCTGAAAGACATTTTTTTGTCTTTTAAACAATGCCAAGTATCAGACATACAATTCTGACAGGGAGCTGAGATCTAACACCTATTATCTTTCCTTCAGTAGTAGCTAATACCTACAGTTAAGAAAAAATGGATTTGTATTCCATGTCTTTGTACTATTTTTTTCACATCTACGTATGGGTGTACCCAGGATTTTGGAAAGGGGTGCTGGTCCAGAAGTAGCAATCTGTGCTGTAGGGGTGCCTGTACCCTGGCTTCCAGCCTACTGGCACATGCCTCAGGAGCAGCAGCAGGAGCCTTTTTGAAATCCCTCAAGAAGGTAAGAATCTTCTCTCTCCCCTCCCTTCTCTTCTATTGTCAGTGGTACATTCCCTCTCCTTCCCAACTCTCCCTGCTCATTCCCCCCTCCCCCACCAGCCATTGCTGCTGTCCTCAGTTGAACCTGGGGCAGGGGTGGGGGTGGGGAGCTTAAGAGCTACTTTTGTTCTGCTTCAGCCAGGTTGCATATGGAACCAGGTTCAACTAGAGACTCATTAAGCTTTTTGAGAGAATTATCCTGGTGCATGTCCATGAG
>NW_017729034.1:41783939-41786440 GCF_001723915.1 Gavialis gangeticus | reverse complement strand
CTCAGGTCCCTTCCAACCCTACCAACTATGAAACTGAAACAGCAGTGGCAGTGGGCAGGTTCCCTTCCCCCATGTTTGCTCCTGGACTGGCAGGGAACACTGGGGCTAGGGACAGACATTCAGGCCCTGATCCTGACTTGATTCAATCTTTGCAGGTTAGTTTAACCTGGCTAGGCTAAATCAGTTTGTAACCCAGACAGACATCCCCAAAATACAGAGATGCCTGGAGTGACTCAGGCTAGAAGCCTGGGGCGGTGCTAGAACAGCCTTCCCTTTGCTTTCACAGGGCAGAGCTAAGCGGGGCATGACCAGGCCCTGGCAGGATGCTCTGATCTGAATGTTTATTACCCTTAACTCAGTATTTATCAACTCATTAAGAAAACAAAGCCTCTCTCCATTAACTAACAGAGCTCTTCTTAAACAGCTCTTCCAAGGAAGGACATTAAGCTACCTGTTGATTAGCTCCAAAAAGCCTGTCTGCCTCTGTCCTCTCCCACAGCAGGGACCTTAGCCAGCATGTGGTTGCTACCTAATGCTGAGGTGTCTGTGTAAGGCAGAGGGGAGGGGGGAATAATCCCTGCTTATCAGGGAGAAGCCAGGCAGATGCTCTGTGCCTGCAAGTCTGTGCTGAGCTCTAGCCAGGGAGCAGAGGGGAAAGGGCCAGCCCTGCAGTGGAGCAGAGAGCCCCGGCTCAGCCCAGAGAGCATGCTGAGATGCTGGGGGTATCTGGTTTATCTGATACAGATGTGGCAAAACTGGATCTTTTTGTAAGGAGCATGATCTACTAATTACCGTAGCTCTGCAATGAATCCAATAGGTGACAGGACCAAAAGGATTGCATTTTATAAAGCAGCCTCTCATTTTTGGTACTCAACTTCAGAAAGCTAGCATCTATTAAAAAAATCAGGTCATAATCCCCCACAATTTAGAAAGGGTTGGATGGACAACCATAGCATCTAATCTGCAGGCAGCCAGGTCATATAATCCAGAGGTTTCCAGCCGCCGGGCCATGGTCTGGTACTGGGCTGCAAAGGGTTGGCTGCCAGGTCATGGCATGAACCCCCTTCTTGGACCCCTGTCTGCCTGCCTGGGCAAGCAGCTTCCAACGCTGGCAGGCACATGCAGGGATAAAGCTGGAGGGCAGGGCAGCCCCAGGAGGGAGGCAGCCAGCTCTGTGCACCCCATCCTGTTCTGGTCTGCAGGAAAAAAAAGGTTGGGAACCACTACTATAATCCATTTAATATACTTATCATGTTCCATCTGGAGGTAGTTAGGATTTTTACCCTAACCTCTCCTATTGGAAAACTGTTCTAGAACTTAGATTGCTGTGATGGTTTGAAACTTTCTTCTCATTTCCTGCCTAAATTTATTCGTGATCAGTTTATATCCATTTGTTCTTGTGCCAAATTGGCCTGTACCTTAAGTAGCTCTTCTCCCTCCCTATTCTTTAAATATATTTGTAGACAGCAAGCATATCTCCTCTCAGCCTTGCTAGTCTAAACAAGCCAAGCTCTTTAGCTGGCCTCCATTTCCCTTGACTATGCTAGTAGTCCTTCTTTGCACCTGTTCTAGTTTGAGTTTTTTCTTTCTTGAACATAGATGATACAAAGTATATGCCATATTTTAGCTGAGCTTGCACTCTGTGTTTTCCAATGGCATCGGAACACGTTGAAAACACAGAAACTGGGTTGCCACAAAGTGACATGCTATAGTTTCACAGTTGGTAGGGTCGGAAGGGACCTGAGCAGATCATCAAGTCCGACCCCTGCCGTGGGCAGGAAAGAATGCAGGGGTCAAACAACCCCGGCCTAGTTGATTATCTAGCCTCCTTTTGAAGACCCCCAGGGTAGGAGCGAGCACCACTTCCCTTGGAAGTTGGTTCCGGGTCCTAGCCACCCTGACAGTGAAGTAGTGCCTCCTGATATCTAGCCTGAATCTACTCTCTGTCAACTTATGGCCATTATTCCTCATTACTCCCGGTAGTGCTCAGGAGAACAGGGACTCTCCCGTAGCCTGCTGGTCCCCCTTTGCCAGTTTGTAAATGGCCACCAGATCTCCTCTCAGGCTTCTTTTGTGGAGGCTGAACAGGTTCAGGTCCTGTAGCCTCCGCTCATAGGGCCTGCCTTGCTGCCCCCAGTCATGCAAGTGGCCCTCCCCTGGACCCTCTCGATGCTGTCCACATCCCTCCTGAAGTGCGCCGCCCAAAACTGGACAAAGTACTTCAACTGCGGCCTGACCAGTGTCGCATAGAGTGAAAGGATCACCTCCTTGGAACTGCTCGTGATGCATCTTTGGGTGCATGACAAGGTGCAGTTAGCCTTTCTGACCGCATCCCCACATTGGCGGCCCATGTTCATTTTGGAATCAATAGTGACTCCAAGATCCTTTTCTGCCTCTGTGTTGACTAGAAGGGTGTTCCCCAGCCTGTAGGTATGCTGCTGGTTCTTCCTCCCTAGGTGCAGTACCCTGTGGTCCTTTGTACCTGAGCTACACCAGTAGTA
>NW_017729034.1:41772706-41783796 GCF_001723915.1 Gavialis gangeticus | reverse complement strand
TTGTGGAGGCTGAACAGGTTCAGGTCCTGTAGCCTCCGCTCATAGGGCCTGCCTTGCTGCCCCCAGTCATGCAAGTGGCCCTCCCCTGGACCCTCTCGATGCTGTCCACATCCCTCCTGAAGTGCGCCGCCCAAAACTGGACAAAGTACTTCAACTGCGGCCTGACCAGTGTCGCATAGAGTGAAAGGATCACCTCCTTGGAACTGCTCGTGATGCATCTTTGGGTGCATGACAAGGTGCAGTTAGCCTTTCTGACCGCATCCCCACATTGGCGGCCCATGTTCATTTTGGAATCAATAGTGACTCCAAGATCCTTTTCTGCCTCTGTGTTGACTAGAAGGGTGTTCCCCAGCCTGTAGGTATGCTGCTGGTTCTTCCTCCCTAGGTGCAGTACCCTGTGGTCCTTTGTACCTGAGCTACACCAGTAGTAGCTTTCAAAGAACATGTGCATATTTCTTCACTGTGATTTTACTTCAGAAGTATTATCCAGGAAGTTAATTAAATAGAATTTAAAGATATACTCATGATTCTCAACTACTGGTATATCCTGGGCAGCATGAACGACTGGTGCCTCCCAAGACTGGGGGGGCACCATTTGCAGTCTCTGTGTTTTCCAGTGGCAGCAAATGGGGACTGCCCGCAGACGCCAGCAGTGGTGTCAGCAGTGGCAAGCGGGGACTGTCCATAGATGCTGGCAGTGACATTGGCAGTACAGTGGGAGGGTAGGTGGTGAGCAGTGACTGCCCACAGAAACTGGTGGTGGCTTCAGTGGTGGCCAATCTCAGGTGGGGGCACATGCCCCCCGCCCCCCCCAGTCCACATCCTACACATCACCTATGACGGGCAGTAGGCCTGCATACAATCAAAGGAAAGCAAGATGCTGTGTCATTTAGTAAAGTGGTTACTGAGATTGTAGTTGAGAGCTGAAAACCAGTATGACTGGAGCATGTACCAAATTTGCAGTGCTGAGCCAGGCTTAGAAACTAAGAATGAGTGTACTTGGTGTTGTGGCAGAAACCTACAAATGCTGAATCCATAGGATGTGGATAGATATACCCACCAAGATGAACAGAGCATTTCACACATTTCAGAACCGGTTTTTCAGGTTATTCATCTCCATAGGCTGTTCCTATTTACATGTAATGGGGAATGTGGAGGGTAGTTGGAGTAGTAGTAGGAGGAATGGAATGGAAGGGTGGGTGGTAAGAGCTGTGACCAGAGCTCATGGGTAGGCTTTAGCTCTTACTCCCCCAAAACTGCACATTTATGTCCCCCTTTGTCCATCTCCACTTTTTAAAATATTTCCATTTACTCATGGCAGTTCTTACATCTTAGTTCAAGGGCCTTAGCCTTGTAAACCCATGGAGATCCTGACTTCTGGATAGAAAGGAATGCTGGGTGGGAAAACTGAGTTCTGCTAGACATGCAGCGAGATGTGAGATGACAGTGAGAGTGAAAGAACTAAAATGCAGTCAATGAATTCAGTGGCTAGGGTAATTCTTGCTAAGGAGACATAGGCAATGGATGAGGAGAGGGAAGCTGTGCTACTTAGAAATGCTGAAAAGTATATTGGGAAAAAATTGAACTTAAGTGCCCTGAAGCTTTATTAATGTGGGGTTACATTTGCCTCTCATGCCTACCAGAGAGCCCTATGCACTGCTTCTGGCAGGTCTCAATCTGGCTTGCAATTTGGCCCAGCAACGCTTATATGGTCTGTGGTGTGAGATGAGTCTGACACCTTGTTCTAGAAGGTACAAGGCATCAATGGGCAGCCTGTGTTTAATGACGTTTTAATACACTATATACTCTGGAATATGGTTAGCACTGAAGTGGAAGGCAGTAGCCAAACAGACTATTGTAGTAGTGTATTTTGACCAATGGCCATTGCACTCCCTTAAGAGCAGGGGTTCCCAACATTTACATGCCCAAAGGCACATTCAAATTTAAGAGAAAAAGTAGCAGGCACCAATATGAATATTAACGTTTAGAATTTAGATCAATCCGATCATCTCATCCATTACTTAAAATGGCATTAGATCCGCAACTTCAAAATGCAGCTTCCCTTATCTTACAAAAATAGTTAGGTAAAAAATATATGTTGGAATAATGATTTTTACTGATCATGAAAATGCGTGCGGGCACCTGAATAAACCTTGGGGGGCCCCATGGCACCTGTGGGCACCATGTTGGGAACTGCTGCTTAAGAGTATTCCGCAGTCCTTAATGGTTATGTAGAGTGACCCAGATCTTATTTATTCATTCATTTATATATTTTTTTATCTAAAAGATTCATCCAAAAACTATAAATAACCTGATCCTAGTTTTATTCAGATTTGGAAGAATAAAAGTTTTAGGGTAACCAAGAGAGGATTCAGATTTATGATTCCAGAGAGTCTCATTATTTCCCTCCTGATTTTTAGGTTAGTGAGGCACCCCCTCTATTCAGTAGTAGGGGTTAAAAGGCATCTTGGTATCAATAGCAAACAAAATGTCTTCTCCACTACATCTACATTTTGACTTGACAGACAGTCCTCAGACTTATGACACAATTGGTTCCTGAAAACCATGTCTTAAGTCAAAACGTTGTAATTCGGAACCAATTTTCTCATAAGAAACAATGTTATAAATGGGGGATTTGTTCCTGAACCAAGGCCCAATACCCTATTTTCACCAAAAATACCCCAGAAATTTGTACTCAATCAATTATAGATGAGTAATATAGCTACATTAATGTATTTATATTGTAAATAGCAATCATATTGATTGAGAAGGACTTCTTTGAGGTGACTTTGCTGGACTTTTTGAAAGGCTCTTGGTTGGACTTTAAGGGTTCTGGGCTGGAGTCTTCTCAGGAGTCCTGGCTGCAGGTTTTTCTGGAGTCTTGTCTGCTTTCTTAAAGAAAGTGTCCAAGGAAGTTTGGACAGATGTTCTCCAGGGAGATGAGTGACGCAGCAAACTTGTTCGCTGGTGTGGTGTGGTGTCACATCGGATCGAGCACTGTAAAGTTGAAACTGACGTCATAAAGTTGAAACAGGGTGTCAACTTATAAACACTGTAAATGAAAAACGTTGTAACTCGAAATGTTGTAACTTGAGGACTGCCTATATATCATAAACTAAATATTCCAGGTTGTAGAAAAGATAGCCACTTTTATGTTTGTCAAGAAGAATGTAAATGAAAAAAATATATAAAAAACTGAAAAGATACAAACAAATAGAGAAGGGAAAAATACTTCTGGAACACCTAATACATGGGTTGTAACCATGAAGAGAAAGAGTGACTCTGCAATTTGTCAATGTGGCAACAAATTATTGACTAGAACAAGGGTAGGCAACCCCTGGCATGGGTGCCAGAGCATAGCATGCAAAGACATTTTGCTTGGCACTTGCATCTTGGGGTGGACAGCAGGGAAGGGGTTGGGGCTGTGCTGCCACAACAAGGATCGACCCCCTTGCAGAGCCCACACCATCCACCCATGGCAGGCCAATATCTTACAAATCAAGGTTGCGGGGATTTTTGGCACTCTGTCCAAAAACATTGTCAACCCCTGGACTAGAACTTCTAAACTGGAAATCATGTTGTTGTAGTCTAGTAGTCTGAAACATTCTGAAGTTTTCACAGGTTAAATAAAATAATATTAACAGTTGAGCTATATAAGTTGTACAGTTATAGATGCAACTTATTAACATTTATATTAAGTTAATGTTAATACAAATGAATATTTCAGCATTCCTTTTCAAGGAAGATGAATGATTTTCCTGATTTTGAGAGGTCTTGAGCATCCAACCACCCAGTAAAGACAGTGCGAGCTGCTGGTGCTCAGGTCTTCTGGAAATCAGGTCACAATTTTAAAGGGATTTCAGAATTTCATATTCTACAACACGACATTCAGACTGCTTTGAGACTAGACCTTTCCCTGTGAACTGTCAACTGTTGCACCCTAGCATTTTTGGGGGCTGTTTAATCTTGGCCCAACTTGCCTACCTGTCCTTCTGATGCTGTTTCTTCTTCAAACAAATGTGAAAGGAATGGCAGGCTTTGAAACTGGCATGGTTCCATTGCCAGGCTTTCAGAGAACCTGGCCTGGGGCGGGGGGAAAGAAAGGAAAGCGAATATGTTTAAATTAATCATAGATTCTAGCAAGTTTTATCAGCTAAAAACAATTTTAAAATGCTTGTTACTTTGAGTGTGGAAGAACCATATCTATTTAAACACTTTTGTTCTCTGCTCTGGCTGCAGAAGTGGTGCATTGCAAAAGGAATGTTACCAATAGGACGGGTAGGCTGTAAGTGGTAGGTTCAAACAGGTTCCAGAGTTGGCCTGGACAATCTAAAGAGGGGAAATTCAGACTGACTGCAGCTAGGAGAATTAATTTAGAGATCCCTTCCTGTATTGCTCTCACAAAAGGGGCAGTGTCTGGAGCTTTATCTACCATAGTTCACAAAGGAGAAAATTTAAAAATTCCAAAGGACTTTTGGAAAACACTAAAGGATAAGAAAGAAGAAACAGGGTTAAAATATGTATTTAACATATTTGATTAATTATTTTTAATATCATCTCTTCTGATCACCCAAGCAATGTAAAAATAATTGAATCTGAGAAAATAAAAAATACTATGATAACTGAAATAGTACGCATTGCTGGGAATAAGCAGTTGTTTGCATTGGGATTGGGTCCAACAGATTTCAGTTTCTATTCAAGCTACTTTTCTTCAAAACAAAACAAAAAAATACAACCCAGCTAATTTTATACGCTGCCTCTTTCCAGTTTGCAAATTCTCTTGCTTATGAGCTATACGTGTTCCGATTTATAAAGCCTGGTGTATTTATTGGGTAGCTATTATATATGCACGTCCTTTTAGAAAGAACTTAGGGAGGACTAGTTCATGCCTCTCTTCATTTACTTGTAGTCAGAATCCTCCATGAGGTGAAAGATTTCAGTAGACTAGGGGGTCTACCATTTGCCGCCTCCTTGAGTTTACTGCCTCCTTGAGGGCATGCTGTATAGGTCTCAGGCCTCTGCCTGTCACATTTCTTGGAGCAGGAACATATTCTTCCAAATTAGGAATCTACCCAGGAGACTTCTGTGATTTACTTTAATTAGCTAAGCTTAGTTCAGCACTTGGAACTTTTTTCTCTCTGGGGATGATAACAGAGTTAACCAGTAACTAGTTTCATAAAGCAAAGTACTGTTTGTTAGAACAAGCGTTACAGGAAAAAGCAGACAATAAAACAATAAACAGTTTACGTGTATTTCCAGTTTATCAAACAGTTAGCCATCTTCTGCATGTAGACTCTGACAGGCTTAAAGTTCTTCATACACTCCCCAGGTCCTATCCCCTTTGGTCACAACTTCAGTCAGTAGACTGTGATCAGCCTTTTTCCTGGGTCCAGGCGGTCATTTTTTATTCAGTTTCAGGCACTTTGTCTCTCAGGCTTCTTGACTCAGGTCAAACCAGCATGTGCTGTTTCTCCCCATGATGAAACTCCAAAAGGCTGGATACATACATTGTTTCAGCACTAGGAATTTACATTAATCACCCTCAATTACTTGAGTTCTTGAAGAAAGGTCACCTGTTGAACCAGGAATACAATCATTAGCTAGTCTACAAAGATACTAAGATTCTGATATAACATTTATAAAGGTAGAGCAAGCTGGTCAGCTGTCTTAGTCTGAGGTAGGCAGAAGGTACGGCAGCATGGCACCTTAGAGTGCCACAAGCATAGAGGCTGCTCCGACGTGCTGGAATTCCAGCATGTTGGAGCAGACTTAATTAGTCAAGTCTGCTGAAGTGTGGCAATTGCTGTGCTCCAGCAGCCCTTTAAACCCCCGGTGTCGTGCACACACCTGAACTTACCTGCCTCTCCAGTGACGGGGAGGGGAGAGCAAGTTGCCGGCAGGTGGAGCAGTCCCTGGGCTGCGGGGGTGCAGCTGGTGCTTCCCTTCGTGGCAGCTGCAGCGGCAGCGTCCCCCGCCCCAGGTGGCACCTGCCCACAGGCACCTGGCTCAGGCTGTCCCAGGGGGCCCCACAGCCATGGAGGGAAGCACCAGGCCTCCACGCACCTCAGGCAGGCAGGCTGGCTCCAGGGGGAAAAAAAGATCAGGCTCGCCACTTTTCTTGGGTGGAGCCTGCCTTCCCTGGCTGCTGCCACGGGTTTCCTGCAGAGCCCTTGAGCTGCACGAAGCCTGGTGCTTTGCTCTGCAGCTGTAGAGCAGCTCTCAGAGCTACTCTAATTAAAAAGTCCCTCACCCCAGAAGCACATGTAAAAGTACCCTTATAGACTTTCTCAGAGATGCATGAATTTTCATAGGCTACAGCCCACTTTGCCAGATGCTGTTAAGGTGTTAGAAGAATTGTTTGAATATTCCCCATTTCTGAAGCATAGACATAGGTAGGGGGGCATGGGGAGGCACGTGCCTCCCTGACAGGGCCGTCCCCACTGCTGACACTGCTGGCAGCTTCTGCAGGTGCTTGCCAGCCCTGTCCCCAATGCCAGCGGTGGCTTCTGCGGGTGCTCACCAGCCCCGTCCCTGCCACCAACACCACTGCCAGTTTCTCGGGTGCTCACCAGCCCTGTCCCTGCTGCCCCCACCACTGCCAACTTCTGCAGGTGCCCCCCCACAAACTCAGGAGGCACCAACCGCCCATGTTTCTGAAGCATTGCTTCTAACACAAGGAGAAGTTTAGAATTTAAAGGCATGATGTTAGGAACAGCTAAGTGTCTATTTAGTTCATTGTGAATTGCAGATGCTCTGTAGGGTTCTGATTCAAGGCCCATCAAAATCATTGGAAGGGCTCCCATTAATTTCAAATTTCAATAGGTTGAGCTTCAGCCCACTTACAATTAGGTCCACTTAGGTTTTAACCACAGTTCTTCAAAGGGTGCCTCTGTGATGCTGATGAATGTACTGAGTGCTTCATAACTATTAATAAATTTAATATCATCACACCACAGTTCTTCGAAGGGTGCTACAGTTTTTCAAAGGTTTGTATTTGCATTTACTTGAAGGTAAGCTGTTCAGTTTTGGTTTCAGCTTACCTATTCTAGACACACCAATTCAGTCATGGTAATTTTTGCAGTATAGATAAGGCTTAAAACAGCAAATTCAAAATAATATGCAAAACCTATCATCAGGAATAAGAGTCTTTCCATTAAGTACATGTGCTCTGGATCAAGCCAGTAAGTTCTTTAGAGATGCATGCCAGTCTATACACTGCTTTTTGGGGGGAAACCCTAAAATGTACTGACAAGGAAGGAAAACAAGTTAGCAATAAGACAATTCTGTTACAGGGGGAAAAAAGGCATTGGAGAAAGGTTTTCACAAACTTGCACAGTTGTTTCAACTTGTGTTCAGAGTGTTTATAAACACAGTAAAAGCTCTGTTAACTGGCACCTTACAAGTCGGCATGTTCTATTAACCAGCACACTGGCTTGTAAGGTAAAGTGAAACCGGAAGTGCCCACCGTGGCACTTCTGGTTTCTCCGAGCCCCTAGGCAAAGCAGCCTGTGCTGCCAGGCATGCACAGCCTGGGGCATAGCAGGCTGTACGGGGCCTGCCTCCCTGTCTCTCAGGGCCTGCGGGGCCCACGGAAGGGTTGGCAATGTGGCAGGAGGGTGCAAAGACGCCTGTTCGGGCCCCTCAATTAACCATCATATTTTGTTATCCTGCACCCCCCATTCCCCATGGGTGCCAGAAAACAAAGCTTTTACTACTATCAAATAAGAATCCTCCACTCTTACACTTTTTACATTCACATTGAACATGTATAAGTGACTATGTGAGAAATGTCAGGGAGAAGAATAAGACAAGTAAGCTATATCTAAATCATTATTGCACACAAGTAAGTACATTATATTACCTTTGCACAGCCCCATAGTAGCCCCACTATAGGAACTGAGAAGTTCTAAAGGAAGGCCAGATGTTCAAAGTGGGAGAAACAGAAAACAAATTTCAACTCCAAGTAGATTCAGGAAGAAAAAAACTAGATGAGGACAGCAAAACAGGGAGACAACTATAGAAGGAAGTCATAGATGAACAAATGAAACAAAAAAGAAAGTGACCAAAGGAAGGAGGAAGAAGGAAGGCAACAGGAAGAGTTGGTCTAGAATCATAGGGAAGTAGGACTAGAAGGAGCCTCAGAAGGTCATCTAGTCCAGCCCCCTGCTCAAGGCAGGATCATCCCTGACTAAACCATCTCAGCCAAGTGTCTATCTAACCTGCTCTTGAAAAACTTCCAAGAATAGAGATTCCACAATTTCCCTCAGTGGCCTGTTCCAATGTCTGATCATCCTCATAGTCAGAAAGTTCCTCCTAATATCCAAACTAAATTTCCCCTGGTGTGGCTTGAGGCCATTGCTCCTAGTCCTGTCCCCGTCAGTCACAGAGAAAAGCTCATCTTCATCCTCTCTGCAATCACCCTTTAGGGATTTGACAGTGTTATCAAATCCCTCCTCCATCTTCTTTTCTCCAGTTTAAATGACTAGTTCATTCAGCCTTTTCTCGTAAATCTTGCTTCCTGAGCCTCCAATCATTTGCTGATTGTTGCTCCAAGCTGGATTCTTTCCAATATATCCATGTCCCAAAAGTAGACGGAGTACTCCAGGTGAGGCCTGAATAGAGTAGAAGAATCACTTCCCTTAATTTGCAAGAGACACTTTTGTAAATACAACTCAGTATGCTGTTGGCTATTTTTGCAACAGGAGCACACTGTTGACTTGTATTCAGCATATGGTCTACTGTAACCCCCCAGGTCTTTCTTTGCAGGACTTTGCACTTGTTCTCGTTGAATCTCATCTGATTGATTGTGGACCATTTCTCCAGTCTATCCAGATCATTCTGGATCCTAGTGTAGAGAATATTGGGTTGAACAAAGTATGAACCACTTCTCCCAGGCCAGGAGTGGTTGGGAGTTGCTTCAAAGGCTGTAATCTGATAGCGCTTTGCTTCGTTGATTTATGGCAACATAAAGGAAACTCTGAAGAGTGGTACACCCATCCCCTAGCATGGTGGCGGGTAACCTGTTTGGCAGATGTGCCATAAATTAAGCCGCACACCTTTGCTGGTGCGACTCCAATCCCTTTCCCTTGCCTGATCTGCTGCTCTTTCTGTTCTCTGTCCTGTACTCCCTACCTGGCTGGCTGCTTTGCTTTTCTGCTCTGTGTACTATCTGTGGCTGTACTGCCTGTCCTCTCTTCAATATGCTGCATGCCACACGTAGAGGCTGCCCATGGCACCTGTGCTACACCACTGCCCTAGCAAGTGTGGGGAGCAGGGGGAAGGATGATAGGGAGATTGTTGCTGTCTGGGGCCTTTTGAACAGAGGAAGAAAGTAAAAGGGAAGATATTTTCTCTCATCTTTGTGTTCCCCAAAAGGGGGTTTTCAAACCAAGATTAATATAGTAGAGAGGAAGACAACTGAATAAATTGTTTCCCCCAAAAGTTTGTGGGAAATTGGGAAGCTCAAAATTAATTGCTTCATTTCAGGGTGGAGACTGCATTTTAGTCTTTCTTTTGGTTGGTACTTAAATTTAAAATAAAATTATTTTATTGAATCTTTTTTTCCCTTTTTTTCAGAGGCTGCAATAGCAGATATTCAGAAAAAGATTACAGAAGCTTTTGAAGTGTTTGACCATGAAAGTAATAAAACTGTGGATGTCAGGTTTGGAAATCTTTTCACACAGAAATATTATAGAGACAAGGCCCTAAATCCAAAATCTGCTTTTGTGAGAAATTAATCCTTTTGGCTCTGATCCTCCAGATACTTATCCATTGATTAAAGGATGAGATTGAATTGGGAGCTGGAAAGAGGAGAAGAGTGGGACTGGCTGGGCAAGAAGACTAGAGTAAGGTGCTGAGGGGATGGGGGGAAACTTTAACTGTCCAAAGAAACTAAGGCAAGGAGCCTGAGGTGGGCTCAGCTGAATGAGAAGCCCAGCTATAGGAGACTGAAAATTTAATTACATAAGGAAGTTAGTGTGTAGTACTCTAGGGTGTCAATTTGCAAAGTACTAGCTGCTCAGAATTTGCTCTTGGGGTAAATAATCCTAGAAATTGAAGTGATTTAGTTGCAGAAAGACATTCTGTGCAAGGTAACTAGTGTGGAGTTGCTAGTATACTGTTAATTATTGTACTTACTTGGATCTAAGATGAGGTTGGGGAGGACCCCCTTATCTTAGATTTGAGTACAGGCCAGGCAAGCAGCTGCTGTGGCTTTGGATGTGGTAAGGTTGGGTCATGTAGCAGGTAGGGGGAGCAGGGGGCGTGCAGGGGAAGTGACGCATGGTGTGGGGGGAGCAGAGGGAATGTGGTGTGCAGTTCAGAGGAAGAGGTGAGGTGTGTAGTGCAGAGGGGAGCATGGGGAAGGGGCGCACAGTGTGGGAGGTGGGGGGAGCACAGGGAAAAGAGCAGCAGGGAAAGTGACCTGTGGAGTGAGAGGGACTGCAGGAAAAGGGCATGGGGGAAGGAGCGTGGGGGAAGGGCAGAGGTGAAGGGGAGCATGTAGTGAGGAGAGCTCAAGGAAGGGATGTGGGGAAGGGGACAGGCAGTATAGGGGGGCTCATGGAGGAAAAGGTGGTGGGTGAACATGGGGAGGGATGTGCAGAGTGAAGGACAAGGGACGTGGAGCACAAGGAAAGTGCATGGGGGAAGGGGAGTGCAAGAGGGAAGGGAGCATGGGGAAGGGGTGCATGGTGCAGGGAGGAAAAGAGATGCACAGAGAAGAGTGAAGTGCAGGGAAGAGGTGCATGGAGTAGTGGGGGGAGCTGCTTTGGCTCTGGACCTGACCCCAGCTGTAGCTGGAGCCAGAGCCACCACTACTGCCTGGCCTGGCCAAGTACTCCATACCCCCCAGCAGAGAAATAGAAAAGCTGCAAATGTGAAAGGGTGGAGGGGGGAGGAATCAGGAAGCAAGGGGCCAGGCATGGGGGGGGGGGACACATAGCAAGTGGGAGACAAGGGGTATGGGGCAGGCTGCCTGCCCTCCAGCTGCTGCTTTCCCTGCTACTCCTTCCAGCTTTCCCTGTGGCACTGGTGGGAGAGAAGAATTTGACCCTCTAATAACTAGATTCTAGATGTGGAAAATTAAAACA
>NW_017729034.1:41762896-41767706 GCF_001723915.1 Gavialis gangeticus | reverse complement strand
GAAAGCAAGGGGCCAGGCATGGGGGGGGGGGACACATAGCAAGTGGGAGACAAGGGGTATGGGGCAGGCTGCCTGCCCTCCAGCTGCTGCTTTCCCTGCTACTCCTTCCAGCTTTCCCTGTGGCACTGGTGGGAGAGAAGAATTTGACCCTCTAATAACTAGATTCTAGATGTGGAAAATTAAAACAAATGTATAATTTTCCATGTTTAGAATCGAATAATTGTGGGGGGGTTATCTTAAATTCAGGGTTGTCTTGGATTTGGGTGAATATGGTATTATCCTAATTTGTGACACTAATTGCCTTGTTTAGACAAACCTTGAAATTGGACAAGGAGCTTGGGTAGGGGGAAAGAAAAGAATGGGACCAAGACAGGTTAAGACTTGGGTAGAAGACGGGAAGATAGTTTATAGCCATGAGAGTTCATTCCCTTCCTAATCCTGGAATGGAACCCAGGATTCCTCTCTACATTCTTTTGTGGCTAGCAAATATCTGTGAAACTCAGTGGTGCCTCCTCTCGCTTGTGCTCATCCACATGGATGATGACAGGCTCCTATGACTACTTGTCTGTTTACTCCAGTAGCTTGATAGAGGTTCTAAAGATTCCAAGTATCCTGATAGTCCATTTGGGTCAGTACAAAGCCACATGATGGCATCTCTTAGGTTTTGGTTTGTTTTTAACCTAGAAGATTATACGCATACATATACAAACCTGCTCACGGTTACAAACCATTGCTTCAAAAGTTAGGAAGTGACAGTTTACATTTCCTTTGCAATCTTAATTCGATCTACTTGTTAGTATACATTAGGCTTCAGTCTTTGGTGGCATGATTATATGCTTCTGATTATATGTTTTTTTCTACAGGATCTCTTCCTCATTCAGTGTATAAGATAGACCTGCACAGAGGTGAATGAGAGTTTTAGGTCAGTGGTTTTCAACCTGTGGTCCACGGACTCCTGGGGGTCTGCAGACTATGTCTAAGATGACAATAGATGACTATGATAAATAAAAAGTATGTGAATACCTACACTTACAATTCTAAGGGGTCCACACCTCCATTTGAAAAAAAATGGGGGTTCTGCAAATGAAAAAAGGTTGAAAACCACTGTTTTAGGTAGAACACCTCTTTCATTTTTAGCAGAATATAGATAATACCTCAATTTATAGTGATGATATTACATTTATTAATAGTTATGAAACAGTACATTCATAAGCATCATAGAGAAGCTCATAAAGACATTAAGAATTCTGTATTTTGAACAAATCTTGGGGGTATGAAGCTACATAGTGAATAGTGAGGATAATATAAATATTGAACTGCCCCTCATGTAACAAGCACTGTCCATCCTTGTGCTGAATGAGACCAGGGTCCTATGGCAAAAGTTGCATGTGGTCTTGTAATTAAAAACTGTATTGTAAAGAATGCAGACAAGGCTATCTAGTTAAAAATGCACTGGCAATATTAAATAGTGCAATTTCTAATTTTTGAGTACTTGGTTTTGTAACCTTACCATTCTTTTGACATGTTATTTGTATATATTAGAAGACTGTGTTTCAGTTAAGTGATTTCTGAGGTAATTTTAAGCTATTGCCATTAAAGTTTACTTTTACTAACATGTTCATTATTCCTTTCATATTTGTACTAGCATGGATGCACTGCATGCTTGCAACTTTCATTGGTTCAGTTGACACTTGTTCTCCAGTAGAAGTACAGCCAGTCATTACTGAGAACCAGTAAAATTATGAAATCATAAGAGATGGGAGACTGAAAGACAATCATTGAAGGGGTGACAGATTTGTGTTCAGAGTATTTAAAAGGATACATTTTATCTATTGTTGTTTGATGGTGAGAGAATATTTCTTTTGAAAGATTAGTCACCCCCAACTCTTCAAGTAGGGGATAACAGCTTTCAGTACACATCTCTGAGACTTGCCCCTACTTAGTCTTTCAGCTAACACAAAGAATAACCAGACTTGATGTTCCAGTAGTTACAAAATAAAGCTAAAGAGAAAAAAAATCCTTTAAATATGTTCCAACCTTCTTTTATGGATCATAAAAAAGGAGTAAGAAAAGGGCACAAGTCTATCTTTAAAAAAAATATGCATATCACCTAAAAATAACTCATAAATCCAGTAATGCTTTATTTTGAAAGAAGGGACCTAGTTCTCAGACTGTTTGGCACATGCTTATTTTTTAAGCTTGTAAATAGTTCCATTGGTTTAACATGCCAGATTCTTTAGCACATTCATAAATATGCAATAAGAAGACAGAAAACTGGAGGTAGTTTGGGAATATTTTGCCAGAAATGTACCTATTTTTATTAGATATAGCCATGTCATATTTTCCCATTTCTTTTTGTCTTTGGTCAGAAAATGAGCTATGAAACTGAGCCATCTCTACATCTTATTTGCTATATTTCTGTTGTTGAATTCTGTAAATATTCTTATGCTCTTCTAAATCAGTAGTTCTCCAGTGAGTGATTGTCCATATACAAATTCCACTATTGCCATGTGTCTGCCCTGTGTGCTCAACCATGGAGTCTTTGGGCTGGTAGTGTCAGTATGTTGTACAATACATGTGCTCTGATACTCTGTCAAGGGCAGGATGTACCAACTGTACTTCAGAGCCTTTCAACCATATCCTGGCTCAAGACCGAGCAGCTTGCTGTTGGTTATCTGAAACTACTAGCAAATGAATGTTTTTTATTTTCTAATGTAGTGTGATGGCCTGTTGACAGTATATTTTTATGCTAGCCTTAGTTCTGGAACCAGAATGACTTTAGGGGCTGTGTGATTCAAATGTTGCCCGTCAAGCAAACAGGCAATCCACAAAGTGATAGATACATTAAGTGCTTCTGTTGTGTCGAAAACAACCAAACCTGGCAAAATTTTCTCATTTGGAAAGGTACAAATATAGAGGATGGATAGTTCTGACATGTGTCATCCCATAAAATGATCCTCAAAAATGAGAACATCTTCCTCCCCACACCATCTTCACCAGCCTTCATTTCTCTCAGTGGTTTCCTCTGAAGTTTATTCCCATTTTGATGCTTATGATTTGAGACTGAAGCAACATCCAGATGCAAGCAATATCACCTAAGGCTTCCTTATCAACCAGGAATTTGGCTGTGTCAACCTCTGCCTCTGTGGCACCATCATCACCAGGAATTCCTCTGACCTTGCTCATCATGGCACCACAAGCTACAGTTTTGTTTTTAGTACTGTGGTGTGAGCTGGTTTCAGTACCCTGGCAGTCCAGCTTGCAACAGCCTGAGGTACTGGCAGACTTGTTCAGACTACAGCAGCCTGAATTGCTACTACCGTCCACTTCTAGCTTCTTAGGGTGTGTACAGAAGCTCAGGAAGTCACTTGCAATCACGCTGTAACTTTTGCACTTTATACAAAATGCTAAAAGTTACAGTGTGATCAAACATAAAAGCCATTTGGTGTTCGGTGTGTGTTCGTGGGGAAGGGTGCTTGGAGCCTTCCTGAGCTGGCCGAGGCCAGGAGGCAGGGGCTGATATTGCATGCCTCCCAGCGTTCTCTGAGGGCTGCTGAAGATTGCCAAAAGCAGTTGAAGGGGCTAGCCATAGCCAAGCAACCCGGCTGCCTGGGACAGCTGTGTGCCTCACCCCTAGGCTGTCAGTGACAGCCTCTCATCCTAGTCTTCCCTTCCCCCTTCAGCCAGCTGAAAGCCACAGCTTGGCTGGTGGGGGGGGAAGAGGAGACAGTTTCTGTCCCCACAGTGCCACAGGACTGGGGGAGTTGGCAGTCACCTTGGCATGCTGTGGTGGGGAGGGCTTTGTCTCCCCAAAGCACACCTGGGACCAGGGGTGCCAGCAAGCAGCCCAGGTGTGCTACGGCAGGGAGGGCTCTGTCTCCCAAAAGTGCAGCTGGGACCAGGGGAGCTGTCAGCCAGCCTGGGTACACTGCAGGGGAGAGGGTTCTCTCTCCCCAAATGCACCCAGGACCGGAGAGCAAGCAGCCCAGTTGAGGAGTGGGGGGGTCTCTCTTAGGACCCTGCCACATCACCACAGATTCTCTCCCCGACTCCCAGCTCCAGCATGTATCGTGAGAGCCAGGCTGAGCAACACGCAAGCACCCACTATTAGCACAGGCTTGTCACTGTGTGTCCCAGCCAGCCTGCACCCTGCCATGCATCCCACTGCCTGTGCCCAAGCAAGGAGATCCAGGAGCTGTGGCAGGTCCTGCTGGTCACTGTGTGTGATTCTCGCTAAAAGCTGTGGGATATCATGTGCTCCCAGCTGAACCTGATGCAGCAGTAGATCACCATGGCATGCGCCCTCATGTCCATGTGCCACCAGCCAGCCATCATGCGTCTTGCCATCTGCCACACCCCGTGCCTGCCAAGCATCTTGGATTGTGCCATGGTGTTCCATGTGAGCAATGAGGATGAGACCATTTAGGACACCAAGGTAATCTGACACTATCTCCAGGCTATTAAGCACCAGTTTTGGGCCTGTGCCACGAGCACGGACTGGTGGGAGTAGATCATCCTTGGCACCTGGGATGATGAACTTTGGCTCTAGACCTTCCACATGCGCTAGGCCACCTTCATGGACATTGTTGGCCAGATGGCCCCCTACATTGCGCACTAGGATGTCAGCATGCGACCACCCCTCACTCTGGAGAAGCAGATGGCCATCACTGTCATGCAGCTGCCACCCCTGACAGTCTGTTTCATTGCCAACCAGTTCAGAGTGGGCAGGTCCACAGCCAGAGAGGCTGTCCAGGAGGTGTGCCTGGTTATCCTGATTGCAGCCTATTCCTCCCTTCTAGCGTGCCCACAT
>NW_017729034.1:41750714-41761338 GCF_001723915.1 Gavialis gangeticus | reverse complement strand
TTCAGTGTGCCCCTCCTCTGACCTTGTGCTACTTGATGATGATGTGTATTCCTCCTTGATGTAGGGTGCCACACCCCCATCTTTCTTCCCTGTCCTGTCGCTTCTGGGGGACACACACCTGCAAACCTGTGGGGGTGGGGGATTAGAGAAAGGGGTGCAAGACCCTGGAAGGTCTTAGCACAGGGAAGGTGGAGGTGGTTGGGGTCAAGGGGGTTGCCATAGGCTCTGAACTGGGGAAAAACCAACTGCTGGCGAGGAGGCATGGAGTACAGGGGCTTCTCACCTGGCATATTACTCCCTGACCAAGGGAGTGAAGACCAGGGACTTCTCTGTATAGGAGCAGGACAGATGGGTGATCCCAGACCCACCATCCATTTGAAGGAGCTGTGGGGCAGGAAGCAGCTGATGGGCTAGTGGGGGCAGGGACTGCAGCCCAGGAGCTATCACCACAATGAACACTATGCCCTCCTTGCTTTCCCTCACAGGACCCTGTGGTCCTTGGTCCCTGACCCTAGGACCCAGTCTCCTCTTTCAAGTTCTGCTGGTCTGGGACTCTTGCCCACTCCTGGAGCTCGTGTCATGCAGTCGGCCCAAGTCTGGGGGCTGCCCACCAGGGGTGTGCCCCTCCTCCACAGTGAGACCTGGGCCAGGAGGGGGGCTGTGAGGAGCTGAAGAGTTCCTTCCCATGGCTGGTGGCTGGATGAGCTGAGGCTGGCAGCTGTAGTGGGAGATGCTGTCTCAGCAATAGTCTGGCCTGGCAGGCTGGTGGGTTGCACTCTCCTCCCTGTTGTAAGCACTCCTCAGCCCCTTCCAGACTGGCCTGGCACTGCTTGGGGACCCTGTGACTCCAGGGCAACTGCCAGCAGCCAGGGGGGAGCCGTTATTGCTGACGGCCCTGGCATCAGGCAGCTTGCTTCCCTTGTCCCTGTTGGACACCTTCCTGCATCCTTGGACCATGAGTCAGTGGCTTCCTTGCACCCTGTTTCCTGTCCAGTCAGGCACGGTGGGGAGTGTTCCCCCACAGCCCCCATATGGGGGTCTCCCCCATTGGACCTTATTCCTGTCACCCCAGGGAAGGGTCCCTGGAGTATAGCTCAGTATGTCATGGGGGGCTTGGCATCAGCCTGCCCCACCTCTCCTGGGTGGGAGGACAGGAGGCTTACATGTTCTCCATGGGACAAAGCACTGGCATTGGTCAGGGGTGTCATATGGGGATGCCAAGCGGTTCAGGATTATGTGCAAAAACTCCCTTTCCTGGCACTGTGACTCATTTTGTCTCCTCCAAACAGCTGGTGGCCATCTGGAGTCCCTGTTCATGTGCCTCGATGGCCCTCTATTGTACCTTGACAGCCCGGGTGTAAGGATTGCCCAGCCTGTTGATTTCCCACCCCAGTGCAGGACTCCTGCCATCACATATGTCCCTTTCTTGGACTTGGGAGGAATGGATGACTGTGTGTGGGGGAGTTCTTGTGGTTTTCATAGACAGCTGTGTGTTATCTCCCATACGTCCCTGTCCTCAGTGTGCTGCCTGCCCGCCAGACTTGTGGCTATGCTAGCCCCAGCATACCAAACTGCACCCAGAGCTGCAATTGCTTTTTACACCTTGCCTTTAGAGCTCAACAAACACTACAATTGCTTTACGCATCCTTGTTTTGGGGGAGAGGGAACTAGGTTCTGTGTGGCTGCTCGGGGCAGCTGGGGTTACACTCGCTTTTTCCAGGAGCACAGAATGGCCCAGAGGTCTAGGCAGAATGGCTCTGAGAAGTAAGGCAGGGAGGTAGCAATTAGGCAACTTTATATTCCCATTAAATTTGAGATGGTCTGCTAAGTACCTGAGGTGGGGACTGGGGAGGGGGCAGGGGAATAGTGCCTGGGCAGCGCTGCAGGCCGGGAGGGAAGTGGTAGGGAAAGGGAGGGGAGGGCTCTGCTCAGTGCTGAAGGACAGAACCCCTGTGCTGTGAATGGGCATGGCAGGGTGAATCACTCACCCCCCACACCCCACCACCCCAGGAAACCCACCCTAGCCCTTTTCTGGGCTTCTCAGCCACAGTGTCCTGAGAGAGGGCTGTGACCACAGGGGTGGCCTGGATCAGTTGTGGGTGCCCCTGCTGCCCCCTTCCTTCCTCCCCTTCTCCCTGGGGCTCTGTTTCCTGCAGGCCCTGGGTCCTAGTTGCATCTGTGTAAAGCTGGGGCGACCCATACCTTCCTGGGCTGCTGGGTATCAGGACAAGTGGGGGAAGGCTGGCCGTGAGTCATGCAGGTTGTGCTAGTGCCACAGCCACAAGACTGGTGGTGGAGGGCTGGTACTCTCTGTGCCTCTGGCCCAGGGGCTATGAGGTGTCAGAGGAGTGAGTCTGGAACAGCCGTGGCCCCCGTGTGGGGAACAGTGTCCTGGGCCCCACGTCCTTGACCATGGTCTGTGCGTTAAGGCCCTCTCTTCTATAGCACACCTGGGTGGGCTGTCGGCTCCCCCAGTCCTGGGTGCTCTTCGGGGAGACAGAGCCCTCTCCCCTGCAGTGCACCTGGCTGGGCTGATTGCTCTCCTGGTCCCGGGGGAGCAAACAGGGGGGAGAGACCCCCCTATCCCAGACCGAGCTGCCAACTCCCCATGTCCTGGGGACACTGCAGGGAGAGACACCACCCCCCTTTTCATCCTCCAGCCAAGCTATGGCTCTTGTAAGGCTGGGATGAAAGGCTGTCACTGACAGCTCGGGGGCGGGACCGGCCCAGTGCTCCGGCAGGCAGAGGAGACAAGCTCTGCCTCTCTCAGGCTAGAGCAGTGTCCTGCACAAAGGCACATAGGATGCAGGCAGAATCACCTGAAAGTAACCTTTGCTAAAGCACACTGCTGTAGAGCACCTTCTTTTAATATCTTATCAGGCAAGGGTTAAATTTTCACAACTGGTCATTTTAAAAGCTCTCTTCAGCCAGGAACATTTTTTGTGTTACAGCTACAGAGTGCTTTTGGGGGCCTCATCACGTGAAAAATGTAACTTCTGTACACAACTTTAGTGATAGTGGGGGCTCTAGCAACAATAATTCTGAGTACCTGTGTGGCCTTGCACAATAGGATTTCCATCTATCAACAGCCTCATCCTACTGTGGAACCTCAATTTAGTCCTTTGGCTATCATTGCTCTTGTTTGTGCTGATGGTGATGTGTCAGTGGACAACTGTTATTTATAAATGGAAATGTCATCACGGGCTACCATTGTCTCAATGAAGAGAGTAGGAGTCTTTGTTGTCTTTTGCCTAGACAGAGTCTAAGAACAAACCCCAAACTTCTACCAGAGGTGCTCACTGAATGCCACCTGAATCAGCAAATTTACTTTCCCATATTCTTCTCTAAATAGTATACATTTAGGACAGAATCTTTTCTCCATGCCTCAACATCATGTGTGCCCCAGCACCCTATCTACAAAGAAAGAAGCTGCTCAGGTCCTCACATAGGCTTTTTGCTATCATTGCTAAAGGAAGAGAGGCAAATCATTTTCAAAGACTGCTGAAATGGATTTATGACTATATAAAGGCATGCTAGAAGGCATCTACCTATCATTGTTAAGAGTTTATTCTACCAGAGTTCAGCCAGTGTCTACAACTTCATTGACACACATATATATCAGAATTCTGCAAAACTGTCAACTGAATGCTATTCATACGTTCAGTCTCTGAAGTTTTTAGAGCTGATGCTAAATTTGACAAGGCAATGTTCTAGTTTTTGTTCTTGTGAGTCTCTGAGTTCTCATCTTTGAACTGCCACAAATTTGCCTCATCTTTGAAGAGCCACAAATATGCACATGTACAATCACTTGGAAGAAAATGAAAAATTGCCTGGCTGTGCAGATTTTTCTGCCTGGGTTTTTTTTCAAGATGTGAGGCCTATAAATACATTCTGTGACCTGTCTCTCTCCTGTCCTGGAGTCATTTACATCTTGGATGATGCAGTTTAGGTGCAGGTGACACATTTCATCCTTTGTGCCCCTGGTGTGCAGAAGTGACGGGCACTGTCAGGGCAGATGTGTGCCATATGGATGCTGCTGGCAAAAATCCTGAGTGCTGCATGCATGGGGTACGTGTTTACCATCCATTAGCAGAAGGTGTATGCAGACAATACGTCTTTTTTCATTTTTTGCTGGATGTGGAGATTAGCAGGGTATGGCTCTACATACTCATATATATCTGTTACTCATACTTCTGTCTATGTATGTGCTTTTATATTTTAAATTACCAGGGGAAAATCAGATTATGCCTTGATGTCTTTCATTGCTTCACATGGAAAAAAGCTTTTAAATGAGCCCCATTTTCTTTTTATATCTATTCTTTGTTTATTTCAATTGTCATTTGCTTCTGTAATCTCTGCTAAATAGCTATGAAATTTGCTTCAATCTTGATTTTATTGCATAATGGAATGTATCTTAGGGAAAATGTTGAAACAACTAAATTGGGTGAATAAACTTTTCTTTCACAACCTCTTTATTGAGACCATAAGATGTGAGAAGTAAAGTTCGAAAGTCCTTTAAACCCAATAAATGTACCACCTTGAATCAAAATTATTATCATAAAAAAACATCCTGAGGATTTGGTGTCTTATCCTTTCTTGGTTTCACATGTATTATTTCTTTCATGTCAAGGTTTTCTCACATTATAATAATATATTATTTTATTGTGTCAGAAGGTGGCAGTACAACACAAGTCTTAACCCAGATTGTAAAAGTATTATTAATATTATCTTTCAGAACATTGGATATATTTGAAGAGGGACGATGAACTTACTTTGACAGGGCCAACAACAGTATTGTCTGACTCTTAAACACAAAGATGCGAAGTTTACAAGACAGTATCAATAAGATGATATTGTTCCCTTCTCAGAATAAATTACGGAGAGGTTTTTTCTTGTGGTTTTTTGCAAAGCTTGTCCTACAAAAAGCACATTTAATTTGATTAATACCAGACATCTCTAACCAATTCTTCCTTTTAGTCTGGTGGCTATGGCACCCTTTTTGGTGGTCAGAGCTGTCAGTTTGAACCCCTTCAGACTGAGATAGGCAAGGCTGGAACTAGAGTGGATGCAGTGGTCACATCTGCCCATTTGGGCCAATCTGTAGGAGCAGCAGCCAGAGACTTTAAGTCCCCTCAAAAGGTAAAAATTTCCCTGCTCTCACCACCCTCCGCTATAAATAGAGAGGGGGAAGAGAGGAATGGGAGAGGAGAGCACGTGCTGCTGAGCACAGAGGGCAAAGTAGGAGTTGCTGAGATTTGGGGAGGATTCTTACTGGATTTGGGAACTTAAAAAATGTCCCTGGCTGCTGCTTCCGTAGCATGGTCTGCCATTGGGAGCATTGGGAGTGGGGGTGAAACCACCACTGCAGTGCTGGTTGCTGCTTCCGTAAAATCCTGGAACCACACATGGAGGTAGGTATATAACCCAGATTTTCCAGTGCCTGAGTGAGGGCTTTAGTACAAACTATAAAGTTAGTCACCCTCTCCACCCCAGCCATTATTTTTCAATTGAAGTGACTATGGCTGCTGTAAAAGTGTTATGCTGAACTCAGTAATGTTGGGGAACACTCAGTCTTACAAGATGGGGCCCTGCAATGGACTTATGCACAGGGATGTCTTGTTCATGACTCTAAAACAGTCGGTGGGTACAGCAAGCTAAATACTCAGCTTGCCCCAAATGGCAGTGCTTCTGGACACCCTAAGTAACTTTTCTGGCAAAAGCTTACCTTGGCATTTAAGTGTTTAGGTGGAGATTGTGTAGGTCTTGTTCTTAGGTGCCTAAATTCTGTGCAGGTTGCACTTTAAGCACCTAAGTGCTTTTGCATCTGGCCCTTAGTTTTTTAGGCCTAATTCTAAAGACCCATGCACCCACACATACATGCATACTTACTCTGGATTGATGGCTGGATCTTTCACATGTGCTGCAGTTCTATAGATATGCTGACAGATACTCTCTTTTACAGAGAAGTTGGTACAATCATAAGGTCATTAGGTTGCTGCCCAAGTGAGGCGGAACTACATGATCTGCTTGCAGAGGTAAGTGGTTATGTCTTTTGTAACTTTTTTCCTTGCTTTTATAACTCATAAAAGTTTTTTTTTCTCTTCATTGCTATGCAGGAGACCTAAGCTCTTTTCCTAGAGCTTGAAAATTTCATGGAGGCAGTTCATTCAGGAACACAGTTCCTTAGATTGCCCTGAAGCAACCCTTCTGGCTGATATGGAAACAATACTGAATAGACTAGAAAGAGGAGTCTTTTTTTTTCTTCTATTGAAGAAGGTCACTGTGACTCAGTGCTAAGAAAGTATAGATGCATTATGTCAAGAACCAAGGAAAAAATTCCTTTGCTAATAATAAAATTTGAGTTACATACTCCTTGGGATACACAAACTCTAACTATATTATTTCTTGACATGCTCAGGCCCAATGGAATGGCCAATAAACTCTTGAAATGTTATTGAAGTTTTAACTTTAATCTCAGAGGGTGCCTGTAGACATGCAGGGACACTGCTCCAATGCATTGTAATTACAGTGCATCAAAGCAGACTTAATTAATCAAGTCCGCTGGATCATGCTACTTAGCATGCTCTAGCAGCCTCCACATCTTATGTATTCAGCATCCCTATGCTTCAAAATGGCAGTGGGGTGCTTTAACTAAAGCTCATCAAACAAGCTCTACTTAGTGCCCTCACTGCCATTTTGAAGTGTGGGACACTGAATATGTAAGAAGTTGAGGGTGCTTTAATAAAGTGGCTCTCGGAGCTGCTGTATTTAAAGCATCCCTCCCCTGACCCCTGGAGCATGTGTGAAGATGCCCCGAAAGCTGAGGAAAAACTTGCCATGTATTCTTTGTTAATCCCTGTTATTCCTACAAATTGTAGCATGTTATTTAGCCAGTATTAATGGGCCCTTTGATTCAGGAACACAATAGAAGGGCAAATTAACAAGATGGTTGCACTGGTAAAATATTTTGTGTGTTTGTAGTAACTTCAGTGCTACTTATTTTAATTGACTTAAATTTTCTTTTCCTTTTACATAATGCTTGGTCCCATTTATTAGTTCAGGACGAAAGTCTATTGTATTACAAAACTGATTTGTTGTGGTGGGGTCTGCATTTTTTTTTATGTTGCTGCTGAAAACACATCAACACTTTGCACTTTTTTACCAAAATAATATGGCTTGCCTTTGTTATTTCTTCTAAATATTTCTTGGTTTTCCTGATTCTCCTTCTGAGTCTTTATTCTTTCTTCAAAGTATTTTTTGTTCCAAGAGTTGTTATGGAGTCTGTAAGTCCTTATTCTTAAATTAAAAATTAAGTAACATTTTTAAAAAGAGTAACACTGGGCTCATTGTTACAGCGACGTAGCATCAGCAGGTACAAACCCTAATGCCAATGCTACATTGCCATAGCTCATCGCTATACTGAAGTAGCATCTAAAAACCATGAACCACAGGGACTGTGCAGTACTGGCGGGTACTGTGCAGTCATTTAGTACTTGCTAAAGCACTAAATAACTGCACAGTACCAAATATGCAGTCAGGGGCATGTGTAGATGTGCCCACTAAGTAGAAATATTGTCCAAAAACAAGTTGAGAATAAGCATTTTATTGCATAAATTTGAGTTCAGATTTAGAGGGTAATTATATCCTGCAGTATAACTAATTACAAAAGAGAATGTCTTAACCCCTCAGATGTCTAACAAACAGATAGAGCAGTTAATGTTTTTACTGCTGCAGACAAACTGCTGTCAGGGATGGAAGTTACACCTCTGTTTATAGTGGGTGCTGAATGCTTCATGTCATGAAGTGGATTTCTGCAGACCACCAGACATAGGTGCCAGGAGGTTCCAGAAACTCCCAAAGCAGTGAATGTGAATGTGCAAAGCTTCTTGTTTAGGGCCCACTGTTATAGATAAGAAATCATTTCAAACTTATTCATTTCATTCTATAAGTCTGTGTTCAGACTTCAGTGATAGTGATATGCTGCAATTGTTCTACTCCCCATTAGAGCAGGGTGAAGAACTTTCATTGGTAACATTAGTCTAGTGGCATTTTTATTATTATTTTATTTGAATACTTACTTTTCTATTATAGGTGCTGCTTCTCAGTTCCTGCTTTTTATCTAGCTTCCTAACAGATGGCTAGGAAGGGCTAGGATGCCATTCTGCAGGGGGCAGGGCCATTGTAGAGAAACTTGAAGGGGCAGGGCTGTTGTACAGACATTTCCCACTTCATCTCTTGCAGGTGGTACAAAGATGAAACACTATGCTGGGTGAAGGACAGGTACCTTGATTGGGAGGAACAAGGGAGGAGGAGAAGGATGAAATGGACATCTTAAATAGCTGCAAAACGTGAATGATTAAATGGCTGACAGGAAATGCACCAATCTTGCCTATCAGCACCATCTATCCAGATCTAGAAAGGACTTTTCCCCCAGTCTTTCTGAATTTTTCTGCATAGAAAAGCCCAGGACTGCTAGTCCTTAGGCACTGGTGATTGCATAGGTGTTTCACTCTGAGATCAGTGAGAACTGAGGCTGCTCACCTACTTGCAGTATTGGCTCCAAGATCAGTTATGAAATATTTCTTATACAAGGAAGTGCTTTGTCAGGGTATGAGGCAAACAGTGAGCAACACATCTGGCAGCAATGCTCAAACACTTTATGTTGTATGCCACATCACATGTTTCTGTTCTGGAGAAGATATCTGCCATTAATGTTTTTTCCATCCAGTCTGAGAATTAGGAGCACATTCTGCCTTGTGTTGAGCAGCTGTAACACCCACTGAATTAAATGGAAGGTGAAGGTGCTAAACACTGCACATAATCAAGCTAATGATTTTGGCTTTCACGTGTGATGTATCATATCATCTTTCTGTGCCCTTTGGGGTTTGCTTACTGTTTGCTCTGCTTAATATAGGCTATCTCTTCACATTTCCTATAAATAGTTACCATATTTCTTCCTCTGTCTCTCTGGTTTCCTGACCAACAGCTAGTTGAAGCATAAGGACTTCATAAAATATTCTGCCCTAGACGTTGCCTCAATATGTGTGAAGCCTAAAATAGTTCAATTTATTGAATACTTGTCAGGTCATGGGAAGGATTTTAATTTTTGCCATATATTTTATTGCACCTTTGCAGTGAATTCAGCATTAAAATATACAATCCTGAAATGGGAGAAGATACTGTTTTATTTAGAGTGCGGCATAGAACACCTTCATTTTCTAGCTAAAGATTCTCTCTTACCAGGCTTGACAGAAAGAAAGCAAAGTTTTAAATTCAAGCCACCTTCTGCACTGAAGGGGTTGGATGAAGAAACTGGTGTCTGTTTCCAGGTGCTTTCTAATGCAACCAGAATGCTTTAAGGCAAGGAAGCTCATCCTCTGGCCCGCTGGCCAAATTAAGCCCACAGAGCCATCACATCAGGCCCCCAGGCTCCTCACAGGTCAGGAAATGTGATGGTAGGGAAGCAGTGGCTGTTATTATGGACACTCTCCCCCCTACCAGATTCCAAAACCTGAAGTGCCAAGTCAGAGCCAGGCTATGCCCCCTTCCCTCCCTCAAAGCCAGGCTGGGGCCAGACCATGCCCCTTCCCCATGAGGCTAAGCCATGTCCCCTTCCCCACCCTGTGGCTGGGTTGGGGCCAGGACATGCCCCCTCCATCTTCCCCCCCAACTCTGTTGGGCCAGGCCACACCCCCTTCCTCCTGCAGGGTTCGATGGTGTTCCTTTTCCCCCATGCAGTGAAGGCCCTTTGCCCCCATGGAGCTGGGTTCAGGCCAGGATGCCCTCTGCCCCTCTCTGTGTGGCCAGATGGTGGCTGCTGCACTGGTCTTGGGCACTGGATCAGAACCACTGTCTGGCCTGCAGTTGGACTAGGTGCTGCCCATCTGGTCCGCCAGGGAAAAAGGTTGAGCATCGGCACTTTAAGAATATATGGAAAGTACATATATATGGGTGCAATTGGTGCTGCATACATTCTCTCCTGCTCTGGGTCTAGCTACAGTCTTCGTTGTATGGAAGGAAAGCAGGATGCCTCCGAGTCCTTACTGTTGCATTTGAGTAATGTATATCCAATACCTATGTGTAACAGGGGGGCACTGACAGACATGCAGATCCCAGCTTTAACTCATGGGGCTTCACAGAAAGTGCCATGAATTAGAGTGATCCCACCCATCCCCCACACACAACAGTTTGCTGTTTGGTCGGGGTGGGGGGGAGACTGAAGCCAATCTACTGGAGAGAGGCTGCCTGTCTACAGCCTCTTTCCCCTAATTTCCCCCCACCCCCACCCCACCTCCAGCTGTAGTGCTATCTGCAGGATGGGAGGGGCTGTGAAGACAGGGGGAGAAGGGATAGTGGGGCTTCAGCATGCTTAGCTGGGTACGGCAGCAGCAACCCCGCAGGGCTACCTCTGCAGTGCTCTGCAAGCTGTGCTCACCCCAGGTTGGGGGCAGCACATGATTTCTTGTGAAAGGGAATAGTAGCAGCCCAGTGTGTGACTGAAAGGGGGAGTATGTGAGTATGGCTTGGAGGGAGAAATTGTGTGCATGTATGGCTTGGCAGGGGAATATTTGTGTGTGTGTGTGTGTGTGTGTGTGTGTGAGAGAGAGAGAGAGAGAGAGAGAGA
>NW_017729034.1:41746719-41750467 GCF_001723915.1 Gavialis gangeticus | reverse complement strand
GTGTGTGTGTGTGTGTGTGAGAGAGAGAGAGAGAGAGAGAGAGAAATGTCTTTACTTTCTGATTCTAATGACTGCTTCTGATCCCTCCCTCCTCTTCCCACTCCCAACCAGCAGACAGCATGGGTGGGAAAGTGGTGCACAGCGACTTACAGAAGTTAATGAAGGTGCTCTGCTTTGGAGCACCTGTATCTGAACCAGTTAATGTGTTGAGCGATTGGACAATTTTAAAGTGTTTTGCAGCCATGCACTTCTGTTAGGGCATGGCTGTGGAGCACTTTCAGGGGGCTGATCTCATGCAAAACATTACTTCTGTTAGCATCCAGGGTGGCCTGTCTCCTTAAGAGGAAGCAGCCAGCCTGGCTGAGGGGTTGCAGCTGTGTGAAGGCTAATGAGGAACTGAAATGAAAAAACCCAGCAAGCAGAGCCAGAGGGAGGGGTGTAGTACCAGAATGGAAGACAGCTCTGTTAGGAGGAGGGCAAGTCTGTAGTGCAGTGGTTCCTAAACTGTGACAGATTGCATACCACCAATTTAAAACAATACAACCTTAAGTACCACAAGCAATTTTTTGTCATATAAAGTAATTATAATAAATCTGTTAACACGTACCACTGACAGGTTGTCTGTGTACCACTGGTGGTACGCATACTACAGATTGGGAACTGCTGCTGTAGTTTGAAGCCCTTCTCAGCACAAGGGGCCCTTCTCAGTGTCCAAGATGACAAGCTGGGGGGTTTTTTGTTTCTTTGTTTTAGTTATTAAAAGACTGTATATTACTAGACTGTATATTACTGGAGTGTGCTGAGAAATTCCCCAAGAAGTAAAGGTTAGCCAGTTTGAAAGATTTTGTTTATTACTGGGGCTTGCTAAGAGATGCTTGGGGAGCAAAAGCCTGGCTGAGGGGGGCCCCTGAGGTGGCAACCTCCTACACTTGGAGAATGTGCGCAGGCTCAGGTCTCAGCCAAAAGAATAAACCCCAAAGCAGTATTAAAAATGGATGAAGGAGCTTCAGCTGCAGCAGCAACAGTAGCTCCAGCAAAGGATGCAAGAGGAACAGCAGAGCTTTATTCTGCTGCTGCTTCTGCTGCTACTACTGTAGCAAGTAAAACCCAGTCTGGAAGGCAGTAAGGCACCCCAGACCCAGATGAATGCAAGGGGTGACTGAGGTATATCAGTGGCCTCATGATTATGGATTGCTAGGTTAGCACCCTATTTAATTGGGGAACCCCAGACAACCTATTAGGCCTGGGGAGCTAAGGCTGCATGCACCTATGCTACCCTGAAGTCGACCATTTTGGACCATGTGGGAGCAAAACTTACAATGTAATTCAGAGTATTTCTTTTGGGAGAAAATGTTGATGTTCCTAAATGACAAAGGCAGACAAGGTTCTTTGGGTGAATCTGATATCTGTGATATCAGAAATCTGTGATATATAGCCAAGCCCTCAGATACCACTGAATTTGCACTGAGAAGAACACCCAAGATTGCCACCTCACTAATCTTAAAAAGGCTTTCACTCAATAAGGACATTGCTCCAGAGAGATGGACTGCATGTTTGAAAGAGCCACCCAGATACCACATGAAGAATTGCTGCAGTACAGAAGAAACACCACCCCCCCAACAAATTGCACACTGCTGGTTATGACATATCACCCTGCCCCCAGATCCATACAGAGAATCCTCAAACAACTGCAACCCATACTAGAAGGAGACCCAATTCTTAAAGAGATCTTCCCAGAACCACCCATCCTAGCCTTCAAACAAGCACCGAACCTTGCTAACCTCATCACCAGAAGCAAACTTACTATGGCCCAGAACACACCAAATGGATTTATACCATGCCATGACAAGAAATGCAAAACATGCCAACACATCTCCACCATCCCCACAATTACTACACCCCACAACAGAGCCATCAGCATTCCTGGATCTTACACCCGCACCTCCAGAAATGTAATATATCTCATCCAATGCACCAAATGCCTTGATGGAAAATATGTAGGAGAGACCAAACAATAACAACCACACACCAGAATGAATGCACACCAGTAATCTATTAAAGGCAAGAATACCCAATTACGTGTACAGGCATATTTCTCACAAGAAAACCACTCTCTCTCCAATCTCTCAGTTCTAATCCTCAAAGGAAACTTACAAAACACTTTTCACAGATGGACCTATGCACTTCACTTCATCAACCTCCTGGATACAAAAAACCATGGACTAAATATTGCCATCGGATTTATGATACATTGTAATCTGCCTGACATCTGACTCCCCAAGTACCTCTCTACTTTTACCTGCTACATTCACCCCCCCTTCACCCCCCCAGCCTGTCTCTCACCCACTGACTCCTCAATTTACATCTTCACTGACTGCCTTTCTTGCATGCATACCAGCCTCTGGCCTCTTTACTATTCATTCCATCCAGGAAGAGTACACACCGACTGCAGATGCTTCCTCAGCCTGACGGAAGGTTTTTAAATGCAAAAGCTTGCTAAGAAAATTTTTTCCAACTATTAAATTGGTCTAATAAAAGATATCAAATTCACCCAAACAATCTTGTCTGCCCATTTCCTTAGACCAACACAGCTACAACCTACACCCCTGAATGACAAAGAATTCTCTTATTTTTTAAGTTAGTGTGGAGATGATAATGTACCTGTTATGGTCCAGGAAAAATGTGAGAAGCAAAATTATATCCTTCCCAACTGTATAGTTGGTCTAATAAAAGAAATCACCCACAAAAATTCTTCTCTCTCACTTTTTTATCATGCTGTAAAAACCTACTATAAATCCCTTTAGCCCTCTATAATGTAGAGCAGTAGCGCTCAACCTTTTTGCCCAGCAGGCTGGATGAGCAATTCTCCATTTGTCTGTGAGCCAGATCCAGTTGGTGGTTTCAGTCTGGCACCCTGGACAGGCATTGCAGGGCACCATCCAGCTGTGCAGAAGAGAATGTGGGGCAGGTTGTCCCTGGCCCAGTCTCACAGGAGGAAGGGGGCTTCATGCAGCCTCAGCCCAGCCCCATGAGGGGGAAGGGGGCTTCATGCAGCCCCAACGCAGCCCTGATGGCTTGAAAAGGGATTCATGCAGACTCAATCTGGTCCCATGGAGAGGAAGGGGCTTGACCTGGCTCTAACCCACTGTGGGGGTTGGGAATTTGGCAGTGTGGGAGGGTGGCTGTATTAATTGCTACTGCTTCCCCCCACCAAATTTCCCAACCCTTGGGGAGCCCCGCAGGCCAGATGCCTGAAGACCAGAGGTTGAACATCACTGGTATAGAGCAAATCTTTTATTAATATATTTGGGTGGTTGGAGAAACCTTTTCTTGGTTCTAGGGTCGTTTATCGTTTTCCCCAACCTTTCAGGCTCCTTTGAACAAGACTATATATCTCTTTGGCCCCTCCCTTGATAGCCCTGTCTATCTTTAAACTATCAGAACACAATAATCCGATCCCTGAAGGATATACTGTACCTTTAAAACATCTTATACAATAACTCCATAGATAGTACCCATTAACAAACATCCAAGTGTGATGGGCTGGCTGGCAGTGACCTAGCCCAGGGGTTTTGAAAGGGCAAAAGATGATTGGAGGACTTGGGATTCCCTTTCCTCACCATCTGGTAATGATTTGGCCCAGGGGTTTTGAAGGGGTAAACAATGATTGGAGGACTTGGGATTCCCTTTCTGCACCAATCAGGCCCCAGAGACTCACCCCCCCCCCATGTCCCCCGATTGGCCCCTT
>NW_017729034.1:41741491-41741719 GCF_001723915.1 Gavialis gangeticus | reverse complement strand
AAAAGGGGCAGCATGGGCTGACTCAGGAGAGAGATCAGTGAGGGGCAATAAGGAAGGAGCTGAGCCAGCAGGGCAGGAGCAGTGCCCCAGAAGAGCCTGAAAGAGCAGGACCTGCAGGTAGCAGTGGGACCCTCAGCAGTGCAGGGTGTAGCCAGCAGGAGAGTCTCCCCACTGGGCTCCAGGATCCCCTATGAGAGGCTGCAGCCAGCAAGAGAGGCTCCCCAGCTC
>NW_017729034.1:41738372-41741352 GCF_001723915.1 Gavialis gangeticus | reverse complement strand
CAGCTCTGTTTCCAGCTCCTCCAATTGGAAGCCAGGCAGCTCAATGTGAGGCTGGGGCTCCAGGAAGGTCAAGACCCCTAGCAGGCTGGAGTAGTGCTATCACTGGTGACTATGTGGTGATGTTTATTCCTACCATGTAGGAGAGCTGAGTTCAAATCCCAGCTGGGGTGAGTGAGCTAACAAGAAGTAAAACTTCTTGCAGTGGAAAGGGGCCACTGTGTCCCCTCCAGGTACCTAGGCCCTATATTTCCTTGTCACTTGGTATTTTGTGCCTTTTTGTATTTCACCAACCCATGTTGTTTGTTCTGCTGTCTGTGTTTTATATTTTGTTACAATCATTGACAAAAGACAGGGTTAAGTGTCTAAGCTTTGTTGAATCCTGCCCCCTTGGGGCATTGTAGTGTCCACTATACCCTCTGATTTATGCCTGTTACCTTCCCAGTATTAAGGTATATGGTTAAGTCCCCATTGGTGGTCTGGCTCTGCTCTATAGGGGGAGGAGAGTCCCTACACCTCCCACAGTGCTTATGCACCTGCTTTGATCCCTTCAATTGGAGAGGGGGTACCTCTTGGACTGCTGCCTGGGTTACACAAGTATTTTGAATTATTTGATTGTAGAAGGTAACATTGAGGCATTGATGCATCTTATCTAGACTATAGCTCTTCCCTTTTATTTTTTTTTTCCCTTGTCACAAGTATTTCACATAGATGCTGTGGTAAAGAGCGTGGTATGAAAGCAAAAAAAAAAATCAGCTGATCACGCAGCAGAAAAGTTAATTAAAATGTAAAAAGGTTATTACATCACACTTCTTGAACATTCTCTTGGTTAAGTACTAGTTTTTCTATCTTCTTGAGTTTGAGAACAAAGCTCAGTTCTTTTCTATAAAATTCAAGTACTCATCCTGAACAATTTTGAATTCTTAATTGTTTATCATTTAGTATTCTCCTGGCATAATGTTAACCTCATTTTCTCTGGCTTTTAATCTGGGTTATTGTAATAAGTGAAATATGATAGTTTATCAGAACTCTGTACACACATTTATTACTCACAATTTTAAGATTGATGTATATATGAATTTTCCAGCTATATACTATTTAGATGTCTGAGGAATTCCAGTAAGGAAGATTAAATATTCTTAACAGCTGTCATCCTGGCTTGGCCAGGACACTCCAGGTTTCCGTAGCTCATTCCCAGCAAGTTAGTTGAAATTCCTGGGCCGGAGCCTGGCAGGGAAGTGGAGACGCATGGTGCACTAGCCAGGCAGCTAGGCAAACACTGCTGCTTCCTACATAGGACCAAGGTGGGCAAACTGGAGCAAGCACCACCCTGCCCATATGTGGCATGTCTTTATGCCCACATAGGAGCAGCAGTGCCTACCCAGCCACCTGCCTGATGCATCATGCCACTCTGACTCCCCACTGCACTCCTGCCCAATCAACTGGCTGAGCTACAGAATCCAGCAGTGTCCCAGCCAAACCATGACATACTGTCACCTTGTCTATGACTGACCAGGTGATACTCCTCACCCACTTTTGTTCATGGCCACTTGGGGAAACAGTACAACTGTTTCTCTTCTATGTTTTAGCTTTAGGATGAGAAAATCTAGCCCCATTATTTAATGCATGAGCCAAGCTATTCTCTGTTTCTTTGATTACGTTTTTAATGAATCACTTAAGTTTTGTATTTGCTATCCTTATCTAACCTTATGTTACATTTTTAGGTAGAAGAAGAAGAACCTACTGGGTATATTCATTTAGAAAAATTTCTTCCAATGATGACTAAAGTATTAATGGAAAAAAGGTAATTGAAGCCAGGCCCGTATGTGGTATACCTTGTTTCAGGTTGATGGAGATGATTTTGTACATTATTATGCTCATGTCTGTTTTTTGTGGGGGAGGGGGGTTTGGCTTAAGTTTGATATTGGAAGGAAATTTAGCTTAAATCTAAAAGTAATTGTTCTACATCCCCCAAAACAACATCTGTAATATTTCATAGTTTACAATTACTGTGAATTATGATAGCATAATAGTTTTGTTTTATATAGTGTGAATCAGAATTAATTCCTCATCTAACTGATCATGTATATCTCTGGAGAGATTTTTGTATCAGAATAAAGACCTTTTATCTTTAGTTTTTTTGCATATATGAATTTCATTTACTGATAGGCACAGTGTGTTTCTACTAATATCATAAATCAGTTGCATATTTGTGTTAACAAAATAACTGCCATGTATAGTAAATGTACATGATTAGCTGTCTAAAAGGTTAGTAGATATAAGTCTGGAATAAGAAGACTGTATATTATTCAGAGGCACACAGTGGTCTTTGCGTTTACCCAGAGCCTGGATCTGTTTTAATTGATCTCTTATTATAAAATATTATTTTTAGTGAATTTTTTATTATTGAAATGCATTAGTGTCTTTTACTGAAAGCTTAAAAAAACCGCATAGTCTTATGTGTAATGCTTCTAAGTTAGTTTGCATACAAATTTCCTATTGACTTAAGTAGCATTCATTTCTGCAGGTGAAATGACTGCACAGTTTGGTTAAACTGTCTTGTAGTGGATATATTTTTGTAGCGCACACAATTTGCAGGATAGAATTGTGTCTTAAGTGTCACGGCTATGATCTTAAACAATACCAAGCTGTTGTGTTTGGATCCCAGCATGGAGGACCTACATACTTCATGTTTTCTAGGTCTAAGTTGTCTCCAGCATTCTTTCTTTGGCCTCTCTCACCCTGGGCATCAAAACTTTCTCTATTACCCCTTCACGGAAGCCAACAATTTTAGGACCAACTTGAATTCCCAGTTAGCTTAGTAATGGCTTTTTCCAGGGCTTCAACTATGTAAGCATGCTGATTTTACAGTTGATCTCTCCAGGGGAACATTATATTTGAAGCATACAAAACAAAGGCTTTGCAAAGTTTTCTAATACACTTATGTGGCAAAAATCCACCTTGGTTTCTCCCCAAAAATCTC
>NW_017729034.1:41735471-41738361 GCF_001723915.1 Gavialis gangeticus | reverse complement strand
GGGATCTCTGCACCCGCCACAACTTACACTTCAGTATAGATAGCCCAAGAGATAAATGGTTGTAGATAAACAACAACAACCCCCCTGCCACCGCATTTTCTTCACCTCAAAGTCATTACTAGGTGACCTGTTGTTAATTTCCAGCCCACCTGGGTAGGACAGATTTCCTGGTGCATCCATTAGCACAGGGGCAGGCAATTATTTTGGGCGGAGGGCCACCTACTGAGTTTTGGCAAGCCATCGAGGGCCACATGACAGGTACCTAGGGAAGATTTAATATTAATTCCCTAATTTTTTTAGGGGCCCTGTGAGCCAGATAGAATGGCTTGGCTGGCTGCATCCAGTCCACTGGTCATATTTTGCCCACTCCTCCATTAGCATAACCATTGTACTGGCTAGGTTGAATTTGTCAAATATCAAGTTTTGATAGTCCACATACCCAACCCAGGCATAGAGAACCAACTTGCCTGTGGTTGACGCAAAAACAGAGTACAAGATAATTGTAAGACACCAGGATACAGACTGTTAGTAAAACCAAACAGGAATTTGTTAAACTGTGCACAGGCAGTTTCCCTAGATTGTCTGCAGTTTTTCCCTTTTTCATTAAAGTTTAGGATTTATCTTTCCAAAAAAGGATAGTAGCTTTGCAAATCATACCATTAACTCTTTTAATTGAATAATTTCAGATACCGGCCTGTTCCAGAAGATGTTCTTTTGCATGCATTTGAGGTCTGTAACTACAAACTTAAAATCTCTCTTAAGGGGAAAACAAGTGAGATTAAAAACCCAAAGTTTTATTCCTTTTCTGTTTTAGGTGTTAGATCAGAATAAAAATGGATATCTTACAAAACAGGAGTTAATCAAATGCATGACTGAAGAAGGTAAACTATTCTTTGATTTATTTTTGTAAAACTGGTCGGTGTGAAAATAATTGTATACAAGTATGTGGTGCTTTGAGGAAGCCTTTATATTTTATCCATCGTGATAGCCTATCATGGATCACAATATTTTCTCACATACAGCTTGCACCTTTTTACCCCAAATTGGCAGGGGGCAGGTGTTTTAAACAGGGAAACTATTTTGTTGGCTGGAAAAGGGGCATTCCTGTAGACATGAGTGACTGGTGCCTCCTGAATCTGGGGGGGCACCCACAGAAGCCGCCAACAACGGTGGCCCTGTCAGGGGGGCACCAGCCCCTCTGACAGCATCAGTGTTGGCCTTCAGGGGGGGCACCGGTTCCTTCACCCCCATGCACGCCCTACCAGTTGCCTATGCCTGGAGATGCCATGCAGCTGCCAACATGGCTGCCGCTTGTGTCTGCTCAGCAAACTGAAAGAGTGGAATCCTGTGTTAACCCTCTCCCAGCTGTAGCTACTGGCTAAGCATGATAGACTGTTCCTAAAGCATAAACTAAGCTGCTAGTAATATCTTGATGAGGCTTGTGATATGGAAACAACAGTTTATATATAGGAATTACTTACAGATTTGCTTGCAAGGGGCTGGGGCCTAACCTTATGACATACAGTAAGTTCTCTTGGAAACAGAGTGTCTCAAAAGTGTGGCATTACAGGAGGCAGTCTGTCACACCAGGAAGTTCCTGATGCCACACTTCATGGTGACTTTTTTCTTTCTAGGAAAACTTACTTTGTCACACAGTTGGCCATGACTCTGGAAAAATCTTTTTCTCTACATTCTGGCTTCCAAAAACAAGGTTCATGTTTCATTTGGGGGCATGTTATAGGTGAGAAAATACAGTATATATACAGGCCTAACATGGTTTCCCATACTCACATGAGTAGGTTCCGTGTTTTCCACAGGACTTAGGTGAGTCAAAACTGCAGAACAAAAACTTCTGATTTGTGAATTCTCCAGATAAAAATAATTTTATTTCCCTGACTGCATCCTTCCTTGTGTATCTGTGACATGATAAAATACAAATGAATAATTCTGTTAATAACGTCCCTCCATACATTACATATACAAGTTTCCCTTGCTTTATTCGGGTTCTGTATGTGAGAATTCACTCTTATGCGATGACCCTTTTTACACCAAAAATCTGTAACATGCAAGGTAAATTCATTCTTATGTGATTTGGTGTGGTGGAAGCCCGCAGTCAGCTACTTTGTGTGGTGCATTGTGGAAGTGACGTGCACCAAAATATAGTCTTCTGTGCTCCTTACTCATTGTCTGTGACACCTTTTTCTGTAGTTGCCATCCCCATTATGTTTTCTAAGTGTCCCACTAACTTATCTCATACCCCTCTCCCTGGTCCATCAATGAAGTCTTCACCACCCTCTTCACACCAACTAAACATTCACTACCACTCTGTGCTTGTGTGTACTGCCTGCTGTTGGTGAGTACCAAAACTGTCTTGTAAAAGTGGTAGAAATGGGTCTGGGTCAGTACAGTCGAGGTCTTGGAATGTATCCCTATTTGTTACATTGTAAAGTGGGTTCCCTTTATGCAAATTCAAGTTATGTGCTGTTTTCCAGGAATGCATGTTCAGCATAAACTGAGGGAAACCTGTATGTTGCAATTTTATTAATCACAGCATGAATGACAAGGGAATGACGTGAATGAAAATTGTAATGTAGAACAATTTTTGGCTGTTTTTATGACTTTGTAATAAAGGTCAAAGACCCCTGTTATTTTAAGAGGAAGAGAGCAGCAGGCAATGTCAGGCTAGGACCTGGGTAGCCAGGTCTGGGGTCATTCAGGGATCAAGGTGCTGGTCAGAGGCAGGATGAATCTAAGCTCAAATGAGGTGGCAGGGCAGGAGGTCAGTAGATCAATCTGAGATCAGGGTCAAGGACAGGGGTAGGCAACCCCAGCACATGTGACAGAGCATAGCATGCAAAGGCATTTTGTTTGGCACACGCACCTCAAGGCG
>NW_017729034.1:41728182-41730471 GCF_001723915.1 Gavialis gangeticus | reverse complement strand
CCCAGCACATGTGCCAGAGCATAGCATGCAAAGGCATTTTGTTTGGCACACGCACCTCAAGGCGGACAGCAGGGAACAGGCCAGGGCTTCACTGACACAACAAGGTTCAGGCCCCTTGCGGTTCACCCACCATCTGCCTCTGGCACACCAGCATCTTACAAGTCAAGGTTGCAGGTGTTTTTGGCCCCCTGCCCAAAAATGTTGCCAACTCCTGGTCTTAGAGCAAGCCAGGTCAAGGAGTTGGGGGTCAAGTGAGAGAGCCAAGCCAGAGAAACCATCTTAAATTTTTTTTTTTTTTTGTGTGTGTGTGTGTGTAAAAATAATTTCCTACACACACGGATGCACTCACACACCCCTACCCTCCCCCATGACTATGACAACCTGTCTCATGATCTGTATGGTTTACTTGATGGTCCAAAACACACCTTTACAGTTACACCATCAGGTTGAGACCTGTTGCCTAGACACTTCTTGTTCTGGTTCAGGGATTTATACACAGTGAGTGGAGGGTCAGCTGACCCTGGGCAGCCACTCCAGGGACAGGGAGTGGGCAGAGAATTAGGCCCTTCTGGAGGCTTCTGGCCAGATTTGACCAGCCTGGGTGACTGACTAAAGCAGGGGTTGGCACCGTTTTTGGCTGGAGTGCCAAAAGCTCCACAACCTCCACCTATGCCTTGGCATGGCAAGCTGGAGGTGAGGGAGCCGTGAGGGGCCTGATCCTCATTGCTGGCAGCAGCTGTATGCATGCCTCTGGGTGGATGGTGGGGGAGCCCCTTCCTCACCATGCGCTGCAAGGCACATGTACAGCTGCTGCTACCATGGAGCTGGTGCCAGGGCTTCAGAGTCTGGCACAGCTGTTTGTAGCCAGCCCACTGCCTGCTGCAGCTGCCCAAAGCTTGTAGCAGTCAGCCAGCTGCAAACAGCTGTCCCAGGTTCCTCAGCCCTGGTACCGACTCCATGGTGGTGGCTGGATGTGTGCCTCTGGGTGCACAGCCGGGAAGAGGTCTGGGCCAGCATAACCCTGGTCCCTCCCCTGCTGTCCTTCCCAAGATGCACGTGCAGCTGCTGCTACCACAAAGCCAGCTTGGGGAACCCAGTGCAGCAGTTTGCAGCCTCCCGGTTGCCTACCACAGCCAGCCTAGGCTCCAGGCAGCTGCAGCAGATGGCGGGCATGCTACAAGCAGCTGCATTGGACTCCGCAGCAGCCAGCACTGGCTTTGTGGCAGCAGCGGCTGCACATGTGCTTCCAGATGGACAGTGAGGTGGGGCCACAGTTGCACTGCCCTCAGGTCCCCTTCCTGGCCATGTGCTGGAACCATATGTGCAATCACCACAGCCACAGAGCCTGTTCTAGGGCTGTGGAGCACAGTGCAGCTGTTTGTTGCCTCCCATGTGCAGCTGGCCCAGGCTCTGGGCAGCTGCTGCCAGCCACAGAGCCGGGGCTGCTTGCAGCCTCCCAGCCACCTGCTGCAAGCAATGTGGGTTCTGTGGCTGGTGGCAGCTGCTCAAAGCCCAGGCTGACTGATGTGCAGAGGAAAATGGCTTTGCATGCCATGCCCTGGTATGTGCGTTGAGGGCTGCTGATCCCTGAACTAAAGGGTAGCAGGCTGAGATGAGTAGCAGTGCTGACAGACTGAAGCCCCAGGTTTGAGAGTGTGGCCTAACAGGCAACAGCTTCAATGTTTTGTAGGCAACTGCAAGAAATTAAGCAGCCAAGGGAGATAAAGACAAGAGTCACAGAGCTGCAAGAAGCTGTCTGGGGCAAGCTGCCTTGTAATAAGGTACAGGAGCATTTCTTCATGTAGGTAGCCTAATAATGTAGAAGGGAAGCTGAACAGGCTGCAGCAGATGAGAGCAGGCTGATCAGTGGCTAAGCAGAAACCAGTGTTGCCAAGTCTTACAAGAAAAAAAAGTGGCACTGCCTTTAAAAACAATCCCAACCCATTTCAAGCCCCAAACAACCTCCCAACAGAGCCAGGGGTTACAGGGAATTTTGGGGTGGCTATAGACAAGTTTGTAGGAGAATGGACAGTCCCCAATCACTTCAGCAGCATGACTGGCCAGTACTGTGCCCTGGCTGCTAGTGACCTACCTACCCTCAGGTCACAGTTGCCTGCATGAGCATAGTTGCTTGATTGTAAGTGGCAATTTTCTCAGGGCTCAGTAGGCTGCTTAACAGAAGAGAGGGTTTTCTGTTTAGCTTTGGCCTTGAGTCCTTGTTCTTAGTTTCCCAGTCCGTGGATCCTATCTGCTTATTCCTAGTAACCTAGGTCCTGCTTGCTGGCTCCT
>NW_017729034.1:41717618-41723182 GCF_001723915.1 Gavialis gangeticus | reverse complement strand
GGTGGCTATAGCCAAGTTTGTAGGAGAATGGACGGTCCCCAATCACTTCAGCAGCATGACTGGCCAGTACTGTGCCCTGGCTGCTAGTGACCTACCTACCCTCAGGTCACAGTTGCCTGCATGAGCATAGTTGCTTGATTGTAAGTGGCAACTTTCTCAGGGCTCAGTAGGCTGCTTAACAGAAGAGAGGGTTTTCTGTTTAGCTTTGGCCTTGAGTCCTTGTTCTTAGTTTCCCAGTCCGTGGATCCTATCTGCTTATTCCTAGTAACCTAGGTCCTGCTTGCTGGCTCCTCGTTTCCTGTTCCCTGAGTCCTGCTTGTTGGCTTTCTGGCTTCCTCCTGGTTCCTGGTTGCTGACAGTTTGTTCCAAACTGGCTCTTTGACCCCTTCTGCTTCCAGATTCTTGGCCTCTGACAGCTGGCTTCTGGTTCCTGGCTTCCCTTGGTGATCACCCTTATCTTGCTCCCATAAAGCTATAACTGCCTATTCTGGTCCCCCTGGCTAGTGACTCTGATCTGACTTTCCGCTTCCTATTTCTGACTCCTGGCTTGTGGTTCTGCTTGTGTCCTATTCTCATACAGATCACTGCCTCCTGACCCTCCAGCTTTCCTGACTCTTGTTAGACCCTTACTCTCATGATCTTGTGTTTTCCTGATCCTCTGGGTTTTGACCCTCTGTGGTCAAGCCCCAAGGCTAGGGACAGACATCACACATCAACCAGTTTAAGTGATCAGAAACTGGTTTTAAACCTGTAACAGAACTGATGTTCAGCGTATATGAACCAAATTTGAAAATGGCTGAAACCGGTTTGAGATAAACCTGGTTGAATGTAGTATCAAACTTAACTGATTTGGCTCAAACCAGTTTATGCAATGTCTGCCCTAGACCCCTTCCTGGTTTAAGATGAACCAGATACCCCCAGCATCCCAGCATGCTCTCTGGGCTGGGTGGGGCTCTCTGCTCTACAGCAAGGCTGGCTCCTCCCCTCTGCTCCATGGCTGCAGCTCTGGCAGAGACTGCAGGCTGCTCCCCACTTCCCCCTCACCACTCCCTGCTAAGCAGGAATTCCCCCCTCCCCTCTGTTCCCTCACTGGAGCTCTAGCAGAGACTGCTGGTATGTGCCTGGCTTCTCCCTACTAAGCAGGGATTACTCTCCTTGTCCCTCTGCTTTACACCTCTCAACATTAGCTAACAGACCACATGCTGGCTACAGTCTGTGCTGTGGGAGACAACAAAGGCAGACAGGCTTTTTGGAGTTTATCAACAGGTAGCTGGTAATGTCTTTCCTTAGAAAAGCGGTTTAAAAGACCTTGAACTAATGGAGACAGGCTTTGTTTTCTTAATGGGTTGATGAACATTGAGTTAGGGATGATAAACATTCCCTGCTGGGCTGCTCAGGAGTGGGGGAACATCAGAACATCCTGCCAGGGCCTGGCCACAGTCCCCCTCAGCTCAGCACCGTAGAAGGGAAGGGAGGGCTGCTTTAGTGCCCACCGGCTTCTAGCCTGAGCCAGTGCAGGCATGTGCCTGGTTTTTTTTTTTTTTCTTCATTCCAGAGTGGATGTCTGTGTGGTTACAAACCAGTTCAGCCTAGCCAGGTTAGATTAACCTACACAGATTGAATCAATTCTGGCTCAGGCTTTTTGGATATCTGTCCCTAGCCCAAATGCCTACATCCCAGTTGTACTCCTGACAGTGTGGCTTTGAAATGTTCTCCAACCAGACTTGGCATTATCACAGAAAAAGAAATACGTTGCAGATCTAGGAAGTAGGTGGGTAGATTTGGTGTGTTGATTCCTTTCCTCCCTTGGAAGACAGTGCCACTGTGCTAATGTCCTCCCCCTCCCCCAAGTGACTTTTTCAAAGAAGAGATTAGTTTAGTTCAAGCTCAAATCTTGAGGATATGCTTAGTCTCTTTCAGTATCCCTGCTCTGTGGAATACATTAGCCTTGATGCCATTTATGGTGGACTTTCAAGTTCACCTAGACATCTTTTGAGAAAAGGGACCACTATCTTCTAGTGATTCAGTTTTCTCTCACACTCTCCTGAGTACTTCTATCCCATATGTGTGACTGTGCGGAGACAAGAGCCTTACATCTAAGTGGAGTAACTGCAAGCTCAAGTTCTTGCAGAGTGCTGGAAAACAGGAGACATTCTTAACAAGACAATAGTAGAGAAAATGACATATATAAATATAATAAAAATCACCTAGGTTTTAAGGTTTATCTGTGTCAGCATATCTGAAAGGAAACCTGGGAGAATGTCATATGCTTTCAAGTAGCGCTAACATAGCTAGTGCTGGGTGAAGATGTTTAACTTCAGTGTGTGATGCACTGTATGGATACGAACTCTCAGTAGGGAGAAAGTAAAATGATTCTGCTAAAGTATCTCTCAATAGCTGGGCAATGTGTTTATGCTGTTTAGGTGTTGAGATATAGTTCAGTGAGCAGTCAGTGGTTTGGTTTTTTGTTGATTTGTTTTGTTCTGTTTGTTCAGGAAATCTCTCACCATTTTCTATCTCCAAATAGCTCTGATATTAGCAACAGTGGTGGCACTGGTATAGGCTGTTCCGGTAAACATGACTATCCTTTCTTCACTTACAGCTCTACTGTTGTTACTCTGAATGCAACCAGTACTAGTGCTAGTTTTGCTAGTGATATGTTGGAAGTAACATGCTGTATCAAAACGAACTGCTGACATTTCTCTTATCCTGCAGGTGAGCCTTTTACACAGGAAGAAATGGAGGAAATGCTGTCAGCTGCTATAGATCCAGAAACAAATAAAATTCGTTACAAAGACTACATTTCAATGATGGTAGTAGATGAAAATTAAGTGCTTTACACAGAGTTAAGGTTATGTTGGTATAAATTTGAAGTTGGGGTGGATGTACATTCTTTAGCATGACTTTTGAGGTCCAAATATGACCTAGCTGTTGTAATTCAAATAAAACCTTCCTGAAGGTATTTCCTTGGGTCTTGTATTTTTTAAACACAAGGAAGGTTTTTAGAGTGCCTGGGATAAAAGAGGATATCAAAAGGAATATTGTATAGGAGACAGAAAAGAGGAAAGACTGAAAACAGACATTGTTTTGCTTCACTATAATGTCAATATTTGGAGTCGGAGGCAATAAATGATTTTATAATTATACTTGAGAAAGTAAGGGGGAAATGAGACTGAAGTTTCAAGAGTCACTACTGAGATTCAAATTGCTACTAATAACATCTTAGAGGTGTAGAATTCTTCCACTTCCAGTTAACTAATTGACCTAGTATACACTCAACTCCCTGAGTGCCTCAGTCCAGTGCACTTCCCTAGCTTGTTCTCTTACATTATCAAAATAGGGGACCACAATTGCAGACTTTTTCTTGATCTTTCTTTTTTAAAGCAAAGTGAATCAATTTGGTATTATTCAATTTAAGGTTGCATTTTATGATCAGTTCTTCTATAATAGCCTCATCACTTACAAAACCAAATATAAAATAGCATCACTTCTTGTTGTTTCAGTGAGCGTTCAGTGAAGAAATCAGTAGTCCATTTGTGTTAGAAATATCTGGGGCCTACCCATTATTGCTAGCATTTGCTTTCCAGTCTATCTGGGGAGTTGAAATTTCCCATAGTGGCACACTTTGCTGTTGTGTTTACCTTTCTAATAACAATACAGAGTTCTCTAGGTAAATCTGACCTAAGGGTTTCTAGCAGACTTCCAGCCCTATCACAGGAGTATCTGTTTTAATATCTTCGTGCAAATCAGTTTTGACTCAGATTCTGTTTTATCGGTACCATCCATTCTTACCTCTTTACAGCCTGCCACGTAGTTATCATATAATGCTACCACTACTGTTACTTTTATTTCTCATCCCTCCTGACCTGGCTTTCCTCTTCCCATATACTAAGACATCTCTTCTAACCTTCTGTTACCCATGCAGCCTTCCCTAAGCTTTCCTCCATCACTTCCTCAAATTTCTGCCTGGACTCCACAGTAGCCTCCATCTGCACTCCACTTTGGATCTTTTCTTCCATGAGTTCCATTAAAAATCCTCTCACAGGTACTCCAGTGAAGTAATGTATGTGCCACAGATTTTGTGTCCATTACTTTTTATTTTCTCTCCAGTTCTCTGAATCTCCTGCACTGCTGCTTCATTCATCATCACCATCTTCTCTTCCTTGTCCCCACATTTAATAAAAGAAACAAACTGATTCTCTGTTTTCTGAACAATTCCTCCCTCCTGATGCTTGGCTTGTTAAGTCTTGATCAACCCTGTCCCTTTATTTAGATTCAGCAGTTAACTGTCAGTTGTGATCAAAGACAGGGAGCTTTCCTCCTGTTTTCAGCTACAAAGGCCTCTGTCCACCTCAAAACAGCACTCCAAATTATAAATTGCAGCCAAGCAAACCAGTGGGCAACAAATGCATTCACTTACTTCAAGAAACAAGATCTGTGCCTTTCTCAGTAAGGATGATGCCTGTGCAAAGTCCCTTGTTCTCTGGTTCCTGGGCAGCCCGCCTTTAAATTATAAATTTTGGTCGGCTTTGAATGGAAAAATAAAAGTGAGAAAATCAGAAATCCTTGTTTAAAAATAAGGAAATTATGGAAGAAGAGTTGGAAGAGACCATTATGGGTAAATGTCATGCATTTACATTGTTTTACTATTAACTCTATTAATTATTTATCAGCAAATTATTTGGTTTTGTGTGCAATACAGGCTGTACAAACAGGCATGCTTGTCTGCTGGCGCGTGAGTAAGGGTAGAGTTCGTGCAGGAGGGTGCGCGGGAGGGCTGAGGCCCTGCCTGTGAGCCCCCCAGGGAAGACAGTCCCAGCCGTAGCCAGCCTACCAGAGACATGACATGGATGGGCATGCGCTGCACCCCAAGGGTCCCCTTGGGCTCTGCAGCCCCCCACTCTAGCACCTCAGAGACTGCCACCCAGACGGAGCCCATGGTCCCAGGCTCCATGCAGACAGAGCCTCTGGCTCTCGGCTGCAGGGGTTGCCTGTTTGTTTTTTAGGCTCTGGGGCCCAGGACCATGGCCACCTCTCCTTGTGGGGTCTGCTCCCTTTTTGGGGTCTCTGGCACACCAGCTGGAGGAGCTCCAGGCCACAGTCCAGAGACTGCATGCCATCAGGGACTGTGAGCAGGAGATAGACTCCTATAGCCAGGCCCTTCTCCCCCAGGAGCCGGAGGGTAGACCACGGTCTCCCTCCAGGACAAAGGAGGAATCCAGGACCTCCCACTCTGTCCAGTCAGGGGCATGGACCAAGGTGGTCAAGGGCCCTAAGGCCCACCACACCAAGGCCCCTGCCCTGCACCTCTTGCTGCTCCAGCAGAGACTGCTGAGTTGCCAGCTCCCGCAAGAAACACAGGCACAACTGCAGCTACCGCCCCCCCTCTCCCCAAGACAAAATGTAAGGTGTTTGTTGTGGGAGACTCCATCCTGAGGGGGAATGAGGGGGCAATCTGCCGCCCTGACCCCTTAGCCCGGGAAGTCTACTGTTTCCCAGGGGCCCACATCTGGGACATTGTGGAGAGGATCCCTAAACTCCTCCAGCCCACAGACCACTATCCC
>NW_017729034.1:41709186-41710859 GCF_001723915.1 Gavialis gangeticus | reverse complement strand
CCCACCCCCCCCCCCCCAAAAAAAAAAAACAACAACCAAACAAACAAACCCCAACCAACCAATCAAACAAACAAACAAAAAAACCCAAAACAACAACAACAACCCTATTTACCCTTGGCTTATCATCCTAATAGTGCATGCTTCTTTTTGCTGCTGTCTCTGAAAACCAGAAACCTGGAGGAAGGAGTGGGTTACATAGAGAAATCTCCACAATGTGGAACCAGGTTAGAGCAACCCTATACAGGTAAGTAAAGCCAAAGGTTAATGGAGAAGTGTGGACATCTGGCTAGGGTGCTCTAACCCAATGAAGGGCTGTGTAAATGCCAGAGAAGTGAGAGGGTTCTGGATTTATTTGAATGGAGGAAGAGAGAAGGAAGCCCTTTATCTAAACTTTAAAAAAATCCAAAAAACACATAAAGGTCCGCTATGGTTTGGTGGCTCATTGGCACTACAGATACAACTGAGTACAAAGTCTTTATAGTGTAGCTGCAAGTTGTAGGGTAAGCATAAGCAAGACTGTACTTGTATTTCATAACTCACATATATGCTTGAGTGTGTTCAACTGTGTCAAGGGTTTGGTTTTATAACTGGGTCCTTTGACTCAGATTCATGACAGCATGGAGGAACATTAGTTTTCTCAAAGTCCTTAAAGGCAAGTACTTGGTTCCATCTGTCAAGTGCTGCCACTGCTTCTTCCTCAACAAATGTCTGTTTCTGACCTTATTGCCCACAGCTCCCCACAAATGATTGGGTATAGCTTCTAGCCAGCCAGCTGCAGATGGTAGGAACTAATCCCCATTGCTATAGACAAGCATCCTGTTTCTTTTCTTTTGTTTTTACAACTTTCCTCTCAAGAAAGGCTAAGACAAGCTAAGATGTCCCACAGGCATATTCCAATCCCTTCCATGTCCATCCAGTTCTCACCCATGAGGATGAGATCTTACCTTAGGGGTACAGCCTAAATATCCACTACTGCCCCATCCACTCTAGATATTATGGCTACAGGCTCCTGAGTCCTCCATTAAGGCTAGTCTAGGAGCTTATGGGCTCATAAACATTGTTAGGCATTTTCCTCAGGCAGCAAGTAGCTGTCTTTGCTTTAAGAACAAATAAGAACATAAAAGTTGCCATTTACTGGGTCAGACCATAAATTCATCTTACCAGTGTCCTGTGACACACAGTGGCAGAGTGGTTGATGAAAGGGAGAGTGAATATGGTATGACCAGGGTTTTTTCTCTGTTCCTCCCCTACTTTCAGCCTCCAGCGTTTAAAGTCTAGGAAGTTTGAATTCAGAGGCTGTATTCCTACTCTAAAAATGTGTTACAACCCTTTCTGAATCTGGTTAAACTGTCAGCTTCCACAACATCTTGTGGCAATGAGTTCCACACCTTAATTACAGGCTGTGTGATTTTTTTTTGTTAGTTTTAAACTCACTACCTACTAGTTTAATTTTATGACCCTTAGTTCTTACATTGAGAGAGATAGTAAATAATAAATCCCTATTTATTTTCTTTTCACTATTTAGTATTTTGTAAACCCTTTTCTAGACTGAATAGGCCTAGCTTTTCTAGGCTCTCCTCATGGAAACCTCTCCATACCACTAATTATCCTTGTTGCCCTACCCTGTACCTTCCCTAGTGTTCTATATCATTTCTGAGGTTTGGGAACCAAAC
>NW_017729034.1:41701916-41704186 GCF_001723915.1 Gavialis gangeticus | reverse complement strand
GTTTAATTTTATGACCCTTAGTTCTTACATTGAGAGAGATAGTAAATAATAAATCCCTATTTATTTTCTTTTCACTATTTAGTATTTTGTAAACCCTTTTCTAGACTGAATAGGCCTAGCTTTTCTAGGCTCTCCTCATGGAAACCTCTCCATACCACTAATTATCCTTGTTGCCCTACCCTGTACCTTCCCTAGTGTTCTATATCATTTCTGAGGTTTGGGAACCAAACTGGGCACAGTATTCAAGGTGTGGACACACCATGGATTTATAAATGAATATAATAATACTTTCTGTTTTGTTCACAATTCCACTCTTAATAATTCCTAACATTTTGTTTGCCTTTTTGATGGTTGCTGAGCACCAAGCTAATGGCTTTAGCAAACTGTCCACAATGACTCCCAGATCATTCCTGTGTAGTAACAGCTAATGAAGAGCCCAAGTGCATCATTTAACACTTATCTACATTGAATTTAATCTGCAATTTAGTTGCCCATTCGCACAACAGTGCAAGACCCTTCTGTAATTCCTCACAGTGCACCTTGGTCTTTCCACTTTGAATAATTTTGTGGCATCTGCAAATTTGGCTACCTCACTACTCACTCCCTTTTCAAGATCACTTAGGAATATGTTAAACAGCACCCGTCCCAACACAGTTTCCCTGGGGGACCTCCCTGTTTACTGCTTTGCATCCTAAAAACTGACCATTTATACTCACTCTTTCATTTCTATCCTTAAAACAATTTCTAATCTGTAAGTGGAGACCTTTCTTGTAATCCCATGACTACCTAACTTCTTTCAGAGCCTTTCATGGGACATCTTGTCAAAGACTTTTTGGAAGTCCAGATATGCTATGTCAAGTGGATCACCCTAATCTACATGTTTTTGACATCCTCAAAGAACTCTAGTAGATTGGTAAGGCATGATTTCCCTTTGACAAAACCACGTTGTTTTCTCTCCAGCAAATCATATTCATCCATGTACTGAACAATTCTCTTTTTTATTATTGTTTATAACAGCTTTCCAGGAATGGTAATTAGACTCACCAGGCTATAGTTCCCTCAGTCCTATCTAGAACCCTTTTAAAATATAGGAGTCACATTGGCAGCCCTCCAGTTCTCTGGTAGCCAGGCTGTTTTTAGTGCCAGGTTACATACTACAGTTAGGAGTTCAGTAATTCCTGATCTGAGCTCCTTCAGGACTCTAGGGTGAATGCCATCAAGTCCCTAGTGATTTGCCACTATTTAGTTTATCAGTTTCTTCTATGACCTCACCTATCAAATCCTCAGTTTGGGTCAGCTCCATAGACTTGCCCCTGAGGAGGAGTGGATCTGGTGAAGGAATCTCCCTAACATCTTCCACAATGAAGACAGATGCAAAGAGAATGCATTTAGTCTCTTGGCAATGGCCCCATCATCCTGTAGTGCTCTTTTTACACCCTGGTCATCCAAAAACCCAACTGACTCGGGTCCTGACTCTGACGAGAGATGCACAGATGAAAGTCCGCTGCACCCCTGTGAGCCCAGGGACCCCCCTGGAGAGACCCTAGGACCCCCGATGAGCCCCGGCCTGCCCGCAGGTAAGTAGGGGCCTGGAGTGGGAGGGATGTAGCCAGCAGGGAGGCAGCTGACTGGAGCCAAGGAGGGTCAGGCCGCACTCCCCCCCAGCTCCTACTTCACCCAGCCTCCCAGGGAGCCACACAAACAGGACGTGCAAACAGGCATGCTTCTGGGCCCAGCGCACAAGGTAGTGTGGGAGTTTGCATAGGAGGGTGAGCAGGAGGGCCAGAGGCCCTGCCAGTGAGCCCCCTAGGGTAGACAGCCCCATCAGTAGCCGGCCTACCAGTGGCACAATGTGGATGGGCACACACTGCACCCTGAGAATCCCCTCAGAGTCTGCAGCCTCCCCTTCTGGCACCTCAGAGGCCTCCACCCAGATGGAACCCATGGTTCTGGGGTCCATGCAGACGGAGCCTCTGGCTTTCAGCTGTGGGGGCTGCCTGGCATGTTTCCAGGCTCATGGGACCGGAAGCATGTCCACCTCCCCTTGTGAGGTCTGCTCCACTTTGAAGTCTGTGGGTGAGCTCCAGGCCACAGTCCAGAGACTGCGTGCCGTCAAGGATGGTGAGAAGATCGACTTTTACTGCCAGGCCTTTCACCCCCTGGAGGCAGAGAGTCAACCAAGGTCACTTCCTAGGACAAGGGAGGACTCAGGGATCTCCCATACTGTTCAGCCAGGGGGTTGGACCAAGGTAGTCATGGGCCTCAAGGCC
>NW_017729034.1:41693810-41696916 GCF_001723915.1 Gavialis gangeticus | reverse complement strand
TAGGACAAGGGAGGACTCAGGGATCTCCCATACTGTTCAGCCAGGGGGTTGGACCAAGGTAGTCATGGGCCTTAAGGCCCTTTAAGGCTTTGCAACAGGTGCGGACCCCTTGCAGCCCCAGTTGAGCCTGCAGAGATGCTAGGTCCTGCAGGCAAGGCAGGATCACCCACCCCTACTCTCCCTAAGACAAAATGCCGAGTGGTTGTTGTGAGAGACTCCCTCATGAGGGGGACTGAGGGGGCAATCTGCCACCCCGACCCCCCTATCCAGGGAGGTCTGCTACTTCCCGGGGATCCACATGAAGGACATAGCAGAGAAGATACCAAAGATTATTCAGCCCTCTGACCACTACCCTATGCTCCTTATCCACGTGGACACAAATGACATGGCTCGAAACAATCCCAGCCAGGTCACGAGAGACTACAGGGCTGTGGGGGCAGGACTTAGGAGGTTGGGGGCACAGGTGGTCTTTTCCTTGCTCCTCCCAGTTGTGGGTCATGGGCTGAGGAGGGAGAGACAGGTTGAGGTAGTCAACCAAAGACTGCAGCACTGGTGTCATCATGAAGGCGTCGACTTCCATGATCACAGTCCGCTCTTTGGTGAGAGAGGCAGTGGTCTGATGGGGAGAGACGGCCTCCACCTCACTCCACTGGGGAGGAGGATCTTCTCAGCCAGACTGGCTGACCTGCTCAACTGGGCTTTAAACTGAGCCCACTGGGGGTTGGGGGGACTATCACCACTGCTAGTCTGCTGGGTAACCCTTGTAAATCCAGTAGGGTAAGGCACTTAAGGGAACCCACCCCTACCCCAGCCCTGGAATGATCTGTGGGGAAGGCAAGTGCCTCCAATGGGACACTTGCCTGCCTGTATACCAATGCCAGCAGCTTGGGGAGTAAACAGGAGGAACTGGTCCTCCTGTTAAACAAGAATAACTACGACCTCATAGGGATAACGGAGACCTGGTGGGACTCCACCTATGACTGGGCCACAGGTATAGATGGCTATACCCTGTACAGGCATGATTTTGCAGATAAAAGGGGTGGCGGTGTAGCCCTCTATGTCAAGGACAGCTACACATCCCTCCAAATTGACATTGGCACCCAGGAGGGATGACGGGAGTCTCTCTGGGTCAAAATACATGGGGAACGTGGCTCGGGACATCATGGTAGGAGTCTACTACAGATCTCCTAACCAGAAACAAGAGCTAGACCAGGAATTCACCAGGGAACTGGCTGGGGCTGCATGCTCTCAGTGCATGGTTGTCATGGGAGACTTCAACTACCTGGACATCTCATGGGAAGAGCACTTGGCCAAATCTGATTGGTCGCAAAGCTTCCTCACGTGTGTGGACAAGCTCTACCTGACTCAAGAAATCTATGGGCCGACGAGAGGCAAAGCATTGTTGGACCTGGTACTGGCCAAAGGAGATGACACAGTCAGTGACCTAAGAATCGATGGGAAGCTGGGTGATAGTGACCATGAGCTGATCACCTTTACTATCCATTGTAAAGCTGGCAAGTCAGTCAGCAATACTGAAGTCCTCAACCCGAGTCAGTTGGCCATCCCACCTCAGAGGAAGGGTAGCAAAAGGGCACAACAACCCCCTTGGCTCAGCAGGGAACTCAAGGACCTCCTACGCCTCAGAAGATAAACTTATGAAGGATGGAAGTTTGGAATGACCACCAAGGAGGAGTACTCAGCACTGGTCCATACCTTCAGGGAGCAATCAGGAAAGCCAAGACTGCAACTGAGCTCTATCTGGCTTCACATATCAAGGATAACAAAAAGTCCTTTTTCAGATATTTAGGGAGTCAGAAAAAAAGCAAGGGAAATATTGGACCCCTGCTGAACCAAATGGGACAGCTGATAACCTACACCCAGGAAAAGGCCAATCTGCTTAACGGGTACTTCACGTCCGTCTTTCATCAGTCCAATAGAACAGCCCTCCCTAGCAAGATGTGGGATGGCCAGGGTGAAGGCATATATATACCCAGCATCGGTGTTGAATAAGTAAAGGATCACCTTGAGAGGCTGGACACCTTCAAGTCATCTGGTCCTGACAGATTACACCCTAGGATACTCAAGGAGTTGGCAGGTGTCATAGCCCAACTGTTGGCAAAAATATTTGAAACTTTGTGGCACTCAGATGAAGTACCTGAAGACTGGAAGAAGGCCAATGTGGTACCCATCTTCAAGAAAGGGTGGAAAGTAGATCCCAAGAATAACAGGCCAATCAACTTGACCTCAATCCCTGGTAAGATTCTTGAGAAAATTATCAAGGCCTGTCCTGCAGAAGCCCGCCTTAGGGCCCTGGAGGCGCAGGTGAGGGAGCTCCAGGAGGAGGTTAGCAGGCTGAGGGGAATCGGGGAGGCAGAGGAAGAAATTGACAGCTATTTTCATTCCCTGCAGGGTTATGCACACAAGGAAAAAGCACCGCAGGAAGTGCCCTCCACTGCTGAGTGACAGATGGTCACCTCCAAAACCAGGGCTGTTTGTAACACAGCGGTACCAGTTCCTCCAGTCCGGCTAGAGAACAGGTATGAGGCCCTGGCAACTCTGGAGGAGAAGGAAGGAGAGGAGGAAACCGGGGAGGAGGCAACTCCACGCTCTCCACGTCCTGAGCAGGCCAAAGGAGATAAGCAGGCCAGGAGGAGAAAGTGTTGGGTGATCATCATAGGCGACTCCATCCTGAGAGGTACAGAGGGCCCCATCTGTTCCCAGGACCCCTCGGCACATGAGGTCTACTGCGTACCTGGAGCAAAGATTCAGGACATGAAGGGGATGATCTAAACCGTGATCCAGCCCACCGATTACTACCCCATGGTCCTAGTCCATGTGGGTACTAATGATGCAGCCAGGAGGAGCCCTGATCGCCTGATGAAGGACTACCACGCTCAAGGGTGCGTGCTAAAGGAGATAGGTGCACAGGTGGTTTTCTCTTCTATCCTACCAGTGAGTGGACGTGGAAGATGGCATGCAACGTGCATCACGGAGACCAGCTGGTGGCTTCAGGAATGGTGTCTCAAGGCGGGCTTTGGCTTCCTCAACCATGACCGGCACATCACGACAAGGCACATGCTCGGATGGGATGGCCTCCACCTTTCCC
>NW_017729034.1:41688572-41688810 GCF_001723915.1 Gavialis gangeticus | reverse complement strand
CTGGTGGCTTCAGGAATGGTGTCTCAAGGCGGGCTTTGGCTTCCTCAACCATGACCGGCACATCACGACAAGGCACATGCTCGGATGGGATGGCCTCCACCTTTCCCCAAAAGGTAAGCGTGTGTTTTCTCCTAGGTTGGTGGACCTCCTCCGGCAGGCTTTAAACTAGGCTCACTGGAGGAAGAGGAAGACGAGGGTGGAGGAAACATCGGACTGCCAGACCAAGCAATACCCACAA
>NW_017729034.1:41680304-41688561 GCF_001723915.1 Gavialis gangeticus | reverse complement strand
GGTCCCTTCCAACCCTAGAAACTGTGAAACTATGAAACTATAAGGCAACCCTTCTGGATAAGCTGGCTAAGGGCAACATCCTGAGGGATAGCCAGTATGGCTTTGTCATGGGTAGGTCTTGCCTGACCAAGCTCATCTCCTTCTATGACCAGGTGACATATCGCCTGGACAAGGGAGAAGAGATTGATGTCATATACCTGGACTTTAAAAAAGCCTTTGATCTGATGTTACATGACCTCTTCATGGAAAAATTGGCCATGTGTGGCCTTGGCTACACCACAGTCTGATGGCTGGGAAATTGGCTCCAAGGTCGGACCCAGAGCGTAGTGGTTGAAGGCAGTGAATCATTATGGGACTCTGTAACCAGTGGCGTCCTCCAAGGCTCTGTTCTTGGACCGGTTCTCTTCAGCATCTTTATCAACAATGTGGACATTGGTGTCAGAAGCGCGCTGCCTAAGTTTGCTGATGACACTAAACTTTGGGGCATAGCATCCACACCTGAGGACAAGCTAGTGACCCAGGCTGACTTGGATAAGCTTGGTAAGTGGGTGGACACAAACCTGATGACATTCAATACTGATAAATGCAAGGTACTCCACCTCGGGGGAAAAAAGACCTGCAGCATACTTATAGGCTTGGCAGTGCTACGCTTTCTAGCACCACTGCTGAAAGAGACTTGGGAGTCATGATTGACCACAAGATGAACATGAGCCACCAATGCAATGTTGCAGCTGGTAAAGCAAACAAAACTGTGGCTTACATCCATAGATGCTTCTCAAGTAAATCACAGGATGTCATCCTCCCGCTGTACTTGGCCTTGGTGAGGCCACAGCTGGAGTACTGTATCCAGTTCTGGGCTCCGCAATTCAAGAAGGATGTCGAGAAGCTTGAGAGAGTTCAGAGGAGAGCCATGCGCATGATCAGAGGGCAAGAGAACAGGCCCTATGAAGAAAGGCTGAGAACTATGGGACTCTTCAGTCTGGAAAAGCGCAGGCTCAGGGGGGATCTGGTGGCTGCTTATAAGTACACGTGGGGTGTACATCAGGATCTGGGAGAACGTCTGTTCACCAGAGCGCCCCAAGGAAAAACAAGGACCAATGGCCATAAACTCCTACAAGACTGTTTTTGGCTGAACATAAGAAAAAATTGTTTACTGTCCGAGCCCCCAAGGCCTGGAATAGACTCCCTCCAGATGTGGTGCAGGCACCTACTCTGGACTTATTCAAGAAACTTTTGGATACTTATCTTGCTGGGGTTCTTTGACCTTAGCCGACTTCCTGCCCCTGGGGCGGGGGGCTGGACTTGATGATCTTCGAGGTCCGTTCCAGCCCAAATGTCTATGAAATCTATGAAATCTATGACTCTTCAGAGGGTCTCCAGCCTCTAAGGTACTTACATTTCTATTATTATCTTTTATGTCTCTAGCAAGTTTCTCAAGTTCATTCTTAGCTTTCTTTTTTTTTATTTGTTGAATTCTCCAAGTTACTTTACAAGTTAAAAGGGCAGAGATACAACCACAACATCTCCTCTTCATCTGCTTATCTTGTTATTAGTACAATTACTTAAGCGCCATCTGCTGCCAAATATGGGACAATTTTCATCACAAGACCCAGCTCCAGGACAGAAAACTTTTATACAGTATTCTCTGACCCCCTTTCTATGTATTACCAGGATCCAGTTCTGCTATCACTGAAGTCAAAGGCAAAACTCCCATTATCTGTAATAGGGTCAGAATCAGCTTTCAGTTTCTAGGCAGAAGTTAACTGGGACTATCAGAGCCAAATTAAGTATTGAAGTTTTCCTGAGTTTTGAGCACCTAGCACTCGCCTCCATGCTGTGCTGAGGAGCACTGCCGAGAAGCCTGCCTCATCCATTTGCTTACACTCCACATGCACCAGATCCTGAAAATGAAGTAAAGCAAGCAATGTTAGAGTGGTCCTGGGCATACACCAATAAGCACTCTCAAGATAGCCAGAGAGCTGAGGTTTTTGTTTAGGGCCATTTGAAGACAGCAATAATGCTTCATTTCCAGGATTTGCCATGCAGGAGGTGGGAGCAAGTGGGAAGGGTGTGCTTCCTGGCTGGTGCCCGGTAGCATTCAATATGGGTGCAGTATAGAAAAACGCTTTATGTGTTTAAGAAATCCCTGTTATAATTTACCACTGTTTTAAAGAGAAGATTAGTCTTGTAGCTAAGGAACTGGACTGTCACACAGGAAACATAAGTTTAGTTCCCAGCTCTACTCGAGATTTACTTTGTGATGTAGGGCAACCACATATACTCTGTCTCAATTTCCTATCTGTAAAATGGGAGTAATTATTTTTTCTTTCTCCTACTTCTTTTCTATTTTGTCTATCTGGACTGTCAAGTCTTTTGTCAAGGACCTTCTCCTGGGTCTATGCAGCTCCAGTGAAAATTAATACAATGAGTAATAAACATCTTTGTCCCAACTTAAATCTTAACGTGTTTTGGCTGAGACTACAAATTCAGGTTACAATACCTAATCAATTTAATCTAGACCTAAAAGCATGCTATTAATTGAATATGACTTGGTTTCACATATATTCTATGTTATAAGGTAGTTTCTGACAAGGCTTTTGACAGCAAGGCTTTTGACAAGACCTTGCACAATTGTCTCACAAACAAATTGGAGAATGTGGACTAGATAAAACTACTACAGGGTGCATAGATAACAGACTCAATGGCCCCAAGCAAAGGGTAATTATTAATGGGCCCATGTCAGAATGGCAGGTGGTTTGGAATGGAGTCTTACAGGGGTTAGTCTGGGCCCAGTGCTGTTCGACGTGTTTATTAACAATTTGGATGCTGGCTGTTGCTGGTAGGCGTTCTATGGCTTCAGCCCCTTTTTGGTTGGTGCCTCCCTCCCTAGCAACATCAGTGTGAGACTGCACCCATGGGCCACCTAGATGGTTCTGAGCGCTGCCCCTACTCGCCTGCCATGACTTTGATGTTGATAGATGGGGGAGACAGTTCCCTGTTGGTGGTCCCAGAGAGGTCATAGCCCTGGGTTTTTCTTCGTGGGGCTCCATACCTCCCCTTTATCCCACGCTTACCATATCCACGGCCTGGGAGAGCACAGCCCCCCTGTACCTTTCCCCAGCTGGATCTCTTCTCACCTGCAAGGCCCACCTTGAGCGGGGTCAGGTTTGTCCGGCTGTCAATCACTACTGGATTGATCCTTAATCTTCAGGCTAATCTGTGGACAAACTAAACACACCCCAGCCTGGGGTAACGATAACTCAAAAGATCCTTTCCTCTCAGTGAAGACATTCGGTATCTACCAACGAAGTACAGGGGGCTCCAGCTCCCAGGACCCTTCTGCCTCCCTGGGATGGGAGAGAGACTCGTCATTGGCTTCTCTGCTTACTCTTCCCAGGGACCCGCAGGTTAGGAGTTAATTACTTCTGTTCCCACCACCTGGTGGGAATCGCCTCTTCCCCGCCAGGCTCTGGGCCAGTTGCCACCTGCTCTTTTTTCTTCACCTAGCTGCCCACCAGGTCTTGGCATCGCTCACTGCCCTTCCCCACTGGGATACCTGGCCACTCTGATGGAGCCTGGTCTTCGCTCATGACTGTAGGGATGACCTTCCTCTCCCTGCCGTGCCCCTCTGGCCAACTCCGGCTCCTCGAGCTCAGACCCGGGGTTTTCTCTGCTGGGCTGTCCTGCCAGACCCTGAGGCTTCTTGCCCTGTGCCCCGCTTCACCGCTCCTACCTGGCTCCATCGCCTGTGGCTCCTCGGTGGCATCCTGCTCCTCCCTGTCAGTGCTCTGCTTCCCTCTGCTTGGCTCTGCCACCCGAGGCTCCTCGCTGGTGTCCTGCTCCTTCCTGCCGGCACTCTGCTTCCCTTCTCTCAGCTCTGTTGCCTGAGGCTTCTTGCCGGCATCCCGGTCCTGCCCACCAGTATCCTGCTGTTACCCGCTCATGTCCGCCATCCCCCTCATGCCGGGAGCTTCCATCTCTCCCTCCCGGCAGCTGGGTGTCTCCCCAGCTGCCTTTTGAGCAGCCCATGCTGCTCTCAGGATCCACCCCTGAGATTCACCGATCTGCAGGCTCAGGCACCTGCGGAGCCACTGAGCCTGTATCGGCGTCTTCTCCCAGCTGCTACTCATCCCGGCCCCTGTGGTAAGTATCGAGGCTCGTCGGGTGGGGTCCAGGGACATGCTGGGAGGGTGGCTTCTGTCTTCCCTCCCACATTTGCATAAAAAGCTTTTAGAGCAAATTCGCAGATGACTCTCCTGGGAAGGATTGCAAATACTTTGGAGGCTACAAGCACAATTCAGAAGGATCTTGACAGATTGGAAAGTTGAGCTAGAGCCAACAGCATGAAGTTCAGTGCAGGCAAACACAAGGTGCTACACCTTGGGAGGAATAATCAGAAACAAATATACAGTGAGAGACACCTGGCTGGATGGCAGCGCTATGGAAAAAGACTTGAGACTCTTAGTAGATCAGAGACTCAATATAAGTCTGTAGCGTAATGCAGTTGTACAAAAGGTGAATGAGGTTTTGAGATTCATCAATAGAAGCATAAGTGCAAGACATGAAAGTAATAGGGCCTCTCTACTTATCACTGGTTAGGCCTCATCTGAAGTACTGTGTCCACTTCTGGGCTCCACATTTTAGAACGGATGTGGAGAAGTTAGAGAAGGTCCAGAGTTAGGCAACAAAGATGATAAAGGGCTTGGAAAGCAAGTCATATGAGAAGAAGCTGAAGGAGCTAGGCATTTTCAACTTGTCAAAAAGGCATATAAGAGGGGAAATGATAGCAGTCTTCAAATGTATGAAGGGTTGCCATAAAAAAGAGAGAAAACACCTTTTTTCTATTGCTGAAGAGAGGATGGACCTCTTGAAGTTGCAGAAAAGTACATTTTGATTGGATATCCAGAAAAATGGCTTCATTGTTAGAATAGTGAGGCAGTGGAATAGGCTGCCTAGGAAAGTTGTGGACTCTCCATCATTGGAGGTGTTCAAGAAGAGGCTGGACAACCATTGGTTGGGAATGATCTGTGTGGAGCTATGTTATGAGTATTTCCCATGCTTCTGGGCTTCGCTGGTTGGCCCTGCTCCCCCTTTCTGCTACATGTGTCAGGGTGTTTTTAAGCCTTCTTCAGAGGCATTGGGTGTTGGCTACAGCCAAGGCTGGGGGTTTTGGGGTGTGCCAATGATCTTGCTGGGACCAGAACTAGAGGTTCCTGGCTAGTGGGTCTTGCCCTTCCACTCAGGGTCAGAGTGATTGCATATTTAGGGGCCAGGAAGGAATTTTACCTCATGGTCAGACTGATAAGGACATTGGGAGTTTTTGCCTTCCTCTGTAGTGGGGAAAGGGGTGTCCCTCTACTCAGGATCTCTTGAGCATATATTGACAACATTTTATAGAAATGGGACATTAGCTACCGTGGTTCCTCTGTTTTACCTGTAGCAGGTTTGGCTGTTAGGTCTGTGTTGTGTCAGGGTTGATGGTAGTCTTATGTAGAGTTTAGATTATGAATTGTATAGGATGGTTTGGATAGCGATGATACTGCTTTGGGCAGGGGGTTGTATTGGATGGTCTCTGGGGATCCCTTCTCGCCCTTTTCTATGATTCTAATCTAGACTGGTGGTTCTCAAACTTTTTTGTAGTAGGACCTATTTATAAACATCGATGGTCAGTCCTGACCCATTGCCCCCCAACCCAGGCCCAGTCCCCCAGGGTGTGGGGCAGGAGGTGGGTGTGTGTGGGGCATGGGGGGCCCCAAGCCTTGAAGGCTGGAACCCTGACAGCCTACAAGAGAAAAACCACAGTTTCCCACATTTTTCTTCTTTAAGGAGCCTGGAGAAATCCATTTTTTAAGTTTGGTCACGACCCTTTCATATATTCTTGCAACCCACTTTTGGGTCATGACCCGTGAGTTGAGAAATGCTGATCTAGACCCAGTAGTTTGTTATTCATTGAATATGGCTAGATTTCATAATCTTCTATGTTGTAAGGTAGATTTTTGGTAGTCAAAGTAACTAACCTTTGAACCATTTACTTTTAGTGTTAGAGAATCCATAAGTTGTTAGAAGTAAATTACTGGAATAGGGTTTTATCTGAACTAAGAGCTAAATATGTTCTTCCTGTAAATTGGGGATATAGGCTCAAATAAAGAAGATTCTGCTGTTTAACCCATTTTGAATCCCTCAGGCTACTGTTTGGCTTAACAATCTGCTGAAAGCCAAGAATATGTTATTCATTTAGTGCAAAAGATTGATCACAGTCTTTATACCCTGAGGCCCAGAAAAAACTCCCATTGACTTCAAAGGTATTTCTATCTGCATAATGACTCCAGGAGTTGGCTATAAACTATGTACTGGATAATAAGGCACTATAAAACCTTTCAGCCTCTTCAAGAGAATTCTAGCTTGCCATACCAAATGGAGGTATAGATCCAGTATAAAAGTTATAGTGTTGTATTATCCAAAAGCTGAAGGCTTTCTTGTTACTGGACAGCTAAGCGTTGCCTGTATCAGTTCAAGCTGGCACATTCAACAGGAGACTGCAGCCAAAAGTTTTATTGTTCAGATACTCATAGGATAAAAATCCAAAATCTAGTAGCATCTAAGAATGTATCCAGTTTATCTTGCCTTTTATCGAACGGCTCTCCTTTTAAGAAGATCTGTCTGAAGTGGTAGCACAAAAGGAAACCACTTTAGATGTGATGCTTTCAGGCAGAGGAGAATATTTCCTGCTAAGATATTAACCTCTTCCTTGCTGTGAGCAGTACATCTTGCTATAAAGAATGGATTGTACATTTTGTCTTCATGTATAAAAGTATGTGATTTAGTGGCCAAAGGATAACGCTTACTGCCTTCTTACAGCAGTAAGCGTTGCCCCTCTGGGGGCATGTGGGATTCATACTTGAGTAAATAGGCAGAGGTTTATAAGATGTCCTGAAGTCAACATACTCTGAGTCTGCTAGACCAATGAGAAAAAGAATTCTGCAGTTCGAGGGTCCTCTTCAGTTAGAGTGGTCTGCTTCTTGATTATAGATGTACCAGTCTTTTCAGCAGGAGATCCCCTGCTGATCTGAGCTGTTAATAATAAACTATCACATTTTATTTAACTACTGAACTGCATAATGAAGTTTAATGAACCTCATCAAATATCAGGTTTTTCTATAATCCCGGAATTTGAGACAGGTTCATAAATTTGCTGTCAAACCTAGGCTGAGATCTCAAGTGACCCTGAGCTTGTGAGGAAACTATGAAGAACTGGGTGGTTTCTCAAGGTACCAACCAGAAACCAGGTAAAAGATAGCTACATTAGCTGAGATTTCACTCGTTTTTCCTCCAAAACTTGGAAGGAAAATCCTCCATGCCAAATTCAATGTTAAAAGAAATTTCCTTGAACTGAAATAGTAGAGTTTTTCATACTTGTATTACTAAAAACCACCTTGAAAGCTTTTGCTGGAGTTTTTACCTTAACTGCATTATGTGCTTATTATTCTCTTATTGCAAAATTTTAGCCACTGTAGTGTAACAAACCACCGCAGCATGTTTCTATGTAGAATAACCTAAAGGCATGAGCTGGAATCAACCCTTCTTACATCCACTCAGAAAACACAGCTTTATAAAGCCCAAGCAGAAAGAGAATTCCTCCCGTGAAAAATAGCAGCTTCTTCGAGCAAAAGTTACACTGTCATAGCTATCAGAGATGTCAGGCATTCAAACTGTGGACTCCCACAACACCATGTACCACAGCAGAAAGTTACACTCAGGTTGTGGTTTAGTTGCTGTAAGAAGGCAGTAAGCGTTAGCTTTGCCAAAAAATGAAGCCATGAACCGTGCCAGGAGAGTCTAGCAAGCCTCTGCGTCCTGACTCTTGATGGAAAAGTAGACAAGAGGTACCATGCCACTTATGAGAATTAAATATTTCTATTCCTACCCTGTTACCTCTGGTCAAAGCTCATGGATATGCTTATCTGCACAGTCACGGAGAGAATGTGCATATGGACAATCACTTGAAAGGTTCTAGTTACCAGTAAGTAACATTTCTTCTTGCACTAACATGAAGAAAACCCTCTGCCTTTGTTTCAGATTGATGTCAGTCAAGCAGCTCCAACAAAAAATGTGTTGTAGACTATGATTGTTGCACTTAGAAAGCAGGTTTTTAAACCTAGTGCTCTGAGAATTGACACAACATTCAGTTGATGAATAGCGGAAAGGCCTGTTTTAATAACTTCCAACAAGGTACAAAACTAAATAATGGAAAAAGACT
>NW_017729034.1:41671879-41675304 GCF_001723915.1 Gavialis gangeticus | reverse complement strand
ACATTCAGTTGATGAATAGCGGAAAGGCCTGTTTTAATAACTTCCAACAAGGTACAAAACTAAATAATGGAAAAAGACTCTTTCCCAATATAAAACAAGTTATTAGTCCTTAGTATTATCTTAGCTGCACAGAGATCTTTATCCAATGCAGGCAGGAAGCATTTCTTGTACAGCCTCAAAGCATGGATCCTTCACTTGTTGGCTGGGTGGCAAGATGGCTTGGTCTAGACTGCACACACCTTGCTGGCAAATCTGCTTAGTTTTTATACTGTTTAATTGCATAGCTTCAAAGCATTTTTCCTTGATGGTTGGCTGAGTAGAGTTCAAACAAACAGGGAGGAAAAGGTTGCTCATCATAACACAACTGTTAATTGCCTGGCTCCTGTTCTGGATTTGTCTAGGTGTGAAGATGGTGTTTTTTCTGCAGCCCCTGCAAGTATAAGTCAGTTTACAGGTGATGGGCCTTGAGTGGAAAGACAGGATATTTAGAAGTGTCACCAAACCTGTTTGGGGGTATTTGTATATCAATGGGGCACATTCGCAGTAGCTTGTACAGGTGATGGTCTGTTTACCAAACTCCAGACATTCATTGAATGGTTCAGACATTTTAACACCTTGTACATTGGATGTTTGTTGGGAGAAATGTGAGCAGAGTGTGTTTGTCACATACAGAGCATCATTCTGTATCTTTTACAAGTTTCTCTTGAAATGCATATTTAGTCTTTTAGGTTTTTTCCACTGCTAGGTCAGTTGAAATGTAAATGTAGTTACCATGCCTTCACTGGCTCAGCCTTTTCTTGCTTTCTTAGGGACACACATGTGATGAGCGGGTCAGGTCTCTGCCAACAATTTTAATCACTTTTATTATTTTATAGCATGGGTCTGGTATTGGGTACCGCAAGCACTCCACTGTCTCGACACCTAATGGGTTGCAAGCCATTAGCAGAGTTTCATGGTTTTTATATGTAGCAATGATTAAACCTTGGATGCAGGGTTCCATGCACATACAGGGATCAGTGAGACTGAGAAATCAGTTGTTTTCATTCTCTTATGTAACCACATGGTTTTTAGTAGGTGTGTCTACACATGCTTCTACGGCGCCATTGTTACTGTCCTGTCATTTAGTAGTAGCAGCGCATGGTTATTTTTAGCTACTGTGTCACCATAGGAATGCACTACAGCGAGAGAGCATGATGCCACGGTGATGTAGCTATCATGTCACTGTTTCGGCCTGCAAACACTGCATTGCCATAGCAAGTTGCTATGGCGGTGTAGCATCTCATGTAGACACATCCAGTCACAACCTAACCAAGAAAAAGAGGCAATACCTTTGGGCAAACCTGTTTATGGGATGTGCAGTTGCTAGAAAAGTCTGTACACTGTTTTGGAGAAATATACAGTGTATGTGTTCTTCTACTATAGTATCAGGGTGAGAGGGAGTTGGTAAGTCAAAGTGAAGGTCTGCATGGTCACCAAGGAAATACTTTTCTCCAGGAACTTTCCTTTTTTGTATATACGGGACAATTTCCTACTGCTTACAAGTAACAACTTCCGTGTCCTAAGGACTTTTATAAGCTCCAATGATAAATTCCCTCTGACAGGGATGATCTAGCAATCTCCAGATAGGTTAACTCCCCCAAATATAAGGAATAGTTATAACTTCTCTTTCAGAGAGATGGCAGAATGTTAACTAGGGGCTCCCACAAGCACCTTAAGCTCCCTCCGTGTCATCATTGTTTCAGGGCCTGATCATTCAGGAAAAGAGTAGTCATGTAAATAGTATCATAAAGAACCAATATACATGGATAGTGCTAACTAGCAGTGAGAGAATCTGGTAGTTTTGTATGACATGCTACAGAGCTTTTGATAAGCAGAAACCATTGCTCCCTTAGGAGACAATGTCAGCTGGAAGGAAAAAGCCAAGAATACTTTCCTGTTCTCTCAGGATAGCATAGAAGCAGAGTGCCATTGCACACTCTATACTTATTATCACTGGAGAGGAGACTTCACAATCAGTCACAAATGGAAATGATGAATGATAAACTCTTGACACGTGTAACATACATAGAAATTAAAAGAAATGATCTGCTGATGAAGGTCTTGATTCAGCATGCCCTACACACTCAGAAATCCTATGGAGTGATTTTTGGTAGATGGTAAATGGAGAACTTAATCTATTAGACACAAAAATGAATTCATGAAAAATATTTTCATTCATAGTGAAGTAGATACATAGAACAGGTTATTTCTGACAATGAGATATTTTGCACAAAACAGGTTGACAGATATGTGTACAAATCTTCAATCAAATCCAAAAAGAGATGAATCAATAATTTACATGTGAGGTAGGGAGCACCAGCAGAAGCATAGGTAGAGCTAAGTGACTAATCCTACCTGTGTAGGTTTCTTCTGTAATGAAACCATTTTTATATTAAAAATATATCTGAGGTTGACATTGATAGGTATGAAGAACTGTTCTCATCTAAGATCTTGTATTATCTGCTTTTATAATGTTCCTCCCCGAACCAGATTTTGGTTGGGTTTTTTTTACTTTCATCATAATTTCCATAATAATGTCAAACCCAATCTCAATATACATTTAAACAAATTATGCCTTTTCCTTGTAAAGATAGTTTTAAAAAAAATCAGGTGAGAAGTGTGATTTGACCAGCCTAAAAAGGCTACCTAAACATATGCAATGTGGGTTTCAGCAGAGTTAATGGGTAAGGTTATATGACACCTGTTGCCCAAATATGATTAGTTTTTCTATTTGGTTTTTATCAGTACAGTCTCAGATCCAGTGCTGAGACTACAGGTTAGCAGGTAAAATGTTCACACACATGGAAGTAGCTTATAATCAGATCTGCAAATCAGCTACTGAACACATCACAGAAAGGCAGGAGACAAAAGCAATGCATTAATCATTGCTAAAATTTAACTTTTAATGTACATTCTGGGGACAATAGCGGGGACAATAAAAAGGGTACCACGGGGCCACGCTTCCTCTTTCTCTCACTGCATTACTCAATGTTTGTCCAGCACTCATGTTCATTGACCTGAGACCACTGAGTGCACTTTTCTTGAGCTGTGCTGTGAACAAAATATGAACCATAAGAAGAAGGTTTGTTCATGGAACTTCTGTTCTGTCAGTAAATATGACAGATCTCAATGACTTTTGTGTAGATACAGACAGTTTCAGGCTGATGGGTATTCTGAAAAAAAAAAGCAGGTAGAGTAAAAAAATTGTTTGCTTAAAAATGCTGTGAATTATAAGATTGTTGGATGATTCATTTATCTGAACAACAATGATATCTACATTTTTACCATGTATTTTTTTAAAGAAATACTATACTATTGTTCATCTTATAGCCACTGCTATTGCTGATGTTTCATAGTTTCATAGTTTCTAGGGTTGCAAGGGACCT
>NW_017729034.1:41666217-41668922 GCF_001723915.1 Gavialis gangeticus | reverse complement strand
TCATTGTCGAGGAAGCCAAAGCCCACCTCAAGACACCATTTCCAAAGCTGCCAGTTGGTCTCCGCAATGCACGTTGCATGCCGTCTTCCACATCCACTCACTGGTAGTATAGAAGAGAATACCACCTGTGCGCCTATCTCCTTTAGCACACACCCCAGTGCATGGTAGTCCTTCATCAGGCGATCAGGGCTTCTCCTGGCCGCATCATTAGTACCCACATGGATTAGGACCATGGGGTAGTGATCGGTGGGCTGGATCACGGCCTGGATCATCCCCTTCACATCCTGAATCTTTGCTCCAGGTAGACAGTAGACCTCGTGTGTCGAGGGGTCCTGGTCCTGTGTACCTCTCAGGACGGAGTCACCTATGACGATCACTCGACGCTTTTTCCTTCTGGCCTGCTTATCTCCTTTGGCCTGCTCGGTACGTGGAGAGCATGAAGTTGCCTCCTCCCTGGTTTCCTCCTCTCCTTCCTTCTCCTCCAGAGTTGCCAGGGCCTCGTACCTGTTCTCCAGCCGGACTGTGCCTGTGCCTGTGCCTGAGTGATCTACAGCTGTCAACAAGGTTCTCACTGCCACAGCTACCTGATTTAAGGTACTGACATCTCATTTGACCTTGGATTAATCATCTCTGGTTTTGACAGATCAAAACAGCTGTTTATACACTAATAATCCTTTGAAGCTGCATTGCTGCTCTTCTGCCAATAGGTGGCCAGGGAGAGCACACAGCTTGATAGGCTTGTCTGAGAACCACAATTAAGTTAAATGAGCCACAATTAGGTTATAGACATGCACAACATTGTCTCTGGGAAAAAAATGTTAGCATATTTTATCTGGCTTAATTTACTGGTATTTGAAATGGGACTGAGGGTATGAATGTCTGTAAATTCAGGGTCAAAAGGCTTTGTTAGAGAAATGCAACGTGTTTTGACATCATAACTCAAAAAACATTATTTAATACTGTTGGAGTGATGTCTCAGCCCTGATGATACAGGAAATATGCAAGAGGCAATGATTTTTGTGGGTGATATCCTTTATTGGAACAGCTGCAAGGTTGGGATAGACTTAGACAAGCTTTTGAATGCAAATAATGCATTGCATTTGAAAGCTTATCTAAATCTATTCCAAACATTCAGTTGGTCCAATTAAAGACATCATCCACAAACATCATTTAATTTTAATTAAGATTGTAGAAGGACATACCACACTCACCCAAAGTTGTAGAAAAAAGAAGTTAAGGTAAAAGTCTGTGTTTGTCACCACTTTTACCCTACTCCTAATACCATCAGTAACATATAATAGTAAGGCATTTGCTTCCATCTCCAACAGATACAGAACATCAATATTCCATACAACTGAAACCTCATACATACTCTCTTTTGTCCATAAAATGGCATATCTGCTTGTCCCACACCCCACATTACTTTTTCTTAATAATGCAGAAGTTACTGTTACATTTGTACTGTGAACAGAGTATAACTATACGAGCACTGATATTAACAGTTTCAAGATTTACACATGCAGAGTCATCACATTCACATATCTTACATCTTGTCTCTCCCTTCTGAAATGATAATGGCTTAATGCACAGACTGCTGTCCTCTCAGGTGACTTGCATTTCCTTTCTGGGTAACATCCATCACCTTCCTGACCACTTCCATGAGAATGGTCTGCACAGACTAGTACAGGGGTGCTCAACCTGCAGCCTGTGGGCCAAATACAACCTGCAGAGCCATAGGTATCCAGCCTGCAGGGCTCACATGGATTGGGAAATTTGGCAGCACGGGAGCAAGGGCAATAAATACAGCCACCCTCTCCAGCTGCCAAATTCCAACCCCAAGCACCATGTAGCAGGTTGGGGCCAAGTCATGCCCCAACCCCTGGCAACTGAATGAGGCTGGGTGATGCCCCTTCTCCTGGGCTGAATGGGGCTGGGCCACATTCCCTTTGTCCCTTGGGACCAGCTCAAGCTCCTTTCCCCCATCTGCTGGGCTGGGTCAAGCCTTCATCCCCTATGGAGCTGGGTTGGGGCTGGACCATGCCCCTTTCCCCCCACAGGGCTGGGTCACACCCCTCCACTTCCTAATTAGGTAACTCCACAGTAAATGTCTTGGGTAGATGCATCCCCAGATTCTCCTTTTTTAGGATGGAGAAGTGAGACTATGGATTGGTGATCTGTGACCAACGTAAACTTTCTGCCATATAAGTATTGGTTAAATTCCTTCATTCCCCACACCAGAATTAAAGTTGCCTTATTTATCTAACCATAATTCTGTTCTGCTGCTGTAAATGATCATGATGTGATAGCTGTGGGCCATTCAGTACCATTGGCCATAGTATGTGATATAACAGCCCCAATGCTACGTGAGGATGCAGCACATGCTAGCTTAATAGGCTATGATGAGTTGAAGTGAAAAGGCATCCTATGAGCTGCTTCTAAGAAAGCTTTCTGATGTACATGAGACCAAACCCATGTGTGGTTTATTTTCAGCAAACTATTTAAAGGATATAAATTTCTCAGATGTTTTTCTTCATTTTCATCACTTCCAATATCATCCAAGTAACACCATGTTCTTAGAACGCCTTGTAACACTTGAACCATTGCATACTGTATATAGCAGGGGCAGAGGCAATACCAAACACTAATCTATTATACTGGTATAACTGTTTTTGGGTATTTATGGTGAGATAACCATCTTCTTTTAC
>NW_017729034.1:41663179-41666027 GCF_001723915.1 Gavialis gangeticus | reverse complement strand
TTATGGTGAGATAACCATCTTCTTTTACTTACATCTATAAGTGAGCTTCTGCTAAATCAGTTTTCCTAAATCTCTGCCCCCTCCTAATGTGGAAAAAATATTGTCACTTTGAGGTAGCAGATATTTCTCAACTTTCAGTAAAGGATTTATAAAGCCTTGAGGTCTCTTACTGGGCCCTTTTAATTTTAAATTGGAGCTATAGGCATGCTCACTCACTCCAGGCTACTTTTGAAAGAATGCCTTCTCTTTCTAGGCAGTTCAGTTTCCCATCTAACTTGGCATGATGGCCATAAGGAACTGGCCAAGCATTGTGAAACTTGGCCTGGGCATTTTCATGTATCATTATCTTAGCTTTGATGTGTTTTAAAGTTCCTGTGCCTTCGTTGAATACTTCAGAGGCTTGGTTTAATCGCTTATCATTGTTATTTAACTGTTTCTGCAGGGACTTTTGAAAGTGCCTGAAGCACCTTTACACAAATCCAGTCCAGGAGAATTTCTTTTAACCATTCATGACTTCACAGAATGGGTCCCCCTTTTTCAGTGATTTATAAGTCTAAGAGGTGTGGTTTATGATTATATTCTGTGGGCCCTGACATCACCCCATTGGCAAAATCTTCTCTCCTGTGTGTTTTTCACAACAACAGGGTCTCCTTTAATTTCATAATTTTAAGGTATTTTTATATATTCAGTCTGTGAGATAACATACTGCAGAGCCTGTATCCAGCTCCATTTTAAGGGGTTTCCTAGCAAACTAGAGTGTCAGCCAGATGGCTCATTTATCACCCTTGTTCACATTATATAAGCCCAGACTAGCTACTCCCTTCTCACTGTCTATTACATATCTATTACATATACCTTTTTATTCCCCTTTCTATACCACACTCTCTTCTTTATTTCTCTTACCATAGCACATACCCAGTCCTGGGTATGACATTAAACTGCATCCAGCAGTGGGACAGTTTTAACTGTTAGGGTAATAGTGAGATAAGTACCCTCTAGCCACTGCAGTCTCTGGGACACCCTTAGGCAAGCGTTGCATCAGCCTCCCTTACCAGGGTTATGGTTGAAGCTATTGGGGGTGCAGAACGGTGGATCATCTCATTTGGTGGATGTCTGGTGCAACTAGGAAAACAATAGAGGACACTTGCTTAGGTTAGCTGAGCTCAGCAACCTGCAGCAAGAAGTGGCAACCTACTGCAGTAGTTTGCCATGCATAATCCATGGTCTTTCAAAAATTAAGAAATCACACAATGGCGTGAAAGGGGTCCCTGACAGAAAAGGTGAGGACACCTCACCCAGTAAGGATAGTTTTGTGTGACAGTTTACTCCTGACCGTCAGCATGCTACTATCCACACTCAGAAGAGAGCAGTCAAAGTAGCAATGTGGAATGTGAGTACTCTACATCAAATTGGGAAACTGGATAATGTCAAGCATGAAATGAACAGATTAAAGATAAATATTCTAGGTGTGTGCAAAATATATTGGAGAGAGGCTGGAATTATTGTTTCAAAAGTAAAGATCATTTATTCAGGAGGTGAGATGCACAAAAAAGGAGCTGGGTTGATTTTGGATGAAGGAGCCTCAAAAAGTTTTCATGGTTTTTGGGCAATATCTGATAGATTGATGCTTGTGAAAATAAAAGCTAAACCTTTCACCATTGCAATAATACAAGTTTATTCACCGACAGCTGAGAGTGGGACATTGAGAGGGAAGAGGACATTGGTCATTTCTATGAAGACCTTGCTAAAATGAAAAATCAATGCAAACCTCAAGAAGTGGTTATAATGTTGGGAGATCTAAAAAAGCTGGTTGTGAGTGAGTGGATAATATTGTTGGACCTCATGGACTTGGTGAAAAAGATGAAAGAGGAAAGGGATGGTGTGGCAGAGCACTGTTGGTGCTTGATTGAGGCAGCCATTTTAGATCCATGGCTGCCTATATAAACAGGGCAGTTTGCTGCTGGCAGGGAAGGCAGTAACATTGCCTAGCTGCGAGGTGACTTGGAACATCCTGGAGGTAAAGGCAGGAGCTGTAGGGGATGGTTTGGAGGCTCCTGGGCCTGGGCATGACCTAAAACTACACCCTGCCAGGAGTGGGTGGCCTGGTGGGGCTCTCAGTGGTGTGGGAAACCCCAGGAAATGCCAGGACAGTGATCACCCCGGTGAAAGGCGAGGAGGGGCACCTTAACCCCAGCCCTCACCTTCAGGTGGGCTATATTACATCAGAGCAGGGTAGGCTGGGTAAGCTTCTGGAGGCACCTGAGCCTGCTGGGAGAGTGACCCCACAGGGCCAGGCATGCTTCCAGGAGCACCTGAGCTGGTAATGGGACCCCCAGTCCCTGAGGCAGGCAGGAGGTGAAAACCCCACTGAGGTACTCAACTGGTCAATGCTGGGGCCAGGACCAAAGGGTCAAAAGGGCCAGGAGCCCACCATGATGGATGCCCATGAAGAGCGAAGAAGCTTGGGGTCCTGACTGGGCCTGAGATGGGGCCAGGGCTTACGGAAGCTGAAGGTCCCTGGGGTTGGGGGCCACAGCTAATGGTCGAAGGTGATGATTAAACTAACCACCTGAGATGCCATTTGCGAGGCTTGGGCCATGGTGTAGTTTCATAGTTTCTAGGGTCAGAAGGGACCTGAGCAGTTCATCTAGTCTGACCCCCTGCCATGGCAGGAAGAGCACTGGGGTCAAACGACCCCAGTAAGGTGGTCATCCAACCTCCTCTTAAAACCCCCAGGGTGAGAGCCTGTACCACCTCACTTGGAAGCTGGTTCCAGACCCTAGCCGCCCTGACCGTGAAGTAGTGCCTCCTGATGTCCAACTTAAACCTTCCCTCCGCCAGCTTGTGA
>NW_017729034.1:41651575-41662480 GCF_001723915.1 Gavialis gangeticus | reverse complement strand
GGTGTACAATGGGCAGCCTCCCACCTTAATTAACAACCTAATTAATTACCAACACGGTGTAGTGGGCGAGACAGGTGGGCAGTGTGCCCAGAGGCAGGTGGGAAACTAGCCCTGTGATGAGCCAGGGACCCCCACTTTGCCACAGATAGATTGATTGGTGTGTTGCAAATGATCAAGTCATTACGAATACATAGTTTGAACACCACCCGAGAAGAAGGTATACATGGAAAAGTCCTGGAGATAACATTAGAAACCAAACTGATTACATCACTATCAACAGAAGATTCAGGAATGCAGTTCAAGAATTGAAAACTTACCCAGGGTCATGTGGAAGTGATCATGTACCTGTAGTATGAACCATCCAAATAAGGTTGAGGAGATCTTAGGAAACCAAAAGCAACTGATTACTCAATTGTAATGGAAAAAGATCTGATTAAAGAAAGGTACATAGTTGCAGTCAAAAACTGTTTTCAAGAACTTGAAGATGAAGGTGTCTGAACCAGAACTGAAAAGGATGCTGATAACACAGAGTTAAAGGAAACTAGTGCAAGCATGCAAGTGGAAAAACCCCAGAAAGCCAATACGCATGTCCAAACATGCCCCACCTGGTCAGTATGCCATTGAGTGAGGTGATTTGAATTGGCAAAGCACGCATGCCCAGTCATGTATTAGGCATTATGTAATCTGGCTAGAACTTTCCAAAAGGAGAACCGTGTGATTGGCTACCTGGAGAGTACTTAAGCCAGCGGGCTTCTGCCCAAGGCGGAGACCAGCTAAAATCAGAGAGAGGAGACCAGCTCTCACAGAACCCTGGTTCGCATGAGCCCAGACTTACCTCACCGGCTGGCCACTTGTGATTGTCTCCCCGCTATCGTCATGTCCCGGCATACCCCATCCTCACACATGCTCGACTCGTTTCAACTAGCTTGTCCATCCGCCACCGTCATCTCCTGGCGTACCCCACCCTCACACACGGTTGTCTTCGTTTACTGCTGTTGTTGTAACCAAGCCTGACCTGTGCTACACTACTGTTACCTGGTGGCGTAAGTAAAGAAAATTAAAGTTTGTTTTTGCAACCATATGAATACTGGCCGCCTGACCCCTCACCGCTAGCCCCCACCTGCTCGATTGTGTCGGCCCAGACCATGACCAGGCAACTTCGTCGCCACATGGCATCACAAACAGGATCCAGGGAAGGTGAGATGGAGTCAGAGCTGATCCGCTACTGCCCGTGGCATAGTGGGGACCATCCAACAACCAACTCGGACGATCTATGGGTGCATATTGTTTACCACCAAGCAGCCAGTTTGGCCATACCCACAGTAAACAGGTACATTTCCCTTCGCGGGAGTGACACTAACGGGAAGGAATGGGCCATCCAGCTAATCCCCAGTGCCTTCAGCTGCATGATGCGGGACCCCAAGGTTGTTTACCGTCCACGGAAGGAGACCGGGTCCCTATCCCTTGCCCGCGTTAAACCCATGGGCGCGGCGTGTCCCAGCCCGGCCCAAGAATTTGCCTGATGCATTCAGCACATTAAAGAGGGAGGCAAAAACACCCCTCTGGACAAGTTTAACTGTCCGAACCTCTCACAAGGATCCAGGGGCACAAGCTGCTAACCCAGTTCTGTGAACACCTAGAAGCTGACGGGCGGACAACCGCTAAGTGGACCGGCCCGAATTGGGACAAGGGCAAAATGCTTAATGTTCTATTTCGTGCATATGTTGGGCTGTTGAGAGAGAGCACAGATCTAGAGGCACAGCTAAAAACCGCTGCCCTAGCTACCACAGACAATGCAGCCGTGCCGCCATTCCAAGATGGCGCCGGCAAGAAAGGGAGCTCAAGTGAGGCGGGAAACCCCATAGAGAAAAGCGCGCCAACACCACCCACCTGGAGCCCGCCTCCTTCCACAGCACCACCCACACCGTCACCACTGCCATACAGGCAGACACGCCCAGAGGGGGTGGAGACCAAGGAAGCCAGCGAAACTGAAAGCAACACAGGGACAGCCGTAGGAAGAGGCAAGTTCAGCCCACCGCAGGATACTTCACCACCACAACTGTATCCCAATCTCACAACCGCACTGCCTATATCAGTGCGCAAGCATGTGACGGGCCCGCAAGGCCGAGGAACACAGATTACTGTCACCACGCAAACATGCACCCGTGCTGAAATGAGCGACTTATGAAAAGAGACAGGCATCAAATCAGAAGAAACCCCAATTGTATGGCTTGGACGTCTAGTTGCAGAAGCGGGAAATGAAATCATAGACCAAGATGAAGCAATGCGATTAGTCCGCAACACTGCATGGAGCAAAGGAAAAGTAGTAGACCCTGTCCCAGTACTTGCAAACAACCATTGGCCCATACCACTTCCAGCCTTAGTAGTTGAGGCCCTGCAATGGAAAATACACACCTGGCACGAAGGTGCACTGGGATACTCAGATGCAAGTGCCCTGGTGTACGCGATACTTGGAACATCCTACGCTGCCTGGAACCCAGCTCAACAAGCTCTGAATCTCACACTGGCTCAAGCGCAAGGAGCCTGGCCACACCGCTTTGCCACAAATCCAGGAAATGTGCCATGCCTACTCGAAGCAGTAGAAGCTGCTACTGAAGTTTACAGGGGAAACCAGAATCTAACAGCCAGACTGCTACTCAACCCATCCGTAAATGGTCCCGTAGCACATGTACTAGGTCAGATGGGCCAACTTCAAGGAGCCATGAAAACCAGAACACAAAGAGCAGCACTTCCCATCACCAATGAAGAATTGAACACCTCATCAGTTTACCCAGTTGAATACGCTCCTACTCACCCTAGTTGGGCCAACCAGTGACCTCAAGCCCGTGACCCACCGCCGCAACGCACCCCAGCAGACCGGGCGATGTTTGGGTTTCTGCTCAACAACTCCAGTTTGACTAAGGGTCAACTTAGAACTCTTGGGGATGAAAGGCAAAGAGCCCTAGCCCAAGCCCTGGGATTTAACGAACTCAGTAACAAGCCAAAAAACGAGTTGTCACCATCGGCTCGGCCGGCGGCGCTCCACAACTTACTGACCTCGATCCTCGTCTGTACGCTACCATCGTCATACGAGACCCTGACCAACCACACAGTGCGACACCCACAAAGTTTCTACTCGATACTGGGGCCCAAATATATGTCATCAAACAATCAGTTCCCCACAAGAGAACTAACAAAACCATGATGGTTCAAGGTCTTAATGCTATCACAACTATGAACAGAGTGAAATTCCTAGTCAGAAATCATGATAAATATCTCAACGCAGTGATAGGGGACATCAACCTCCTAGGTATACCCGGCATCCAAGCTTTAAACTTAAAACGTCAGGTTTTAGAAGCCCTACCAATCACTATGGCATCAGAAGATCGACACCAGCCGACACTGCAAAACATCTCGACATGGAGATACACGCCCATCCCCACAAAAGCATATCTTCGTGACTCCCTTGACACCTTGTTGGCACGTCTAGTCCAACAACAGTGCATCGCCCCAATCCAAGCAAGTGCACGTTTGTCACCTGGATGGGGGATCCAAAAGCCTGGAAAACCAAATGAAGCGTGCCTGGTCGTGGATTACAGTAAGGCAAACAAACGCTGTACCACCCTAGCTCAGGCAACTCCCTGCACGCTACTCCAAGGCACCCAAGAAATGGCGCAATACCAAGCTCGTGCATGAGTAGGCACTACTCTGGACCTTAAAGATATGTTCTTCTCACTCCCGATCAACGACAGAGACGGGATCCTCAACATGTGCATAGGAGGACAAATGTTTAAGTGGAACGTCTGCCCACAAGGATATTGCAACGCACCAGGATTAGCCACCAGCACCATGAACAACAGCCTCCAGTGGTTTTATGAGAAGAATCCAAAGAGTAAAGAAGTAAGAATTTGGAGCTATGTGGACAATATAGCCATCATGGGACGGGAAGAAACAACAGTACGGAAGGTCACCGAAGATCTAGTGATCAACTTTCTTGGGACGACCTTCACCGGGACTACCCGCCATGGAGCAGCCCACAACCAACTCGACACCAAAAGTCACCTACCAGTTCCAGCAACAGTCAGCAAAGACGCGCCATCCCGCTCCATTGTCGCGACTTCATCAGAAGCGATAGGAGACGATACTCATCCCCGAGTGGAGACAACAGCTGATCTGAGGGAGGACTGAGATGACACCGGCCAACACTTTAGTGACTTTATCTTTGTATTATATGTTAGTCATGTTTACTTTCACCCCGCAGTCTGCCGAGCCAGTTGCTGAATCCAGTCATCCAACCAATACAGTCCTATATTTGTTATCACTTTGGGCCAACGCCTCGGGAGATGGTGAGACAGGAGACGGTTTAACTGCATGTCTCCGAATCCCTCTATCCATCGACGACCCAGTTCTTACCCCATATCTCTCACCATTTGACGTTTCAGATTGGTTTATCCAAGTCTCAAAAGGCCCAGTGACCTCCATCAACATCTCCACACCTCTAAAGAGTGGAGGCTCTATCTTTATTGATTTCACCTGGCCCCGTAATTTTACCCTGGCAAACCTCTCCAATACCACTTTACCCCCCGTGAAGATTGTTTCGAGAGAGAAGCCCCATACGCTTGCTCCGCCATCCCCTGGGGAATAAACCCACAAGGCGTCAACTGGTCTCGCCCTGACATGTCACTCACCTGGGACCCCCACTCGATCACCCCACCTTGGTACCTTGCACTTACACCCAGCGGTGCCAAAACCACACCCAGAGTCGCCCTTTCCCCCCTTATCAAGCCCACTCCTTTAGTTCGTTGGAACGCTTCCCTAGCCATTGATTTGACCCGACCAGGTCCATTAGGAAATAACTGCTGGTTCGGATTTTATTATCCCATCTCACGAGCAGCATTGTTAAACGCCGCCTGCCACAGTGCCACCTTCCCTTTTAGGCAGTCCAGTCCACCCAAACGAGCTAGGCAAGCTTTCCAGTTCCTTGGTACATGCTCAGAGCTCACTACACCTGCACCATTCGGTCTCCTCTGGGCTTGTTCAGACAGGCGACTATACACTACCTTATCTGCCACACTTTCTGGTTTACAATGTTTTCTAAGCTCTGTTTCTTTTTCTCCGCCCTTACAAGCCCTAACTGCTCACCCCCCAAGTTTAACTCTCCACCGCCGCACTCGGTCCACCACCCCAGTATGGAGTTCACTCACGTATGGAGAAAGATTCGCCCAAGGCCTTAGTTGGGCCTTCAAAGGGCTCTTCCTTTGGGGCCTCGGAATTGCTAAAGCCCAAATAGCTATCGCCCAACTCGCCGAACAGGTCAAGCTTCTCGCATATCGCACTGCAACTGGTTTCGAGTTATTAGTTCAACAATTACAGGTGACTTCCCAGATGACCATACAAAACCGCCTTGCCCTAGATGCCCTGCTTATCCAGCATGGAGGCCTTTGCTAGTATTTAAATTTGTCACGTGACATGTGCTGTATTGCCATTCCCAATGTCTCTCTTCCCCTCCAAAATCAAATGACCAAAATTCGGAAAATTGCAAAACATGTCAATGCTATCTCCAGCATTGGACAAGGTTGGTTATCCGGAGTGTTTAAATGGTTAGGTTGGGATGCTTCATCCTGGTTATTAAACTTGCTTACCCCACTGTTATCTTTCTTATTCATCCTAGTTATAGTAAACCATAGTTTGTTGTGTTTTCCAATTTTTGAAATGAAGTTTACTGAAACTTTCTGTTTTTGTATATACCCGCCTGTCCGACCAAGACGACGAAGAAGACGAAGACAAGTCTTAACTCCTGTGTTACCAGCAAGGGGGCATGTCTGAACCAGAATTGAAAAGGATGCTGATAACACAGAGTTAAAGGAAACTAGTGTGAGCATGCAAGTGGAAAAACCCCAGAAAGCCAATACGCATGTCCAAACATGCCCCACCTGGTCAGTATGCCATTGAGTGAAGTGATTTGAATTGGCAAAGCACGCATGCCCAGTCATGTATTAGGCATTATGTAATCTGGCTAGAACTTTCCAAAAGGAGAACCGTGTGATTGGCTACCTGGAGAGTACTTAAGCCAGCGGGCTTCTGCCCAAGGCGGAGACCAGCTAAAATCAGAGAGAGGAGACCAGCTCTCACAGAACCCTGGTTCGCATGAGCCCAGAGTTACCTCACCGGCTGGCCACTTGTGATTGTCTCCCCGCCATCGTCGTGTCCCGGCGTACCCCATCCTCACACACGCTCGACTCGTTTCAACTAGCTTGTCCGTCCGCCACCGTCATCTCCTGGCGTACCCTACCCTCACACACGGTTGTCTTCGTTTACTGCTGTTGTTGTAACCAAGCCTGACCTGCGCTACACTACTGTTACCTGGTGGCGTAAGTAAAGAAAATTAAAGTTTGTTTTTGCAACCATACGAATACTGGCCACCTGACCCCTCACCGCTAGCCCCCACCTGCTCGATCATGTCAGCCCAGACTGTGACCAGGCAACTTGGTCGCCACAGAAGAAAATATGTCAAACTGGGACATTTTTAAAGAAGCACTAGTTGAAACAGCCAAGGGGGTTATTCCATTCAAAGTTAGGCAAAAGAAATAGAAATAGATGACTGAAGAAATCCTTGAACTTATGGAAGAAAGATTAAAACCCATAGTATGGAAGAGTATAAGAAATTGGACAAAAGAACTTGATCAAGGTACAATGAAGAAAAGGAAAAATGACCTAATGAAAAAAGTACAGAGATAGAAAAACAAAAGGATAAAGATGTCACATCAGTGTACAGGAATATCAAAGGCATCACAGGCAAAGGAGGATGTACTGCTAGGTGTTGTATAAAAGCCAAGAATGGTGATGTAATTATGGAACAAGAACAAGTATTGGACAAAGTATATTGAAGAGTTATTCCATGAAGTCAAAAGGAAAAGCCATCTATTAAGAAGAACGTGGATAGTTTGAAAATTCTTAATTCAGAAGTACAAACAGTTATCAACTGAATGAAAACCAATAAAAATACACGACCAGTTGAGATTGCAATAGAACAAGTAAAATGTTTGGAAGAGTTTGGCCTACAAAAGTTAACAACTGTTATCAATGAGTTTTATGAAAGTGGAGTAATACCTGAGGACCTCAGTAAATTGATCTTTAAAAGACCTGGAGCCATTGAATGTGAACTCCATTAAACCATCAGTGCAATGAGCCATGTAACAAAGATCCTATTACAGGTTCTGATGATGAGGGCCAGAAGTAGAATAAGACCGGAGATTGCAAAAGTTCAATGTAGCTTTGTTGTAGATCAGGGTACACGAAATGCATCTTCTTGGTACGAATGCTTACAGAGAGAGCAATAGGATGAGGAAAGACCTATTCTTGTGTTTTATTTATTATACCAAAGCTTTTGATAGAGTCAAGCATAAGGAGATAATGAAAATGCTGGAAGAATTGGATATTGATGGTAAAGACTTGAGAATTTTGAGAAATCTCTATTGGGACCAAACTGCAGCAGTGAAGATAGAAAATGAACTAAGAGATTTCATCCAAATTAAGAGAGGCATGAGGTAAGGCTGTTTTTTTCACTTGACTTGTTCAACATGTACAGTGAGAAAATACTGAAGGAGATTGAGGATTTATCAGGGCTAATCCTTGGCAGACAGAATTTGAACAACTTGTGTTATGCTGATGACATAGTTTTAATAGCTGATTCAGAAGAGAAGCTGCAAGGAATTTTAGATAACATTGTTAGTAAAAGCAAGAAGAAGGGTCTAAATATTAACCATGGAAAAACAGAATGCATAGTGATTACAAAGAAGATGCAACATCAAAGTGGAAAAGGAACAGATAAATGTAACTACTTGGGAAGCTGGATAATATCAGATGGTAAATGTGATCATAAAATAAAATGGAGAACAGGGATGGGAAAATAGTAAAAGTTCTATGGGGACACAGTTAAGAGTTTTGGATTGCTGTGTTATACCAGTCCGCATGCATGCATCAGAATGCTTGACAGTATCGCCAAGTATAGAAAAGAGAATTGAAGCAACTGAGATGTGGTTCTTAAGGCACATCTTGAAGGGATGTTGGACAAGTCACACTTCAAATGAAGATATTTTGTTAAGAGTAGACTGCAGGAGGAAGCTGCTGATTAACATTAGAAAGAGACTGTTGGAGTTTCTCGGACACATTATGAGGAAAGAGAAAATTGGAAGTCTGGTTGTAACTGGAAAGACTGAAGGAAGGAGAAATTGTGGAAGACAGGTTGACTTACGTCGAGTCTATCTAAATGGATGAATGTATCAACACTGGAAATTCTGCATGCCTCAAAGAGAAGAGATCTGTGTAAGACCATGGTCACCAAAGCCCAGATATGTTCTTTTTACTATAACTTTGGCAGTAAAGTTCTTTAAACCATCAGTTAGTTGAGGTATGAGAGCCTTTTCCACACTGATAGCACATTGGGTTGCTGCTTGCCCTGGCTCTTCCATTGCATGTTAGTAAGATATTCATTCCTATTTCCATAGGCACTCCTTCAAGCAATTCTGTGGCATCCTTTGCTGCAGTTTCCATACCTATTCCAATCCTAACATCTTGTTTAAAGGTGAGGTTTTCCTTTGTTTAGAGTTTTATTTGCATGGCTTCATTAAGAAGCCCACAAACAAAACTGTATCTGAGGGCCTCATTAAGTCCATTCTTAAAACTACAGTATTCTGACAACTTCTGTAACTGTCCCACAAGAGGAAATAAATTCACCTTCTAGTTGATTTTCCCTTATCGAACTTGACCCTTTCTCCAAAAACCAATCACCAGATACTCTTGGATAATTTTCACTCATTTCTTAAAGGTTATGCTTACTGTCTTTCTGGGGTGAGCGGGCTGTGCAGTAAACTATGTTTTGCCTTCTATTAAACTCAGTAATGAAGCTACATGTTTCCATAGGTTAATCTCATTTACTTCAAAAAAAACTGTTCCAGCTGCTCTAGATGCATAGGCTAGTCCTCCAGGGTGCTATCAAAAGCCTCAATTGTTCCAATATAAGCAGTCACATTGCATTCCAACAGATTTCAAGTATTTGCAATGAAAGCAAATTCTTCAGGTTGATTTAATGTATGCCCCACTCGTGGGATCCCAGTTGTGTTTCCAGTTGTTACATTTGTCCAAGGCCTTCCTAGATAAATGCCTCCAGCCACAAGTGTGAGAGAGTGCTGCCAGATTAGCACGCAGGGAATATATTGTAAACATAAAGTAAAATTATACATGCATTGACACTAGCAGATTCAACAGAAAGTAGATTCACATGTGCTGATGCCACATGTTCTCATATCTCACTGTTACCATTAAGGTTTTGTTATTAGATTTATTTCACTAACATTTCAAAATCAGCCATCATAGATGCATTTAAAAATGGAAGCTACATCACCCTGATTCTTCCCATCTCTTAAACCAGCTTGTCCCCCATTTCTGGATCATGGATACAAACCCAAAAAGATGTGTAGGTAGAGGTAAGGTGCCTGGTATTTTTTGGTTAAGCTTCTCTCTCGTTGCTCCCATCAGTTCACAGAAAAGGTGTTGTCTTTTGTATTTTTCTTGTCCCTCACTATTGTACCCTGCTCAGAGGCATCTCAGAATCTTTAGTTCAGTAAGCTCTGAGAATTCAGCCTCTAGCATGAGTTCTACCCTGGGCTGGATAGACTGGGAGAGCTGGTCCTGTGCATCATTCTTGCTGTGGAGTAAATTTACTGCAGATGAAAATCCAGGGTAATGTATACTGTGGTCGTTATGTTGTGTATCCGTATCTGAGCTCCACGTACGTACGGCATGATTTGTACAAGTAAATAGCTTCTAGTCAATTTAGTCCATGTGCTATTGAAAGTAGAAAGTAGTCCACACAGGCTACATAAGAAGTGACTATTGTACTATGAGATGGTAATGGAAGGATTATTTATATTGTTTTGCTATTTTACCTGTAATCTTTGTTCTCAGTGAGGAAGAATGAGTGGTGACCTGCATGGCTGAGAAACAAACTGTGTTTAGCTTTTTTTGCAGCATAATGTAAATGAGAGTTGTAATGCGCGTTCTGTTTGAACCCCTGTGTGTGCGGACATAAGATGCATTAGGACATTGTATTTAATAGTGTAAATGGGTCCTTAACTATATCCCTAGAATGGGCTAAAGCCTTGGATCGTTAATAAGAGATCTTCTTTGGGTAGCTTCTGCCTATTGCCATTCATTGAAAATGCCCAGCTGGCACAGGTCACAGACAGCTTCACCTTAACAAAGAATCAGAGGAAGGGCACTCTGAAGTGCGTTGGGTTAGAATACAAGAGTCGAAGGGAAAGAGACTTAACAGTGGGGGTCTACTACAGACCTCCCAGCCAAGGGGAAGAGCTCAACCAGGAATTCTTAGGTCAGCTCACGGAGGTAGTGAAGTCTAAGGATGTGGTAGTCATAGGGGACCTGAACTTCCCGGATATCTGCTGGGAAGAGCAGTCAGCCAGATCTGACCGCTCACGTAGGTTCTTAGCCAGAATGCAGGACCTCCATCTAACCCAGGAGGTGCACAGCCCCACCAGAGGAGACGCCTTGTTGGACCTGGTGCTGGCCACAGGAGACGACCTGGTGAGGGAGCTGCGGGTGCTCGACCACCTGGGCGACAGTGATCATCACCTGCTGGAATTCACCATCCAGCGCAAGGTGGCAAAGGCCTGCAGCAAGGCAGCAGCCCTAGATTTCAGGAGGGCAAACTTCAATGAGCTAAGGAGAATACTTGGGGAAGCACTGAGGTCCCGGAGGGGAAGGGAGCCAGGTGTCCAAGGAGAGTGGTTGCTCCTTAAGGAGACGATCCTCCAAGCCCAACGGGAGGTAATCCCAATGCAGATCAAAGGGAGCAGGAGGGCACACAAGCCCCCATGGCTCACCAAA
>NW_017729034.1:41646108-41646575 GCF_001723915.1 Gavialis gangeticus | reverse complement strand
GGCTGGGGAACTCCCTTCTCGTCAGTACAGAGGCGGAAAAGGATCTTGGAGTCATCACTGACTCCAAGATGAACGTGGGCTGGCAGTGTGGGGATGCAGTCAGGAAGGCCAACCATATCTTGTTATGCATCCACAGATGCATCTTGAGCAGGTCGAAGGAAGTGATCCTCCCCCTCTCTGTGGCACTGTTCAGGCCACAGTTGGAGTACTGCGTCCAGTTCTGGGCGCCGCACTTCAAGAGGGATGTGGACAACGTGGAGAGGGTCCAGAGGAGGGCCACTCGCATGATCAGGGGGCAGCAGGGCAGGCCCTACGAGGAGAGGCTACAGGACCTGAACCTGTTCAGCCTCCACAAGAGAAGGCTGAGGGGGGATTTAGTGACCTGTTACAAACCTGTCAGGGGGGACCAGCAGGCATTGAAGGAGTCCCTGTTCCCCCGAGCACTGCCAGGAGTGACCAGGAATAAC
>NW_017729034.1:41638303-41645992 GCF_001723915.1 Gavialis gangeticus | reverse complement strand
GATCTAGTGGCCTCTTATAAACTAGTCAGGGGGGATCAGCAGGCATTGGGGGAGTCCCTGTTCCCCCGAGCACTGCCAGGAGTGACTAAAAATAACGGTCACAAGCTGGCAGAGGGTAAATTCAAGCTAGACATCAGGAGGCACTACTTCATTGTCAGGGCGGCTAGGATCTGGAACCAACTTCTAAGTGAAGTGGTGCTGGCTCCTACCCTGGGGGTCTTTAAGAGGAGGCTAGATGAACACCTTGCTGGGGTTGTTTGATCCCATTAATCTTTCCTGCCATGGCAGGGGGTCAGACTAGATGATCTACTCAGGTTCCTTCCAACCCTAGAAACTATGAAACCATGAAACTATTAACCAGCAGTGCCTGCTGGAGTGGTTTCACCACTCCTGCACTCTTCCCATCATTCCCTTCAATGTGCCTGAATGTCCTAGTATGCTAGTATGACCTATGCTGAAAATACAGAGACAAGCTATATCTTCCTGAATATTACCCAGAATTACAGTCTACACACTAAGAGTGTACACCCTGCCTGCTTTCCCTTTCCCCAGGGTGTAACTGCTAACTGCTACAGCCCCACAGTAACCACGAGAGCATACCTGATAGACATTCCAGTGAGAGAATTCTGTAAATTTGCCACTTGGAATTATATTCACACTTTTGAAAACACTACACTCAGGACATAGCCCCCAGATCTGATGCTTGTAAGGAAAATGAACTTACAAGTTTTAAATATTCTTTCTACCTGTATGCCATGAGGGTATGCCTCCAAGTGCATAGGGTGTTGCTTTTAGTTAGCAAACACTAACTTAATTTGCAAGATCCATAACAACTTCATGCAGACTATTTGCAACCAAGAATGTGAACTGGCCATTACTCATGTCTAGTTTCCAGACTCATTAATATTAGCACTTCTAATTAAGAACTATGTAAAATAACTTGGGCCTTTTGCCTATTGTTTTTTCTCTCCACTGATACTGTATCAGTAATGATTTCTTATTCAATTAAAGTTTCACTTTTTATGGTTATAATAACTCCTTGGCATATACAAATCTAAGTGTCATACTAATGGCTAATTAACCTAAATTTTGTTCCATCAGTACACTATAAACAAGGAAGTCAACAGTTTATTATTTTTTTTTAATTAGAAGGGCAACATTAAAATTAGGAAACCAGCACTGATATACAAAGCGTGGCTTGCAATTAAGGATGATAATATCAATTATAATGAAAAAATTATTCTGACTATATTTGATAGTGCACAACCTTTGTCATTTAGCTTAAATATGTTATTGGCTTGATTCATCTGTTTATGTGTTTAATGTAATGAGGATGCTTCTATATCTAAAAAGTACATTATGTACCTCTGAAAGCTGTTGATCCACACCAATAATCCCATGAACAAATAGACCAATTTGTTCCTTCACTGAGACTGAAATCCAAGAGAGGGGTAGTTCTTCCTAGAAAGGAAATGGCTGGAGGACGTTGCAATGCCAAAGCCACTTGTACTGCCTTTGCTTGCACCTCTGAGCCTTCTGTCCAGGCAAGACCACTCACCGTCAATGCGTCCACCCAGGTCTGGGTTTGGCACTGTGAGGACTGTGGCTTACAGGTTCCTTCTAGTGACGGCCAGGTCAGGGAGTGCCTGCGGTGTGAGCTGTGCCCCCGGTGGGCTCTCTCAAGTGACAGGCAAGATAAGTACAGGAGGAGGCAGCAAGGCTCCAAAGTATCCTCTGCCATGAGGTGTTCATTGATTTGATGCCGGAGGAAACCTCTGGGACTGTGGAGGAAGAAATGCCAGATGCAGTGCTAGAGAAAAGAGAGGACATGGACACCCAAGAGGGTGGAAGATGGAGGCTTGTGACTTCTGGCAGCAAGCAGAGATCTTCACCTCCACCTGCAGTTGTTCATCTGGAGAACAGATATACAGCCCTAGCAGCAAAGAGGGAAGAGCACGTTCTATTGGTGGAGGAAGACAGGCCTGGCCTTACCAAGGTGGGAAGGATCGAGATGACCACCACCAAGAAGAAGCAATGGGTGGTGGTAGTTGGACACTTCCTCCTGTGGGGGATAGATGAAGCCATCTGCCAACCTGACCTGTTGTCTCGGAAGGTCTGCTGCTTGCCAAGAGCCTGGATCTGAGATGTCATGGAGGGACTACCAAGGCTCATCCAGCCCTCTCACTACTACCCCATGCTGCTCATCCAGGTGGGCACCAATGATACTGCCATGGGAGATCCTGAGCATATCAAAAGTGACTACAGGGCTCTAGGTGCAAGGGTGAGGGGGTTTGGGGCTCAGGTTGTTCTCATCAATCCTTCTGGTCATGGGAAAGGGCCTGGGCAGGAGCAGGTGCATCCAGCAGATCAATACCTGGCTGCGCAGGTGATGTCGCCAGCAGGGATTTGGCTTCTTTGACCATAGGATGTTCTTCCAAGAAGAAGGATTGCTGGGAAGAGATGGGATCCACCTGACAAAGAGAGGGAAGAGCGTCTTCACAGACAGGCTTGCTAACCTAGTGAGGAGGGCTTTAAACTAGGTTTGCCAAGGGATGGAGACCAAAGACCTGAGGTAAGTGGGGAAGCGGGAGACCTGGAGGAAGACAAGCAGGAGGGGGCAACAGGGGAGGTGTTTTCATACTTCCTGAGAAATCAGAGCAATCAACTAGTTACCTCAGGTGTCTGTACATGAATGCATGGAGCCTGGGAAACAAGCAGAAAGAACTGGAAGTCCTTGCACAGTCACAGAACTATGACGTGATTGGAATAACAGAGACTTGGTGGGATAGCTCACATGACTGAAGCACTGTCGTGGATGGGTATAAATTGTTCAGGAAGAACAGGCAGAGGAGAAGAGGAGGAGGAGTTGCATTGTATGTAAAAGACCCATATGATTGCTCAGAGATCCAGTATGAAACTGAAGATAGGCCTGTTGAAAGTCTCTGGGTTAGGGTCAGAGTGAGGAGCAACAAGGGTGTTATCATGGTGGCTGGCTGCTATAGACCATCAGATCAGGAGGATGAGGTGGATGAGGCTTTCTTCAAACAGCAGGCAGAAATTTCCTGATCACCGGCGCTGGTTCTCATGGGGGATTTCAATCATCCTGACATCTGCTGAGAGGGGAATACAGCAGGGTGCAGGCAATCCAGAAAGTTTTTGGAGAGCTGGGGACAACCTCCTGGTGCAAGTGCTACTGCAGCCAACTAGGGGCCGTGTTCTTCTTGACCTGTTGCTCACAAACAGGGAAGAATTGGTGGAGAATGTAGTGGTGGATGGCAACTTGGGCAGCAGTGACTATGAGATGATAGAGTTCAGGATTCTGAGGAAAGGAAAGATGGAGAGCAGTGGAGTAAGGACCCTGGACTTCAATTCACTCGGGGAACTCATGGGCAGGATCCCCTGGGAAGCCAGACTGAAGGGGAGAGGTGTCCAGGAGAACTGGCTGTACTTCAAAGAAGCCTTACTGAGGGTGCAGGAACAAACCATCCTGATGCACAGAAAGACTAGAAAGTGTGGCAGAAGACCAGCTTGGGTTAGTAGAAAACTTGGACAAATAACTGGGGAAGAATATAAGAGCATTGCTCAGGTATGCAGGGATGACATCAGGAAGGCCAAAGCACGATTGGAGCTGCAGCTAGCAAGGGATATAAAGGATAACAAGAAGGGTTTATACAAGTATGTTGGTAGCAAGAGGAGAATGAGGGAAAGTGTGGGTCCCTTACTGAATGGGGGAGGCAAACTTGTGACAGAGAACACAGAAAAGGCTGACGTGCTCAATGCCTTTTTTGCCTCAGTCTTCACAGGCAAGGTCAGCTCCCAGACTACTGCACCAGGGAGCACAGTTTGGAGAGGAGCTGAGCAGCCCTCAGTGGTGAAAGAACAGGTTAGGGACTACTTAGAAAAGCTGAATGTGTACAAGTCCATGGGGCCAGATGGGATGCACCCAAGGGTGCTGAGGTAGTTGGGTGATGTGATTACAGAGCCATTGGCCATCGTCTTTGAAAACTCACGGTGAGCAGGAGTGGTCCCGGATGATTGGAAAAAGGCAAATATAGTGCCCATATTTAAGAAATGAAGAAGGAGGATCCAGGGAACTACAGACCAGTCAGCCTCACCTCCTGGAAAAACCATGAAGCAGATCCTCAGGGAATCCATTTCTAAGCACTTGGAGGAGAAGCAGGTGATTAGGAATAGTCAGCATGGATTCACCAGGAGCAAGTCATGCCTGAGCAACCTGACTGCCTTCTAGGATGAGTTGACTGGCTCTGTGGATGCAGGAAGACCAGTGGATGTGGTGTACCTTGACTTTAACAAGGCTTTTGATACGGTATCCCACAGCATTCTCACAGGCAAGCTAAGGAAGTATGAGCTGGATAAAAGGTGGACAGCAAACTGGCTAGAGCAGGAGTTGTCAACCAGTGGTACACATACCCCTAGGGGTATTTAGGCTGTAGGGTGTACACACAGGTGGGGATGGAGCGTGCCCTGGGGCACAGCTGCGGCATCTCCCCCAGCACGTTCCCATACTTTGTTTCTTAGCTGGGGGAGGACTGGAAGGGGTGCATCGGGCACTGCTGGCTCCATGCAGTAGACCACAGCGTCTCCCTACCCCCCAACCTCAGCTCGCTCTCTGTGCCCCCTCCCAGGAGCAGGGCCAGGGGGGTGAGGGCAGTGGTGCCCCTTTGCAGGGCTGCACATGCACCACCCGGTGGGATGGATGGGGGGCCTCGCACGCAGTGGCCACCACTGCCACCATCATGCCCTGCACCAATGCTGTTGCCACGCCCTGTGTCGCTGCCTCATGGCCTTTTACACATGCCTCTCCATGGGCTGGTGACAGGCAGCGTGCAATTTCCAGGCATGAGACCCATCACCAGCCCATGGAGCTGCACATGCGACTGGATGTGAGAAAGAGGTATGGTGCACAGAAACGGCTGTGGTGTGGGATGGTGATAGTGGCAGTGGTGGCTGCTGCATGTGAGCCACCCCCAGCCAGCCAGCCGGGTGGTGCATGTGCAGCCCTGCAGAGGAGCAGTGCTGCCCTTGCACCCCTGTCCCTGCTCCTGGGAGAGGGCACAGAGTGCAAGCTGAGGTGGGGGGCAGGGAGACGCTGTGGTCTACCAGCCTGTGGAGCTGCACGTGTGACCAGCTGTGAGAAACGCCACAGCCATTGCCATGCTACTGAGGGTGGTGATGTTGATAGCGGCAGTCATCACATGTGAGCCCCCACCCCGTCTGGCCATTTGGGCAGCACATGTGGAGCTCACAGAGGGGCACCGCTGCCCTCATCCCCCTGGCAGTGCTCCTGGGAGCGGACACAGAGACTCACTCCTCCCTGCTTCTTGATTTGGCCCTGCCCACCCTTGCAGTCTGTGTCTGTGTCTTTGTGTGTGTGTGTCTGTTCCCTGCCCGTCCAGTGGCAACAGGCACATGGCGTTGTGTGGCTCTTGGGGCAGCGGGGTGCAGAGTCCAGCCTGCAGCAGCAGCAGCTGCCTCCACTCCATGCCTCTTTTGGGGTGCATGCAGTGATGGGAGCTGCCCCCCCTCCCCACGTCCCCCGGATGAACCACTTTCACAGCTTCATCCCGCACTCTGCCCAGTCTGCAGCATCTACCCCTGCCCCAGGCCCACATCCTCCCTCACCACGCGGTCCTCAATGTACTTTCCCCACCACCCCGCCCCTTAAAAACAAGAGAAAAATATAAAGGGGTAAATGAGCTGAAACTTTGAGGCAGAAGGGATACACTTGTTTAAAAAAGGTTGAAAACTCCTGGGCTAGAGCATCAGACTCAGAGAGTAGTAATCAATGGCTCAATGTCTAGTTGGCAGCCAGTATCAAGTGGAGTGCCCCAGGGGTCAGTCCTAGGGCTGGTTTTGTTCAATGTCTTCATCAACAACATGAAAAATGGCATAGAGCGTGCCCTCAGCAAGTTTGCAGATGACACCAAGCTGCGGGGAGTAGTAGATACTCTGGAGGGTAGGGCTAGGATTCAGAGTGACTTAGACAAATTGGAGGATTGGGCCATAAGAAATGTCATGAGGTTCAACAAGGCCAAGTGCGAAGTCCTGTACTTAGGATGGAACAATCCCATGCACCGGTACAGGTTTGGGGCTGACTGGCTGGGCAGCAGCTCTGCAGAAAAGGACCTGAGGGTTACAGTGGACAGTAATCCAAATATGAGCCAGCAGTCTGCCCTTGTTGCCAAGAAGGCTAACAGCATACTGGGTTGCACTGGGAGGTGTGTTGCCAGTAGGTCAAGGGAAGTGATTCTTCCCCTCTACTCAGCACTGGTGAGGCCACACCTGGAGTACTGTGTTTGTTTTTGGGCCTCCCACTGAAGAAGGGATGTGGACAAATTGGAGAGAGTCCAGCAGAGGGCAATGACAATGTTTTGGGGGCTGGGGAACATGACTTATGAGGAAAGACTGAGGGAACTGGACTTATATAGTCTACAGAAAAGGAGACTGAGAGGGGACTTAATAGCAGCCTTCAACTAGATGAAGTGGGGTTCAAAAGAGGCTGGAGCTAGACTGTTCTCTGGAGATGACAGAACAAGGAGCAACATGAATGATGCATGCCCCTGGCGGCTGGTGGGGGCACAAAGGCAGTGAGAGCGCAGTGGTGGCCACGGTAAGTGGGAGCTCCTGCAGATGCCGCTGGCACTGTCAGCAGCAGGAGTTGGGGGCGAGGGGTGGCAAGTGCCGACCAGGAGTTGGCAGCCACTCATAGATGCCACCAGAAGCAGTGTCAACAGCACCTTTTTGCAGGGGGTGTGCTGCCACACTAAGGGGGTGCATCTACACCTGCATGCACCCACTACGCGTTGCCCCTGAGGAGCATTGGTCTCAAGTTGCAGCAAGGGAAGTTTAGGTTAGATATTAGGAAGAATTTTCTCACTAGGAAGGTAGTAAAACACTGGAACAGGTTACCCAGAGTGGTGGTGGAAGCTCCATCCTTGGGGGTTTTCAAAACCTGGCTAGATGAAGCTTTGGCTGGGATGATTTAGTTGGGGATGGTCCTGCTTTGAGCATGGGAGTGGACCAAATGACCTCCTGAGGTCTCTTCCAACCCTAACTTTTTATGATTCTGTGAAATATACGTCAACTTAAGGAACGGAAACCATCTTTCCCTTGGTTGGTCATATAAGCATGCCCTATTCTTCATGTTATTGTGTTTTCCATTGATGTTGTTAATTTGGAATTTGCAGTCTATCCCAGATGCCCATAGTTTCTCAGTTTGTTTCAGTCTTTAAAATGCAGCTACCAATTCATAGTTTCATAGTTGGTAGGGTCGGAAGGGACCTGAGCAGATCATCAAGTCCGCCCCCCTGCCATTGGCAGGAAAAAGTACTGGGGTCAAACGACCCCAGCAAGGTGTTCGTCTAGCCTCCTCTTAAAGACCCCCAGGGTAGGAGGCAGCACCACTTCGCTTGGAAGTTGGTTCCAGATCCTAGCCGCCCTGACAGTGAAGTAGCGCCTCCTGATGTCTAGTCTGAATCTACCCTCTGCCAGCTTGTGACAGTTATTTCTAGTCACTCCTGACAGTGCTCGGGGGAACAGGGACTCCCCCAATGCCTGCTGGTCCCCTCTGACTAGTTTGTAACAGGTCACTAGATCCCCCTCAGCCTTCTCTTGTGGAGGCTGAACAGGTTCAGGTCCCTGAGCCTCTTCTCGTAGGGCCTGCCCTGC
>NW_017729034.1:41630188-41638147 GCF_001723915.1 Gavialis gangeticus | reverse complement strand
GACTATTCTCCTTAGCTCATTGAAGTCTGCCCTCCTGAAGTCCAGGGCTGCTGCCTTGCTGCAGGCCTTTGCCACCTTGAGCTGAATGGTGAATTCCAGCAGGCGATGATCGCTGTCGCCCAGGTGATCGAGCACCCGCAGCCCCCTCACGAGGTTGTCGCTTGTGGCCAGCACCAGGTCCAACAGGGCGTATCCCCTGGTGGGGCTTTGCGCCTGCTGGGTTAGATGGAGGTCCTGTATTTCGGCTAGGAACATACATGAGTGGTCAGACCTGGCTGACTGCTCTTCCCAGCAGATGTCTGGAAAGTTCAGGTCACCCATGATGACCACGTCTTTTGACCTAACTACCTCTGTAAGCTGACTTAAGAATTCCTGATCTAGCTCTTCCTCTTGGTTGGGTGGTCTGTAGTAGACCCCCCACCATTCAGTCCCTTTCCCCTCGACTTCCTTGTATGCTAACCCAGAGTACTTCAGTGTGCCCCTCCTCTTGTGCTACTTGATGAGGATGCGTATTCCTCCTTAATGTAGAGTGCCACACCCCCACCTTTCCTCCCTGTCCTGTCCCTCCTGTACAGCCTATAGCCCTTGATATTCACTGCCCAGTCGTGCGTTGGGTCCCACCACATTTCTGTGAGCTCCACTATGTCTGGCTTGGTGTCAGCTAGCAGGAGGGTAAGTTCCTCCTGCTTGTTCCCCATACTATGGGCATTTGTGTAGAGGCATTTGAGGCCTCCTGAAGATGTGTGCACTGGCCCCCTAATCTCATTACTGCCCTGGTCCCTGTTGCTTACCTGAGTATTTGTTCTGCTTGTTGTCAGTCTAGGCTCGGCTGTTCTTGTGGGTGCTACTTGGTTTAGCGGTCCAAGGCTTTCTCCGCCCTCATCTTCCCCTTCCCCTGACGAGCCTAGTTTAAAGCCCGCTGGAGGAGATCCACCAACCTAGAAGGGAACACATGCTTACCTTTGGGGGAAAGGTGAAGCCCATCCCACCCGAGCATGTCTCTCGTCGTGATGTGCGGGTCATTGTCTAGGAAGCTGAAGCCTGCCTTGAGATACCAATTACGCAGAATCTCATTCAGCAAGGCCTCTTGACCCAATTAAATGTCCTCTTCTTGTGCACTGTTTCCACCCAAAGGTTTGTGAGCTTTCTTTTAAATATGGAGAAGCCTTTGTTCCAACCACGCGTATGCCGTATTTTCTCATATAAGACATGCCCCCGCCCCTCCAAATAAGACTTGCACTTTGTTTCTAAAAAGAAGAATGAAGAAAACTCTTTCCTTGAAAATACTGGTAAATAGCAGTAAGTAACTGAGCAGCAGCAGCTAGGAAGCCCAGCATGCTCACTGTGCTGCTCTGTGTGAAACACATGCAGATTTACTTTTGCTTCTCTCCTTCCCCCACCCCTTTCCTCCACATGGGCTGACTGTGCAAAAACTGTGATAGCCATATCTCATAATTTATACCATGCATCCTACTTTCCAGCAGCTAGTTTAGAGGGAACAGGTCTGTGTTGTTTGTATACAAGAAAATATTGTAAGAGGATGTGAACAACTTGACTAGCCTAATGTGTATAAAAAAACCATCCACCAAGGATGTTCTGGAATATTATCTGTGTGATGCTCACAACAGTCTTTTAAGAATTCACCCCTTGAATATGGTAGCTATGTGGCTAATTCCGTCAAACTCCAGCCTATTGCTGCATTCCCTTGCACATTTTTTGAAATGCAACACCACTTCTAAGTCTTTCAGTGAGACAAATAACAGGACAGTGGAGGCTCACACTGATTCAAGAATTTCTGACAATGACTCTTTTCAAAGCTTTGCTGGAGTCTTCTGCATTTTTCTTTGATATTCAAGCAATGATCCTCAAGATTGTTTCAGACTTGATCCCTAAAAAAGAAAGAGCCTTTCCTATGACTATAGGAAAATCATTGACCTCTCCTCATTTTGTTTGGAGTCTGCACTCTAAACCATTGAAATAGCCCATCCTGATTGAACCAGCTCTACCAGTACTGGTCAGTACTGTTTTATCTGGATATAAACAGTCATAGAAGAGCACGTCTCCCACATTCCAGGTGCTCTCTCACTTGATTAGAAATGTAACCCTTACACTAAAATGAACATAAAGGAAGACTTCAGCAAGTACCAGCCTTTCCTTAATTCAGGGGTATCAAACATAGGGCCTGAGGGCCAGATCCGGCCATGGAGCTGCATGATCTGCCTTGTGAGTCTTGGGCTGACCCTGCATGTGGCATGTAGCATGCGAAGCTGGTCTGCTGTGTGGGATGAACCCAGAACCACAGGCACTGCTGCCTCTGGGGCTGGTGTGGATCAGGCTGTGACGGAGCCAGCATGCAGCACTGTTTAGTGGGGCTCTGTGTACAGTGGATGCCCTGTGCTAGCCTCCTGTGCCATCAGCAGCACCTATGGCACTGGGTCCTAGCTGTGCATTATGTGCACCATTTGCTGGCCTCACAAGGAGCCAGCATTGGGCATGTGCTACATGTGGTGCTCCAGCACATGCAAACGGCCTGGGGCCTGAATCTGACTGCCCCAGAGTTGGTGTGCATGCAGCACATACTCCATGCTGGCCCCCTGGGATGCGGGCAGTGCTCATGGTGCTAGGTTCAGCCTGTGCTCTATCTGCAGTGAAAGTCCTAGAGCAGGGCTGGCAAGTGCTGCCTGTGGCACCAGGAACTACAATGGGGAGCATGTTGCATGTGGTGCCCCATCAACCCAGCCTTACTCCCTGGCTCTGGCATGGCTTTACCCCCTGACCCATGGGGCTTGATTCTGACACTTCTGCCTTAATGTAATACCCATGGAGCACAAGAATATATTCTAAAGCAGCCCAGCCCTCAGTTCTATAACAGATCCATTCCTCAGTCTTTTCCAAGGGCCCCGTCTTCTTCCACTATAATCAACCTCTCCATTGTCCTCAGTGGTATAGGAATAGACTCCAAATGGATGGACAAAACAATAACATTTATAGCTGCAGGGAACGATATTCAGGAAGCAGGAAGCCAATATAATCCAATTATTTTGGATCAACGTTCAGATTTCTCTTACCCAATGCAGTTTTTTCAGTCTTATTAAATGATGCATTTACTGACACTCTTCAGTTTCTAAATAAACATAGCAAAAAGTAGAGCTAAAAAATTCTGCACTCCTTTACCTTGTGGTAACTTGTTCAGGTGTCCAAACCCATAGAGTAATAAATTGCACTCTATGGGTGCTTTAGTACTTCTTTTGGAAGTACGAAAGCACAGAATAGTATGAGCAGTTACTGTGCCATGCATGTGGTGCACGGTTAGATTTTGCTGCTACATCACTGGAGTGGCACCCTATACCAGGATGCATGCACCGCTATGGCGACATAGCTGCCAATCACATGTAGACCCATGTGATCACTATGTCACTGTAGTGCACTGTACTGTAATGCAGCGTGTTGCTATGTCAACGTAGGGCAATATGTAGATGTGCCCTATTTTATGCAAAAGCTTTCCAATGAGTGAAAAGAAAAACCCATTAATTGCTGTCTGGCATCCACTAAACTTAAGTTTGTACCAGTAGCCGCCAAAGTATTTGATTGTTTTTCCATTATCACAGAGTATTTGGAAGTATTTGCTCTGTAAAGGAACTCTATCAAAAGAGCTGGGAATATGGGAATGCGTAGCATAGAAATACCTGAGCTTGCTTTAAACTAGCTTGTCTGAGTATTGGAATCAGTCTAGCCATGTCAGCACAGAGCTCAAATGGGATAAATTAGCTCATGACTGAGCTTTGTGCTGCCACAGTTAAACTGGTTCCAGCACCTGAGCTAGTTTGTTTGCTCATCTAAGTTGCTGAAGAGAGGACTGTCACTTTCAGGGCAATGAGAAACAGAAAACAAGTAATATAAACACATGAGAGAAACAGAAGATAGATATGTCTGTCATTCACCCACTGCGTTTTCGCTGTAAATAATATAATCAGCGCAATAAAAGTATATCAAAGAGAGAAATGGGATATTATCATTTTGGGGAATCAGTTCATTCTAAAATTCACTTCCAGCCCTTTCCTTAGTGACAAAAAGAAAAGACAAATCAGATGTTGACAAATGGTTTTAAATAAAACTAAAGCTTGTAGACCTGTTGTGCCTACAGAATGTCCTGCAGCTTCTGAAATATTACATACGTAGTAGAAACTTTTTAGACATAGAACACAGTGCACTAAGGGCCAACTCCTATTTTGCACTTCCTTGCCTAAGTTGCACTTACATAGCTGTATAAGTATATAAATTTTTGGCACTTACATGAATTCTAGCTTCTATTTCTATTTCTGGTGGACTAAGACTGTGAGGATGCAGGGGTAAAGGAAAAGGGAAGGATAGTGGGAGCTCTTATACCAGGGTTGGGCAATTATTTGGCAATTTTGATGAGCTGTCACAGGACAGGTCAGCATCTCTTCGCCCTCTACACAACAACTCACCAAAACTCCCTATGTCGGATGGGGCCCTGGGCAGCAGTGTTCAGGAGCAGGACAGGAGGGTGAGACCAGGATCACAAAGTGGGGCCATGGGGTGGTGATGGTGCTGGTCCAGGGCTGGGTCAGGGCCACAATCCGTTGCTTGTACAGTCCTGCAACAGGCATGGGTTCCATGGGCAGGGGCATGAAAGGAGAAGATCATAGCTCTGCCCCACCCCAGCCCCATGCTGTTACCACCCCAATATCCCACTCCCGCCTGCACAGCTCCATGGAACTGCATCTGGGACTTGGTCCACAGTTAGAGTATACAAATGCAATACTATCAGACATGATACTTCATGATTCTTGGCACTTCTGTAATCATAGGCCTTCACAATTTATTCTCTTCATTCCTTTGATTCATCTTTAGTTCTAGAGTTAAAGTGGTTATTATATCTGAGCTGGAGAAAATGAGATTCTGTCAAATTTAGTATTTGAATTTATGAACTGAAGCACGGGCAGGCAAAATATGGTCCACAGGCCAGATCTGGCCTGCCAGGCCATTCTGTCTGGCCCATGGGGCCCCTAAAAAATTTAGAAAATTAATATTTATCTGCCCTTGGCTGCCTGTCCATGATGACAGGAGCCAGGGACATTAGGACCCAGAGGAAGCCACTGGCAGGACCAAGCAGCTTCAGAAGCAAGGTCTGCCTGGCCCTGCCCCTCCCCACCAGAAGTCCCATGCAAAGCAGAGGTTTCTGGCCTGGGACTGTGGGGCTGTTGCTACCACCCTACACTGGAGGAAAATTCAGATAAGAAGTGGGGTGGGAGAGCTAGGAGAGGACCATGGGGGATTGCCTCAGTCCTCAGGGTCAGGCTGGCTTATGTGGTCCCTGCACTGCAGCCAGGAACCACATGGTGCTGGAGGGGCTGGCAGGTGGGTGGAGAGGAGCAGTGATAGCCATGGGCAGGGAAGTGGTGAAAGCAGCAGCAGGTGGGGGAAGGGGCAGCGAGCAGGTGGCCCCTGCCCCACACTCCTGCCACCCTGCTAGGGCCCCCACCAGCACTGGCCCCAGTGCATGAGCATGGACCCCACACTCCTGCCCAGCTGTTGCTGCACTCTGCACACCCACTCACTACCACTTCCCCCCGCCTGCCACAGCCATTGCCTGCTGCTGCCACCACTCCCCTCCACACCCCCCCCACCAGGCACTCCGGCACCATGTGGTTGCCAGATGCAGCGCTAGGCCGCAGGATGCAGCAGGAGTTGGCCTGGCCCCTGTGATTCTTGGCTGGCTCCACGGAGTGCTGGCTGGGCCTGCCTAGCTCCTGCTGCGTACTGCGGTCTCGACCATGCAGTTAGAATGTGGTGCTGCCACAGCGAGCTGAGGGACATGGGGAAGCAGCAGAAAGGCATTGGTGGCAAATGGAGGCAAGTGGCTATGAGCGGGAGTACAGGGCCATGCCAGTGCCCCAGGGCCAGGAACAGCAGGAGCATGGAGCCCGGGCTGGCAGAAATGCTGTGGGTGGCTTCGTCTGCTGTGATGAGGCTGTGGGCAAACCGTCCCCCTCCACACATGCCAGAACCCTCCCTAATCACCCTCCCGTCACACACTCACAACCCTGCACAAACCTCGTACCCACCTACCCCACATATCCACACACACACCCACAAACCTATATTTATCTCCCTCCCACAATATACAAGAGTTAGACTTCCTTTTAAGCTATTGTGCAATCACCTCTATGTACACTACACAAACACATGTAAATCAGGACAATTTGGTATTTTTCTGGTTCTGAGATGGCAAACCCTTGCTGAAAGGAGTACTTCTGGGGGGGCAAGGAGAGGGACTTTGGGTGGCAAAGGTCAGGGGCTTGGGGTGGGACTTCCAGTCCCAAGATGGCGACCAGGGGGTAGGCACCTGTCTAGGGGCAGGGCTACCCTTGCGGCCCTTGACAGCTTGCCAAAACTCAGTAAGTTGCTCTCCACTTGAAATAATTGCCCTCCCCTGAGCTAAAGAGAAATAGGTGTAGTGTTGTCATTGTAATACATCTTACTGAATAAAATGACTGTAAACTACTCCATGCAACCATACCTTTTGAGTATATGCATGTTCGTAACACCAGATTTTTATTACAGATGAAACACATATCAATTTTAAATTAATAAGTAGGCATTGATTTTTACAGAGAACACAAAGATTTATGAAAATAGGTTTGTTACATGGCAGAAATTGAGAAAGGAGTTTGTATAACATTTATGAAATATTTTATATTTGATATGGGGAGAGAACCACTATGCTAAGCAGACAAGGAAAAATATCTTTGGGGATGGGCTACAACATTTTGGTCTCGTCTACGCTTGAAAAAATTATGAAGGTTTTAACTGTGTTAGTGAGGCTTTACTAATACTATCAACAACAGGTGCTGTTATATACAGCTTGCTTAGGGCCCCTCTACACATGCAGAAAAAGGCACAATGGGATCTAGTGAGCAATCCGCACAATTGTGCCTCCTGCCATGCCACATGTACATGGCAGGAGACGTGATTATGCAAAATGTACATTAGACACAAATGTACATTAGAACCCATTGCTCCTTATTGCTGGTGCAGGGGGAGCCTGATCCCAGGGTCCCCCTGCACTGGCAGGAAGCAACCTCCCATAGCTGGGAGCCCCACCAACTGACCCAGGCTCCCAGCTGCAGGGCTCCCCAGAGACCCCTGGAGTGCTCCTGCAGATGGGTGGCCATAGTTGATGCAATCTCCCAGCTGCAGGAGTGTTTCATGTACCCTCGTGGCTGGGAGACTACAGCTGATGCAGTGTCCTTGCTGTGGGGGTGCATAAAGCACTGCTATGGCTGGGAGATTGCATCAGTTGCGGTTTCTCAGCTGCAGGGATGTGTGGGCTTGCCCTGCAGCTGAGAACCCTGTTAGTTGATGGGGCTCCCAGCTGGGAGCTCCCAAGCATGGGGTGCACGTGGGCCACCCCACCCCAACTAGGAGCTCTGATTAGCTGATGGGGCTGCCAGCCCCTGCCCCTGGCCACACGTTCACAGTGCCATAGCAATGAAGTTTGGCACCTGGGGCGAAGCCCACAGCAGCAGCCCACCCTCACCCCACGCACAGATCTGAGGGTCATATGTGCCCCGTTCCCCCCCATGCTTGCTGGGGAGTGCATGCAGCAGTGGGAGCCACACTTCCCCTGTCCCCACGCCCCCACAAAATGAGCCACTTGTGGCTCCATCCCGCATCCCACCCCAGCTGGGCAGTACCTGTTGGTGCCCCTTTGCTTCAGTGCCCTGGGCGGTCACCCTGCTCACTCCCACCCCCCTTGCTACACCACTGCACATTCAATTAATGGCATGGTAGAGAACAGCTATAAAGCTATTACATATATTTTGTGGAATAACTTTGTAGCTTATTCCTCTTATTATTATGCCATTAATTGATTGAACATGTGGCTAGGTAACCACTTAAAGCATGATTTAACTGGTTAATCGTGCCTTAAGT
>NW_017729034.1:41611025-41625188 GCF_001723915.1 Gavialis gangeticus | reverse complement strand
ACCACTGCACATTCAATTAATGGCATGGTAGAGAACAGCTATAAAGCTATTACATATATTTTGTGGAATAACTTTGTAGCTTATTCCTCTTATTATTATGCCATTAATTGATTGAACATGTGGCTAGGTAACCACTTAAAGCATGATTTAACTGGTTAATCGTGCCTTAAGCGCAACCTAAGAGATGGAGCCTTAGAATGATAAATGCTCTGCTCTGTCTACACTAAAACTTCCAGGATTGATCTCAAAAGTAAAACTGTACTGGTGCACAAGAACATTTACAGATATTCCCATTGTAGCGCCTTTCCCATTAAGGGAAGATGCATAAAGACAAGAGGTAAAGTTTAGGATCTATTGTTCATGCAGAAACAAATCAAAGTTAGGTAGAATGCCTAAGGCATTATTTTTCCCAGTGTTTACAAGACTAAATGTCTTGATATTCTTGTAATCCATCTATAATAGACATGGAAAACATAAACATGTATACAAATCATTGAATTGTAATGTTTCCCCTTACTAGTGTAATTATAAACTGTTTTTTGTTGTTGTTGTTGGTTTTTCCTGTTTGATAGTTCTCATATTTTCTCTGGTATGGGCTAGATTCCCCTTTGTACTATGCTGACAGAAACTAATGTAACTCCATCAAATCTAATGGCAAGGCAAAAGACAAAACCAAAAATGACCCTAAGTCTGCAATACAATACAAATGTCATTAGAAAATTACCCATGACATTAAAAAAATCAAATTCAGAAGAGGGAGCCAAAATTTTTGTCAGGCATGTCACAAATTAGTCCCTCATTCTTTCTGAATGCTTCTTTGTTCCTCTTCCTTTGCCTGATCTACTGTTCTGGCTTCGGCTTCCTGCCTTGTGCTCCCTGTGTGATTGTCTGCTCTACTTTCTGCTACTGTCCTTTTTGCCACTGTGCTGTATATCCCCTTCCTGCTCTGTCATGTGTCACACAAAGAGGTTGCCTACACCACTTGGTGTTGGCCACCCTTGAAATACAGTATACAATGCTTAATTTTGATTTGTGTTGCATGGGTTCATGGGCTCTCCAGTATAATAATTTTTTAAGAATATGGGGAAGGATCAGGCCATACATATTTGTGACTTTTCTGACAGTGTTTGTACCATACGAAAGGATAAGGGGATTCCCTTATTTACTTGAATCCAAAACAAGTTTTTTTCTCCCTCATTTAACATGGGGGGAACAAGCTTCATTTTGGACTTGGGTACTGGGGTTGAGCTGGAGCTGCTGCCTCCATTGCTGCCTGGCTAGGGCCAAGGTAGCTTGCATGACTCATGTGGTGGGGGAGATGGTGCATGGCAGGGGAGCATGGGGGAGACTGTATGCTGTAAGGGGGAACACAGGGGAGACCTTATATTGCGGGGGCAGACCACAGGTTGCAGGGGAAGAGTCTGGGAAAGACTGTGTGTGCAGTGGGGTGGTGGGTAGTGGGGAGACTGCAGTGCCAGAGGGGAACACAGGGTAGGCTGCATGGTGGGGGGAGGGGGGAACACAGGGGAGGTGGCACAATGAGGGGCTGTAGTGCAGGAGAGACCATGAAGTGGCAGGGTGCAGCTGTGGCCCCAGCTTTGGCTCCAACCCAGCCAGGGGCCAGGGTTGAAGCCAGAGTTACAGCTGTTGCTACCTGGCTGGGGCTGGAGTTGGAGACAGAACCGCTGGCACTGCAGGTAAATGAGGAGCCGCTGGCACTGCAGGGTCAGTGACTGCAAGGGGTTAGGTACTGGGTGGGGAGGCAAGTGCCAGCATGGGGAAGAGGTGGCAGGTGGCATCAAGGGATGCAGGCAGTAGGAGGGGAGAGGATGGTAGGCAGGTGGGAAAAGTGTTTCCTTCCCCCCTCACCCCCCCAACAGTGAAAATGATTACAACACTGGTGTAGGCTGCAGCATAACTTTAATGGGGTGCTAGCACTTTGTTCAGCAGTCTTTGAACTGTTGCCGTGGGTCTGTGGAGTTTTAAAAGGCATCCTTTTAAATTCATATAGTCTCCAAGACATAACAAAAGCTGTTTTATTTTGGTCTTCCTTTGCTAAGGGGATCTGCTAGTACCCTTTAGTGACATCAAGTGTTGATATGGACCAGGCTTGCCTGATCTCTTCTACCATTTCATCAATATACAGAATAGGGTTGGCATCAAATTTGGTTAATTCATTTACTTTGTGGAATCTATACGCAACTGAATGCTTCTGTCTGGCTTTGGGATGTGAATATATCCCCAAACTCTCCCACTGTCAGGGCTGCTTGTTTTTTTTTGTTGTGTGCTCAGTTGAGTTTCAGTCTCCATCTGCTGCTCTGTCAGCCCGTCTCCTGGGGGTCCCAATGGGGGTCCCAGTTCTAGCTTGTCTGGGTATGGGGCTAACTAGAGGGCTTCCTTGTTTTCCATGGCTTTAATAGATTAATGTGGTAAATCTGTTTGGGTTTTCATTTACCTGGCTGTAGGGTCTCATAATCTACTGGCCCCATTTGGTGGACTACTTCATAGGACCCCTGCCACTGGGCTAAAAATTTGGTCTCCTGGTCCTGCAGAACTGCTAACACGCAGTCCATCGCATTACATTTTCTTTTTTGGCTTTCTGGTTGTAGGGAGGCTTTTGTCATCTTTATGCCTTCTGCAGAATGCTCTTGGGCCTTCTTTCCTATCGTGTCCAGTCTCTCTCACAGCTGCATTATGTAGTGAATCAAGTTTTGTGTCCTTATGGCCTACTTCTACCACCTCCTCCTTTACGAGGTCTAATATTCCTCTGAGTTGCTGATAGAGGCAGATCTAGGAGTGAGGGCACAGTGGTCTAGTTGCACCCCACTTTGATTCCTGCTCCACTCAAATTTTAAAACCAGCTGTCCGGGAGTAGCAGGCAGCAGCATGTCTATTTGGAGTGTGCTGAGAATCAATTCACTTCATAGCTCATTATTGTTATCATTGACTTCATGGCTTATAATCCTGGTAATCTCTCTCCATACCACTGGTGTTAATGATCCTCTATCCTTTCTAATGGTCATAGGTTTTCATTATTCAAATGATCCTTTCTTCTGTAATTTTGCTATCTGTTAGTCATTTCTGGTAAAGTCTCTCTTCTGTTTCACACCTTGGAAGACTGTGTTTAGCTGTAGCTAAAAAAACCCTTAACTCAGGTGTGGTAATATTAAGTCGGCTCTAGAAATGACTGACAATGAAGTATTGAAGGCACTGTAAAGATGCTCACGGCTAGATTTAATTTTATGAATCTGAATAAGAGATGTGTATTTAACTAAATGGCAACAAAACTAATGATCTTTTGACTATTTTTGCTTTGCTTCCTGTGTTTTTTTAAACTTAATATAAACTCTAGAAAATTTGCACACATTCCAGTAGTTATATTTGTTTTTGCTTTGATCTTAAACTGAATTGTACAGTACTAGCCCCTAGCATATTAGTAAAGCTTCTAGTTTCTCTGTAACTGAAAAAAAATACATGTTGTGCTGTATGTGATGACGTGCCACACCTCATGCACCCCACACTTTTCAAAATCCTGGATATGCTTACAGTTGTTGCCCATACAGTAGCTTGGAGGGGAAAATCCCACTGAAGCCTGTGGTGAGTCTCAACCACTAAGAGGAGCAGTGGTAGCATCTGGTCCCATTTTTGTGGTTTGTCCATTATAAATATCTTTAGCATATTCTTTAGGGTCCAATTAAATCTTTCTAACTAGACCATCCATCTGAGGATGATAAACTGAGGTTTTCAACTTTTTAATTTGAGGATTCCCATATACATCCTCCATTACTTGTGACATGAAATTACTTCCTTTGTCTGTGAGGTGCTCCTTGGGTAGGCCTACCTGGAAAAAATCTTCAGGAGGTCTTCTGCTACTTTAGCTACCAACATCAACTCCATAGGGACTGCTTTGGGGTATCTTGTAGCGTAGTCCATTATGACAAGTATTTACTGGTACACTTCATTGCCTTCTGGGTAAAGGCCCCATGATATCCCTTGTGAACCTTTTAAATGGGATTTCAATTCATGGAAGGGGCAGTTGTGGACCTATGGGAGGTCTTCCTGGGGCTACTAATTGACATGCAGGGCATGATGCACAATAGTCCACTACCTCCCAGTGTACTTCTCCAGCGATCTGGCCTCTTTCTTATCTCTCCTGTAGGGCCCGCTGATGGATTTCAACTTGTTTATATGCAGCTTTACATAAGCAGCTGAGCTGTCACATATCCCATGCCTCCCAAAAAAGCTTTTTAAAAATGTTAAATAAGACCTGCTACCCAGACTTATTAGCAGCAGCCCTGGGAAAGAAGCTTTTGTGTATGATGTGATGACTCTTCAAGTTAAAGCTGCTGTCACCTTTTTTATCCTGAGATTTGTTATAAATTTTAATACCTCAGAGGATTTGCTGGATGCCACAGACATGTCCAACCCTTTTCTTGTGAAACAGTATTTATTTATAGAGCAGAGTCTGAGCCAAACCCCAGATTCAAGCAACTAAACTGAGCTACCTGGGTCAAATCCTAATCTTAGGCACACTGTTGTAAATTCAGAGTAACTCCATTGCAATGGTGCAAACATGATCACAGTTCAAAGCCAGGTTATATCTGAAAAAACTCAAAGCCCACATTTCTATAGCGGCCACACCCATGTCCTGGATGCTAGTGCTCCCTTCTAAGAAATCTGTATCCAGAACATAGCCAATCCTCACTGCTTTCATCTGATCTATTACAGAGACAGGTTTGAGCTGGAATGTGGATGTAGAGCTAGGACTTGTTTCTGTCCCGCTTCTGTTTATGTTCAAGTTTACAAGCAGTGCCCACTTTCTCACTTCTACTGTCACCCGGATTTTATTAACTTCCATTCTCCATCACGAACTCTGGAACGGTCCACCCAGCAAATTCATTTCCTAGACACCACAGTGAAAGATTGCAGTGGCTACACTGTCACTGTGTTGTATCAGAAACTAACTAACCACCAGCAGCTTTCATTCTAAGTACGCCATTAGTTTCATCATCTACAGCCAAGCTATACATTACAACCATATCTGCTTTGATCCCACTGACTGGGATGCACACCTTATGGATCTGGAGCAGGAATTCCTACAATTAGAATACAATCCCAATATTGTAGCCACTCATAGCGACAAACCCAAACTTGGACCTCATTCTTACAATAGCCAACAATACCAACAGTGAGACAAGGGCAACAGAATCCCTCTGGTTGTCACCTACAGCCCCCAGCCTGAATGCCTGGACACATTATTAGTGACCTCTAACCCCTTCTGGAAAAGGATGACTTTTCTCACAGCTCATGAATGCTTATGTTATATATCTCTGATTTACTAAGTCTATAAGGTGCAAATCTGCTTTGTCTTCTATCTGACCCCAGACTAACTTGGCTGATACCTCTTTCCTGCCATGTTTCTTTGTAGCAAGAGCACAACAGATGCAACATTAGGAAACCATAAACATAATAAGCATAGGTAGTGGAAAACTGGGGTTAACGGAGCTTAGCCCCTCAACTGGGCCAGCAACAGCTGCACAATTGTAAATCACTGTGCTGGTAACATCTCCATTTTTCTGGACCATACCATACCCACATCTACACCAAGCCAATAGCACCACCTGTGAGCTCAAGATGCAAAGTAAACTCTTTCAATATCACTCTTGGTAGTTTTCTCCAAATTGGAGAAGTGAAAGAATGGGAGACAATTGGTGAAACTATTAAAATAAACAACTGATTTTGGAACAGAGCCTCTCACCATTCCTTGTTTATGGGACGAAACTTCCCTCATCTCCTATCAACTACATGGAGATATTATCAGTTCTCACCAGTAATGGAGATAACATTCCCATCCCAGCCCAACCTTAATCCTCAATCTGAGGCAAGATCCAGCTCACAGATAGTGAAACACATGATTTCAACTCAGATGAGGACTTTTTCCCCTCACGGGATGGTCTTATATCAAAGGCTGCCACAGTTTTCAGATGGTGTACCCACTGTGGATAATAAAAAGTAACACTTTGTCACTGTGGCCACTCTGTAGCCTCTTCAATAACTTCAGGTATATGTTAGAGTTGTCCTTCATTTTTTCTTTTTCTTCTGTTTATATTTCTCCTTTCCCTTCTGTTTTTTCATTACTTCCTTTCTCATACTCTCCACTCATTCACCACATACTCCCAGGGGTATATGTACCCCACTTTGAGAAAAATGAAGTATGCAAACAAGCCAGTATGACAAGCTGTAAGTTCTCACTCAGTAAAATAAGTGAAAGACAGAGACGAAAATGCTCCGATAGCCTTAAGCAGTGATACTGCACACAGGGTGCATCTACACAAGATGCTTTACTGTGAAGTAGAGCAGTTTACTATGCAGTAAGCATGCACCTCTACACATGCAGTCACTTACTGCTCAGTAAACTGCTCTAATTGTGAGCAATCTGCTACCTGCAAATGCAAGTAGCAAATTTACTTGTGATTAGTTAGTGTGCATTAGCGTTCCTGTAGATGCCTGACTGGGAGCAAATCTTTCCTGGGTGGGGACTGTCCCCCTGCCCCAGCAGCAGGGAGCTCCAAATCCCCTGCTCTGAGATCGCAGTCAGGGACTGGGGGGATAGGAGATTCTTATTCCCTGGGTGGGAAATCTTGATTTAGTACCTCACATTGGTGGGCACTTTTACATATGCTCCAGGGGAGGAGGTGCTGCTTTAATTTGAGTAGATCTGAGAGGTGCTTTAATTAAAGCACCGCTGCATCTCCTGTATCAGCATCCCTGAACTTAAAAGTGGCAGTGGGGCACTTGAATTAAAGCTCATTCAACAAGCTTTAGTTTGAGTGCCCCCTCCACCATTTTTAAGCAAGAGGATGGTGGTACATGAGATGCAATAGGCTGCTGGAGCATGGCAATTGCCACACTCCAGCATGCTGGAGCAATCTCTGCACTCGTGTATAGGCACCCAGAGGTACTAAATTTAATGCACATTAGGAAAAGTGCATCAGTGAATGTGTAAATGTGCCCACTAAGCAGATTTCTCTTGCAATCAAATGCATCAGGAAGATACAAAGCCCTAATGCACCACTCCCACTGTTTTAATTTCCTGTGATGCTGTAACAGACATTGGTGGATTGAGGAAACCATCTTCTGAACATCTCTAGGGAAAAGCTGACAAGTACATCCTCACCTACCTCATGCAGGGAATCTTGTAGCCCATACTGGATTGTGTCCTACAGTGTTTATTCTGCTTCTCTCTCCTCCTGAAGCAAATGAATGGAGCTCTCTGAATCTTCCATGCTATGAACACAAACCCCTCTCCTTCTCCCTCAATGAGGTCTTTAAAAAAAGTGAAATGAAGAATGTTTATACCACATTGTTGAAATGTTCCATTGCCTGATGTGCTGCAGTGAGAGTCCCTTTGATGTGTGAATGGCGTGATGGTTCATGATGTGCAGTTTTAAATTCAAACTGTGTATTTTGGGGTCATGTAAACAGAAAATACTCATGTCTTGGTATACATTCCACATTTTGAAGCATTATAGCACAGATTACTAGCAGCAGCCTGAAGAAGTGGTACAATCTTTCCCCACCCCTTATTCTTTTAATACCATTGTAACTGTGATTGAGATGCTGTTTGTGTCTTCTGTGACATAACACCAGCTGAGTCTTCCTATGCCTGACAACGTGTGTTTGTGCCTGAAAGCTTGCAAAGAACTTTTTCCCTACTATTTAGTTGGTCTAATAAAAGATATCACATCTACCCAAAGAACCTTTGTGTCTTTAGGCGGTTCCAATAGGTCCCTCAATGCCTCATTTACTGTTGGGATTAACTATGGAAGAAGGAGATGTGAAATTTGGAAATTGGGTGTCCAGCACTGGCTAGATAAAACAGCCACAGAGGGCAGCAGAAAAGTTCTGAAAATTGCAGTGGTTGCATAACCAAGGAATGAATGAGTCTCCAGACAGCTTATGGGTCCAGTGATGAGAACTCATTTAAGAAAAACAAAGCACAAAAATCTGCTGTGAATATTTCCTAATCCTTTGAAACTGGCCACTCTAAGACCCAGTTGAGTACCCAATGGCAACCTCTGGAAAGTTTTCCCAAGCAAGAGCCTTGGGATTGGAAGATCTATAGTAGGTTCAGTTCCCAGCTCTACTACTTGATTGCTATAGGGAAAGTTATATCTCGCATCCCTGAGTTTTTCAGCTGTAAAATGCAGCTAATAGCCACAGTTGTAGAGTGCTTTGCATTCCCTGGATTCCCTGAACTGAGACTCAGGAGCAAGACCTCATTAGATCTCAAGACCTCCTGAATCTGGGGATGCACCTGCAGAAGCCATTGACCCCTTACCAGTCGCCTATGTGTGCAGGTACCCTAACTTTGATAGATTTATATTCATGATGAAGTTAGGCTGTTATGATAATAGTTTCACCTGAGATGATGCACATTTTAATTGTTTTTGCTTATAAGTTTCTTATATCTTAACTAATTTTCTTAAAGGGACATATGCCTTCATCCAGTTAGATCAATGGGACCAAGCCGTAAGAAACTTCTTAGATGTTTTATTTGCAGAACAGTCCCATTCCAAGTTTGAGATTTTAAAAGATATTTATATTTTGAAAGAGTCAAAATCAGCTAAAAAGTTTTTGCTTAGCCAAGCATACAGAATTCCTACATAAAAAAGATATACTGTATTTACTCAAATACAAGACTCCCCCAATCAGCATGGGGGGAAAAAACCCTCTTTACATTCACATACACAGAAACCTCATTAAATACACTGGCTATTATTAAACTGCTTCTAAAAGCAGCATGTGCTTATCAATGAAAACCATCTATGAAGTTGATTAAATGCAGCCAACACTGAGTATGACTATAAAACACATGGCCCATATTAGGCAAATGTGCTAATGAGAACCATTTTTGGGCCCTTAAAAAAATGGGTGTATGTTCACTCTGCAGGGAAGTGGCATGAGGCCTAGAGGTACTGCAATACTAGGCCGGCATTGAGAGCACCAGAGCCAGCCATGACACCCTCTCCTGCAGTGCCCCCCTGGAAAATTATAACAAATATATACATTTTCCATATATAGAATCTAATTATTGGGCAGTCAACTTCTATTCAGAATCATCTTATATTCAAGTAAATATAGTATATCCTTTTAGGAAGTTCATTAATGCCTTAAGAATACTGGTATGTCTAGGAGGAGCACTGTTTTCAACCTTAACTATAGATTATTACAGCTACACTCAACTAAAATACTAAGCACATTTCAGCTAGCTAACAACTCATTTGGCAGGCCACCAGATGATCATATGGTCTGGAGAGCACCAGTGGATCATAAGCAAAGATTGCTTACATACTCATCTAGACATCATACAGGGAGGGTAAACTGCTTTCATTATCTTTCAAGCACCAGTGCAGCAGCTCATGGCAAATGCCAACTTTCAGTTCCATTAGAATCTTCTTCTGACAGCTAATATGGAAAGCAACTAGAAATAAGAATACAAAAGATGGACCAGGTTCTCACACTAGAGAAATTGGGAAAAGGTGCCTAATGATTCAAGGAGCGAAGTTTTGGAATGGTTTCCTAATTGAGGAGTAGGAGCAAAGAACCTGAATCTCTTCAAATGGTCCAAGGTGCCTATCTCTAGGCAGGCACAGTCTGGTAATCCCAGGCTTCAGGATTTCTGTTAGTTGTCTGAAGGAGTCAGAGAGAAAATGTTTCCCCCCATAAAGCTCTTTGCCTGGGTTTCTATTTTAAACTTCCTCTGAAGTCCTGGTCAGTGGTCACAGGCAGTGGTGGGTGTTTTGACTGTGGTGCAGAGTTGCCTCCTGTCAGTATTTAGAAACCTATTGGGTACCTGGCTAGAGGGTCTTGCTCATCTTGCTTAGGGTCAAACCAATCTCTAGCTTGGAGTCAGGTAGCCATTTTTATCCAGGTCAGATTGGCAAGCTCTGTAGCATGGGTCTCCCTGGAATTTTCTAAGCATATATTAATTCCGGGCTGTCCCACAGGCCATGTGCAGCCCACGAACAGTAAACTTGCAGCCTGCAGCTTCCTGCTGCTTCAGTTGGGATCACTGAGCTTCCTCCTTCAGTTTCTGCATTCTGCCCCTGCCCCATTCCCCTGCCCCTGGTAGCAGATGGCTTGGGTGGCAAGAGGCCCAGGGCCCCCCTTGCCACTTAGAAGTTGAAGAGCCCTGTATTAACTTAGTAAGGTCTCTGCCACTGGAGTAGCAGAGCATTCATGCTGCCCTTGTCTCTCCGGCTTTTTACCTGTGACATGTCATAGAAAGTGTCGGCCTCTTGAAGGCTCAGACCAAGTGTAGAAAGTCTCGGGTTTTGTTTTCATAAGGTGCCTACGGGCTTGTGGTGTGTATGATATTTAAAACTCTTTGAGGGAATGGTGTCTGTGAATGCAAAGCACTGGACTCAGTGGTTGGAAAGGCTCCTTCCAACGCTGTTTTCCTGTATTGATAGCATTACTCCAGTTTCACATTTCAGTAGATTTTAGTCCAGTGACAAATACCTGAGTTTTCTACAGATTCTATTTTATTTCTGGTTATGCCTCGAATTTTCTCTTCTCTGTACTTTTTGGCAGTATTATTTACACACGAATTTGTAATTGCCCTGATTACAAAACATTTTGGAGCAATTTGCCCCAAAAATACAAATGTTCAATGAATACCAGAGCAAAATGTACAGCCGGTGTTGCACTCATAATCGGACAAATTTGAAGTAAAGATTTTAAAGGCCTTCTTTGTGGCTGTGTGAAGCCTGGAGAGAATCAGGATCAAACTAGATAGAGAAGAACATTTTAGTAGCGTTCTAGAGAGAAGAATGAAATTCTGGGGTTGGCCCAGCTGTACATGACCAGTAGAGGGCACTCGCAGCCCATTGGAAGCTGCTCGTTTTCTCTTTGGAATAGGCTGTTCTGGAATACAAATCACTGTTGTTCAACATGACAAATCTGCAAGGTTTTTTGGACTACACGTTATCCATTTCATCTCCTGGGTGCAGTTCCATTGCATTTAAGCTGCTAAGCAATGTGCCACTAATGCTAATGATATTTCACTTGCAGCTTCTTTTGCAGGTTCACTGGAGAAAGAGGTGCTGGGTGCTGTCATCCTTGCTGGGCTACACTGTAAGACAGCATCTACAATGATAAATTTAGGACCTGTATTTCAGTCCTTTGGCAATACTACTGAAGGCTGCTGTGTAAGCAGGTCTCTGTTACTTATTATTTTGTTGCCTAATCATATTCTGAGCAGGGTTGCAGGGTACAGGGGAAAGAATATGTGATTACTTTCTGCCTCCACAACGGGCCACTGGTGAAACTGCAGATTTGGTCCATTAAAGGTCTTGTTTTTTTTCTAGTGTAGAAACACTTTGTTCACCATGCTATTGGTCCATTTCAGGTGTTATCCTTTAACATGTGGACCATTCTTTCTCTCTCTCTCTTACCTGCAGCATGTGTCTTTTCTAAACCATACAGCATTATGGTAATTCTTTCCTGAGTTTCAATCAGCTGTAAAATACCACCACATTTGCCTTGCTTGAACTGCGTTGTCCACCCTCTCCCCACCCAAAACTGCCCTCAAACCTGTTTCCTGCCCACCAGCTTCTTGAAACAGACTCAGAGCTATTTTAGATGCTCTCCCTCCCAATTTGTAACAATGCAGTTGCCTTTTGATTTGTAAGCACGTTAGCCAATCTGTTGCCCCCTACCCACACTATATCCATAATCTCCCATGGTACGCATGCCATTACACACAATCTGATGATCAGAAACATAACAGATGCGGTTAGGCAGGCATATCTAGCAGTGTGTTAGTTAAAGGTCTGATGAAAAATGAAGTAAATCTGCCAGTTCACCATAAGAAATGCTGATCCCAGAAAATTAAAAGTTATACACCATGGCAAAAATGGCACGTGTCTGCCTGAGCTCGTGGTCTCTGTGCCTGTGGGACTGAGAAGCAAATACAATTGTTCTGCAATACTAGAGAACTGGGACTTGAATTGCATTTTTCTTCATCACTTGGTTGTCCTGAACATGCCTGTTAGTAGAATGAATAACCCTGTACCACAGTATTAAAAATCATCTGACATCTTTTTGCCTTTTGTAAAAACCAGGAAGCACCTTCTTTGTTTAACTCATTTGATCTGATGTATGCTTTTCAGTATTCAGGACCAGATCCACCAGTGCAATATGGCTGTTTCATGTTGCACAGTTTTGGCCCCATATGACCATTACAGTCCAGCATATTTCAGAGTAGCTTGAAGCCTAGTCAAACACAGCATAGAAGAAACACCAGGAATAGTAGCACAGATAGGTCCATGCAGCAGCACTGGAAAAGCGCTATACTGAGCTGGGGTTATTTGACCCCATCAGTCTTTCCTGCCCAGAGCAGGGGGGCTGGACCCAATGATCTCATGAGGTCCCTGCCAGCCCTAAACTTCTGTGAATTTTTGCATTATGCCTTTTGATTTGCACTCTGCTTGTTGTCCACATCACAGGATCTGGCATTTAGCTCTTAATTTCATCACTTTCTTTGAGAGCCAGCAAACATTTCTGAGGGAGTTTATTAGGAATACCGGTGCTAGGGGTCACCTCCAGTGGAATAACCTCCCTTTGTGAAAATCAAAAAGCAAACAAAAAAAGGCAGGATGCAAGTTGGAGATGTTATTGTTAACAAATCATTTAATAAGCCTTGATTGCAAATTAAATCAGTATACCTAAAATTACAACAGAGGGAAAGAAATAGCATTGATTGTGGTAGATGGGGCAAAACATCCCAGCTTTCTTCCCTTTCATACTTACTTGCACAGAATTTGGCAGGCTTGCAAAATCACCTTCGTGAAAGCCTTGAGGACTGGCAACTAACCAATAACTGCAGTGGAAGCAACAAGGGTTTTTTTTATTGTTTAATTGTTATTGTTTTCCTTCTGCTGTTTTTGAAGGAAGCAAGCAAAAAAAAAATGCACAAATGCCAATCAAGAAATACTGCAGAATAAAATGGACCCCCTTCAGCAGCTAAGGTATGGCACAGGACTGCAGTGAGGCTCTGGCAGTGTTTTCAAAGCCTTCAGAGGCGTCGGTTACAAACGTTTTGCAGCTCCTCTGCTGACCAAGGAGTGTTACAGAGTCACAGTCTTCCCTTTCCTTACAAAACTGTCAGGCACTAATGGGCAGAAGGATATTGGCTGCAAGGGACTCAGAAGCTCCTCCCAGAGACTGGATCCTGATATTTTTGGAGGATTTCTTTTAACTCAGTTACAAACCTTGGTGAAGGAAACAAGTTCCCACAGCACCAGTAGCAGAGGGAGAAAGCTCTGCTTCCAAGGGAGAGCCTAGCTCTCTTCTTCTTGCTCTTTACCTTCCTCGAGCTACCTTGGATGTGCTTATTCATCTCACTTGTGGAGGAAAACTGCACGGTGTGGCTGCAAGCAATGCTGATACTCTGGATGTTGCTCTTCCTAGGAAAGCCAGGAGTGTAAAGGGATAGAGAGAGAAGACAATGAGGGAACAAACGATTCGATGAAACAACAAATCCTTAACATTATTATTGGGCTGTTTTTTTTTCTCCCTGAGAATTGATGGTGCTTCTGGGCTCGGTGTTGGAGGGGAGAAAAAGGCTGAATTCAGCGCAGAGCTCTCTCTCCAGCGGGCGAGTGGTACTGGATTGAACCTTCCCTTGCGGATGTAAAGTGGGAATTCGGAGGAAATTCTCCTGTTTATCACAAAAAAAAAAACCCAACCAACCCCCAACCCCTAACCCATCATGAATTCTGTGGCTGGGAATAAAGAGAGAATTGCAGTCACAACCCGCAGCAGGAAATACGGGGTAAGTTATCCATAAAGGACAGGCACGGATGCTTAAAATCCATCCGTGCTGAGGGCTTTCATACCCCCACCCCGTCCCCAAATACCCCCAGTCCCCATGCTCTAGCTTCCTCCGCGAACTGACATGTAACAAATGATCCAGACGCCTCCACCTGAGGGAGCCGCCTGTCTCCGGGCGCCTAGGGCTGCTGCCCGGCTCGTGCCCCGCTCCCGGCCGGGTCCTTCCCTGCCCCCTCCCCGCTCAACTCTGCCAGCCCCGGCCACGGGTCGCCCCGCAGCCCCCCTGCTGCCCCTGTGCGTGCCCGGGGGGGTGGGCAGCGGTGT
>NW_017729034.1:41610140-41610514 GCF_001723915.1 Gavialis gangeticus | reverse complement strand
CCAGGATCTGACCCTCTCGCAGGGCCTGAGGGGGCATCTGTGTATGTATGTCTGGGGGGTGTCAGTGTCTGAGTGTGTGTAGGGGGGTGTCTGCGGGGTGTCCGAGTGTGTGTGTGGGGGGGGGTGTCCGTGTGTGGGGGTATGTGTGTATCTGGGTGTGCGTGTGGGGGGTGTATGTCTAGAGGGGTGGGGTATGTGGGAGTTGTATCTGTGTGTGTGTGTATGTTTGGGGATGGGTGTGGGGGTGTATCTGTTCGTGTGTGTCTAGGGGGTGTCTGAGTGTGTGTGTGAGGGGCGTGTATGTCTAGGGGGTGACTGTGTGGGGGATATATGTGTATCTGGGGTGGTGCGGGGGGGGGTGTCCGAGTGTGTGG
>NW_017729034.1:41604798-41605140 GCF_001723915.1 Gavialis gangeticus | reverse complement strand
CCGAGTGTGTGTGTATGTCTAGGGAGGGCTGTGTGTATGTATCTGGGTGTGTCTGGGGGTGTTTGAGTGTGTGTGGGGTGTGTGTATGTCTAGGGGGTGTCTGGGGATGTGTGAGCGTGCGTGTGTCTAAGGGTGTGCGTGTCTGTGTGTGCCTGGGCGGGGGGTGCCGAGGAGGGTGCCTGGAGTTGTGTGTGTGTGTGCCTGGGTGCCCGGGGAGCGTGCGGCTGGGCGGTGCGGTGCGGACGCTGACTGGGTGTCCCGCTCGCTCGCTCGCAGGTGGCGGAGGCGTGCTGCCCGGCGCGGCCGTGCTCGGCGGAGAGCTGGTACCGCCGTGCCTACGAG
>NW_017729034.1:41602787-41604434 GCF_001723915.1 Gavialis gangeticus | reverse complement strand
CGGGGGGGGCGGGGCAGGGGCTCCCCCGCTTGGGCCGGCCCGGGCTGCGGGAGGGCGAGAGCCGGCCCAGGTTCCCGCGGGCTGCCTCTGCCGGCCAGGGGTGGGGAGTGAAACAGGGAGACCTGTGTCGCGACAGATCTGCCTCCTTGTGCGTGTGTTTTAATTTTCTAGTCACACATGGGATTTTCTCCTCTCTGTCTCCACTTTTTGGCAGTACTGTTTTACACATGGGTTCGCAAATGTCCAAGATTGTGAAACGTTTTGGAGCAATTTGCCCCCAAGGCAACAATGTGGGAGGAATACCTGAGCAAAAGGTACAGCTGGGGTTGAGCTTATAAGGGAGATATTAAAATACGATGTAATATAGAGGAGATGTTAAAATATTGTGTATGGGTTCCTCCATGTGTGCGCGTGCACACACACACACACACACACACAAACTGTGTGTGTACATGTGTGAAGAAACCCCCCCACACAGATATATGCATATATGTGTGTGTGTTTTCTTCATACATGTACACGCACACATTTATATATGGGAGATATTAAAATACAGCTACACATACATATGCATATCTCTCTCTCTCTAATATATACATATACATATATGTGTGTGTGTATACATATATATACATATATCCTTAATATATATATATACATACATACATATACACATATATATACATACACACAATACAGATATCTATCTATCTATTTGTCTATCTATGTGTAGTTTCCTCACGTATCCCCATTCTGACAAAGCAAAAGAGGGTGTTGGAGGGAAAGGGAGACAGAAATGGGGAATGAAACAAGAGGTATATTACTACATGTCTGCCTTCTCTTGTGTGTGTATCTGTGTATGTATATATAATCTTCTTTGTGCGTGGGAGTATGTATGTGTAGTTCCCCCTGTCTCTGTGTACAGACATGCAAGAAGATACATATACAAGGAGATGCAGATGTAATGTTGTAATTATTTTTGTATACATCTTTTTAATTCCTGGTGTGGATTTCCCTTTGCCTTGAATACCCTCTTTTGCTTTGTCAGAATGGGAATCTCCCCCTTTGGCTTTGTGCATCTGGAAGGTTTCTAGGGATTCCATGAGTTTCCCCAAGCACCACCTCTGCCTTCCTCTGTCATTTCATTGTTGTTGATTTTGTTTTATGAATTCTTCTGTACCAGTTTTATGGTTGGGGGAGAGATATTGGGATATAGCATTAATGTGTGAGGGGCCTTGGTCCCCCTTATAATCCTGCCCTGTTTGAAGCCAGACTTTTACACCACGAGTGCTTGTAAAGCCAAGTCATTGCGGGACCCCTGGCATGGCTTTACAAGCACCTGTGGTGCTCTGGTGTGGTGCCAGAGGACTGGAAGAGGGCCAATGTGGTTCACATCTTCAAAAAGGGAGGAAGGAGGACCCGGGGAACTATAGACCAGTTAGTCTTACCTCGATCCTGGGTAAGCTTTTTGAGAGAATTATCCTGGCACATGTCCGCGAGGGGCCAGCGGGGGAGATTATGCTTAGGGGCAACCAACATGGGTTCATTAGAGGCAGGTCCTGTCAGACCAACCAGGTGGCCCTCTATGACCAGGTCACCAAATCCTTAGATGCAGGGGTAGCAGTGGACATAGTCTTTCTGGACTTT
>NW_017729034.1:41596990-41602692 GCF_001723915.1 Gavialis gangeticus | reverse complement strand
GAAGTGGTGCTGGCTCCTACCCCGGGGGTCTTTAAGACAAGGCTTGACAATCACTTTGCTGGGGTCATTTGACCCCAGTACTCTTTCCTGCCATGGCAGGGGGTCGGACTTGATGATCTGCTCAGGTCCCTTTCTAACCCTACTAACTATGAAACTATGATCCAGGGCCTCTACTTCAACTGCAGTTGCAGGGCCAGAAAGGCTAACCCGGCTCATAGTGGTACCACCTTCTCTTGCTTCAGCAGTCTGCCCCATTTAGCTCCACAAGCTCCCCTGCCTCTATTCTGCTGCTTTCCTTGAGTGAATGCTTAGAGTTTGTGTGCCACACACAGTAGCACCTGTGCCACTTGTGGCCCATGTACCATAAACTGGCCATTTTTTATTCAGTACGCTTTCTAGGGCAAGCCCTGGATACTGTTTGCACAGTGGGCTTCCAGTCTTAGGATGGTCCTCAGGCACTAGCATAATAGGAATAATATGTGCAGTCCCATTTACTTGCTTGGGGTTGATTGTGTAAGTTAGTGGGTCTCAGAGGATGTGCCAAGGCACACTAGTGTACCACAAGAGCGATGGAAGTGTGCCATGAGAGATCCTCCTGTGTGAGGAGATAAATGCTTTCTTCTCATCTCTACCACCTTGTTCTGCCCAACTACTTCAGCCATGCCTGCAACTTCTCCTCTAGGAACTATCACAGCTGCTGCTGCCTGCCCTTACCTTCCCCACCCCCAAGACAGCCCCCCCTGCCAGCGCTGCCCTGACGTTCCCAGCAGTGTGCTCTACTGCAGGTGGGTAGGTGGTGGATGCACAGATAGATCCAGGCTTTGCAGCCCAGCTTATCCCCTCTGCTTCTCCCACAGCCTCAAGGCCTGCAGGAGAGGCTGCAGGGGTGACTGCCACTATGTGAGACCTTGTAGGAGCAGCCACAGCAATGGGGCCTGCCCTTGCCCCCTGAGGTACGAGACCAGGGGTCAGGAGGGGACGGACAGTGGAAAGAGCAGGGTGAAGTCCTGCTTCTACCACCCATAAGTGACACTAGGTAGATCAGTGATTCTCAACTAGGGTTGCCAATTCTGTTTGAATCTATTCCAGGAGGTTTCATCACATGATGGATTACAGTGCGTAGCCTTTATGTCAGAAAGGCAAATGCACATTACTGTTACATTTTAAAAACCCACTGGACTACTATATAAATTGGATTCAACATTTAATATTTGTTTTAAAGAATGCCCTATCATTCATCTCCTGGGTGACTTTTAGCAGTCTCCTGAAGATTTATGTATAATTCCTGGAGACTCCAGGGTAATCCTGGAGGGTTGGCAACTCTATTCTAAACTTTTTTAACCTCAAGGCCTCTTCCTTAGCCTCTCTCTCTCACACACACACACACGCACACTTTTTGAGTGTAACAGTGAAATGTGTCATCAGTTTTAATCCAAAAAAGTGTGCCCCGGGTATCAAAAGTTTCAGAAACACTGGTGTTAGCAGTCCTTAACTCAGTAAAACTTAAGGATAAGGGTCATAAAGTGTGGTGCTAATAACATTAAGGGTGCAGGTTCAATCCCTGGTTGGACAAGATGATCTCTTGAGGTCCCTTCCAGTCTTACTACTCCGAAAAGGCCTTTTAGGGTCCTGCAAAGAACTGCACTCTCAAGGCTCTCATTGAAGTCAGGTGGTATAATTTTGCTTTTACTATCTTCAGTGGGAGCTTGGCCCTTGAATTCTGTGGAAGTAGGATCAGGCCAAAAGCATGGTTCTCAATCCCCTTCAGGAGTACTCAGCATTTTGTGAATCAAGTTAGACATAGACTAGTACAGTAGTGTGGTTAACTGGTAATAACCCGTTGCAACTAAGATATAGGGAGAATTCTCAAATGGGGATCTAAAATGCATCCATAATCTTTTATGGGTCTAAGTGTCTTACAACACATTTTTGTTGCTGCTAAAAGCTGTTTAGCTATTTAATTAGCTTTATAACTATAGTCAGCAAAATACATTTTCCATGTATATTGTATTTAATATTCATATGTGACTTTGGATAGTTGATAATGCAGCAGTGAATGTAATTATCCAATAGCAGTTTTATTTTGGTGTATACATAATAGAGAATAATGGAATGTGCCATGATTTATCTGAATGTGTACCTACATAAATTCTTTCATACGGAGCAATCATAATCTAAATGTTTGCATATATCTATATAGCATAATATCACACTTAATTGCTGTGTAAGCAGACTGAGCTTTATACGTGAAGCTACGCAGTGAAGCATTTCATTTGGTACAGAAAAAGCACTACTTAACGTGGAACCAGGCTGCCTCTGACTAGTTTACTGTTAGTACTGAGGTGTGGAGCTTTTACCTTCCACTAGAATCAGTCTTTCCATATGTGCCAACAAAATGAAAAATTTATTCCTGTTTGTTTTTTTAGGCTGGGAGCTGTGTGTTGGTCTTTGTTCTGTGGCATGAAGATCATTAATAATTACAAAAGATCCACCTTGCTTTAACTATTGAAATGCCATACCACTGAGCATCTACTGGAATATGTTAGAAAGTTTAAAGCCTTTATCTCCTTCTGCTACAGATATGAATAAATTATGTACATACATTAGCTACCTGCATTTAGAGGTTAAGTACAGTGAAAATGAATTGTCACTCTGCCCTGAAGCACATGGATGTTAAAACTGATTACCATTTTTTATGGCATAGGTGGGCAAAATATGGCCCACAGGCCAGATCCAGCCTACCAACTGACTGTATCCAGCCCACAAGTCGGTGGCCACAAAGTCATAGGATCTGGCCTGTAGGGAGCTGGCGGTTCTGACTGCTGCATCATGCTGGGCAGGTGGGCATGTCCCAGCCCCGTCTACAGCTTATACCAGCTCCTGCCCTGTGTGCTGGAAGCGGCCCTGAGTGCATGCTGGCATCAGCTGTGGATGCTGCCTGCAGTTTCCCGCCAGGGATTGGGGTGACTGCCTGAGACGGCAGCTGATGCGCTGATGCAGCAGTATCACCTGCAGACCTGGGAAGATGCCCCACTCTCCAGGGGGAAGCTGCTGCCTATGTCCGCAACTGATGTCAGAGCCCACCTGGTGCTGCTTTTGGTGCATGGGGTGGAAGCTGGTGTAAGTTGCAGGGCCGTGCTGGAGATGCAGGATGATTGGGGGTGGGAATTGGAGACAGAGGGTGGCAGCCCTGCCCATGATGAGTGGCAGTGGCTGGTGCTGGGCTCCAGGCAAAAGCAGGACCTGGCAGTGGGCATGCTCATCGCTTCCACAGCTCTTTTGGCTGTGGCTGCCTGGATCACGTGCTGGGGCTGCCCTGCAGCTCATCCCTACTGCTGCTGCCCTGCACTACCTCCCGGCCAACCCAGGTCTACAGGGTGGCAGTGGTGGCAGTGAGGAGGAGCCACAGGGCAGCCCTGGAAGGACCACAGCCAGAAGGGACCCAGGCGTGTCTGCTGGGCCCTTAGGCAGCAAGCCTGCCTGCTGCTGAGTTCTGCTTTTGCCCCGTGCCCAGCACTGGCCTCTGGTGCTCATCATGGGCAGGACTACTTCTGTCTGTCTCCCTCTCCCCTCCTTTCTCTTCCCTGCTCACCCACCCAACCATCCCACACCTCTAGCATGACCCCACAGCTTACATCAGCTCCTGCTCTACATGCTGGACGGGTGCCAGCATCAGCTGCAGATGCAGGTGGCAGCTTCCCCCTAGGGATTGGGGCATCTGTCCAAGCCCCACCTTGAAGTAGAAGGGTAGACCAGAGGCTAAACCTACTGAAGCTACTACCCCAGATCCATCCCTGCCTGCCTGCAGCTCCATCCCAGGTAAGGAGGTTTGTTGAACTGTTGCCAGGGCATGAGGTACTGACCCAGCCCGTGACAGCTCCCTAAAACTCCCTATATGGCCCATGGGCCCCAAAAATTGCCCACCTCTGTTCTATGGTCATTGGTGCTACATAATTATACTTTGTGGTATGTCTTAAAATATACTAAAGTATTTTCATTTTAGGAACAGCATTTTTTAATATAGTAGAACATTTGTACAGGAATGGGAGCCATCTCAGAGATTAATAAGAATATTGATTGGCTTTTATTTTAATCTTTTTCTATCAGAGTGCTTACATTAAACTGTTTTTGAATCTCTCATTTGGAATATGGACACTAGCCTCAACTTTTAATATAAGCACTTATAAGCCAAGTACAGATGTTCGGGAGGTTAAATCGTGTTCAAAATGGCGGCCCAATTTAAATTTACCTTGCCCCAGTGCCAACCTTACACTTACAGACCTGGCAATCAGTCTAAACCTGCAACTGCACAGAAGTTCCATATACACAAACCAGTCTAAAATTGCAGAACCTGGATAAGATAAATAAGATAAACGTGGAGCTATGTAATATCAGACTCACCTAATTTAGGTCAAAGCAGTGCATGGAACTTCTGTCCACTTTCCCTGCACGTTAGTCCCAGCCCTGGGGCTACTGTTTTCACTCCCCACTTCTCCTGCACTGGTCTATTTTTTACCCCCCTGGCTCCTTGTTCCCCCACCCCAGCCCAAGTTCTTAACCCCCATCCCATAAGCCGCTTTGGGTGCAGATGCTTTTATCAATGTTCAGCACTGCCGGAGCCAAGCAAGTAAGTTCTGGTGGGGCGAGGGACAGGAGGGATGGGGGTTTAGCTTCACTGGGGAGGACCCCACCCCATCTCACCCTACTCGTGGGTCACATCTACTCCTCCACTCCACTCATAGGTTGTGCCTGCCCCCCTTACCCCTTACAGGTTGTGCCTGCTCCCTTTACCCCACTCTCATGTTGCAGCTGCTCCCCCTACCCATCGTGGGTCATGCCTGCCCTCCCCCCCCACTGGTAGGTCATGCCTGCCCCCACGCCACTGCTCCCCACCCCACCCATAGGTTGCGCCTCCTACCTCTCATGGGTTGTACCTGCCCCCCCCCCGTGCGGGCCACACCTGTCCCCACATTCCCCGGTGGACCCCCAATCCTCTCCAGTCTGCTGGACCCCGAAATCCCCAGCTAGCCCCCCCATCCTGAATTACCTGATATTGGGCAGCCATTTTAAATCAATTTAACCTCCCCTAATGCTCCGAATTTCTGTACTTAGCCATAGGGTTACACTAAATTTAATGGCAAGGCCTCCATTGACTTCAATGGTGCTATATTATAGAGATGGTGTTACGTATAAAAATCATTTGGTACATTAAAGGTTTTGCTGTACACATATATACTGAATTATATTGTCTATAAATGACGAGATGCATATTCATAACAAGCATATAGTTTCAGGTTTTCCAGTGTTGGAGGCTCAACAAATTGTGACTATGTGCTTTAAATGTATACAAATTGGAAATAATTTTTTGTGCTTACTCTCTTTCTCTTTAAATTTTCCTGTGAAACACGCATTAAGTACTGGAGATAGCCAAAACTGGTTAATTTTCCAGACCATGATTTGTTAAATAATTTGTATGATGGTGCACTTAGCTGAATACTCCACAATTCTAGGTCTAGAAACTGGATAAATTGTTCGATCTTAGGTTAATTTCTGTTTTTATTAAAAAACTCATATATATCATGGGGTAACAAAATCATGTTTTTTGTTTACTATACGCTTTTGATTTAGCCTTTCCCATTGCAGATGTATTCAGTAGTCAAAGACTTGACTAATAAGATTAATAATAAAATAACTCTACAGTT
>NW_017729034.1:41590055-41591990 GCF_001723915.1 Gavialis gangeticus | reverse complement strand
CACTTAGCTGAATACTCCACAATTCTAGGTCTAGAAACTGGATAAATTGTTCGATCTTAGGTTAATTTCTGTTTTTATTAAAAAACTCATATATATCATGGGGTAACAAAATCATGTTTTTTGTTTACTATACGCTTTTGATTTAGCCTTTCCCATTGCAGATGTATTCAGTAGTCAAAGACTTGACTAATAAGATTAATAATAAAATAACTCTGCAGTTCATAAAATGAAAAATAGATTCCTTTTAGCTTGTAGCTACTTTAGAAACATTCCCACTAGAGACAGGACAGTAATGAACCCTTCCTCAAAGCTTAGCAAGTGGCAGAATAATGGAATTTCATTTCTGTCCAGACCTTTAATTTGTGAACAAGCACGGCCAGTCTGTATGGTGACTTAATTTGCTATGCAAAAGTCTCATGAACCTAATCATTTCATCCAAACTCATTGTAATGCAGATAGGATTATTGCATTAGAAATGTGATTTTTAAATGGCCTGGGGCAGTAATTTGTCAGCATTTGGAAGGATTAACTCCATTAAAGTTTAGGCAACATCAACCATTCTTTCCTATTGCATCATAGGTCACAGTACTAAACATTTAGTATAATTCATCTGCAATGCATTTTATAGTTGCATAGCTTCTGGCAGGTAGGGATGTCCCCCACATCCTTGTTTGTTTTGGGATTAGAACTGCTTTGAACAGTTCATATTAGACAAGACAGATGTCTTCACCTATATGGCGAATGCATGTACATTTCCTATTAAAAGCAGCTGGGTGTTATCACTTGTGCTACAGTCACAATTCACAATAAGAGACTCCTGTACCTGACATAATGCTGTGGCTATTTTCTCCAAACTGATATATGATCAATTGGTCTTTAGGGAAAAGTGAAGATATTTATGTTGAGAAGATCTCTTCTAATGAAGTTGTTAAATTTCTAGCTATGCTGTCTTCTCTGTGGGATGACAGAGGCCCTTCACTATTGAGTGAATTGGAAATTAGGAGCAGGCCTATGTTTATGTTCTGTTGGTTGAGACTATTGTGTTTCATAGATTCATAGAGTCAGAAGGGACCTCAGTGGGCCATCTAGTCTGACCCCTGCCTCTGGCAGGCAAGAAAAGAAACACCAACCCTGGAGTCATGTGATCCCAGCCAGGTGACTGTCCAGTCTCTTCTTGAAGACCCTGAAGGATGGGGTGAGCACCACCTCCCTTGGGAGCCCATTCCAAATTCTGGCAACCCTGACCGTGAAGAACTTTTTTCCTAATGTCCAGCCTGAACCTTCTCTCTAGTAGCTTATGGTCATTGTTCCTTGTTGTTCCAGGGGGTGCCCCCCTCAACAGATCATCGCCTACTTCATGTTGCTCTCCCCTTATGAATTTGTACGCCACCACAAGGTCCCCTCTCAAACTTCTCTTGGAGAGGCTGAAGAGGTTAAGGTCCCTTACACTTTCCTCGTAAGGCCTTCCCTGCAGGCTTCTAATCAGGTGAGTGGCTCTTCTTTGGACCCTCTCCAGGTTGTCCGCATCCCACTTGAACTGTGGTGTCCAGAACTGGACACAGTACTCCAGCTGTGGTCTGACCAGTGCCACATAGAGGGGGAGAATTACTTCCCCGGACCTGTTTGTGAAGCACCTACAGATGCACAACAAGGTGCAATTGGCTCTGCCGACTGCTTCATCACATTGGCGACTCATGTTCATCCTGGAGTCAACAGTGACTCCAAGATCTTTTTCTGCCTCAGTGGAGCTGAGAAGGTTGCCCCCCAGCCTGTAGGTATGATGGCAGTTCTTCTTCCCTAGATGCAGTACCTTTCACTTATCCTTATTGAATTGCATCCTGTTGCTCTCTGCCCACTTCCTGTCTAGGTTGGCTTGGATCTGGTTTCTCCTCTCTAGGGTGTTAGTTGCACCCCATAATTTTGTGTAGTCCGTGA
>NW_017729034.1:41581008-41585055 GCF_001723915.1 Gavialis gangeticus | reverse complement strand
TTGCACCCCATAATTGTGTGTAGTCCGTGAATTTGGACAGGGTGCTTCCCACCCTCTCATCCAGATCACTGATGAAGATGTTGAACAGCACCGGCCCCAGAACTGAGCCCTGAGGGACTCCACTGCCCACATCTTTCCAGGTTGACACCGACGCATCGACTACCACCCTCTGAGTGCGACCCTTGAGCCAATTTGCTACCCAGTCTACTATGTAATCATTCAAGGCAAATCTCCTGAGTTTATTTATAAGGATGGTATGGGATACCTTGTCAAAGGCCTTCTTGAAGTCCAGATAGATAACATCCACCTCAACTCCTGCATCTAAACAATTGGTGGCCTTGTCGTAAAAGGAAACTAGGTTAGACAGGAGGGACCTCCCTGCTAAAAACCCTAGTGTTTCCCTCCTAGAAAAAGAAAGTCTAACCTCAAATGACTGAACTCTTCATCTTAAGCAAATCTTTGTGAGGGAGAAGGGGCAGCAACGTTTTGACCAACCTCACTCTTTTTACACATGTAAGCCTTGCTTTGGTTGTGCAATGGGTTTGTAGACTGATTATTTAAGAAGTGTATGGTCACTGCTTAGTCCACAGCTAGCCAGTTGTTTTGAGCTCCTTTTCTTGCATGTGCTATAGAATATATGAGTATGTTGCCAAGTCATTTTCTTACCTGAATTCATCTAGTTCTTTATAAAAGAGAATATTTGAATTTTCACAGATTTTTTTTGTGCTACAAGCACACTGTATGGATATAATAATGTTCTGAAGGGGGGAACATCATGTAACTACTAGTAAAACATATAATGTATTCCCAATGTGGGCTATTCATATGTAATGGGACTTGTGGTTATGTTAGCCGATTATTAGGAACATGGTGTATGTAGGAGTGAAGGAGGTTTTCATGGATCAGAGGCTTTCATGGAGCCACATCAGAAGGACATAGCTCTTTGACATTGGATAATTTGGGTTCTTCCAAGCATAGAATTTTACAGCCAATCGCAGTGATACCCCTTCACCATTACTGTATAGATAATGTGGGTGACATGTTATCCATCCCAGAAATCTGCCCTAAGTACATTCAAATAACCTGAGCCTGAATTAATTCAATCTTTGCAGGTTAGTCTAACTTGCATAGATTGAACTGGCAAGCAAATAAATAGACATTCACTTTTGATTCCGGAAATGCAGCCACATGCCTGCAGTGGCTCAGGCCAGAAGCTTGGGGGCGCTAGAGGGAGCCCTCCCTTCCCTTCTGCGGTGGCCAGAAGGCTGGAGGGAAGCTGAATTAGGGTCAGGGGGTGGCCAGGCCCGGCAGGCCTGAGTATGATTGGGGAGGGGTTTCAACCTCCACGCTGGCCTGCAGGGACCTCAGCCAGGGTGTGCCTGGGGGGCGGGGGGGAACAACCCTTGCCAGGCTTTCAGAGGGAGGAGGAAGCATGTCCAGACCCTGGCTCCCGGCTGGCACTGAAGGGTTGAGCAACAGAAGTGGAGGCATGGTCAGACCCTGGCCCCGGGCCTGAGGTGAACCAGGGAAGGAAGGGAGGAATCACAGAGGAGCAGGGCTGGCAGGGACCACCAGAGGTCCTCTAGTGTCTAGTTCAGCCCCTGCCTGAGCCCTGGCCAGACCCTTCCATACAAGCACAATCTAAAGAGTGGAAGGTTTGCTTGCTAGGGCGGCTCTGGAGAAAAAAGCCACCAAGGGCTTCCTGTAGCTGGTTTCCCCCCCCGCCCCACACTGGGGCCCAGCACTGAACCCTTCTGGCCCTGAGTCCCAAGGCAGCGCCGCACAGAGCACCCTGCAGCGGGGGAGCAGGAGAGTCCTGCCCATCACGGCAGCTCTGTGACAGCCCGGCCCACCCTGGGTGTGGAGAGTCGCGAGCAAACTGGGCACACAGCTCCTGTGGCCCCAGCCCAAGCCACAACCAGCTGGGCAGGACCTGACCCCTCTGCACCTGCCTTTAGCAGCACCCATGGGCTGTCTCTGTAACCCAGCCCAGCCCCAGGCAAGACAGGTGGATGGCAGGGGCAGGGCCTTTCTCAGCCAGCTGCGATTCCCATGGCCCAAGCTGGAGGGGGAAGAACCCTGCCCACCTCAGCAGCTCCATGACAGCCTGTCCCGGCTTGCGTGTGGGAAGCTGGGAGAACACTGGGTGCACATCTCTCACAGCCGCAGCCTGAGCCCCAGCCGGCTGGAAAGGGCCCTGCCCCTATGGCCCAGCTTGGTCCCACCATCTGCCCACCTCAGTTGGGGCTGGGGCTACAGGCTGTGCCAGCCCAGGACAATCTCACAGCTCCTGTGGTCCCAGCCTAAGCCCCAGCCAGCTGGGAAGGGCCCGGCTGGTGCTGTGGGGCTGAGAGTGGGTGCAGAGGGGCTGGGTCGGCAGGGTAGGGGTCTTCTCAGCCAGCTGCAGCTTGGCCTGGACCACGGGAGCTGTGTGCCCAGTTTGTTCCTACCTCCCCATGCCCAGGCTGGGCTGGGCTGTCAAAGAGCTGCTCTGGCAGGCAAGGCTGTCCCACTCCCTTGCTGCAGGGCCAGGAGAGGCTCTGTGCAGCGCTGCTTCAGGGATCAAGGCTGGAGGGGCGCAGTGCTGGGCCCCACTGGAGTGGGGCAGGGGGAAAACCAGCCACAGGAAGCCGTTGGTGCCTTTTTTCCACAGCAGTACAGAGGCCCCCTGGCAAACAAACCCTCCAATCTTTAGATTCTGGGTCTGGCCAGGGCTCAGACAGGGATGGAACTAGGCACTAGAGGACCACTGGAGGTCCCTACCAGCCCTGCTTCTCTGAGATTCCCCCCTTCTTGCCCCGCTTCGCCTCAGGCCTAGGGCCAGGGTCTGGCTATGCCCCTGCTCTCACTACTTCAATGGCGAGTGGGGGGGAAAGCCAGGCAGACCTCAGCTGGGGTCCCACACCGGTGGGAAATGGGAGTGAGGGGGATTAAATCCCCCCAGGCTACCGGCATATGGCCATGACCTTCGAGCAGCAAGGGGGACACTCCAGAACAGTTTCCCACTCCCACCCCCTTCTCAGCGAGCCAGAGCAGTGATAGTGCTCTGGCTAGGGAGCCGAGGGGTGGGGCCAACCCTGCTCTGGGCTGCAAAGCATCCTGGGGTACTGGGAATTAACTTAAACCAGGAAGGGGTCTGGGGCAGAAGTTCCGTAAACTGGTTTGAGCTACATCAGTTAAGACTGATACTACATTCAACCAGGTTTATCTTAAACCAGTTTTGGTGACTTTGAAAGTGGTTTACAAGCACTGAATTTCTGTTCTGTTAGAGGTTTAAACTGGTTTCTGATCACTTAAACCGGTTTATGTGTAACTTCTGTCCCTGTCCTTCACCATTATAGATGACTCAGGTGGTGTATTATCCATGCCAAAAATTGGAGAAATGTCTCAGTTTAAGTCACACTGCTGGCTTTTTTCATGTCATAGTGTCATGCCATAGCAAGAAAGCGTGCATGTGGCATTCCTCACACTTCATGAACATGCATGTTGAATGCTACAAAAAACTGCAAGTGCATTCCATGTTTTGGGTAGTCAGTTTTCAGCCCATTGTTGTTACTGCGACCTCAGTTCAGGAAAGCAGCTAAGCTGTAGTTAAGGTTAAGCATGACATAACAGAAAGCAACAATCTATGAACATGAGGGAGTGTGCAATTATTACAAACAGCCTTGTCTGAAAGAAATGGGTGCAGGTTTTTTTAATACAACATACGTATTGGAGCAAAATTTACACGTGATAGAAAAATGCTCTATGATTGTGTCTCCATGCATTGATGTATGTATGGCAGGGTTGTTTAACTACTGAGCAGCTGATGGCTGCACCAGCAGGGCCCACACTAGTGTGAACCCTGGGTCCCTGGGTTGCAGGCCCCTCCTGCTGGCCCCCTCCCCCCCCATAAAAGCGAAAATGACCTATAAGTGCAGGGCTGTTCTTTACTGAAGCAACTGAGAAGAACAACTAAAGCAAATAATGAGAGCAATGTAGAAAGTCAGGGCCTATAAGATAAATTTGGGGGGTTTGGTACATTCTGGTGTGGAGGCACCTACTATT
>NW_017729034.1:41573948-41576008 GCF_001723915.1 Gavialis gangeticus | reverse complement strand
CCCCCCCCATAAAAGTGAAAATGACCTATAAGTGCAGGGCTGTTCTTTACTGAAGCAACTGAGAAGAACAACTAAAGCAAATAATGAGAGCAATGTAGAAAGTCAGGGCCTATAAGATAAATTTGGGGGGTTTGGTACATTCTGGTGTGGAGGCACCTACTATTTAGGAAATAAGGGAGTTCTGTTTGAGTGCTGAGCTGAATCTGTACCTTTTCAAATAAATTTTTAGAGATTACACTTCTGCTTTATTTAAATACACGTTACTTGCAGTAATTATTTTACTCATATTTTAATGTCCATTAAGAAAGAAATTTTGCATGATGGCAGGGAGACTGACCTTTGGGGGCATCCTCAACTGTTATCCTCATTCCCTTCATCAGGCCTTGAAAATAGTTATTAGGAAAAGAAATCTGAAAACCAAATTTGAGTCTTGGGTTTAGTGTCCATCTCTTGATATCAGTTAGTGGTTTTATTTGTGATGACAAAATGTGGAAAGCATTGTTATGTTAAAAGCTATTTACTAGTTCAGCAGTCATATATTTGGTTTTTTGTTTCATTTTATTTCATCTTTAATTGGATTTACATTTTGGTCACAAAATTTTGTTGATTAATTCAAACTGGTATCACAATGCAGAGTTATTTGCAAATTTCATATCTTCTGTAGTTTAATATTACAGCAGTGGTAATAATACTGTGTTTCCTGGAAAAATGTGATTTCTAGAAGGGCCCTGCATCTTTCTCTCTGTCCCCCACCCCCTCCTTTTGAGTGGTGCAGAATACAATGGTAATTTTACTAACCAAAATTTTAATGCCATAAAGGCAAGTAATCTATACTTAATGTTTGTACAAAGCTTCTCTTCTTATTAGTGGGAGTTTTGTTGTAGAGTTAAGATAGTTATATGGTCCTAAATAAGATTTAGCTTATAATCCATTCTTAAAATGGAAGTTGGCCTTCTACCCAGAGTAAGTTTGACACCTCTGGAATCACACAAATATTCATATAGTATTTCAAGTCAGATTTTTGTGTTGCATATTTAAAATTGCAGTGGTTTCCTTTACTGCTAGGTATAGGACGGAATCCTGTTCACCTTATTGACCCTGAATTTAGAAGGGATATGAAAGTGTATCCCCTACAGTATTTTTTTTTTGTTAAAGTTCTTTTACTCTCTGGATTCAACCATTCAAAAAGATTCCATCCTAACTCTGTTAATTCAACTATAGTAACCATTACCAAGAGGAGAGTGTGTCTATGGGAAACATCATGTTGAAGGTTGCTGTGTGTGGTCAGAAATAGATCGCAAATTTGAGGGCATGATGTGCCCATGAATCCATGTCAGTGCTATAAATATAAGACTATTGCTGCTTTACAGCTAGAGGTGGGTGAATGCTTCTTCGCAATCAGTCTATTCAACTAATTCATCTTTATTTCTTTTACTAATTATCTTCAAATAGCTTGCTTCAAATTTGCTTATAAAAATGTATTTTAGTCTGTGGATTGTTCGTAAACTATTAGCTCCTTATAGTTTACCTTTTGTTCCATGTGACTGCTTACCTAAATCATGGTTATTTGATTGTGACTGTTTGACCTGTATGTGAGTATTCACAATGCTTTCTTATTCCAGAATTGTTCATGGAAACAAAACTTCACTTTAATGGCGGTTTGAGGAAAAGCAAATAAAAGGAGCTTCAAATTCCATCCTAATAAATTTTAACTCCTGCAGATGTGTGCAGTTGCTTTTGGGGTGTTTGACTCTGCTCAGAGCCATCTAAAGCTATTTTACTCTGCAAAGATTTTTTTTGTTCAGGTTGCCTTTTTTCCCCCCCATGGGCGTGTCCAGATGAGACCACACATACCTCTTGCAGCATCTCAAACCCCTTTGATATCCAGGGGTCAAAAAAAAAACAAAATGAAAAAAGCAGGGCAGGGCATGGTCCCATGGGACCATGCTCTGAGGCAACTGGAGGCTGGGTCCTCCACAAAGATGCTCTGGCTGCCAGAACGTCTCTGTTGTTGGCCTTCAACCTGGTGCTGAAGTATGCTGCCTGCCAATGCAGGGCAG
>NW_017729034.1:41562465-41573252 GCF_001723915.1 Gavialis gangeticus | reverse complement strand
CACAATTAAAAAAAACCAACAACCCCTCCCGCCTCCAGCACTCACCGCAGTTCTAGCTGCCTGTCTGGGTCACTGGGGCTCCACCTGCACAGCAGGGTGGGACGGGGTGGGGTGACAGCCCCAGTGGCCCCAGCCCAGGCCTCACTGCCCCATTGCCCTGTGCTGCCCAGGGGGCTCTTCCAGGAGGCCCCAGAGCCCCCACAGCCCCTGCTCCTGGGGTGAGTAGAGACTTTTTTTTTTTTTAAAGTGCCAGAGACTGGAGGGAGCAGCTATCAGGGGGCTGGGGGTGCAAGTGGGGGATGGGGCTGGGGCTGGGCAGGGCAGTCATTGGGGGGGTCTGAGGGAGTGGGGTGTGAGGCTGGATTAGGCAGCCATTGGGGGAGCTGCAGGAGCCAGCAGGGGATGGGGCCAGGCAGGGCAGCAATCAGGTGGCTGGGGTGGGGCACATGGGTCCTGCAGGGGTGGGTGTAGCTCATGCGGGGGCCATTTGGCTGCTGTTGGGGGGGCTGTAACCCTTGGTGGGGGGCAGCAATACATATAGGTATTTAGAATTCATTTTATTATGATGATAGAGACACTGGTAGGCTTCCAAATTGCTTTAACACTGTAAATATATCAATAAAACATGCCCAACTGATCACTGTCTCTGTCTCTCACTCTCTCTCATATATAGTGGCTTTTTTGTTTTACTTGTGGAGGAACGTGGATTTGGGGGTATTTTACAGAGTCACTTTGGGATTTTTTTTATCGGGGATTTTTCAGTTTTCCAATAGGGAACACCAGAATTCCTGCAAGGGAGGCCAGTGGCAGGACCCTGCTCAGAGCTGGCATCCTGAACCCAGCTGAAGGTGGCTGACTTCCTGTCCAGCTGGGGCCAGGAGGACATGCTTTGACAGTTCAAAGCAGGCCACCACATCCAGAACATCTTCCAGGTGATAGCTGGCCAGGCAGGGACACACATGGCAGTAGTGCCGCACAGAGGCCAGTTCTGCAGCCACAGCCCACTAGCATCTGGCCCAGAGAGGCAGATTCCTTTACTGGCTCTGCAGTCCCCATCTGGGTCTGGCAGGTGTGCAGCAGGTCACAGCCAGGCAGTAGCCCCCACTGCCAGACTGCTGCAGTGGATAGAGGGTACAGGTAGTTCTCAGGACTGCTTCAGCAGTCCACCTGGCACAAGGGGTAGTGTCCCCGGGTACCAATTGGCTGGGCCCCAGAAGCTCCTGAGAGCGAGTAGCCCTGAGCTACTTGCCAGGGCAGATTTTTGTACTGATGGGGCCAGGACAGGGCAGCTTTTTATACTGCTGGGGACAGCACAGGTGCTGGTCCCGGGCTCTAGCTCCCCCTGGCTGCAGGTCCGGGAGGAGCCAGGCAGGGTTATTTTGCCCCAAGTTGCACAATTTGCACCACAATAAAGTGCATGTCCAAGCACATGCACTGAGGCAAAGAGTCCTGGCCCAAATTTGCACCGCTTCCGTTTGAGTTGCTGCAAGCGCACATGCTTACATGTGTGGACGCACCCCATGGGCAGGCAGTGTGCTTCAGCACCAGGGCAAGGGCTAACCATAAGAGACACTCTGGCAGCCAGAGCATCTCTATGGAGAACCTGGTCTCCAGTTGCCTCATCCTCTACCCACCCACTTTTCTTCTGTGTGGATTTCTTTGACCCCTGGAGGGGTCTAATTTTGCTCCCGCACTGCAAACTTGCAGCATGGGGAATATTTTCTCATTCCTGCATGTGCCTCCTGGGGTTTGAGATGCTGCAAGAAGCACGTGCGGGCTTGTCTTGATGCGCCCCATGTGTCCAAGGAAAATAAGGATCATCTTTCATACCCTTCACTTCATGTGGTTTATGGTAGGGGGTGTGCTGATAAAGATTTTTTTGGCCGATACTGATAGCCGATGATTAACCAAACATATCAGTCGGTGCTGATCCGATAACTGATATTTAGTAATAGTGCAAGGCATTTTAAACTACCGCTATAAATAAAACTTTTTTTGGTTGTTTTGCATTTATAACACACACATATGCCTCCTGCCTGCTCCGGCCCTAAATGAAGAGGGGTGACCCCTTTATTCCCATACCCATTGCCCCCTTGCCCATGGCTCCTACCCACAGCCCTGCTCCCAGTACAGCCCATGTTGCAATCCTGGGTGGGTGGGGTGGATCCTTGCATGGACAGCAGCACAAGGTGGATTTGGAGCCCCAGAGTTCACCACTGCCTCAGTGCCAGTGGGTTCCGTGCAGCTGAGCTCCTGCGGTTGCTGGGGAGAAGCCAGTTTTGCAAAGGTGCCCGGTGCCCAGCTGAGCAGAATGTCTTGCGCACAGCCCAACATCTTCATGGCAGCCTTGATGCTCGGGGCCTTGCTGTGTATGTAGTGTTGTTATGGCAGCAGCAGGAGCCAGTATCAGTCTCTTGGTTGCTGAGTGTGGCACCCTGTTACCACTCCCCGGTTCCCTCTTCCCTGCCAGCTGCTTGCTGGGACCTGTAGTCTGTTGCAGGCTCGAGCCGGTGACAGGGCACAGGGACCAGACTACGCTTGCCAGGGTGCTCTGGGCATATGGCTGTAATTATCGGCTACAACGACCAAAAAAACCTGATAGCCAATAACTTAATTTCTCCTTTTAGTGGTGCTGATCTGATAGCCAACTGATATATTGGTGCACCACTAGTTTATGGTGGATTTTTACTTGAAAATCCTTGTTCATCTTAGTGTGCTAGGATTTAGTCTGCAACGTTTAATTTATGAAAGGTGAAATGGGCAATGAAAAGAAGAGAAAAATTAAACAAGGGGAAAATTCTACCCTGGCATGACCTCAGAGAAGTTCTTTTCAGCATCAGACTGAATCTGAGACAAATTTTGCCCAAGTATGCTTTGGTTATATTGAATTTATTCAGAAGAGTATTTGTTCTTCAGTCTAGGATCTGTACACTCCAAAATGACTTCCTGATACTTATTTCAGTTGTATAATTTTATTTTTGTCTGTCTCATAGCTTAAATTAACCTCTGACCTGCTAAGTTTCAAATGCTGAAAGAATTACCCACTTACTCCATTCACCTGATGGACTCCAGCAAAAAGCTTAGTAGGCAGTAAGGTACCAGAGCAATCATTGTTCCTAACAGGCACTGAATAGCAAGACTAGAAGCCATTACTCTTCTTTTCTCTATTAGTTTCTCTGCTTATTTAATAGTGCCAGGCAGAGAAAAACATTAATACCCTATTCAGCAGTCAAATGCACCAAATTGAAAGTTGTGATTTGTATGTCTCCCCATTTCTAATGGGTATCATTAAAAGTTAACAAGTCATCTAAATCATGTTACTATTCCCAGGGTTAATATTTCTGGAATTGCTGGCAGCATTCCCACAGGAAGAGTTTGCAGTGTCTGAGATTGTGTGGCTGGCATTTGTTTCTCAGAGGGAGGTGTAGGGCAGCTTTAGCCTTTGGCATTAAAAAAACAAAAGCATCTTGGTGATAGGGGGCATTTGTAATACATAAGCATAATTTCCTTCTCCCTCATTCCTAAAGCTCCATCATTCCAGTTCATGTAAAGATGTCTAAAGAAAATTCTTGACAATAGGGTTGCACGTGCCTGTATCTGGAGGAAAATGTGCAAGTGACTACCATGTTAATCAGCATGAGCATAACATTTAAGGGGTTGTTAGACTATAGATGGCTTTTACTGGAGGTGTGGAAGGCTAATAAAGTGGAACCTACAAATAAATAGGCATTCAACAGAAGAGGGTAGCTAGTTATTGCAGCAGGCTGAATGCGGTAGATTAACTTGCAGCTGGAAGGTTTGTTGGTGATGGATTTACAAGCATTTTTACAGGAAGGGTTATAAACAAAATGCAAAGGTACACGAATAAGAACTCATGTTTCCTATGCTAGAAGTGCCTTTTATAATAACAGATCTCCCACAACATTGTTTGTATTTTTGCTGGTGTGGGATACAAAAATACAGGAATGAAACTGGTTATTGGGAAGCTCTTCCCAGAATGGAGGAGTTAAGATCCAGGTTCTGGGTTAATTATGGTTCTTGCCTTCTTTCCTATCCTTATCACCTATGAAAACTAAGATTTTTACAGAGCTGATCTTATCAAGTCATTCTATGTTATGTTCCTGCAAAGAGGTTGCCTCCCATGGAGTATGACTTTGTATTAGGAGAGGTAGGTTATAAGAATATTTCCTCATTTTAAAGTAACACTTGGGACCTGATTTGTGTATCTGACTGGTGACTGGGCCAGAAATCTCTCCATAGAATGACATTGGCATATGATCATTGTGAAATCAGAATTAGCCTGTAGGGCTATCTGTTAAATACAGAGTGTTTTCATTTTGCAGTCTCTTACCTGCTTTATCTTTGTGTTTTAAAATTGGGGAATATGATTGAGACAAGAAGCAGAACTAATCAGGGGTTGCTTCCATGTTCATTCAAACAAAATGCTGCGGGGAAAATTTTCAAAGGCACAAATGGAAATTAGATGCCTTACCCCTATTGACTTTCAAGGGGAGATCGTCCTTTAAATACCCTTTGTGCCTCTGAAAATCATCTTTTTTGTCCTGCTTAGAAGCCTCAATATCGCACAGAAGTTTAAAATGTTATTTTTTGGAAAGTGGAGTATTCTGTGATTTCCCTTGTCCTTATTGTCTACCTTTGTTTCCAGTAAGAGCCACAGGCCTGTGTCACAGCTCTTTAGAAAGTTCAGAGATAGCCAGATAAAATGGGCAATCGGAGGAGAAAAAGATGATTTTGGGGCTGAGTGCAAAATTTATTATTTGTTCTTATGGCTCGGGGTGGGTTTTATACAAGAGGATACTATACCAGCAACCACATTAGTTTAGCGAATAAATTTCTATGGTTGCAATATATTGAATCATCTCTTTCATAGCATGGTTATTGAAATATTACCATAAGCGTGTAGCCAATTTTTACCCAAGATAAATTGCAAAAAATATTTATTGCCTGTTAAGTATTTGGCATCTTAATGTTGCAGCAGTTTGGGGTTTTTTTGAGACAGGTTTAAAAATAAAATTCTGTTTGAAATATATACATTCAATAGAATATAGTTATCCTTTTTAAAGCTGAACTAGACCAGAAAAACTACAATGTTATTCTTGTTGCTTAGTGCAGGAAACATTAATGCCCTTTGTTTTATGTTAGAAATATCTGTTACCAGTCTTGGCTGGAGTTTTGGGAAATCTAAATAAATTGAAGCTGCAATGGAACTGCAGCCCTCCCTTGACTTAACTGAGAGGACTGGATCCTGAACTTTAACTTGTCTTTTACATATACATTTACTCAGGATTCAGTCCCATGAGATGCCATGGCCAAACTTTCAAGAGTCTGCTGATCCATTACATTTTTTGGACAGTATCTGTGAGCACCTACCCATATCAGTAGGAGGATACCTACCGTCTCATAGAGTTGATGGGCTTTGTGTGTTTTGGTTTTCTTAATGATACTTATTCTTAACTAGCCTCCCTTAGTCAGTTGAGACTTCTGAGAAACAAAAGCATGAATCAGTTCTGGCTGCAGCTTATTGATGGATCAGAAATATCTGGAAAGGGTATATAGTTGTGCAAGTTCTCTCTAATTTAGAAGATTGAAGAAGTTAGGAATCAGGAGATGATCCTTCAGAGAGCAGTTGGTTAGGTAGAGACAAAGGGGACTTCAGAGGCTTGCCTACTGCTCCACAATAAGAGTTGTTGTCTAGTTCTTCTCATGTTACATAGTCATTATTGACTTCGAGGAACACTACAGGGTACATTTAGATAAAAGGAATTGCCCTGCCCACGTGCCTTGAGAAATCTGTTTAACCTGGGTTAGAGTTACTATCATGGATCTCTGGGAGTGAAAGAAGAATGAGGAGTTAAAGGGCATAATTCTATTTCACCTGGAGCAGAAATCAGGTGGATGACCAGAGTGTGGCTTGCAACCAAGAAGGGTTGCCCAGCTATCATGCAGGAGTGATTTCTGTTCTCCTTTGGTTGCATAAGTGCCCAGATTATAGGAATAGGGAGACATCTGTACATCTCTACAGGGTGATCCTGTTCCTATAATACAGGCAGTTACATGACCAGAGGAGGCAATAGAATTGCTCCTACATGTTAGTTAGGTCAGGGCTGTCCAACTGGCAGTCTGCATGTGGCCCACAACAGAGCCAGCATGCGTCCCATGGGCCCAGTGGTCCCCTTTGGTTTCAAGCACTTTGTTCATCTACTGCATGGAACAGAATTCTGCCCAAAGGGAGCCTAAGAGACAAAATACCAAAACAATTTATATGAAACTTAAGAGGAAGAAGGGGACATGATTTAGATCCTGAAGAAGTAGAATAAGGAATGAATGGGCCTTGGAGTGGAGGAATGAGTAACTAAGGAGCAGTGCTTGAGGGAGATGGGGATGGAGAAAACTAGTGGGATTTGAGGGTGAAAGAAATGAGTGCTAAGTACAGGTTCCTCAGTCCCAATTTACATAGCTCTGCTCATTGCTAGGCGATCTCTTCTACAGACCTTGAAGATTTACGGAATTAGATTATGTGTAATAAAATCATCCTTTGCTCTATGAAGACTGGTGCACACTTTATAAACAGTCTGAAGAGCAGACATGGCATGATGAAGGCAACTAGTTTCAGTTAATTTCAGGTTTAGTATTTAATCCCCAGTTATATTTAAAAAAATGGAAGTAGTGACTTGTTTCTCTGGACCTGGGAATGTTATTGGATTTTCTTCCTTGAATCTGGTTCACTTTTTTCTTTTCTTTTCTTTCTGGCACTAAGATGTACATCTTATTTGAACAGCTAAGGAGTGTGGTAGACAGAGCCTCTCTGTTCCGTTGCACTGTGGGTTTGCCCCCGAAACTGGCTGATAATGTGTTACATTGCATCTACAACATGGCAAAACCCATATTCTATAGTGCTTTTTAATTCAACATAGCTCCTTCTTGTCCAGATACTGAGATCTAAGGAAAAAGGATGAGATCTCTAGATTAATATCAATAAATTCATTATGATAAATTACAGTAGCACTGAGAGAACTTTACTGAGATCAAATTCTTGTTATACCAGCCAGTGTACAACCACCTAGTTAGTGCCTGTCCCAAATCATGAACAACCTACAAGAAAAAGACAAAGAAAGCATGGGAGAGGAAAACAAAGTAAAGTGACTTTTTGGACTCACACACCAGATCAGTGACTGTGGGAACACTCCCGATTCCTAATTGAGTGCCCATTCCTACAGATGGGTTTGCCTCAAATCAGTAGCCCTTTTTGCCACTTTTCCAGTTAAATAACTCTTCCCTGTAGCACTGCCTGTCTCTGCCTTTCCTGCTTAACATTCTGGTCCAGAGTAACCAACGCTGAAGCATCCAAAATGCCTGCAACCTCTCAGAGTCAGTTTTACTAAGGTGAACACTTGTGATGGTTCTTTATAAGCAACAAGCAAATACATAAATACTGAGAAAAAGGAGAAGAACTTTGCCTTTCTAATTCGCTGTTCATTTTATCAGCAAAGGAAATCTTCCCTTTTTCTTTCCCTCTGCCACTCTTAAAGCTTATGCTTCAAACAACAGAAATTATTAATCAAATACTAGGAAGGCCCTAATAACGGTTATTTTTGTGACTGAAATATCAGGGACCAAAGTGTGTTATGTGGGAACCTGGTGCAGAATCATGCTGCTGAGGAAGTAGTGTATAGTAATACGCATGGGTGACACTGATAAATGGCTCCTCCAAGCAAGCATCTGCAGCAAATTGTCTGACTGAGACTTCCCAGCATACCCTGTTTCTCTATGTGAATGAAATCTCCATTGAGACATTATTTATCCACCTACATATGAAATGAGGGGATAGGATTCATTGCTTTGGTGTAGGTTTTATTTGATTTTTTTTTTTTTTTTTTTGCTTTAATATGTATCACTTATTTATTTTTCTGCATTGCTTTCTGCAGTGATGGATACTGGCAGTGGGAGCATTAGCCTGTTTTTGATTAGCTGCATAGCTCTGTGAAATGAAACTAAGTGGCTTTCCAGGCAAAGTACTGACATTTTACTTCTGGAATTCCCTTTTCACCTATATGTAATGTATTCAAGGGTCTTGGCTCCTTTCTTTGATCAGGCAAATGTATAGTTAAGCAAGATAAATGTCCCGTGAGTGCATTTACTTTTTTTCTAGCATAGATAGTGAGTGAGGGTTGGGAAAGAGAGACAAAAGACTTTGACTTTTCATTGTTTGGAAGATCCATAGTTAACCTCTGCTAAGGAAAGCAAGACCTAGCAAATACAGATTTCCCTCGCTCTATGCAGGTTCTGTATGTGAGAATTCACTCTTATGCGATGACCCTTTTTATACCAAAAATTTGTTACATGCAAGGTAAATTCACTCTTATGTGATCGGTGTGGTGGAAGCCTACAGTCAGCTGCTTTGTGCAGTGCATTGTGGGAGCAATGAACACTAAAATTAGTCTCCTGTGTGCATCTGTGTTCCTCACTCGTTTGCGACATGTTTCTATAGTTGTCATTCCCATTATGGTAACATTCACCACCACTCTGTGCTTGTGTGTGCTGTCTGCTGTTGGTGAGTACCAAAATTGTCTTGTAAAAGTGGTAGAAATGGGTCTGGGGGTTGGTACAGTCAAGGTCTTGGAACATATCCCTATTTGTTACATTGTAAAGTGGATTCCCTTTGTGCAAATTCAAGTTATGCGCCACTTTCCAGGAATGCATGTACAGCATAAAACGAGGGAAACCTGTACATAATTACCTCATTGTGAAAAAGAGACTCTAGCTTTATTCTCCTTTTTTTTAAAGCCACATTAATAAAGAGTAAAACTATTCATGTCAAAAGTTACACTGGCATAAAACTAACATCGGGGAGAGCCGCACCTCCACGGTTCAGAAGGAAAAGTCAGATACAGAAAGCTGGGGGAATGAAATTGAACCCAGGCCTTTTGAGGCTCGCCCTCAAGCTCCTTACTACTCATGTAGCATTCTCAGTCTTATTTTGTAATAGCTGATCAGTACCAGTTCTTGGGATCATTAGCTTCATTCAGAGAAGTCAGGAGCTGTAGTTAGTATTTCAAGGGTATCAGCTTTGAAGGGATTGGGATATGGCAGTAGAATACACGGCAAACGAATTTCTCAGACGTGATATACATCTTTTCAAAAGAAAAAGGAAGATCTGCATGATTGACATCTTTACCAAAATTTGAGTGTCAAGCTAAAAAATCTGCTTGGCAGATGGTAATGAAAGTGGCGGTTTTTAAAGATGGTGTTTCATTCCCTTTTTTTTTTTTTTTCCCACCCAGACTTCCCACAGCTGGACAATGCAAAGTGGAACAGCTCATACACATAAATAATTGTAATTACCCTCTATCATCTACTACCATGAATAATATGATGTTAGGTATTCTATTCTCATACTGTACTTGTTAATGTGTTTGTTTTGTATTCAGCTTGCCTCTCAATGTCTGTCCAAAGATCAAACAGATGACACAAAGCTTGACAAAATATAAATAGTATTAAACTGCTTTAGAGACAGCAGGAAGTGGAGCGTTTATCTTTTACAATTAGTGTCTCTGCATGCTGAATAGTTTATTCAGATTCTTTCTCTGTTAGTTGATAAAATGTTTATGAATGCATTTTTTTCCTACTGTTTGGCTAGCTTTATAGATGGAAAAAAATGATTTTTTCCAAGTAAATAATTATTGTCACTCATGTACTTAATCTTGTTTCAATGGTGTTCTTTTCCTTCTGCAGATTTATGTTAAAGGCATTATCTGTGAGGTATAAGTTGCAAAAATTCCTTGTAATTGCCAGTTGCAAAAATTAATTGCATCAACCTACATCTTACTTCCCTCCCCCCAGAAATGATCCAGAATGTTTACAAGTAGTATTAGTCTGGTCTCTTCTCTATGTCCATGATGTCACTTTACAGCAGTTCCTGCTTCTCCTTGTTATACATCCTTGTTACCAAGGAGTCACTAATATGTTTTTAATTACATAAGATACAGCCACAGCTTCTTTCTAAACAAGCCTTAAATCAAGTCTATTCTTATTAAATCTTTATCCTCCTCCCCCCTAGCCTAATTCTGGTGGAAACACTTTGTCTGATGATCCAACACGAGTATTTCAATACTAAATAACAAGATAGCCTTGTAACTAAAGGACTTTTCTGAGACTGGGCTCTAGAGAGGGGATTTAACCTCATGATTTAAGTCAGGTATTGCCAACCCCTTAGCAATGGCAGACTGAACAAACAGAGCTCAGTCTGAAGGTTGCTTCCCCCACCGCCATTCCCCCATTACTGAATCACTGCTCATGGCAACGGCTGAGTTGGAAGCATCAGTTGCCCTTGATGTGCCACTTTTGTGGGCTGATAACATTGTTTCACTGGCCACATCTGGCCTGGAGGCCTTAGGTTGCCAACACCTGGTTTAGTTGCTTAACTCCCAGGTAGCTGCAGGCTCAGCATACTGACTTTCATGGAGCCTGTTCTGAGGTACCCAACCTCCCTTCTCTTAGCACAGCCAGCCTGAGCCCCTAACACAGGGTTATGAATTCCATTAGACCAGGGGTTGGCAACCCTTGACCAGCAGTGGACTTTTTCTCATGTCCGTGTCGTAAGTTAGAGACGTTTTTCCAGAATCACGCACATCTGAGGCTATTGACAACAAGGTACTTAGAAGATTTGTTGGAACCTCACAGGGGCTGCAACTATTCAGCAGTTGCTCGGGGATGTAGGGGGATGGTTAGGAAGGCCAAGGCAGAGATGGAACAGGGGCTGGCTTCCC
>NW_017729034.1:41557964-41562121 GCF_001723915.1 Gavialis gangeticus | reverse complement strand
TTTAAGTTGGACATCAGGAGGCGCTACTTCACGGTCAGGGTGGCTAGAGTCTGGAACCAGCTTCCAAGTGAGGTGGTGCAGGCTCCCACCCTGGGGGTTTTTAAGAGGAGGTTGGATGACCACCTTACTGGGGTCATTTGACCCCAGTGCTCTTCCTGCCATGGCAGGGGGTCGGACTAGATGATCTGCTCAGGTCCCTTCTGACCCTAGAAACTATGGAACTATGAACACTTCTGCAATGGCTGTTATGGCAGTAGGAACTTTACTTTCAGTGGTGGACTGAATTAACATAGCTTGATCTGAAGCAGGCTGCTGCCTGCAACCTGGCTGCTGCTGATTTTCCCTACTGCTCTGTGCCATCCCATTTTGTGGATTTCCCTGCCACTGACTGCTGCTGCTGTTCTGGCTTTGTGGGCCAGATACAATCCCTTATGGCCCACAGGCCATAGATTCTGTCCCTTGCACTGGACAGCAGGGAGTTAGGCATTGCAGCCTAAATAGAGCCCTGTTTCACTTTTTTCCATCTTAATTCTGTCAGCAACATAATTCAGATGGGAAAGAGGAAGGACAAATGAGTTATTTCATAGGAATTTCCTACTGCAGAGCAGTGACGGGGTAGCAGAATATGCTCTTGCTTAGCTTGGCCCATGGCTTGATGTCCCATCTTGTAACCCTGATCACATGAGGTAAGGATTGTAAGACTGGGCATCAGTTTTGCAGTGTTGTCTAAAGCCTAATTGTGAGGCAGAGGCAGTGTATAAGACACCATTCCTCCCACAAGTGCTGGTTGTTATGCCTCTTTCCCATGGGAAGCTTATTACAGTCCTTTAATATGAACCACCTGGGATAAACTGCATTCTTCAATCTTGTTATAACACTGATTTTATGTCTGTCTTCCTGAAGAAAGCTGTGAGCAAACTAGCAATTGCTATGGAAGTTAAGGTGGAAAATTCACAAGGAACACAAAAAATCCTCATAACAGCACATGTACAGTTAATTGCAAGTTAATTGAATTCCTTCTAGATTGTGCACATCCTTGAGCTTAACTGTGTCCTCATTTGCAGGTTGTGCAACCCTTTTGTGAAATTGCAGGGTGGAAATGGGGGCACAATTTTTCTGTGTGCAGATATGGGTAAAGGATTCTTCTGTGCTGGCTGAAGCAGTAAGGTTATGCCAATGATTCCCTTCATCACAGTGTGTAGAAGATCCTGTCAGGCAGTGTGAGGCTTGTTAGATCAGCCAAAATGCTGGTATCACTAAATTAGCTATATCCTTGTTCTTGCTTTACATAATGCAGCTTCTCTTCATTTAGCATGCACACAAACTTCAGACCACTTTCCTTTAGATCACCTATGTTGTTTAACCTTCCTAACCTATGTTGTTCTCTCTCCTTGAATAATGCTTTCTAACTAATGGCTCACCTGGATAGGATTGCCTCCAGCTCTGTGGATGTAGCAATTAACTTTAACTTTAAGACAGTAGCTTGTTGTGTTGCTTGGCAGCCTGGGTCTGTAAGTGCTGATAGCACAGAACAGATCAGACTTGACTTTATTTTCATTTTAGCTGGTTATTGATTAGTATGGGAGGCAATTTACTGTGAAGAGTTTTACCAATTCTCAGGTTGACTAAAATAGTCTGAAGTCGATGAACTTGATTTGCAGGGTTAGCAGGTATTCTCACATCTCCTATTGAGTTGTGAGGCTTGGTAGCTCTGTAAACAAAGTTCTCTGGTTTTAGCAAAAAAGTTTAGCTAAAAAAAGAACTGTTATTGCAGTGATTGCTTCTCTGTATTTTATAATTAATGGTGGCATTTAGACAAGCTTCAATGCTTTTCTGTCTCAAATTGTGGAGATCATTAAATTACAATTTAAATGGAGACGGGCCCTTGGAAATCTTATTAATGTTACAGTTCAGTCAATAAAAAGCTGACCCAAATTATAATGTGTAAATATAAGCAGAGCTGCATGCAAGTGTTTGGAAACCTAAGTGAAATGTTTGTATTTGGAACAATTGTTGCATAAGAGAATGCCAGAAAGTGAGATTTCCTTTAGCAATAAGATGCCAATCAAACTTCTCTCAACTAGCATCAAATGTGATGATGCAAACAAATTACCAGAAGCAGGGCTGTATGCCACAATGAAATCTTTATAGTTCTGAAAGTGACCTACCAAATGAGCTGTCAGAAATACCTAAAAGAAATGCAAGGTATACCTACAAATGAATAGGTGACAAGTAATGATTTGACAAAATAGTTTGTGTTTTTCTTTATGTTGATATTTACCAAAATGACAGGTTAGAGGGGAAACCAAATCCCTTGCCTACAAGTTAATAAGTCAGTATTAGAAAGGTACCAGTAGTACTGATATGGTTACACAGGCAGCCAGATTGGCACCTTGCCATGACAGTGATCAAGGCTAAGTACAGACAGTCAGAAAGCCCAAGGCTGAATCACTTCAGTCTTCGCAGGTTAGTTTAATCTGCAAAGATTAAACTGAAACAACTGGACGCACATTTACCTTTGATTCAGGAAATCCAGCCATGTGCCTGCAGGGGTTCAGGCCAGAAGGCAGCAGGTGCTAGAGCATGGCTGTCTACCACGTCCTCCTCTTCCTGCTGCTTTCAAGATCTCTTGGATTTGCAGTCCACAATCATAGAAGCAGGACTCTGAAGAGTTGCTCATCACTTCCTCTTCCTGCTTCCAGGTGCCTCTGGGATTTGTAGTCCACAGTTGCAGCCAGCAGTAACTTTCAGTAAGTTTAGCAGAGTAGGGCAGCTCTGTACTTGAGGGAAGGGGGGTAACTTCCCCTTCCTGGTCCCATTCTCTTTCCCTCTCTGTCTTTCCTCTCTGCTGGAGCAGATAGCCCAGGGCTGAAAAGCATGCTGGAGGTCTGTGATTTAACTTGAACCAGGATGGGGCCTGGGACAGAAGTTTCATAAGCCAGTTTGACTCAAATCAGTTAAGTTTGATACTACATGCAACCAGGTTTATCTTAAACCAGTCTCAGCCATTTTGAAACTAGTTTATGCGCACTGAACTTCTGTTCTGTTACCAATGTAAACAAGTTTCTGTAACTTCTCTCCCTAGCCATACAGTGTAGGATGTTTTCCCTCTTACTGCCTGCAGATAGATATTATTTTAGCCAAGCTCAGAATCAAAGCTTCTGTTTTCCATCATGCCAGTGTTACTAGAGTAGAAGGTTACTTTTATAATGGAGATCAGACTTTGGCCCTCAGTGAGTAAGGGAATGTTGTCTTTTGTTACCTCATGCCCTTCTGTGATAGTGCTCAGTGTGGGCACAATGGGATGGTGTTTCTCAGTCATCAAGTCTATTTTTATTAAATCTTTATCCTATCCCCCCCTTATTCTGGTGGAAACACTTTGATGATTGAACACGGATGTTTCAAATAACAGTTTAACTGGGTTTAGATATAAATTACTCAGCTGACAACATAATATTAAACATTCTTAACTTGTGGCTATACAAAGTATTTATGCTATCTTGAACACATGGTTATGATTGTATCATACTAAAGCTTGCTCAAAATCACAGGGGAAAAAAGCCAATACCTTCATATATTGTGGAGCTTGATTACCTCAATCATGGTTTCCCTAGCTTTTTCTGCATGTTTGTTGTTCATATAGATAGGTCGAAAAGGTAAATCAAAGAACACAGTTTTAGCCCTGAGAATCAGTGTCTAAAGGCACTGTGAATTAAAAAAGAACATAGAAGAAAGCCAGACGTACTGTATTGACAAATTTATTGTCTAACTTAAAGAGCTTCATTGAATCTGGAAATGTGTATAAGTGACTAATGGCAGTTGCAAATAATGGGTTAGCAACACCTCATTGAAAGAAAACCCACGAGAGAAGAGTGATGCTTGAAAATTACAGAGAAATGTAGCTTTCCAGTTGCTAGCACCTTTTTTTGCCTTCCAACCAGGCACAAACTTAGTCATCTGAAGAACTCCAGAAAAAGAGATCTTAACCCTGAAGACACCCTGATGCTTTGTCCTCCCCCTTCCTAATTGTCAGAATAGTTCACTTAGGAGCAAAACTATGAAGGCTTTCTTTCCTGTACTTTTAGAATCGGGAAAAACAGGTCAGAATTTAGTGCCCCAGCCCTGGTACAATCTGTGGGCAAGGTAAGAGCCCCCAA
>NW_017729034.1:41553837-41556935 GCF_001723915.1 Gavialis gangeticus | reverse complement strand
CTTCCAGCCCTAATGTCTATGAAATCTATGAAATCTTGTAAGGTGAGGTGACAGGATAGCACATTATAAAGAATCGTCACTGCCCATCTTTGTGCTGAGTTGTTTCCTACACCTAGCAGTCTCAGGAGTGTGGGCATTGCTTGGAGGCTTCATTTCTGGGGAGTGCAAGGAAGCATACAGCTGAGCTTCTGTGAGTGCTGGTTCCTTTGCATCTGGAATCCCACTACTTGCTGCCCCTGGGCTGTGTACAGTAGGGAAGAGGAACATCTAACTAATGAAGAGACCTGCATTGCAAGAGAGGTTATTTACATTCTATCTAGGCTCTTCCAATTATTCAGAAGGCTGGTGTTACTTTTTAGTACACAGACACCAAAAGCTTTTTTCCCTCTCCTTCTGCAGTGTCCTACAGGCCTAAAATCTGTGAGTTTGGGTACTGCTAATAGGCAGTTGTTGATGGCTCAGTAGCTCAGGCTCAGAAACTTGGATGGATAAATATTGTGGAAACCAGGTTCAATGGTCAAAGCCCATGAGATTTATTTTCTTACATTTTTAATGGAGGTGCCACACTAACTCCAATGTTCTTGCTATCCCTCCTCCCCCCAATCAACCTATTAACCACAACCTGAGGCAGATCTCAGTAATGCCAGATACTCCCTGGGTGGGTCCTGGGAAACTATTACCCTAGTCAGAGTTGTGCTCTGGCTAATTTATAGTGCAATAAAACTTCATACTGCTTACATTCGTCTAGTTTTCACAGGGTTGAATCTCAATCTCATGCTGGAGTAAATCCAGAATAACTCCACTGAAGCTAATGGCATTCCACCAGTGTAAAAGCTGGATGAGAGGAGAATTTGATGATACATGTTTTTTATATTCCATTCCCAAATTTTTATTGGTTCTGTTCATGCTGCTTTCATCTTATTTTTCTGCTTTCTTGTGGGGAAAATAAAACTGTTGCTGAACACCCTGGGTGTGATTTGTTTCTAAAGTTACACTGCCATACAGAATGCTCTGGTGATTCTTGTTTGCTTGACTAGTTAGCAGATACCTAGCTAAAAATAATTTGCCTGTGGCAGGGTTGTCAAAGATACGGCTTGCAGGCTGGATCTAGCCCATGGAGCCACATCACCTAGTCCCTGGTGCTGGCCCTGCCTGGGGCAAGTCCAGGACCACCCCCTTGCTCCCTGCCCCCCACTGCATGCTGGATTGAGCACCTGTGGAATCTGCTCCAGCCAGTCCAGCACTGTGCTGCATGCAATGCCTGCTCTGTCCTGTCTGGCTTCATGCAGAGTCCACTCCAGCTGTTCCAGGGTGGGTGCCACGTGCAGCACGGGTCCTGGATAAGGTGCAGTATACTGTGCAATGCCAAGCCAGCCAGAGTGAGAGCTGGATCTGCTATGCAGGGGAGGGGTGCAGGGTTTGTGGGTTTCCTGCATGCTAGATCTGATGCCTGTTGTGGTTGGTTCAGGACAGTGCTGCACGTGGCACGCGCTCCAGTCAGTCTGGGACCTGTGCTGCATGCGTTGTCTGCTCTGGATCGACTGGAGCGGGCACCACATGCACCTTGCATCCTGATCCAACTGGACCAGATGCCATGGGTGCTTCAGGAGCATGTTGTGGGAACCTGCATGCTGGAGCCACTTCATTAAAGTTTACAAACACTGGCATGATCCTCCTCTGGTTGGTAAGTGGGCTTTCCAGGAACAATTATTTGGTAGTGTGGTACAGAAAGGCTATCATGCATTTTAGGATCCTTTCTAGTGCATAGAAAATAGCCTGTCTCTTCTACCCTCTCCTCATCAAACACACACAATCTCTGAGATGTCCCTAAGTGTTATCAAGAAAAATGTTTATGCTAAATAAGAAAATAAATCTCCCTCAGAGTAAGTGACATTCACAATCATTCAAAATGTCTTAATATGTGGCTGTTTGCATTTGGTGACTGATTTTGGTTTAAGTAATACACCTTTGGGTATGTTCTATATCCAAGACAAATAACTCACGTTTTAATGAACTATCTTTCATTGCTTTTCCTGCCTGGTGAAATAAATAAATGTGATTGGAAACTGAGGTACTGGTATAGGAATATTAAATGACTTGCCAGTGTCATGTAAGGGAGACTTTGGGACAGTCAGGAGTAAAACCCAAAGAGGATAACTCCTGGACTGCGCTTTGGACCACATTGCCTTCCAGGGCCTGTGGACAGATCACAGGGTTGAGACATGGAAGGCCTGGGTTTTGATCCAGGATTGTAAACCCTTTGAGTGGAAACTCTTTTATCGTATTTATAAAGTACATAGCACAATGGGATTCTAAACTCTCGTAATGCCTGTAGGTGCTACTGACAGACAAAGAATAATAATATAGAAACACAGCTGTTGTTTTTTAAATGTTTTTACTCTTGCTTTCTAACTCAGCAAAACATATCTGCTGCCCTGGTGTACTGAAAACATTCTTCTTCTGTTTTCATTACACAAAATGATACTTGTCTTACGTTATATTGTAAATCGAACACATGCTCAAACTAATTTGAAGTTGCCCCTCAACTCAGACCTCCCCTTCACTTTATTTGCAAAACCATAAGAGATTAGGGTTTGTGGGAGATTCTGTATCAACTGTTTGACTCCTGGCTTCATTTTTAGTAAAGGATTTAAGAATAACCTGCAAATATACTGCTCCAAATTAATCTTGGGTATAACCCAGTGGCATTGTACCAAGGCTGACTTTAGCCCACTGTTTTCCTGATGCTTAGTGCTCACTGATATTGTTATACAACTTCTCTCCAAAAGCTCAATAATTTACAGCTAAACAGTCTGGCTGCCTGTGTAATGCTTGCTGACACTCAGAACTCCTGTCTTCTAATTGTAGCAGGGGAAAATATAACCCCTGTCAGAGTCATTGGAGGGTCAATAGAGAACAAAGGCAGTAATCAATCCAAGGCCTAATTAAAGGCAGTAGTGCCAGGAAATGATAGGGAATTCAACAGCCTGACATTCACTTCCCTAATTGGAATAGTGCTCTTTATAACTGCTCCACTCACCCTTCCATATTGCCCCAGCTATGATAGCAATAGCCTGCTGTTTTTAGTGTTTCTCTCT
>NW_017729034.1:41542686-41548837 GCF_001723915.1 Gavialis gangeticus | reverse complement strand
AGCTGACCCCCAGTAATTATATACCATACATGGAATATTATAAACATATTATAACTTTCTATGTATAGAAACTAATTAGTGGAAGGTCATCTTAAATTCATTCTCCCCCCACCCCTGTCCACTGTTGCAGGGAAAGCAGCGGTGAGGAAAGAGGCCAGACCCTACCCCTTGCTCTCCTTGCCTACCACTTGCTACTTGCCCCCCCACCATGTGTCCCCTTTCCACCTGCCCCAGCTATGATAGCAATAGCCTGCTGTTTTTAGTGTTTCTCTCTGAGACATCTGTGTGTGCTGCTCTGGTCTCCAACTTCTCCTTCCTTCAAGGAGGATACAAGGACTAATGGCTGGATGGAGAGATCTATTAGTTGTGATATCTACACCTTCTGTACTCGCAACATTTTTTTTATAGATTGTTTCTTCCATGAGGTCCACAAGAAGTGACTCAATATTTTTATTTTTAAAAAGTGCATGTCTCTAAGCCATTATGGTTGTATTTTAATATTCTTGTTCTTCTTGGCCTCAACTGCTTCTCTCTCACATTCTTACATGTTGCATAAACTGTAAATATCAGATTCAGGTCGGAGACCAAATGTTTTAAGTTCTGTAAAGCACTTGGCCTACTTTTGGGAGGAACCAGTCCTACCAAAATTAAATAAGGATAACTACATTTTAATAGCTAATTCAATAATAAAATACAAAAAAGATACGACTGAGCAGTACAGATAAGGTATATTAAGCAAGTGATTAAACTGTATAAAATGAGCATAACAATCATTGATATTTGAAAGCAAAATAATCTTAAAATATCTAAGTCCTAAATTCATAAAAAGCCTCTGACAGGCCAGCGTGCTAGGGATAGGACTTTCTTACCTAGGTTTCAAAAACTAAGTTGCTAAATAGTGCCAACCAGGTGTGCTTGCAAGTGGGCAATTTAGTAAGAACCGTAGTTCAAGACTGAAGAGCAAAAAATTTCAAGGTAAACTTGGTTTATATACTCTGTTTCTTGGCTAAAATATCAAAAAACTTACTAAATAAGGTAAAAAAAAAAATAAAAGCATTCCTAACAGAGGTTACTCTAATTAATATTCATATGCCTATTTTTGTTCCATGTCTAAACTGTCTCTTGTTTAAGATTGGCCTTGTCTAGTGTCAGAGCACTAAACATACTTTTAAGTGACCTTGTGACCTTTAGCCGCGTTTTTGGTGCAATTCGTCTTTCTTGAATTTTAAAAAATGCTTCCCAAGCTCTGGTCTCTGCCTCTTCTCTTAGCCAAATTATGGTCAGGCAAATACAAATAACTACGTTATCCTATCATTAAACATCTTACAACCTACTACGGTCTATAACTGGGCATTTCACTGTTGGCTTGAACAAGAACAGGTTTGGGTCCAAAAGAAAAGAGAAACGATGACAGACATATGTTAAATGACTGTTGGTTACTAGACATTAAGGACTGATTGGAGAAAAAAAAAAGTTCTGAAACACAAGTTGTGCCCAGGTACCTGACATAACACCTCCCTTCCAGGTTCTTCATGTTTCGTTACAAAAAAAGGCATATTTTGTAGACCCTGATCTCACAGGAAGAATCAGTTTGCCAGCCTTATTCCAGATGTCAACACCTCTCCACTCTCAAGCAGTTTAAACTCTGCCAGCAAACTCTTGCACCTCTTCCACATCTTGTTTCATTTATTTCTTGTTCCTCCTTGAGCTATACCTGAAGATTTCAGCTTTTTGCAAACAGTGACTCATTGAAGTAGCTCAAAGATGAGGAGCTACATTGAAATATATAGGATACTCATGTGTATATGACTTATTCATCTCAGTACAAGGTTGGAAGGTTGGGGCTCAGGAGACCAAAACTGGACTGTTACTTTTTGTCTTATCTGTGATATAAAAGGGTGAAGCACTGCTGCCACGCCTGCTGTCTGTCAGAATGTAAAAAGAATGAATTCTGTTCATAATATTGGAAATGAACTGAAAAGTTTCAAGTACCTAACCCTAGCCACATCCAATGGAGACACTGGAGTGTCTTATTAAATATCCATTGTTGGAATTTTTTCCAGCTTTCAGAAAATGTTAGAAACTGTCACTTCTGTTCAGATGTAAGTTGACATAGAAGAAAGGGCTCCTTCTGTAACTTTATTTCTGAGAAGAATTTCAAAACGTAATTTTGATGCTACTAAATGTATAACAACTCAGTTGCAAAAGCATAAAACAAAAGCTGTAAGAAAAGTGACTTAAGATACAGAGAAATGACTTGGAGCTCCAGGGATGAAACACTTTTAAATAAGTAGTTCAAAAACTCATTACATAGGTGGGGAAACACAGGTACAAAGAAAATGAATTGCCCCAGTTTGAACATGGATCTAGAAATGGAAGTCAAGTTTGGACATCAGGTTTGATCATCTTGTCCTGTGCACTAGACAATTAATGTGACAGCTACAAATGCAAAGGCACAAAAGGAAGCACCTAGTATGAATTTTTAAAACAATAACAGTTATTTAACTATTATTAAAACAATGATGTTTACGATTTAAATGTAATGGTAATCCTCTGCTTTTATCCGCAAAGGCAGTTTTGAGTGGCCTTGTTCTCCAGGACCTATTAATGAAGGCTAGAGTTAATCAAAGGTTGAACACTGAAACCACTCTTTGGATAACCAATAAATAATCATCACTAATAAGAGCATGTTTTGTGTATGCCCACAGCCATGCTTGAAACAGTGTTTCTTTGTATGTGTTTAAAAAGCTAGGAAATGTGTCCACTGGGTTTTATAAGAGGTATGTAAAATTCCCCACAGACGTGTATGTCTCTCACCTCCTCAGGCCTCCTGCAAATTATATACCTCACAGAAAAGCATTCTTTTTTATAATGAACTAGTCTGCAGCATAATCCAAACCTGTTTAGAATCCCCTAACACTTTTTTGCCACTCCCGGCATCCATCAGCAAGAAAGATCAGAGGTATGTAGAAAGGCTGATTCACATAGTAATGTGATAAGCGCTATTAATGAGACCACATGTTCCTGCCACTTTTATCTGTTGAGCTTGTTATTTTGACATAATGATATGAGATTTCTGTTAATTGTGAAAAACGGCAAACTCATAAATAGCTCTGCCCAATTGGCCAGCCATTAGAAGGGGGCAGTGCAGATTCTGGGGACATTAGACCAAATTCTAGACCAGTGAAATGGCTGTGGACACCTAAGTGTGATTTTATTACTGGGGATCTTGGTTTTCTGTTTAAAAATCGCAAATTCTCTGATTAAAAAAAAATTGTGAATTCTGATTTAAAAAAAACCCCCAAATGCACATTTTTCTGTAATTCAAATAAAATGCCAGTATATATGCATGTGTGTGTGCGCATGCGCACACACACATGCGTGCGGGTGCACACACTGGTGTTTCATACATATCAGTTGAACACAATGTTTTATTGATATATTTACAATTTTAAAGCAATTTGGTAGCCTACCAGTGCCTCAGTCACTATAATAACATAAATGCTAAATACCTATACATTTTGGCATTTGATTTTGGGTTTGAGACTCATGTCACTATGAAGAGGCACCTCCTGCCTGCTGGGCACCAGTGGGGGGCACAACTCCATGCTGCCACACCTGCTGCTGGGTGGATAGGGGCGCCTCACCATGGTGGTGTGGGGCTGCTGGTGGTAGCACTGAGCTTCCCTGCTCTGCTCTGCTCTGCTCTGCTCTGCTCTGCCCTGCCATGCAGGGTCCCACCCGCTGGGCTGCAGAGGCACTGAGAGGAAGGGTAGCAGGGCTGGAAGCCCCAAGCTCACAATGAGCAGCCTACATTCACCCCTTTCCTGTGCACAAATCTGGGGGGGCACATGCCTCCCCAGGAGTGTGCACAGTGGCAGGGAGCCAGCCCCCTAGACGAGCTGCCTGCACCTTTTTGTCCTGCTCCCCACTGGGCCCTGCGGCTGCACATTCCCACCCTGGCCCTGGGCCCCAAGCCCCAGGCCCCATGTACTGCCCCAGCTGGGCAGTGCCCCCAGGCCCATCCCCAGCCCTGCCCAACTTCCTACCTCCCTCACTGCGGGGTCCTCAATCCCTGTCCTCCAGACTTACCTGCAGGGACTTGCAGGAGTTGCTCTCATACTGCCTGGCTGCCACGTGCACATGTGCACACACACATGTGCATGGTGATCCCTGCCTGATCACCCTCTTCCTGCTCTCCCTGAGGCCCTTGCAGGCTGGAACTCTGCCAGCCTGTAAGGGGAAACCTGCCATTTCCCATGTTTTTCTCCTTTAAATGGAAAACTGGGATCCTTGCTTATTACACACTATTGGAATCCCTGAAAAACCATAAATGTATGTATTTTTGGAGTAGATTGTCATCTTAGCTGTAAGACTACATCACAAAAGCAGTGAGGAGTGAGGACATCTACCCACCTTTTCATAACACTTTTTCAGGGACTTAAGCAGGGTAGAATAGACTCACACTTAGGTCCGCTCGGATGCCTAATAGATGGAATAGGATCTGGTCCATAGTGCATTATACCATACTCTGTCCATTGGCAGACCTCCTACTGATGTTAATGGATGAGGGCATTATATCTCTACATGCCAACAAGCCTCTGCAAACAAAAATTCTTCCACAACATCACAATAGAGAGCTGTTCCTTATTCTATTGTAATGGAGGGTTTATTGACTTGTTTTGATTTATTATAATAGCTGTGCACTAAGAGTTAATAATACATTTGTACAACCCCATAAAGGATTTATCTAAAGTTCATTTAGCCAGGTACCAGCTTTCTTTGGGCATTAGGATCAGTTAAACTGGGTGCATCTACACATTCATTAATACGCAGTAAATATGGCACATTAAGTTTAGAATCTGTAATAACAAGTACTGACTTAATGTGCCATAATTGGTGCTACTTTACATTAACACTGATGAACGCTTTTTGTGTGGCACTTAATGCGCATTGGACTAAAGCTGCTGTGCATGAACTTACTAGCACAGGTTTTGCCAGCTGTGCTACTGTACAGTAGAATTAGCCCAATGTGCATTAAGCGTCTTGTGTAGACTTGCCCACTCCTTCCAGGTGGCAGGTCATAGAATCACAGAAAAATTGGGCTGCATAGGCCTCTGGAGGTAATCTAGTCCAACCCCTTGCCTGAGGCAGAGTCATTCCTGTCCAAGCCATCCCATACAAATTCTTGCCTAACCTCTTATTAAAACTACACAGTCAATCCTGTCACATATCCAGAAGGCCTAGCACCCTAACCTGCCATAGGTAAAGCAGGGGCACAATGGCTGTCAGTGTCTTGCTACTGAAAGGGTTGTTAAAATATGCTTGTGAGATCCAAGGAAGAGGGCCATGCCTCTTGCTACACAGGGAGGTAAAAACCCACACACACTGTACCAATCTGACCAGGGGCTAAAATTCATCCCTGGCAGCAAATGTGATGACCCTCTAGTCAGGAACCCCTGGGTTTTGGTGCACCGCAGTCAAAATTCCCCATCTTGGCTGCAGCCAACACCCTGTGCTCCTGAAGAAGGCGACCCTTTCCTCCTCCCTCCTCCTGACACACCTAGCAAAAGAGGTGTGTGTGTGGGGGAGGGGATTCCTTCCTGGCCTTATGTGGCAATCAACAAAGCCCAGAAGCATGGGAAATACCCATAGTATAGCATAACTATTTCTAGTTCATTCTGAACCAATGTTTATCTCACTTCTTGAACACCAATGATGGAGATTCCACAACTTCCCTAGGCAGCCTGTTCCACTACCTCATTGTTCTAAGAATAAAGAAGTTTTTTTGATATCCAGTCTAACTGTATTTTGTTGCAACTTCAAACCATTGATCTGTGTCCTGCTCTCTACAGCAAGAGAAAAAAAGGTGTTTCCCTTCTTCTTTATGGCAGCACTTCAGATATTTGAAGAATGCTATTATGTCGTCTTTTAAGTGCTTTTTCTGCAAGCTAAACATGCCCATTTCCTTCAACCTCTGTTTGTATGGCTTGCCTTCAAAACCCTTTTATCATTTTTTTGCCTGCCTCTGGACCCTCTAACTTCTCCATGCCCTTTTTAAAATGTGGAGCACAACACAGCACACAGTATTCTAGATAAGGCCTAACCAATGCTGAGTAGAGGTACTACCAGGGCTGTACCTGGAAGGGTG
>NW_017729034.1:41534464-41537686 GCF_001723915.1 Gavialis gangeticus | reverse complement strand
AAATGTGGAGCACAACACAGCACACAGTATTCTAGATAAGGCCTAACCAATGCTGAGTAGAGGTACTACCAGGGCTGTACCTGGAAGGGTGAGCATGGGGGCTGCCCTGGGCCTTGCGCTTTAGGGAGCCCTGCAGACAGTGCCGTACGGGCCCCTCTGCATCCAGCTCTGCCGCAGCAGCTGCATGCCACCAACTCTGCTGTCTGGTCATTTGCTGTCTCCCCCACCCTCCCCCCACTCTGTGGTCCAGCTGCTCACCACAGGCTGATATGCCTCGGGACCTGCATACCCCTAGGGATGGCTCTGGGTACTACCACCTTCCACATCTTAGACCTAATGCTCCTGTTGATGCATCCGTGTCATACTGCAGACTCTTATTGTGTCTGTGATCCACCAAGATTCCTAGATCCTTCTCTGTTGTACTGCTGTTCAGCCTTGTCACCCATTTTGTATCAGGGCAGTAACTCCTTTGATATTTCTTATATATGGCAAGGTAAAGTTTCTCCATTTCACTCTTTTTTTTCATCAGACAGCAGTATGACTCACATATATGTGCTACATATTGTAAGGGGTAAGGATTTTTGTTTGTGAGACCTTTGTTTTACCAACTGCATGGTTGGGATAAAGTTAGACAAGCTTTTAAATGCAAGATATTTTTCAGTGTATATTTTGCCATACATCTCTGTTTAATTTCCCATAAACTCTTACAGAGAAAACACTGACTTTATGAACTGAGTTCAGTTTCCATGTTCTTCCACGCTAGGCTTCTCTGCTGAAATGGTCAACAGAGTTTCATTCAGACAGGTAGCACCCATTATTTTAACTTTTAACACACAGTCCTCTGCTATCTGCACAGTATGATGATTTGTGTATGTAACAGAGTCTTTCTAGGGTTGAGTTCTCAACACAATAAATAGAATGTAGCTAACTGTTGTTATGTCAGTGTTCACTAATGTAAGGAGGGACTATATAGCTTATTTTATTGCTGTCATAGCTGTCTTTCCAGGTTCCCTTTCGTTTATTTCGTTACCATTTCTGTGGAAGGTTCTGGTTGTAATTAGCTTACTGGGCTAGCGTCCACCTATTCTACCCGTCAGGTCTGGAATAACAAGTGAGAAAGATGAAAACTTTAATTATACTATATAATTACTATAATTATAGTATATAAGGAGTATAAAACAGAACAATGCCTGTGTTTCATTTAGGACATGCTTAAACCTTCACACTTTGGACTTAAACAATGTATGGGCCTCATGCTAACCCTTGACATTGAAGTGAAGGCCAGTCTAATGGCATCCCTTGTACCTATTTTCTTCTGAAGCATTCTACTTTCTGGACCAAGACTACAAGATGAAAGCAATACCTTTCTCTTGATGTATATTGTGATTCTTACATATGTTGACCAGAACACTCTGTAGCCATTGTGTTTCAGGTTAATCTGACCCAGGACTTGCAACATGTCATTATTCATTTGTGGTGTAATTTAAAATCATTGTTTTGCAACAATTCCAAATCCTCTTACAGCTGAGTTTCCTCAGCATTCCCTTCTCATCAGTCTCAGAACACCTCTGGTATCTGAGATATAACTTGGAAATGATGACTTTGCAGTGGCAACTGTAATATTTTTCTAGGATGACCTGAAAGGGCTATGATCGCTCTGTTCGTAAAAATGAAGGATCAGCTTCAGGGGAAAAGAAGCTCATTGAACTTGTTAATTGACTAGAGTTTGGTGTGCTGTGCAAAGGTTATTTGTTTACTTTCTAGTTCTAGGAGCTTTGTGTGCAATTTTTAACTTTGAGCATTTCCCAAATAAATGTTCTATAATGCTGGGTTTTGTATTTTGTGTATTTTATACTAACTCTGTAGGCTAAGTGAAATCAAGACCATACTGGGGTAGATGTTAAACACCCACAAACATAGGAAGAGATCAGTTTCTGCTCTAAAGAACCTATAATTTGACAAAAACTTCGGACAGTGTCCCTCTGGATACTTGCAAACATTCCACGCAAGGTATTCAGTATCAACATCATATGTCTGGTTTTGTTCACCCAGATATATAAGAATTATGAGTTTTCATAGTGCTAGATAAGCTAGAGTCCCAGGAAGGGCAAGGTACTCAAGTTATGATGTGATCTCAGATTAAAGGAAGTTCAGGTCAGTTCTCCTTCTAAACAGCTGTTTTCATGACCACTGGGAAACTTTACCCTGCAAGGGTTATTCACCACCTGGATAATTATAACATTATAACTTTTAGGCCATTTCTACCCAAAGGCAAAGAAAGATAACTATGCTAAATGACTCATAATTCTAGGTCTTAGATCTTTTACTGTGGTGCACTTTCAGAACTCTCCTTTATGAATGGGGGTGGGGGAAAGCCATTGCTTTGGGAAAGGAAAGCATCTAAACACTTATGTTGTTAGTCAGCTTTTAAGATAGCTAAAGATGGCAGTATACTAAAGCTTTTACAGTTCTGTTCTAAGTGACTTTATTCTGTGGGTTGTTTTCTTCCTTTTTATCTCAGAATTAGTAAAAAAAACCCAACAACCCAATAGTGGACTGTATATTGTATATTGTGTTCATAACAGTGGGGCACAATCCTACAAACTCTTATTCAGGTTAGCAGTTTGACTTAAATCAAGGGTCTGCTAATATCAGTAGAGAGTCCTTGATGAGTAACTGTTTTTGCCAGTAGTGTAGCAAGCAGAGTTTGTGCCCTGGGCAAATTCTGTAGGAGAGCCAGGAGGGGGAGGGTCTTGATTCTCAGAGTGGAGGAAGGGTGCAGGAATATTACCCAAAACAGTTCCTGTCTGCCGCTACTGCCATGTGCTCTGCTTGCCCAGGCTCTTGTTCTTAAAGCAGCAGCAGTGTGATGTTTGTGCACTGGCTGCTGCTGCAAGAGCAGTGTTGTGGGGATGCTCTTGCTGCTGGGACACAGACTGTGCGGAGATGGGGGTCAATTTTAGCGTCCCTCCTAAGCTGACACCCAGGGCTAGTGTCTCTGTTGCCCACCTATAGTTATGTTACTGGTTTCGGCCCTCTTCCTATTGGAAAAAAGGAAAAAGATAGGATTTCTGATTTGTGCATCACAAGTGTTTGTAGTCAGAAAGGCAGTTTGGGCCTGCTTTCCCATGTAGTCACTTTCATTAAAGCTAAGTACAGACAATCCAAAAGCCTGAGGCTAAATCAATTCAATCTTTGCAGGTTAGTCTAAACTGCGTAGAT
>NW_017729034.1:41533158-41534245 GCF_001723915.1 Gavialis gangeticus | reverse complement strand
TCTGGAGAGGATCTGGGACAGAAGTTCAATAAACCAATTTAACTTGAATCGGCTAAGTCTGATACTACATCCCTCCAGGTTTATCTTAAGCCAGTTTTAGCCATTCTGAAAGTGGTTTATGTGCACTCAGCCTCTGCTGTGATACGGGTTTGAACCAGTTTCCAATCACATTTACCAGTTGGTGTCATTTCTGTCCCTAGCCTAAAAGAGAAAATGAGTATTCTGATTTAGATTTTATATCTCATCTCTATTTGTGTAAATGACTGCTGGAGATGCCAGAAAACATATTATTGTATGCTGTGAGGTTAAGATCTTAAATAAAGCATTATGCCATGGTTTCTGTCTAGTAATAGTATCTGACTATTATAAACTAAATCCAACCTGCTAACCTGCTTGTATTGCTTGCTTGCTTGCTTCTGTAGGGCATAGGACAGGGCCCAGTCTTGTACCTCTTCCAAGAGTTATTCCTATTATACTCTGTAGAAATAGTTATGTATGTGGGCAGACAAGTAAATAATCAAGCCACATGGGGTGACAGGATGGAGCTCTTTAGTGCATATTGGCCAGTGTGGTGCAGAACTGAACACTGGGACAAACACTGTAGCCTTTACCTGAGCAAAACTTTGGCTTTAGAGGGAATTTGCTGGAGTAGGATCTCAGAATTGAGCCAGAGTCTTTTCCCTTGATGTTGCTGTGAGTTGTCTAGTTCTGAAAAAAGGGCAAAGATGATGGGGTGAGTTGCTGTTTACATTATTAAAAAGCTTCGAAATCAGAGGTGAGATCACTGAACGTTTTGATTATACATGGAGTGGATTTCTGTGTAAAGGATTCACAGAAAGAAGAAATTTCTGACCATAGTATCATGACCTTGATTTGATTTGTCATGAATTGCTAATTCAATTGTGATTGTAGGACCAAATATTAATGCATTTTCAAAGAACCAAGTGCCACATCTGTGACTGCAGTCTCAGGCATGAACGCATATAACACTTAGAACTGTTTAAATGTGGTTTAAACTTGAAGCGGACAGATATACAGGCCTGTTAAACCAATTTAAAGCTGCCTGGCCTGATTTAGAAGTGTACCT
>NW_017729034.1:41524405-41528158 GCF_001723915.1 Gavialis gangeticus | reverse complement strand
TGGGGTGAGTTGCTACTGTTTACATTATTAAAAAGCTTCGAAATCAGAGGTGAGATCACTGAACGTTTTGATTATACATGGAGTGGATTTCTGTGTAAAGGATTCACAGAAAGAAGAAATTTCTGACCATAGTATCATGACCTTGATTTGATTTGTCATGAATTGCTAATTCAATTGTGATTGTAGGACCAAATATTAATGCATTTTCAAAGAACCAAGTGCCACATCTGTGACTGCAGTGTCAGGCATGAACGCATATAACACTTAGAACTGTTTAAATGTGGTTTAAACTTGAAGCGGACAGATATACAGGCCTGTTAAACCAATTTAAAGCTGCCTGGCCTGATTTAGAAGTGTACCTGGAAAATCAAGTTCTATTTTGAACCAGTTCACCCATTATATTGGTCAGGTCAGTCTTCCAGGCATCCCATGCTGCATTGCTTCATACACCTCAACCCCACTGCTACAAGGAGCCACTCTGGTACACAGCAAGAAAACTACTATCTCTTTTTTCTCCCCTTTTGTTGACACTTTTTTTTTTTAAATCAATGAGCTCCCTTGCACTGCTTGGTGTTATCTTTCTAACAGCCAGCTGTGTCTCCATTCCCTACTCAACTGCAGCCCCTCATCATGTTTCATCACCTCTTAGGAACCCAAAATATGGGCCCAAGCACCTCCTCCCCTCCACCATGAGGCAAGCATACCTCAGACTTTGATCATTTACAGGTTATTGGTTCACTGAACTCATATTTAGAAAAGAAGGGAAAGCAGACAAGTGAAAATGCCCTTAACCAAGATCCGCTGGGATCTTCAAAATGTGGATGCAAGCACTCCTCTCCCCACCCCCAACTCACTCGCTGTAAGGCCTGCTAGATTGGGTGTTCATTCCCATCCCTTGGACTCAGGGCCACAGAACTTCCCACAATTGAGAACTAGTTCCTAATCAGCAGTGATCCTGGTTTTCTCTGTTTAAAAGATCCAAAATTCTCTGATAAAAAAAATTCCAAAACTCTTGATTTAAACCCCCCTGAAATTTGCGTTTTTCTGCAATTAAAATGAAATGCCACTACATATGTAGGTATTAGTTGAACACAATGTTTTATTGATATATTTACAATTTTAAAGCAATTTGGAAGTGTACCAGTGCCTCAATGATTAAAATAAAATACATTCTAAATATCTATATATTCTGGCATTTGATTTTGTTTTTTTATTATGGAGAATCAGTGCTTCCCCTGCCCCCTTCGCTCACCAGGATGTGGGTCTAGCTGTGGCTATTCCCCCTGCTGCTTTGTGGTGCTGAGCAGCCCTGATATGACAGTTACCCTCACTCCTAACCCACAGCCCCCCCAGCCCTGCTGGTGCACTCCTGACCCAATGCCCCTCATCACCAGACCCCATCCCCCCAGTGTGTGGGGCAGGGGTTGTCCAACCATAGGCGATGTCATAGTCAATGCATTGGGGCGGCATAGGATGACATGGCTCCCCCCCCCCGAGATTTCTGCACCCACAGTGGGGCATAAGGCTGCAGCCTGGCTGGATCAGCATTGAGCAAGAGCTGCCTCCACGTCCTAGTGGGCAGGACCCAATATGGGAGGGAAGAGCAGGGCAGCAAGACTCATTGCTGCCATCACCATGAGCAACATGCTACCTGTGCTGCCATAGCCACCATGGATGTGAAGGTGAGGTGCCCCCTGCCCGCTGCCACTGGAGCATGGCAGGGAGCACCTCACCATGGTAGTGTGGTTGGTGCAGGGCTTGCGGTGGTGGTGGTAGCAGCCATGAGTCTCACCATGCTGTTCTACCTTCCTGCACTGGGTTGCACCTGCTGGACTGTGGAGACAGCTTCTGCCCAGTGTTGGTCTGGCCAGGCTGCAGCCCTGTGCCTCACTGTGAATGCAGAAACCTGGAGGGGGGCATGTCCCCCCCCCATGCTCTCACAGTGTGTCACTCTGGTGCCTTACCCCTCCCTGGGAATGCACGCAGAGGTGGGGAGCTGCTTCTCTTCCCCTGATGGGTCATCTGTGGCTCTGTCTTGCTCCACGGCCAGGCTCTGCAGCTGCACATTGATGCCACGGCCCTGGGCACCTACCACAGGCCCTAGGCACTGTGTACCACCCTGGCTTGGCAGCAACCCCAGCCCCAGCTGCCAACCATGCCCCACTCTCTCCTTCACTATGCTGGCTTAGTGTGAGATGACAGCTCAATTTCCCCATAAGTTGTGCCCCCCCACATGTTGCCTATGTCCCCCTCTCCCCAACTTACCTGCAGGCAGCTGTGGGAGATCCTCTTCACCATGCTGCCTGAGGCTGTATTGCCAGCCATATGCATGTGTTCACATACACACGTGGCACCCGCTGCCTGTGATTGCCCTCCTCTCGCACCCCTTAGCCCCAAGCAGCCCCTTGCAGGCTGGAACTCTGCCAGCCTGCAAGGGGAAACCCATACTTTCCTGCATTTTTCTTCTTTAAAGGAGAACATCCACATTTTTCCATGACAAACAGAAAATCCAGATCCCTGGTAACCAGTGACATTTTGGAACAATTAAATTATTATGCGTCTCAGCACCACAGCCACTTCCAGAGGCATGGTATGAGAGAAGGGGCTATACTGCTGGTGCAGACTGATGGTGTTTAGGAGGGGAGAGTGCATGATTCTGGATTCGGAAATATGTAATGTTGATCTTTCACCTATGTTTGTAATTTAAATCCAGCTCTATATCTGTGATGTTCAAACCTTGTTCTCTGGATACTGGTTCATTTAGAAAGAATTGCTGATCTCAGTCCATTCATACTAAGCAGTATTCAGCTCCCCAAAACCAGCATCATAATGACACCCTTGTTGGCATTCATTCCTCAGTTCAGTGACTGAAAGACTTGTTGATTTAGTCTACACTCGAATGGCCTGCATTCTTACCTGTTCACAGAGGTGGTCCTTGTATGTCAAAACTGAGGTATATTGGTGGGGTCTTGTGAGAAAGTATGTAGTCATAGTGCTGCCACTGTACCTGCCATGAATAAAGGGAAGACTTAAATAGCAAGATTGTCAACCTTTCCAAAGCACTAAAATGTTAAGAAAACCCTTTTTGTACAACTGGTCCATGACTTTTTTTAAGAGCTAGCGAAACAAAGAGGAAATTTTGTCTTTTTCATTCAATTCTGCTGCAAGGGCCTAAATGGAAATAGAAGATGGAAGGGAATGAAAGCAAGTCATTATATGTTGTTTTCTTTCTGTAGCATGTTTTATTTGGGGCTGATTGTATACAGTTTGCCTTTGCAGAGACCTAGTTCATACAGTAGGTAGCCTGTGCCACTCCTTTTTAAACCGGTCCTTGTAGGAAGGGGGAATAAATGAGGGTTTTTTCCTTAATTCCTCTATTTCTTATGCACTAATTCTTTTTTTTTTCTTAATTCACCACACTTTGGGGCAAAGCATCCACACCTGAAGACAGGAGGGTGATCCAGGCTGACCTGGACAGCCCCAGGAAATGGGTGTACAAGAACCTGATGGTGTTTAACACCAAAAAATGCAAGGTTCTCCACCTTGGGAGGAAAAACCTGCAGCATCCTTATAGGCTCGGCAGTGCTACGCCGGCTAGCACTACGGAAGAAAGAGACTTTGGGGTCATCATTGACCACGAGATAAACATGAGCCTTCAATGCAAAGGTGCGGCTAGTAAAGCGAGTAAAACGCTGGCTTGCATCCATAGATGCTTCTCAAGCAAATCCCGGGACGTCATTCTCCCCTTGTACT
>NW_017729034.1:41506937-41524368 GCF_001723915.1 Gavialis gangeticus | reverse complement strand
GGAGAGAGGTGGAAGCCATCTCTTCCCAGCAGCTCGCTGCCTCTCTTGCCAAAGAGCGGGCTGTGGTCACGGAAGCCAAAGCTTTCCCGATGACACCAGTGCCTCAGTCTTTGGTTGACTACGTGGATCCTCCTCTCCCTCCACAGCCAATAGCCCGATACTGGGGGCTGGTAAGGCCATATTTGGAGTACTGTGTCCAGTTTTGGACCCCCCCAGTACAAAAATAATGTCAACAAATTGGAGAGAGTCCTGTGGAAGGAAGTGTGGTTAGAGCTGAGAAACATGATTTCTGAGGAGAGGCTGGGGGCTTATTTAGTCTGGAGAAGAGAAGTGGGGAGGGGAGATTTAAGAGAAACTTTCAACTGCCTGAAGGGTGGTTCCAAAGAGGATGGAGCTGGACTGTTCTCAGTGGTGGTAGATTACAGAACAAGGACCAACGGTTTCAAGTTGCAGCAAGGGAAGTTTAGGTTAGATATTAGGAAACCTTTCTCACTAGGAGAGTAGTAAAGCACTGGAACAGGCTATCTAGAGAGGCTGTGGACTCTCCATCCTTGGAAGTTTTTAAGACGCAGGGAAACAAAGCCTTTGCTGGAATGATCTAGTTGGGGATAGTCCTGTTTGAGCGGGGGGTTGGATTAGACGACCTCCTGAGGTCCCTTCCAACCCTCATTTCTATGATTCTAATCCTAAACAAAATCACTGCTTTACAAGGGGGATAATGACAGGTAGTTTCACAAGCACCTCACTGATTTTGTAAATGTTTTGCACACAAATTATATAATGAGCTTATAAAGCAACAAGGGTAGAAAGAGGCAGAGAGGAGAATATCTCTTATTCATTCTGATGCTATGTTGTTCATACACCACAGAAAAGTGTATCTGTGTTTTGACAGCCTGCCACTCCATCATGTCTTCGAGTGCAAAATTGCTGCAGGCTTTTTGACCCTGCTCTTCCTCTCAGAATTTCTCTTTTTTTATTCCCCCTCAATAATGCAGGTACTCTGTTAATGATATTTAATTCTTTACCGGAACAGATTAGAGTTTAGGGTTATTTTTGCATCGTGAGAAAGCCCATAGGGACAATTCAGTATTTTTTGTTTGATGGCTGGTGTATGTTTGGGGGAAAGAAGTATCATTAGAATTCTGCCATTCAGATGAGTTTCTCAACTCTGGGCTAAATTTGCTTTTCTGGTGAAAATCTGTAGTCCCTCACCTTAAGCAACCTCCTCTTAGAGGTGGCTAAACTGAAATAGGATTTGGCCTATTGACTTTGCTTTTCTTGGTTCATTCTTGTTTTCACGAGGAGAGGGAGCCTCAGGGGTAGGAACATAGGATGAGGAGCTCTTCACTGACCTTTCTCCATAACTGCATGGTGAGGAGAGAACAGCAAGGGAAGGTTACCTCTATCTCCTGTGGAATGTGTCATGTTTTCACCACAGAGCTTGGAGGATTTTAAAATGAACAGGGTTATCCATGCAGAGGCAATCTGTTCCATACTGGTTCTGGCAACATGGTTCCAGGTTTGTCATCAATGTCCTTTGGGATCTTCCTCAATGGTGGGTTTCCAAGCAGAAAACGAGATATCCTGCTTTCAGCAATCTGTAGAGAACTGATGGGGCAGTTCAGATCTCACATGCCTTCTAAACATTTCCCCCCACCAGGTTGATTCTGCATAGTTGTTCTCCCACATTCAGTCTTCTTCCAAAACCATCATCTTGCTGCGTTTGTCATTTATGTGGGACAGTTGGTCTAGTGGTTTGGGTTCTTGCCTGAAAGATCTGATATCTATTTCTCTTCTACCACATGCTCCTGGTGTAATTTAGGGCAAACTATTCTGATTCTTTATGCTTTTGTCCCCCGTCTGTGAAATGGGAATGACAGTGTTTCTGTATGTCAGTGGACTCTCCTGAAGATAAATACACCAAAGATTGAAGATAGTGCCATCCTCAGATATCACAGGAACGGTAGCTATTTATCTTAGTTTGATGTTCTGAATATGATTTTTTTATTTTTACTTTGACAGTTCCATTAACTTTTGTGGGATTGCTCTAAATGCAAAAGGAGAATCTTGCCCTATGTTTAATTGTGGGGATTTTTTTTTGTTCTTGTTTTTTTCTTGATAAGAGCAGATAAGAATCCTAAAGAAGAGAAAAGTAGTTGTGTTTTTCTGCAGATTACAGTATAAGCTATTCACGAAAACATTGTGTTTTTTTACATTTTTGGTTGACCTATAAGTAAATGCAGCTAAACAGTTGACTTTTTCTATTAAAGATTTGCATTTCAGTTGATTCTGCAGAACAAATTTCAATCCCATATCAGTCTTAAAAGGTCACATTTTTTTCCTTGGAAGTATCAAGTGACAGTTAATAAAAAAACACCTCATTCTTTGTTTTAAGTCTTAGATGGTGGCTGTCATGGGAGGATCCTATGCCCATGCTAGAGCTTTCTAGGGTGGATGATAAAGATGCAGAAACGGCAGTTTTTCAGCCAGTATTGACAATCTGTGTTGGGAATTTATGTGCAAATGGAGGGATCTAGTATCTAATTGTAAATAGATATCCTTTAGAGAATGTACTGGCAAAATGAAAAATGCAAAATGTTTGTGATTTTTTTTCTTGAAAGTAAGGTATGCACTACTGGTTGATTTAAGAGTGGTTTGAAGCACCAGTTCTGGTCTGCAGAGATGAGTGAATAGGTCTTCTGAGTAGCAAAAGACAGAACAATACAGGCTTAGTGCTATTTTGGTATAACGGTCATTTTAAATTCATTTTAAATTCATACCTGATTCCACTTAGCACTCAGCAAGCTTTGTTATAACACTTATGGTCACCATCTTGGGTCATTAAAAACACTTGTGGTTGCCATCTTGGGTCGTCAAATACTTTTGGTTTCACTTAACACTTATTTCACTTAAAGCTTGGTTTTTCAGGAACCAATTAAGAGCGTTAAGCGGGGGTTGCCTATAGATACAAAGTTGTTGGGCCTAGCTGTATATATGATGCTGCTTTGACTGATTACAGAAGGGTTTTGTAGTATAGAACACCAAACAGAAGAGGACTAAATATAGGATAATATGCCTTTATGCTGCAGGGACCAAGGTAATGTTATTTTGGATCTTGTTACAGTAGGTCAGGTGATAGAAGAACCATCTTGCCCATCCAACTGTGTTATACAGATGGAGAAATTAGTTGTTTTCTTTACCACATAAATTTTGCCAAAATAAATTAATTAATGCTGGAACTGCTCAATACTGTTGCACTGAACACCATGGAAAAAACCTTTTAATAAATCTTTGATACTCATTTGCATCTTTTTATTTTGCACTCTTCATTCAGTGCAAAAAAAAAAGTAAAATTGAGATGGAGGTGTACATTTGATAGTGAACACCTGCTAAAGGAAGCCTACACTTTTATTCCAGAGAGAGAGGAAGGATTGGAAAATACTATAGGTCCATCAAAATGAATCAACAAAAACACAAATTACTGCAATAGTTTTATAAAGGCTGGCTCTTGATTTCTTAGCAATATTTATTGGTTTTCTTTCACAGCAAGTTCCTTCCCACAACCAACATTTTCTTTTAAATTAGTATGTGGTATTTCCCTTTGTCAGTGTGATACAGTTCCAAGTCTCCTCTGCAGACAGTATGATTTTCTTGGCAATCCGTGATATAATTATATATCGAAGCATGAGATGAGGGACTATTTTTGGCCAGTGATAAAATGACAATGATTGCACATAATTGTTGAAAACAATTTTGAATTTTATTAATGAGATGCTCCAAACAACCTCTTGTTAGACTATTGTCTCAGTTAACAGCCAATTCATAGGAGTTAAGTGTTCCATAATTTACATTTATTTTTCCCCTATTTATACTGAAATAGCACTTGTTGTCCATAATTGCCCATACTTCACATGTAAGTTGTTGTTTTTTTGGTGGTGTTTCTCTGTAAGAAGAGTTTAAAAATAAACATACATAATTTAGAGTTGTATTGATTAGCCAGAGTATAAGTGCTGCTTTAATTAGACAGTCATTTGCCTTTGTTTCAGGGAACCAAGTAACAGGCATCAAGAGCACTTTTGATGATGTTTTAAAAGTACTGATGGTGATTACAGAAGTGTGATTTTAAATACTGTGAATTCCTTTTTCTTGGGAAAGATTGTTTTCTGGCCCTGATCCTGCAATGTTTTGCTATGTCAAAGGGACTGCTTGCAGTAAGATTAAATAAATGAGTAAATCGTTATGAAGGCCTAGATCTTGGTTACCTCTGGCAATTTATTTCATTGTTGTCAGGTAAGTAACCAGTAGGTGGGGCTCAGCTCCACCCACTAGAAACAGGAAGTAAAAACTGGTTGCCAGCAACTACTTCAAACATATTTGATTCTTCATTGTTTGTGGATCTGCAAGTGTGAACAAGTACAATATAGAAAAGAATAGTTATGAACATTTAAAATGTAGAAAGAAGGTAAGGAACACAGTCTGCTTGCTTATTCTTAGCATGAAAAATAGAGGCAATGAAGTAAACATTTTACTTGCTCAAGATGAGTGGGATAGCAGAATATTGCAAAGCTTGTGATTGTGTAGTACAAATATATAGGGTTTTTGTTTCGGTTTTTTAAAGGAATGTAAATATATCAGTTTGACCCCAAATGCATATATTTTCCCTGCTGATCCATGGCTACATTGGATTACATTGGAAGACTGTGGACTCTTCTCTCAGTTTTTGTATAATACAGTATGATGCTATGTATTTGTCCTGGTGTTTATTGTCAGAATCTTCAGATGTCATAAGGTGTTCTTATCCACTTAAGGTCTTGTAAACCTACAGCTGAGAGATATAGTAGTGGGTGTTCCTGTTATTCTTCTTGGACTTTCTGGGTTTCTAACAGCAATCCCCACCCCCTCTTCACAGGGCTAAAAAGAAAGACAGTCATCTCTTTAAGAGACCCAAATGTTCTCTTCAAATCTGTAATCTTAATTTTCTTCTCTCCTGTACTTTTTTTCCCTCCTGAAAACCAGGAGGTCTATGGCTCATCTTTTTTAATGGACCTAAATATAGTAAGAATGTTTGAAGGATATGGTTCCACATGAATTCCTTTCTCTTATCCTCCTTGCTGTGAAGGGTAAGATTTACTGTGCCCAGTGGGTTGGAATACAGATTGCCTTGGTGCAGATCAGTACAGGAAATGCTGGTGACTTGCCATGGAAGGACTGAAATGTCAGCTCAGCTGGATGCACTTCTGTTAATCCTGGCCTCCATCCCAGGTTTTACACACATGCTTGAATGATAGTGAATAAAATCTGAGAAACAGGAGGTACTGGACAAGGGTGTATTTAAATTCTTGGACTTCTGTGTGTACTATTTTATAGGAAGCTTGTTTCAGGTTGTAGGTGGTCATGATGGCAACCAGGAGCATCAATGCTATAAGTACAGTTTCACACTGGCTGTCTTCTATAAAAGAGAATTTTGTAACTAGTCCACAACTAAACTGAAGCTCTTTATAAAATATCAAAGTAGGGAGTGATGTGCAGCATTCTAGAGAACTTATGGAAGGCAAATACACAAAAAACGCTAAAGTTTTCACCCTCAGGTCTTCTATAATATCTCAAAGTTTTCAACACTGAGGGAAATTTGAAGCAAACTTCCCAGTTTTTTTCAGTTTGAAACCTAGTGAAAAGGTGGAAACAGTGAGAATTTGTTCACACAGCTCTTGTTTTTATTGAACACAATAGAACCTAGATACTTTACAGCGGTTCGTAACCCAGCCTGTGAAGAGGAAGGTTTACAAAGTATCTGGGACTAAAAACGTGTCTTTAGTGTCACAACACAACTGGTTGCACCTCAGAGATGTGTATAGATGTCCATGATTGTTGCACCCTGACTTGGGATGTGTTTGAAAGTGGGTGAAAACACCTGCTCATAGATGTTACCCCCTGTGTTGAGGAAGGGGAGAAATCCTGCAGGTGATTTCCCCATGGGCATAACTTGAGTATTTGTGGCACAACAGAAGGTATGGTCTGTTTGCTTTCACTTTGTGCTTCTGTAAGAATCCCTCTGCAAGGGATTTCCTCATGTGCTCCTGCAAGTATGAAGAGAAGAGACTCTGTTTGAATCCTCCCTGTATGCTTACAGATATGTGCAAGGAAATCACTTGCAGATTTCTCCAGCTCCATCTGCAAGCATGGAACTAGGACTCCCACTCCCTTCTCTGCCCTTGCAGACAGGGTGGGGAAATCCCTCTGCAAGGGATTTCTGTGTACACAGATCTGCAGGTTCTGTGAACCTGTTTGCAGTTATGCCTGTGGAGAAATCCCCTGAAGGATATACTCCTGCTCCTCAGTATCGGGGTGAGGGGAATGCGCCAACCGTGGACCTCTATAGATGCCCCTGGAGTGTGATCAGCTGTGTCGTGACATGTCACGGCATAGCTGATCACACAGTACTGAAGGCGTCTGTTTGTAGCCTATGTGCTTGGGAAGATACTGCTTCCAGCTTTCTGTAGGTGGACTTAAGTTGTATATAACGATGATTAGTGGAGCTCAAATCTAGAAAAAACAATAGAAGAAATTATATGTAAGTGGTTTATTATCTTACAAAATCCTAATGATAAGAGATTCCTCAAGCACAGATTAGATTTTTGGGTAATAATTACAGAGAGGTTCTAAAGGCTAGGAAACAAACTCCCCAGAGTGCAGGCAGCTTGGGTCTTACTTTGACCCATTGGCTAGGGACAGAAGTTACACATAAACAGGTTTAAGTGATTAGAAACTGGTTTAAACCTGTAACAGAATATAAATTCAGTGCACATAAACCAGTTTCAAAATGGCTGAAATTGGTTTGAGATAAACATTGTTGAATGTATCACACTTAACTGATTGAGCTCAAACCAGTTTATGCAACTTCTTTCCCAGACCTGTTTTTGGTTTAACTTAAACCAGAGCTCCCTAGCAACCCGGCATGCTGTGCAGCCCTGGGCTGGGCTGTGCTCCCCGCTGTAGCAGAGCAGGGCTGGCCTTGCCCCTCTGCTGTGTAGCCAGAACAGGGGCAGGGGCATGGCCAGACACCAACCCCACTAAGGCAAAGGGGTTTATTCCCCACTACCTCCCCTGTCCTACCGGCATGGACCTGTCAGGCATTTCTCTGCTTACTGCTGTAGCAGTGGGGGCATGGCCATCCCCAGCAGGAGCTTCAAGTGAACTGGCCGGGGGTGGCGGGGGTTAAGTCCCCTCTCCCTGTCCCACCAGCACAGACCTGAGCCAGGGTCCCCCTGGCGCTCCCCCCCCTTACTGCTGCAGGGGCAGGGCCATTGCCAGAGGCCAGCCAGCATTGCCCCCTGAGGCAGAGGGGGCAGGGAGGGGGAATATTCCTCCCTCAGCCCCCTCTGTCCCTAGAAAACCGCAACTGTGGTCTTTCCACCCTGACTGCTGTCACCACCACTGGTTGCTTCCTGTGGGTGGCAAATGGTGGGATAAGCTCCTTCCCTGCCCCCTCCATCACATGTGGGTGAGGGGGGAAAATACCCCCCTCCCTTCCCCCTCACCTAAGGGGGCTATGCTGGCCAGCCTCTGGCTGTGTCCCCGCTCCTGCTGCTGAAGCAGGATGGGGGCAGGCACTGTGACGGGGGCTGCATCCCCTGTCATGTTTTTTCTGGGAATGCAAGCCTCTTCTCAGAGGAGGGGCTGCAATGCAGGGCAGTCAGAGCTGCCACAAACTGTGCAGGGTGAGTGGTGGTGGTGCTAGGGAGAACTGGGGGGACTATGGCCACCGCTCTGAGCCCCAGTGCCACTGCTTGCCCCACGCAGTCTCTGGCAGCTCTGACCAGCCCACCCTGCCCCTGCCTGCAGTGCAGCCCCCCAGCTAGGAAGAAGTTTCCACTCCCACGGAACCAGGACGGGCTGCTGCCCCCATCATGGTCCCTGCCCCCTCGCCGCTCCAGTGATGTGTAGAAGCACAACCAGAGGCCACCTGGCATGGCTCCCTTAGGTGAGAGGGCAGGGAGGGGGGTTATTTCCCTTCTGTCCAGTGTCTGGTGGAGGGGGCAGGGAAGGAGCTTATCCCACTGTTCGCCCCATGCAGGGAGCAATCAGCGACAGCATTCAGGGCTGGCAGACCCCAGCTGCAGTCCCCTAAGGGCAGAGGGAGTGGAAGGGGAAATAAACCCCCTCCTTGCTCCCTCTGCCTCAGGTGGCCATGCTGTGGCCTCTGGCCATGTTCCTGCCCCTGCAGCAGTGACAGGGGAGAGCAAGGGGGACCCCAACTTGGGTCTGTGCCAGTGGGACAGGGAGGGGGAATTAAACCTCCTCCCTGGCCAGTTCACTTGAGGCTATTGCCTTGCCTGGCCATGCCCCCCCCCAGCACAGCTTCCCTGCAGCCAAGGGTGCATTCTAGTGCTCCCTGGCTTCTGGCCTGAGCCACTGCAGGCATGTGCCTGCATTTCCTGAATGTCTATTCACTTCAAATTGGTTCAATCTAGGGAGGCTAGACCAACCTGCAAAGATTGAATCTATTCAGGCTCTGGCTTTTTGAATGTCTGTCCCTAGCCATTGTAGAACAAACTGTAAAGTTTGGATCCATATTGAAGAATCTCCAAAAGTCCTCAAGGCATTCCAATCTGGGATATTACCTTGTCTGCTGATAATGGTCGTTAAAGTCGTCTGTCCTCTTTTTACAGTTTTGTATGTGCGTATGTGTTTGTGTGCATGTGTATATGTTAAAAACCCAATAGGGAGCATGTTCTTCTATAACTGACCAAGGACTTGATCAGATATAAGGATTCTAAAAGAGGGTGATTGGAAAGTAAATGCTGTAGTCTCTAGAGGGAGATGCGTTGAGTAAGCCTTGTTGGCTTTAAAATTCCTAAGGCAAGTAGCACAGGTTAAAACAAACTAAATGTGCAGTGTCACACTATCGTTTTTCCAATGAGGTATGAATAGGATGTGTCACCGTGTGGTTCTGGTAAATAGCCATGCAGACAGATGAATTTCTTGCTTATCTGATGAATTACAAGAATGCTTGCACAGATGCTACTCAGCACAATTAAATATGGAAGGTACATCTCTCTTGCCCTCTTTCACCCTCCATTTGCTGCTGCAAGCATTGCTTTTGTGCTGACTTACTTAGGATATATAAGAATATGGAATTCAAAAGTGTTCTTTCACAAAATGAAAATGTTCCATGTAGCAGTTGCACCTTTGAAGCTGATGATAAAAATAATTTACCATATCTCTTTTGCCTGTGAATGGATGAATTAATTTGCTAATTAATTCCTTGCTTGTGATGTCTCCCAACGGTGAGTTTAACAGCTCTTGGCTCTTTTCCTCTCTTTTCAACGCAGGACTTTAACAACAAGTAGGTCTTTAATGGGCAAAATGTAACTATTGTAGGGTGCTGATTCTTGGGAAAAATACAAGTCTGACCAATGGACCAGTAGTACAGAGGGCTTTCTACAATATTTATCTAACTTTGAATTCCTCGGTATGCACTATTTCGTTTCTTTAAACATTTCTAGATAGCTGCAGTAATCAACACCAAAGGATTTCTTCAACTTTCCAGTTTATAACACCAGGACTACTTTAACTCTTGAGGTCAGTTTTGAAGAAACAGTGCACTCAAATAGATCTATACAGGCATACCTCGGAGATATTGCGGGTTCGGTTCCAGACCACCACAATAAAGCGAATATCTCAATAAAGCGAGTCACACAAATTTTTTGGTTTCCCAGTGCATATAAAAGTTATGTTTACACTATACTGTAGTCTATTAAGTGTGCAATAGCATTGTGTCTAAAAAAAATGTACATACCTTAATTAAAATACTTTATTGCTAAAAAATGCTAACCATCATCTGAGCCTTCAGCGAGTCGTAATCTTTTTGCTGGTGGAGGGTCTTGCCTCAATTTGTAAAAAAAACGCAATATCTGCGAAGTGCAATAAAGCGAAGCCCAATAAAATGAGGTATGCCTGTAATCAAACAGACCTATATGGAGTAATTATGGGGTGAAAAAGAATATGGTTTCCTTAAGGCAGCATGGAATCTCAAGTAGACCCCCAAGGCTTTTAGTGAGCGTGGACCCACCTGCTCTAATGACTAGAAGACAAAATGATCCTGTGGTGTGTTGCATGGAGTAGAAAAGGAGAAATATAGGGTTTGGGGGGGCAGGGCTGTGCAAACGATTCTTTTACTTGTTTTTTTTTTTTTTCCTTCCAGTTTTCAAGGCTGACTTTTTTCTTCCTCTTTTCTGTATAAATCTCATTCCTTATGAGGGAGCATTGTTTAAGTCTATAGGTGAGGAGGGAAACTCAATGAAATGATTATTTTTGCTGTGGTACCAAAATATCAAATACAAGAGTTTTTTGTCAACACTGTTTTGCTTTAAATTTTTCAATATTTTGTGAGAGAAGTGATTTGTTAATAAGCTGCCATCTGTTGTGGGATGATTTTTTAAAATGAAACTTTCTTACTAAGTGTGTAGGAAAGAAACAGCAAATTTCATGAACTCACAGAAGCTTACATTTGGTATGTACATACTGGCACTGTTGAATAGTTGTGGAGATGGGAATAGTCCTTCCTAAATCTTTTTGATTCTGTGACCTTTACATGAATCTAAATGAGTCTTATTCAGTCTGTTGTCTGAGTATACTCCAAAAGTAATAATCACCGTGAAAATCCTCAGATGTACAATAAAAAACACAGAGCTTTAATAGCAAGAAGGAAATTGAAGGCAACTAAAGTTGATATGTGTAAAACGAATTCACACTCTTCCAGGGAGCATATACATAAGATGCTACGAGGCTGTAGCAATGGCTGTAGCGTACGGTGATGTAGCGTTGGCAGGTGCAAACCATGATGCCAGCACTACTGTGCTGCTCGGACTGTGCAGCGGTCATTTAGTATTTGCTAAAGCAAGTATTAAATGACTATGCAGTAACAACTACGCAGCTGGGGGCACTTGCAGATGCGCCTGCAGTGAAAGATACTGTAGGCCATTTCTGTGTTTGGATTTGAACAGTGTTGTCAGTTGCCAAGAGCATGTAATCCCTACCAGAACTAGAGAATGTCTCCTTCTTTTAGGCTGTTCCTTACCATTTTCCCTTTTTTTTGGCTAGGCAAGGCTCCAACACGTGTATGGGAGGTATCATTGAGGAAAACAGGGCCTGAGGGATCAAACATGATGAAAATGTTCCCTGAGCAATTATTCACAATTCTTTATATAGGGTAGATTATAAAACCATGATCTTGTCCTTTTATATTTTGGGTAAACAAAGACTTTTCCCCAGGTTACTTGACTTTGCAAATCTAGCTGTCTGAATTCTGAGTGTAGTGGGTTTGAATGGAGGGTGAGAGTGAGAAGAAGTATTTTGCTGAAGTTACAACTTTGGAGATATTGTATGACATAAGGACAGTCACAGAAAACCTTGGAAATTCTCCTAGCCAAGGCCTTCATTGGACTAGTTTTGCTACACGCCAGTTCATATCTCAGATCTTAAAAAGATGCACTGCATATTTGAAGGGTTTATTTTTCTTTATCTTTTGAGATAGTTATTGTCAGAAGTTTTTAAAAATCAGACACTGATGGCTGGAGGGGAGCAGTACTTAACAGATACAGGAACAACTTGGGCAGGAGGGAGAAGCAGCTGTCAGGCTTACTTGAGTTGAGTTTTACAGAAGCAGATCAGCCCTGAGGACCCAGGAAGCTACTGGACCACCAGACAAAATGCCCAGTGACCCAACTCACTGTAGAGCTTAGGACAATGTAAGGTTGTGGTTATTTTTGCTTTAAAAGTTTTGGCCACGATTTTGCACTGTGTACGCCACACTTTTCTTGCCCTGTAGGTCCTGTGATAAGCCATTGCTAACATCACAGAGTTACACTCCTTCCTCACTTGACTTTAATGATAAAATCTTCCAAGTCCCTAAATCTGTAACTTACGGTTGTCAAATTCATGGCCTGTGGGACTGGGACTTCGGAGCAAATTGAGACAGGGCCTGCTGACAAAATCTGGAGCACAGAGCTCTGTCCACAATGCATGTCAATGGTAGGGAGCAAGCAATGGCTGCATTTACCCCTGATGTTCACTCTGCTGCTCATCTCAACACTGCCAGTGCTTGCCTTGTCACTCACCCCAGTGCTGCTTACAGATCCAGCCCTTGAAGAGCCCTCTGGTCTGGATCTAGCCCAAGGGGTTGGGTGTGTTTGATAGCTCTGCTATACCTGAATCTATCTATCGATCGATAGATATAGATACCATTTGCAAATCAGTTCTGCTGTTACTTATCTGAGTAAAAGGTTTAGTATATGTCCCTTAATGGATGGTGTTATTCTATACAGATAGAGCAATTTCCTCAACTTCCTTGTTTTGCTATGTGTTGCTTCAGTGGGAGCAGGGAATTTTAAATAGACGTTTCAGTTTTGTTGCTGAAGGAAGGACCTGAGTTCCAAACACTCCATCTTCATGTATGTGCAATTTTTTAAAATGTACATACTCAAGCACCTCTTACACACCTTGGATTTAGCTGTCCCTGAATGAGGACTAATCATTTTACTCTTACTGCTCTATTTCTTGAGCAATAAATGAAATGGTGGGCAGAGTTGTGGGTAAGTGAGATTCTTACATGGGTTTGTTTGTTTTTTTTGTCTAGTTGCAACCAGCTCCCCAGCTTGCATTCCTGAGCTCCAAGTGTCACGCCAACCTACATCCTCATGAAATCTGACCTGTCTTTTCCTGTCCTGCCTGTCAGCCCATTGGATCAGATACATATTTCATATACTTACAAAGCCTGGTCCATTCACTATAAATGGCTGAGAAGAAGGGCTTGGGATTAATGACTGCTGACAATGAACCAGAGACAGCTCTGTGACATCAGACACATTTTGGCCATCAATCTTGGATCACCCTTTTCCCATGGTCAGCATTATTTATATAAACATGAATGTGAAGAGTATTTTTTCAAATAGCATTTTGGGTGGTGCTCCTGTTTTGGCATCAATCTGAGCACTTTGTGAAACAGATTTTAGGATCGGTTTCTAGTGCTGGATGCTCCTAGAGCAGTGGTTCTCAAACTTTTTCTCACGGACCACTTGAAAATTGCTGGGGGTCTTGGCAGACCACTTAATAACCTTTTTTGCATCATCATCAAAATGGCCTTGATCTCCACCATCAGAAAAAATAAATCAAGTGCAGGGCCAAGTACAGATATTCTCAATTGTTCCTCAATCTTTCTGTGGAGCACCTGAATGGAGCTCATGGACCAGTGGTGGTCCGTGGACAACAGTTTGAGAACCTCTGTCCTAGAGAATTAAACTCCCATCATCAGAAAAGTTTGCCAGACAAGAGTGAATAAATAGCAGTGAATACTAACCTCTACTTGTTGCTAGTGATTGCTTTTATATTCATTATTCAAGTGTATGCAACTAATTTATTTTCAAATATTTTTTAAACTCTTGAGTATTCATTTTCTGCAACTCTTATATCCCATAGTTCAGCTTCCTTGGTTAATTGCAGCTGGTCACGTAAGGTACATGTTGTTTTTTGTGCTGTGAGTCAGCATGAGTTTTAAATTCTGGACATTAACTGGAAGAACCCCCTGGGTTGTTACATTTCTCAAAGAGGCAGCAGTTGAAGGGAGGTATCAAACCATCAGGGTTAGGGAACTTAAAAAACATAAAACCCTTTCCTTTTTGGGCCACACAGGCCCTTTTCTTAGAAACATTAACCTCCTGCTGGATGTATTGGCTTGGTACAGAATTTAAACTTCTGTCTTTCCTGTCTGCAAACTCATTATTTCTACCTTATATCTTTCCCTTCCTTTTAGACTTTCTATATTTCTTAATACTAGCTCTTATCCCATTACAATGCACATGCTTCATCTGTGCTCTTCTTATGCATGGAGCTAAAGGTTTCTCTGTTGTAAGTGAGAGGCATGTTTAGTTCCTACTTTTCCCTTCATTATATTCTTTATTGTGAACTATACTGAGGCATGGTGGTATGGTAATGTTTTTGTTTAATTTATTATGAGCCTGGCTGTGGTGGGATTTTTTTTGTATGGGGAGGGAGAGTGGCTTACCATAAGCAGTTTGATATTGGTTTTAGATTGGTGTGATGTGGGAGTAACTCTGAAGTCAGTGGAAGAATCTATTCCAGCATCATTTCTCAGAATATACATTGGGAGCTGCTCTTGCATCCCACCTGCCTTCCCCTGTATCAGAGGGTTGGAGGAATGAGCGGGTCCTACTATTTTGCGTTGCATCATTCACTACATTGCTTGTAATGTAGAATCATAGAAGGGGGTTCTTCCAGTTTGTCCAGAATTTAAAACTCATGCTGACTCACAGCACAAAAAGCAACATGTACCTTACGTGACCAGCTGCAATTAACCAAGGAAGCTGATCTATGGGATATAAAAGAGTTGCAGAAAATGAATACTCAAGAGTTTAAAAAGTATTTGGAAATAAATTAGTTGCATACATTTGAATAATGAATATAAAAACAATCACTAGAAACAAGTAGAGGCTTGGAGGTGACCTTGAGGTGGGAGCAAGTATTCCTGGACCATCTCTGATAGTTCTCTCTCCTGTTTTTAGAAGTTATTGTCTCATGGATTGTACCATCTCTTTATGCAACCTATTCCAGTGCTTACCTATCTTTAGAATGGAACGATTTTCCTCATAAGTAACCTAACGCTTCTTTGCTGCACATTAAGCTAATTACTAATTTTTATGCCCTGAATAGACATGGGGAACCAACCACTAATTGTGAACTAGCTGATAATGGTAATAGTCAGAGACAGGTCTATTTGTTGCGCTCAGAGAAACATGGGCCTTGGCCCACCAGGAAAGACTATGAGCACCCCATAAAAGGGAGGCTACTGAGAATATAACAACTGATTTCTGGGAACAAATAAGAAGACAGGAATGGGAGTGAGGGTTTACAGATTAAGAACAAAATACTGAGAATGGGACATTGAGCAGTGGTCAGAGACAGGATACCAGACTGTGGGTATTCCTTTGTTCTCAATTACTGTCTTAAAAATCCAGCTCTTCTGGGCTAAGTACAGACAGTCAAAAAGCCTGAGGCTGAATGATTTGGTCTTTGCAGGTTAGTCTAAACTGCAGAGATTAAATTGAAACAGAAGTGAATCAGACATTCAGGAAATGCAACCACATGCCTGCAGTCGCTCAGGCCAGAATTTTGGGGGGCTAGAGCATAGCTCTCTGGCATGTCCAGTATGGGCAGTGTGTTTTGCTTCCTCTTCCTGCTGCCTCTCTCGGATTTTTAGTCCAAAATCACACCAGTAGGACTCTGGAGGGTTACTCATCACTTCCTCTTCCTGCTTCCAGGTGCCTCTGGGATTTGTAGTCCACAGCTGCAGCCCGCAGTAAGTTTGAGCGGGGAAAGAGGTGTTTAACCCCCACCCCTCCCTGGCCCCAGCCCCCAGCTGGGGTTTGCTTGGCCCCCTTGCAGACTGGGCTTGTTCCTCCCCCCCCCCTTGCCTTGATAGCCAGCCCTCATTGTTCCAGCTAGGAAGCAAAGGGGCAGGGCCAGCCCTGCTCTCCAGAGAAGACGGCACAGCACAGCCAGCTCAGGGCTGCAAAACATGTTGGGGTGCTGAGGGACTGTGATTTAACTTGAACCAGGAAAAGGTCTGGGACAGAAGTTGCATAAAGTGGTTTGACCCAAATCAGTTAAGTCTGATACTGCTTTAAACCAGATTTGTCTTAAACCAGTTTCAGCCATTTTGAAACCGGTATATGTGCACAGAGCTTCTGTTCTGTTACAGGTTTAAATGAGTTTCTGATCACTTAAATCGGTTTATATGTAACTTCTGGCTCTAGCCCTAGTGACAATATGAATGGCTGCAGACTAGCAAACTTTGGGTCAGAAGAGAGGAGAAAACTACTAATTATAAGGCCTCTTAATATGTCTTGCATATTTAGGAATAAACATAACACCTATCCATACTGCCACTGAAGCTAATGGAAAGCTATATATGTTGTTAAATTGAGCTGAATCCATATCAGTCAGATACTGATTTCTCTGCCAGTAGTATAAACTAGAAGTAAATCTTTTTTATGTCAGAGGAGCTATTCTTGATTTAGATGCACATAACAAATCATGGTTTGGTCCTCGCTTTGCAGTAAAAAAAAGTACAGATCCATCTGGATAAGAAATTTGTGTGTGGATGGTAAACCACATTAGAAGCTGAGAATCCCAGCTGATGTCTCCTCTGTGTCAGTCCAAGACATGGTATGTATGGCTAACTCAGCTGGTGTCAACCATTCTGAAACTGATCCTTTGATAGCTGCCTTATTCCTTTCTTTTTTTAAAGTTGTCAGATTGTAACATAATTCAGGTGCATACTACTTGTTTTTAAATCCTGTTTTAAATCCTCTAAACTTCAATATTCCATTGACCTTGTCAGTCATTTGCTGTGTTGAGCACAGCAAGCCTTGTACAATAAGAATTCCCCTTCCTTTGGAAGTATTTAATGTTTTGTCGTCTTTTCAGTCCAATTCACAAAATGGTTTCCTAAAAAAAAATAGTTGTTTCCACTGTAGTGACATTAGGTTTATTGTTTGCAGGTAACTCTAGGGGAGATGGGCCACACATTTTCAAGATGTCCCAGAAATCAGAAGATAATTCATACTAGTAGAATATACATTCTGCCATTGTACTACAAAACTATTAAATAAAACTGTCCCTCAAGGCAAAACATTTCATTCATTATGCTTTGAATGAGTAACTTGTTTATTAAGATGAACCAAGTGGCTAAATCTAGATTGGACTGCAGGCAAGAAAAATTGATTTATTACAGTCCTTTGGTACTTGCTTGTTATGTTCAGTGGAGTTAGCCTTAGTTTTAAATTAAAAAGAATTCATTTATTTAGATAGGAGGGTTTTCTCTTGGTAACAACTGTAATCATGCTTTGGAACAGGCATTGCAGTAATGTACCCTTTTGCACTTATACATAAGTGGAGTATAGTATAATGAGAGAAGTCTTCCATCAGATTTTGACATTTGGGACACATCTAGACGAGCCTGCATGTACTTGCAGCGTCTCAAACCCCTTTGAGACGCTGCAAGAGGCATGTGCAGGAACGAGAAAATGTTCCCCGTGCTGCAAACGTGCAGCGTGGGGGCAAAATTAGACCCCTGGGTATCTAGGCATCAAAATAACCCTCACAGAAAAAAAGCAGGGCAGGGCAACCAGAGGCTGGGTCCTCCAGAGAGACACTTTTGCTGCCAAAGCATTTCTATGGTTAGCCCTTGCCCTGGTGCTGAAGCATGCTGCCTGCCCATGCAGGGCAGGCAGTGTGCCAGGAGCAGGGAGCTGGACTCAGGCTCCACTGCCAGTAAGTAAGGGGTTGGGGGGCTGGAGGAGGGGGACCATGGAGGGGAACCCCACTGGCCCTGCCTGCTCCCCCAGCCCCCCCC
>NW_017729034.1:41506574-41506910 GCF_001723915.1 Gavialis gangeticus | reverse complement strand
AACGGGGGATGGGGCCAGGCGGGGCAGCAATCCAGGGAGCTGGGGGAGCAAGCAGGGGTGGGGTGGGGCATGTGGGCCCTGTGGGGGGGCTGTGGCCCGTGTGGAGGGCAGCAAAATAAATATTCATGAATTCATGAAACATGTATTTAGAGTTCACTTTATTATTATGATAGAGAGACTGGTAGTCTTCCAAATTTGCTTTAACCCTGTAGATATATCAATAAAACATTGCCCAACTGATGGCTGTCTCTTTGTCTCACTCTTTCTCTTTATAGTGGTCTTTTGTTTTAATGGTGGAGGAACATGGATTTTGGGGTATTTTACAGAGTGACTTTG
>NW_017729034.1:41506296-41506525 GCF_001723915.1 Gavialis gangeticus | reverse complement strand
CTGCCTGCTCAGAGCTGGCACCTTGGACCCAGCTTGCTGTGGCTGACCTTCTGGCCAGTTGGGGCCAGGAGGACATGCTTTGACAGTTCAAAGCAGGCCACCACACCCAGAACATCTTCTGGGCAGTAGCTGCCCAGCTGGCCAGGCAGGGGCACGCATGCCAGTAGTGCCGCACAAAGGCCAGCGCTGCAGCCACAGTCCACTGGCAGCTGGCTCAGAGGGGCAGATG
>NW_017729034.1:41492429-41496116 GCF_001723915.1 Gavialis gangeticus | reverse complement strand
TTACTGGCTGTGCAGTCCTCATCTGGGTCTAGCAGGTATGCAGCAGGTCAGAGCTAGGCAGCAGCCGCCACTGCCAGACTGCTACAGTTGTTAGAGGGTGCAGGGAACTCTCAGGGCTGCTGTAGCAGTCCAGCTGGCACAAGGGGTAATGTCTCCACGTACCAATTGGCTGGGCCCAGAAGCTCTTGAGAGCGACTAGCCCTGAGCTACTTGCCAGGACAGTTTTTTGTAGTGATGGGGCCAGGAGAGGGCAGCTTTTTATACTGCTGGGGACAGCACAGGTGCTGGCCCTGGGCTCTAGCTCTCCCTAGCTGCAGATTTGGGAGGAGCCAGGCAGGGTTATTTTGCCCCAAGTTGCACAACTTGCTCCATAACAAAGTTCATGTCCGAGCATGTGCACTGAGGCAAGAAGCCCTGGCTCAAATTTGCACCGCTTCTGTTTGAGGTGCTGCAGGTGCATGTGCTTGCATGCGTGGGCGCGCTCCTGATGTACACACTGCCCCCCCAGTCCTTACTGCAATTCTTATCTAAGTTCAAATGAAAAAATACTAGTATTTCTAGCCAGATACTACAACACTACTTAGTTTCTTCTGGAAAGCTCTTTAGGGCAGGACCATATATTTCTCTGTGTTTGTGCGCAGCTCTGTTCAGTGTGCCTCCAATTCTGATCAGGGCCTCTGGGAACTACTGCAGTTGAAATGTGTTGCAATGTAGAAGGGTTTTTTTGTTTTTCTAAATCAAGCAAGATGCTTAAGGGCATTGGAATGTGTTACATATTCATTAGTATGTGTGCACTGATATTATCTGTCTGTGCTTATGTGACAGCAGAGGCATGCTTTTGGAGTAGAAATGTACACTTCTCAGCAGGGAGGCAATTCTGATCATCTGGTCAATATGGACTCTCACTAGAAGATGTCCTGGCTGCTTTGCTTTGGAAATGAAGTGTGCGTGCGTGCGTGTGTGCGTGTGTGTGTCGGGGAGGAGGGCTGTACATACCAATAGAAAAATCTCTCCCATAAGGCACAAAGCTATTTGCAAAAATAAGGGGTTTAGGCTTGTGCTTGGAAATGTATGGGGGTAGAGGGAAAGTTCCATATTGTCTGTTATATCTATGAGGGATCTTGGTCTGGGAGAGGAGGAGAACTATGAGAGACAATACACACACAATAATTAACAATAGCAATAAAAAAAAAAAAAAGACCATATGGATTAACCTTGTGTAGTACTGTATTCAGTCATCTGGGGTGGATATGTGGTGCTAATTAAGCTTAAAACTGCAAATAATTATATAAATTAGATGGCTGGCAGAAAACAGTTTTGATTCTAAGCTTTGCAGGTTTTTGTTACATCATCAAAAAAGTCAGTGGAGAAAGAAACTGATGTATTAAAGTCTTTCGGGAGAAGGTTTAAAGGAAAATGAGCAGTAAGTGGGTGCAGCTCTTATCACAGTGAGACTGCTCCTGTTTTTCCATTGTATGCAGAGGCCTTTGGATTGGGCCCGTTCATCAGTGCACCTGGGATCTGAACCTTATATCTAAGTCTCTTCAAGTAGTGATTGGCAGCTTTTCAGAGCAGTGAGCTGGAAAAACCTGGCCCAGGCAAGCCAACCCTCTGGAAGAGGCAGCAGTGGTGTGTCCTTGCCAATGCTTCTCCCCACCCCCTGGCTGTGGTGTGGGTGCAACTCCTCATTGCTTGGCCCTGGTGCTAATGCAGGTACAGTGAAGTTTCCATAATGCTGCTAAAGCCCTACAATGTCAACATGCTGCTGAAGCTGCCTCAGCCCCAGCCCCTGGCTATGTTACCAACCCCTGCTGAAGTTGGGAGGAATTTGGATTTGATCCCAGAGGGAGCTAAATCTTGACTATTTCAGTTCCAGGTCACACAAATTACCACTGCAGTTGTGTTCGGCTTGAATGACCAGTGGTCTCAATGCTCATGTTTTAGAAGACGGACTGATCACCAGTTGAGATCAGGGAAAAATCCCCTCATAATTTATTGCACAATGAGCTGCACTATGGGAGTTTTACAACTTCCTCAGAAGCATTAGTCACTTAGAAAGGGAATACAAGACTAGATGGACCATTGTTCTGGTACAGCATTTTCTGTCTGGTTTTAATTATTTAAAGCTATATTTTAACTAGTTCCTAGCTGCAGTTCATATCAGGTATATGACAGAAAATGTACTCAGTAATGGATGTGTCAGTTGGCATGTTGCCAAATTTGTTAGTGCATGGGATTTGAAAGGGCATTTAAGCAGGGAAGGAATTAATAAGAAGCATTAATACTGGGATATACATATTTATGTTTGAGATGCTAGTAAAATAGGGATTCGTCATGTATGGATATGGATTTATTTTCCCTTCTGCATAGTTGGCTATCCCACTCTTCTCCAGAACAGGGCCTGCATCTTCTTTCCATGAACTTAATACAGTGGTCTGCAACCTTTTTAAGCAGGAGATCACCTTTGGCATTTAAAAGCAACCCAAGTGCTACTGTGTGCCCCTTCCCAGCAGGTAAGTCTGTGGGGAGGAAAGGCAGGGGGCAGATTGAGGCAGAGGGAGAAAACATTTCTTGGGGGCACACCTCCCCAGCAGGTAAGTCCTACCTGGCTGGGGTTCCACTCAACTTACCCCTGCTCCTGCCTCTGCAGCACTGTGCCTCACCATGGGGACCTCGATTTAGCCCCCCGCCCTTTCCCTCCCCCATGGACTGACCTGTTGGCCTGGGGCGCACGCGTGCATGCATGCAGGCACTCAGCCCTCCACCCCAGCCTTGGATCAAATCCAGGAGGCTCTGAGATCTACTGCAAGAGGCTCCAAGATCTACGAGTGGATTGAGATCCACTGGTTGGTGACCACTCACTTAATAAATAGAAAGCCTCTATTTAACTGACAGTTACTAGATACCTTTGCTTCCCTGAAACCCCTGTTGTTAAGAGGAGGAGCTAAAATCTTTTGGTATGTTTTCTGGGGGGGCTGGTGTGGGAAGGGCAAAACACAGTCCCTGCTGGAAGAATATAATGGGAAACCAGAAATTCTGCAAGTAGAACCAGTCAGTTTTATTCCCTCTGGACATCTCTCTCAGATTTTTATCCTGGTAGAGAATGATTTGGTCAATAGTTTCTGCCCAGAACTGACTTAGACAAAACTACCATGGACTGAAGTGAAAACAGAAGTAAGCACTGGGTAGACACCAGAATGTGGCCCATCATTAGAAATCTTAGGCTCCAGTCGTGCAAGACTTAAGCATGTGCTTGATTTTTATGCACTATGACTGGTGCCAATAGAGGCTTCACAATACCTTGGGGTCTCAGTAATGTTATAGAGGCAGGATCTATAGCACAGTTTGGGTCTGATAAATGGCACCTACACTGCAGGAAGTTATGCCACATTCTTATGTCACAGTTCTGATCCAGTGCTGTTTTAACTGAAATCCAACTATCCAAGAAAGGTCTGGATTTAATCAAGATATCATGGAAAAGGCCAACAGGGGGAAACAGGAAGCTTTCTAGGCAAGAATGCAGAATTACAGGGCAAGAATTCAGAGTAGTAAATGAAAACAGAATGATGTTTGATGTCCCTTTCTTTGTAACTGGAAGAAATGGAACCGATCAGTAGACAGGACCAAATGAATGCAGGGCATTAATCAAATAATGGAATTTTTCATTAAAAATGAATAAAACATTGT
>NW_017729034.1:41478305-41487429 GCF_001723915.1 Gavialis gangeticus | reverse complement strand
TATTCATTAGTTAGCAACCCCTCCCCAACTTAATAAAAAGACAAGTTTTAAGCTCAAAAAGTGGAGTAGTGGGGGAGTGAATGTGTGTGTGTGTTTCTGGAGCCATGGTCTTTCCTTGTCTGGTTTGGATTACTGCCAGCCACTAGGGGGTACAATGCTGTGGGAGGAGAGAAGAGGTAGGTACACTGATTTATTTAGTTGTTAATTCAAGGGGTTTGTAAGCTTTTGAATGGTAAGCAATCAGCCCAGCAGGGGAGTCCCTCTGCTGTGTCTTGTGATGTGTGCTTGCTATTAAGTGTTTATAACAGAATAAAAGCATGTTGTGTTAAAACATTGTGTACTTAACAAGCTGCATGCCTCTTAGCCAATCTAATAGACATCCTATGTTTGGAGGGAGACTATAAGAGATCAGTACAGCCTTTCTTTCCTTTGTATAATACAGTGACTGTTAGTCTTGTGACTTCCAGAAGTCTTGTGAAATAACTGAAAAACCCAGACCCATGCATCCGATAGGTTTACTTAAAAATTAGATAAGTGGTTGAGAGAGAGAGAGAGCAATGTGAAATTTTACATCATGCTTCTCATTATGCCTAACTCATGTTTGCATTATTGATTTCTCACGTAGATGATGCACCACACTCACAAATCCAGAAAGTAAACTGATTTTTATGGAGTTCCATGGTGCCATAGCTAGACTGGTATCAGTGCCTGAACTAGCCAATTTACAGGAGCTCAGACATGACTACAGATTAGATATACCCAGTTATGCAGTTGTCCAACTTCTTATTCTCTCTTCTTACTACCGTTTCACAGCTAATCCCTCTTATTTCCCCTTTTCCTTCAATCTGCTCTCTCATGCCTTTCCTCTTCTCTCTGTGTGGACTTGACTCTACTTTTAGTAGAGGTTTGGCCTGGGTGGGGAGTGTTTCCAGGAGGGTTCGCAGGGAGGCAGCAAGCAACAGATCGTTATTCACTAATGGCTTGCCCCAAGGGCTGGTTGTTATATATAAGTACTCAAATTTCTGAAGAAAGAAATTAAGTTACCATAGATCCAATGGTTCTCAACATTTTTGGACTCCAGGCACCCCTCCATAACTTTTCTGAACAGAGTGGCACCCCATCTCAAAAACTAATTTATATATTCCAGTGCTTGCTGTCTCACACAGGGGCTGGGCAGAGGTGAACATGTGGCCCATGATGCCCTTAAAGGGATTTTGTGGCTCTCCAGTTGAGACTCATTCAACCATAAACCCTTTTTTAAGGCACTAGAATAGGTTAAATTGCACTCTTTTGTCCTTTGCATCGCTAATCAGGTTAATTCCTGTAGTGATCTGAGGCCAGAAATGCTGAATTATTTCCCACTTAAACTTGGTGGTTCAGAGACAGTGCTGTGCACTCCCAAGCAGTTTTCTTGGCTGCAAGATTGATGTCTGGGATGCTGGAGAAGCATGGAGGCAGGAGGGATCCTTCTGGGGATAGTAAAGTGACCTTTCTACAAAAGGGAGCTGCCCATGTGTAGCCTAGTACCACCTCTTACCTGCCTACCAGCATTTGTACCTAGAATTGGTTTAAAAAATACTCAGCTGTAGATCACTGATTTCCACAACAATGAGAAAATTGACCCTAAAAAGATTGTCTGTTCCTTGGCAACCCTTTCCGTGGAGAAATGTCTGTGTTAGAAGGTTTCAGTGTCGGGACTTTTGCCGGCTTACTTCTCAGCATGCCCTGGCTGGCGCATGGCTTGTGGCTGTATGTCACCTGAGTGCTGATGTCGTTCACAGGCATGTCCTTTTTTTGGCAACAGAAAGGCAGAATTTTGCTACCTTACATCAAGTTTGTATATGGCTGTATGTGAACATGTGGCTACAGAAATCAGCTACTGTTGGCAAAACTTGGTGGGATAGACGAGACCTGGGTGCTTATGCAGGGATCCTTGGTTATAGGTCTAGCTAATCAGCGGCAGGCATTTATTTAGAGCAAAGCCATATGTAGACAACCTTCCTGCCCAGCCTGGGACCACTTCTGAGAAACAAGCTTTACTTACTTGGTCCTGCTTCACGTGCACCCCAGTCTGGTAAATAAGCATTGTAGATTGCTTAAAGTGGTTCTGAGCACATACCTCAGCACCACTTTCTGTTTCAGGAGAGCCTGAGAACAGTGCTGGGGTTTGTGTCCAGGACCCTTCAAAGCTATATAATAGCTTATAATAGCCTAATTTTTGAGTGCCTGGGGTTTGTTTCTCTTGGGTGGTTGTGGGTTCAGAAGGCAGGCCATGTAGACCTGGCCTTCTCACTGAAGTATCCAAGTATTTTCCAGTGCCTTAGGTAGAATGTGCAAGTTCTTTTCCCATCATTTCCTCAGGAGAAAATGATGTGTAGTAGGGTTACCATATTTCCAGTTTCAAAAAAGAGGATACTTGTTGGTGGGGCGAGTGGTAATATGATTGTGGGGGGAGTAGGGGGGCAATGATATGCCCTTGCACTGCCTGTGCCCTGCACTCTCTACCCACAGACCCCCACCCCCAGTGCCCCTTACACCCAAGCCACAGCCTCCCAGCTATGCCAGTGTCCTTCACTCCTGACCCGCAGCCCCCTGCCCTCCCCCCAGCCCTGCCAGTGCCCTTCACTCCCAACCTGCAACCCCCTGCTCCCCCCAGCCCTGCAGTGTCTCCCAGCTGCCCTGCCTTTGTGAGCACAGGCACTGGCCCTGGTGCCACCAGCCTGGCCATGCAGCTTCATGCTGCCCCCAAAGTGCCCCCTCTGCCCCCTTCCTCCACTGAAGGGGCAGGCACCCACTCCCCTCACACTCATCCCCTCCATACACCCCTACCACACACACAGTCCCCAAGCCGTGGCTCTCCAACCTCTGCCCCCTGTAGACTTAGCTGCATCCAGCTGCCGGGGCTGCTCCTACCATCCTGCAACTCTGCAACCCTGCAGACACACATGATGCCCCCTGCTTCCAGTCACTCTCCCCCTGCTTCCCCTAGCCCCAAGCAGCTCCTTGCTAGGGCAATCCAGGAAGTGCTGAGAAAATCTTTGATGCTGAGTAGAGCAAAATCCTGGACATCTGTCAATATTTTAAAAAAAGCACCCAGACAGAGATGGGAGGACTGAAAAAGAGAACGTGTCCAGGAAAACCCAGACATGTGGTAACCCTAGTGTATAGACCCCAGGCATTTTTTTCTTGACTATACAGATAAAGTAGGTGGAAATGCATGTTACACTAGAAGCAGAAGGTAGTGATGTTTGTAAAGACCATTTGTTCCTGTAGGATTTCATTCTATGGCTCTGACTGATTCCTGTGCAGGAAGAGTTACCTTTGTAGTAGGAAATCTCTTAGCTTTGCTGGAGAAATAGAATTGTCAGCCACGATCTTCATCCTGTGGCTTTGGGTGATCTGTTGGAAACAGTATCCAGGGCACTGAATGTCTTGAGGGTAAAAATGAAAACCTTGAACCTTACTTGATGTTCTGTGGGAATATTGGATAGTAGAATCCCCTGCATTTTGGTTTGCATAGGGTTTAGCATTTCTGAATTAAAACCAAAACCCTTTTTCTTTCGATAATGTTTAATGTTTTTCAGGCAGTATAAGTCATGGTACAATCTACAGTGCCTCAAATGAGGTTAGGAATGCATGTCAGCAAATATTGAGAGATACTGTAGCCTGATTATACTAATGTTCTTCCTCTCTCGTGTAGAGGTAGGCACTGGTTTGTTTGCCTTCTGGTGCAGCAGTTCAGGTTAGTTTTATATAAAACATTTGAGAGTTAGAGGCTATATCCTGATAAAGAATCACTGTAAAACTTTTTTTTTTAATACACAGCAGGGAGTCTGTTCTTAATCATGGTGGTGGTGCTGCTGCTTCCTTACAGCAGATGCAGGTTTGATTTTCCTCTTAAACCAGGGGAACATCAGGCACTCTTGTGAAGTGCCTCCTTGCTGCTTCTGGTGTAAGTGCGATGAAAGTCAGGTCCTATAGCTTCTGAAAAGTCAGTTTTGTTTTCTGATTTTGAGCTGTGTGAAACCTGTTTCTCTTTAAAATGAGAAATGTAGGGGAACTCTGATTTCCCTGCCCTTTTGATTTCTGTCTAGCACCCTCCTCCCCCCCATCTTTATCATGTGAATATATTTTCTTTCAAGGCCAATTTATAACCTCATAGTATTTGCTGTACATTACGAATTTATGTGGTGGCCTCAGAAAAATGCATTGTACAGAACAGTAAGATGCTCAGTTCTACCAAGATTATAAGAAAGAATTGTCTTCCTTTAGAGACTTTGTGTGTCTGTCAGGGCTAAGTGAACATTTTATAAAATTAAGAAGAAAAGTCCAGTTTCAGTACAGTTTTGCAAACAGCGGGCAGTAAACCTGCTTTTCTTTTTATCTGTAGCATTAGAAATACCTTTTACAAATCACTGGTGCCAGTCATTTCCCTGCACTTCTTAACCTCTGGAGAGGCTATTACTAAAACGTCTGCTGAAAAGAATGGCAGCAGCTGTTAAAGTACCTTTTTCTTACAGGTAAATGAATGTTTACCTGCAAGAAAGAAAATCTAGCATTTCTCTGCCAGAAGAGCCTTGGACATAAACTGCAAGGATTGTGAACTGTGCCACTGATCCCTGAAATAGTTCCAGATCAAGGTCTAATGTATTGAACACTGCCATACTGTATTTAAACAATAGTATTTGTGTTGGAGCAAGATCAAAGCACTTTCTTTTTTAAATGGCTAAAGAATGAACAGGTCAATGACTGGAGATTAAAATTTCATTTTAGTCATTAAATGTCTACGTGATTAGCAATGGGCCTCTGGCCAAGCTCCACCTGTTCTCTAGGACCTATAGACTCTGGCACTGAGCTTTCTGGATAGAAACAAACCATGTTGAGTAAACATAACTGTAGGAATTCATTTATGTAGAAAAATATATGTTCAAAAATAACCAAGGGTCCTTGTATGAATCCTACTGTTAATCTTTTGCTGTGCTGGGAACTGGCCACTTACTCCTGCTCTTTGTTTCATTTCTTAGCAAAGCTACATACCCATAACAGTATCATATCTTTCACCCCCATGAATACCATCTTAGTTTTTTTTTGAAACACCAAATAAAGTTTGTCCAACAAGTTTTCATTGATTAGTTGTTTTGCTTGCGTGCCAAAGAACTCTTAAGGCATGATTTTTCTTTTCTGTGAGCTATGCTACTTGGCTCCTGACTGGTTATGTTAGCATGTTCTGCTCTGCTAGCTAAACTGTTCTGTTTCTGTTGCTAATTAAGGTAATTCCATACTTTCTCTCTTTCTTTTGTGTATTCATGGGTCATTGCAAACTAGAATTTTTTTTTCCTTTGGAACCTTGCCTTTGTGAGCCCCCTGGAACAACAAAATCTGTGGCTGCTTCTCAATACCTGTCGATTTAGTTTCTCACCAAGTCAGTTTTAGAATCGGGAGTAGAACCCAAGGCAGTGTCTTAGCCTCTCACTTCTGGGTGTCTTTCTGTGTCCCACCTGTAAAATGTCAATAGCAGTAATAACTGGGATAGATCAAATCACACAGTGTTGAGACTGTGCATAAGTCTTCCTCAAAGCCAAAGTCATCCCCCGCTCCCTCAGCTTCTTCTTAGGGTCAGCTTCATAGTACTTTTTTTAATTAAGTAAAGCAAAACAAAAAACTGAGCTAACCAAACCTAGTAATAGGCTAGTTACTCCTTTTTAAGGAGAGATTTCTTAGTCTTGTAGAAAATTAGTGTTATAGTTTTTGTTTTTTGTTTTTTGTTTTTTTTTTCCCCCAGCAAGTCTTTCTTAGTATCACAAACTGTCCTCCTGGGAACTATATGCCCTAGCGACTACTCAGCACTTTGTGAGGGAAGAGAGGGGAAGGTGAGTTGCTTGTCATGCAACTGCCCATCATACAATTGAAACTTTAGTTTGGGGCATAAAAAGGAATTAGTGGTTGGACTTCTCAAGGTGCCTCTTTTGAGAGACCACTTTTCCTCCTTCAGTGAGTGACTCTATGCTCCATCAAGGGGTATGTTTCCAGAGGCAAAATCTGGAATGTAGTAGTATCCCACAGGATTGTCCTACCATCTTTCAAAGAGCAGAAATACTTTGCAATCATATAACACACTTCCTTTCACAGCTGTTAGAGTCCTCTACTAAGATGGTTGAATGTTACTAGCAAATATATGAAAAGCTCATAACAGAAGTGTCTGAAAGATGGGTTTTTAGTACCCTGGTCTTTTGGTCAGACAGTTTTTATTTTTTAGTCAACCAGGTTTTATTTTTGTTTATTTGGCAGAAAGGAGAGGACTGAGTGTTTTAAAGACTGCCATAACTCATGTTTGCTAGCTTGTGATCCAGTGGGAAATGCCACTGATAGAACTATTTCCTGGCTTGAGCAGTCAGAGCTTGGAACAAGTCCTGGAGATAAATTAGACTTCCTGAAGAGAAGTGTAAGGATTTGAGGGCCAGTTTGCGTGGCAAACCATGAAATACCTGGATCCACTTTTTTAATTTAGTTTACTCACACTTGTTCAAAGAAGTTTGCCAGACTTTGGCACACCCTACATGGAAAAAAAGAGCTAGCAAATTATAAACTTGGCCAATGATAACCCATAAAATATTCATAGTTTTTTATGTAGAATTAGGGCTTGTATCCTTCCTTTGTGGGAGCCACTAGGGAGTGAGATGAGAACATCTCGGAACAGGCTAGAAGTTCCATCTGGCTAAGTAAATTAGTGTCAAAGGACCCTGCAGGAGGAGAGACAGACTTGCACATAAGGGTAGTCTGTGCAGTGGGTGACTACGCATATTGTTTGGTCTATCTAGCTGAACAAAAAACTATATCAGGTTGAAGAAGGTTGACTACCTAGCTGAAACTAAAAGGGCAAGGTCATTATGTTTTTAATATATGAATTAAGAAAAATTGAGGGTGTAATTACTAAGGAAAAAGAATTGGTCTCAAGGTATGATTTGAAGAGAGAAGCTCAGGCTGTTAACTCTATTTATGACTTTTGAACCAAGTGCCCAAGTACATGATGGCATGGGATCCCTTTCACCCCTCAAGACAATAATAAAAGATCAGGTGGTGTAAAATCTTTGGAAGATGTGTTCCTTTATCAGTTTTCTTCTTTTATATGGAAACTTCAGCTATGTATTGCAGACCTTTTCAAAATTGCTGACACTCATTTTTATTTTAAGCAAATAGCAGGTTGGTACATGGAATACAAATAATTATGTGAAAATTTCAAATGCGTCTAAGAAAAAGCTAAGTTCAGTTTTGAGCCTACCAGCAATGGCTTTCACCATTTTAACTATAGGCTATCACAAATGTAGAAATGAAGGTAAAATTATATGAATTCCTATGCTATCTTTGTTGAGATTCAAGCATCAGGGTTGTTTCTGAAATGGGATGAAGGTTTCACAGATTTCACAGACATTAGGGCTGGAAGAGACCTTGGAAGATCGAGTCCAGCCCCCTCCCCAGGGGCAAGAAGTCAGCTGGGGTCATAGGATCCCAGCAAGATAAACATCCAATTTTTTCTTGAAGGCATTCAGAGTAAGTGCTTGAACCACCTCCGACGGCAGGCTATTCCAGACTTTGGGGGCTTGGACAGTAAAGAAATTCTTCCTTATGTCCAGCCTGAAACGGTCTTGCAGGAGTTTATAGCCGTTTGACCTTGCCATCCCTTGGGGGGCTCTGGTGAACACCCCTGATAAACTTAGATCCTGGTGAACACCCCATCAGATCGCCCCTGAGCCTGTACTTTTCCAGGCTAAAGAGTCCCATAGCTCTCAGCTGTTGTCGTAAGGTCTGTTTTCCTGACTTCTGATCATGCACGTGGCTCTTCTCTGGACTCTCTCAAGCTTCTCCACATCCTTTTTGAATTGTGGAGCCCCAAATTGGACGCAATACTCTAGCTGCGGCCTCAGCAAGGCCGAGTACAAGGGGAGAATGACGTCCCGGGATTTGCTTGAGAAGCATCTATGGATGCAAGCCAGCATTTTGCTCGCTTTACTAGCCACAGCATCACATTGAAGGCTCATAGGCGTCATGATTGACCACAAGATGAACAAGTCCCTTTCATCCATAGTGCTAGCCAGCGTAGCACTGCCGAGTTTATAAAGATGCTGCAGATTTTTCCTCCCAAGGTGGAGAACCTTGCATTTTTTGGCGTTAAACACCATTGGGTTCTTGTCCGCCCATTTCCCAAGCCTGTCCAGGTCAGCCTGGATCGCCCTCCTGTCCTCAGGTGTGGATGCTTTACCCCAGAGTTTGGTATCATCAGCAACTTGACCAGTCTGTTTCTGACTCCAATGTCCACATCATTAACGAAGATGTTGAATAATATGGGTCCAAGGACAGAGCCTTGGGGGACCCCACTGGTCACAGGACACCATGATGAGTGACTTCCATCAATTACTACCCTCTGGGTCCAACCACGGAGCCAATTTCCCATACGGTTCCCTAGGTATCTGGGATATATAGCACAATAAGTCTTGTGTTATGATGAGCATTGTACAAAGTATTCTAAGTATCATGCTAGAGAAAAACATCTCAGGGTAGTATGGAAAACACAGCAGAACATGAAACAATTGTACTAACTGGTGCTAACCTTGTTATGTAATGAAAACATGCAGTTGAGCTGTAACTGTACTACGTACAACAGTTTAGTTTTTTTGTACAGCTATCAGGGCACACAGAGGCAACAGGTACAGTATAGCAACTATGCTTATTTTCCCTTCCCCTTTTTAAAGGGGTTAAAAGCCACCTGTGTCGATCCCCAGTGCATTTTGAAGCACTTTGTTACCTTTCTAAATTTTCTTATTGTTTTTTTCCAAGCTCTCACAAATAGTAAGATGTTTCTTGATCAAAAAAATGCTTTTTTTAATAGAACTTCAGGAGAAGGGAAGAAACTGCTTTGCCGAAAGAAAAAAAGACAGTGTCTCCCTATGCCTGATGAAGGGTTTTGTGCCTGAAAGCTTGCAAAGAACTTTTTTGCAACTTTTGCATGGTTTCATAGTTTCATAGTTAGTAAGGTCGGAAGGGACCTGAGCAGATCATCAAGTCTGACCCCCTGCCATGGCAGGAAAGAGTACTGGGGTCAAACAACCCCAGCAAGGTGTTCGTCTAG
>NW_017729034.1:41462087-41478151 GCF_001723915.1 Gavialis gangeticus | reverse complement strand
TGACCGTGAAGTAGCGCCTCCTGATATCTAGCCTAAATTTACCCTCTGCCAGCTTGTGACCATTATTCCTGGTCACTCCTGGTAGTGCACAAGGGAACAGGGACTCCCCCAATGCCTGCGGGTCCCCTCTGACTAGTTTGTAACAGGCCATTAGATCCCCCCTCAGCCTTCTCTTGTGGAGGCTGAACAGGTTCAGGTCCCGTAGCCTCTCCTCATAGGGCCTGCCCTGCTGCCCCCTGATCATGTGAGTGGTCCTCCTCTGGACCCTCTCCATGTTGTCCACATCCCTCTTGAAGTGTGGTGCCCAGACCTGGGCGCAGTACTCCAACTGCGGCCTGACCAGTATTTAAGTGGCCTAATAAAAGGTATCACATCTCATCAAAGAACCTTGCCTGCCTATGTCCTTAGACTAACATGGTTATATAACCAACAACCTTGCAGAAACAATGCGTATTGATGTGCAGTTGACTGGAGTGCAGTTGCTTGGGGTGTTGCTGTGTATAATTTGAAAGTAAAATCTGTAGAGACTCCAGCTGCCATGGTAGTAAAAGAATTAATTTCTAGAAAATGTTTTTTCCTAGGACATTTAGCATGTAGGGTGGGTTTTACACCTTTCTGGAGGCCCAGCACAAGGACAGCACAGTCAATGTAAAGATCAAGAGGGATTTACATGGAGTGAATGGTCCCTTCTCAGCAGTGACTTTCACCCATCATGAACGCAGGTGCATTTGTCTCCACTACTTCCCTCTGGTTGGAATGTCAGACTTAGTCAGACATTAAAGTCCACATCCATATATCTTTGTGGATCTGGTCTAAGTGATGATTGTTGTAACAGCAGGGCCTGTGCTTTAGAAACAATGTTTTGTGGTTGGGCTTGTTATGTTGCAGTACTTATTCACAGCTGGCCAACAACTATGTTGCATGTACTGTCTAAAACAGTGCTGTTCAATTTCTCAGCAGCTAGGGGGCTGCAGGCTGCACACCCAAGGGATTATGCTAGTGTGAGCCACAAACCCTTGGGTGTCCACCTAACCCCTCTGCAGCCCTTCACCATGCCAGGTGGTGACACCTACTTCAGTCCCCTGGCTCTGGGCTCCCCCTGGACAGTGCCACAGGCCTTTTAAGGTTCAGGCAGTCAGCAAAAAACAGAGGATGAGATGGGGAGCCCAGAGTCCTTCCTGCTGCTACAGCAGGAGCTGTAGCAGGGAGTGGCAGTCTATGGGAGTCTGCAGATTGCATTTTAACCTCTTGGGCTAAGTACAGACAGTCTAAAAAGCCTGAGGCAGTCTCAATTCAGTCTTTGCAGGTTAGTCTAAGCTGCAGATATTAAACTGAGAAACAACTGGACACATTTTTACTCTTGATTCAGAAAATGCAGCCACATGCCTGCAGTGGCTCAGGCCAGAAGCCGGGGGATGCTAGACACCTCTCTGGCATGTAGCCAGCGTGGGTTATGTGGTTGTTTCCTCTTCCTGTTGCCCCGGAGGTCTCTGGTATTTGCAGTCCACACTCAAAGCAGCAGGACTCTCCAGGGTTGGTCATCACTTACTCTTCCTGCTTCCAGGTGCCTCTGGGATTTATAGTCCACAGTTGCACCCAGCAGTATGCTTTAGTAAGTTTAGCAGCAGGGCAGCTCTATTCAGAGAATGTGGGTTTAACCCCCCACCCTGGACCCAGATCCTGGCTCCCTCCCTCTGGCCCCTCACCTGCCCCAACCCTTCTCTGCTAGAGCAGACAGTATAGCCCAGCCCAGGACTAGAAAGCATGCTGGGGTGCTGGGGGACTGTTATTTAACTTGAACCAGGAAGGAGTCTTGGACAGAAGTTTCATAAACTGGTTTGACCCAGATCAGTTAAGTCTGATACTGCATTCAATCAGGTTTATCTTAAACCAGTTGCAGCCATTTTGAGACTGGCTTATGTGCACTGAGCTTCTGTTCTGTTGCAGGTTTAAGCCAGTTTGCGATCACTTAAACTGGTTTATGTGTAACTTCTGTCTCTAACCTTGTAGGCTGCATGTGACCTGCAGGCCACCAGTTGGAAAGGCCTGGTCTAAGAGACTGGGGGCTATCACAAGATCAGAGAGAGGGGGTGTTATATCCAGTCATGAAGAATTAGCACCCAGAAAACTGCTGTTGTTATCGGTTCTTTTGTTTGGTTCCTGGTATTATCAGTGGAGCTTAACAGTTACATTTTAGAAGAGCAAAAAACAACCATTAAACTAGCATGGCATTTTCTCATTAGAAATTAGGGACTTTTTGAAGACCATATGATTTCAACTGATTATAGTGTGTGCAGTAGATCATGTGAGAATTTTGCATTGTAGAATACTACCCACTAGATGTAATCTGAAAATATATTATACCTACCCTTGTGGAAGACCAAAAGCCTATAACACTATTAATTATCCTAGTAACCAATAAATCTAACCATTATATCTAAAAGCTTATATTTGCTAAATTGGTGGTTCCATTATTGCTTTTATTATTGCTTTGATCATAGGTGACAAAGCTTTTCAGTTCATAGTATGTTCATCAGTACAGGCGCTCTGCGTGCAGTCTTTTTTCGGCTTCTGCTTTGATGTCTACTGTTCTATGAAGTAGCTAGTAATTTCACTGCTCTACGACTTGGACTCTAAGTTATTGTGTTTAGAATGAAATATCTGAGACTAACAGGGCTACATTGGGCCACCTAAGCTGCTCCTTCATAAATTGCCAATGCACCTGTTCTGTGAGTTCTGAATTCCTCTTTTGTGCACTCCAAACAGGTAATTGTAGGCTTAAAGTTCCCATTGATATGCACTGATTTTCATCTTTGTATCTGAACCTGGGCATATGCATGGAGGCTTCTTTGATGACTTGGCTCAGAGTAGTTATTTGACACAGTAGTTTGGCTTTGTTCTCGCAGTTCCTGGGACTGAACACAGAAACTTTCCAGCAAGGTTAGAAAAGGAAACACTCCTACCTTAAAGTTGCTTCAATGCTTGCTCCATTCCTGTGCCTGCTACATGTAGGGTGGGATTCTCTAAAATAATTTAGGACCACAATTTCCAGTGGAAGTCAGTTTTCTTTCCATTTAGGCACTTAGAAGTTCCATCTCTGACAAGTGGGCTGGGTTGGGATACGACGACAGAGAGAAATACAAGCAAACAGTTACCAACGTCTGCGTATCTAATGTGTATGCTGGAAAAGTAAAGATGTATTTACTAAAACTTCATCAGAGTAATGGAAAGGGATCCACAGAGTTCTTTTGTAGTGGCTGCAAAACATTTAACCTTGAGATCCGTATGGGAGAACGTAGGGCTAAGCTGTAGGGCTGAGGGAGACTTCAGTGACCCCTATCTTAACTCAACTGTCAACAAGACAAATTTACCCCTTTCCAAAATCTCTCTTATCATTTATCACTTCTGGTTTATTCTGAGAACTTGACAGCTCACTTTGAGTTCCCTACGAACACAGCTATGTATGATAAGGATGCATTTGTTAAATCATTATGGGGAATGAAAGCTAGAGAGATTAACTTCATGTTGGAAGCTTTTGGTTACCTTCCAAACAAAATGTCTTTCCCCCCAAAATTGTAAAAAGTCAGTTATAGTAATCAGGCCTACTTAAAATTTCCAGCAGGTCTTAAACTGGAAGGAATTACTGTCAAATTTAAATTAACCCTTTGGAAACTGTACACCCTTATACAATCTTCATCCAATATCCAGGATTGTTCCACACACAATATCCACTTGTGTTTGTCTAGTTTAGCTTTGAATGTCTGAAGTGGTGAGCTTTCTACTTTTCCCCTTGGAATTTATTTCATTACGTTTAGAGACTTTGTTTCTCATTCTGGAGGTTTTCTTATTGAAAGCAGCTCTTATTGAGTGACAATGTACTTTTTAATGCTCAAAGTTTGCCAGCCTCAGGGTTATAGCCTCTTGGTATAAAATGAGAACTAAATCTCATAAGATGGACAAGTAAGTATATTTATGTAGTGTATACGTATCTAATGTATGTTTGGTTTTATATTGGGGATTCACTTCAAATGATCTATTCAAAGCATGCAGTTGGTCTAAAAAAAGACATCACCCACAAAAATCCTTGCCTCTTGCATAGTTCCCAGACTGTTGTTTGTCCTTCGAATTTGAAGCTGACCACGACATCACTCCAACACTATTCTCAAAACTCTCATTCAGTTCAGATTTCAGTTTTACTATGGGTTGCTCCCTGGTCTTTATTCCATTTCAGTAATATATGTTATGGATATTTTATGTCCTTGTTTTAGTTGGTAAGGAGGCAACTTTCAGTTGCTTTTTCCCTACTTCCTTTTTCCATGGCCTTTTCTCCTGGCTTAAACTGGTATAAATTAGGAACAACTCCCCTGAAGTTAGTGAAGTTTTGTCACTGTAAAACCAGTGTAAGAGGAAAATCAAGGCTTTGGCTACTTACACAGAGGAACATTTTTTAACTTCATTAAAAATGGTGTAGTCTTGGCAGGCTGCCTGTCATGCACACGTGCTGTTCATTAGACACAGCAAAACAGAAGCTCAGAAACACATTCTAGAAAAAAGAAAAGAGGTGAGGTTAATAAAATATGAAAAAGAAAAGGCGGACAGCAAGAAAAAGTGATTTTAAGAGTTGGTTGTCTTCCCTCCCCCCCGCCACACAAAGGAAGAAACATGTCAGAATTAAAGTGCTGTAATTTTCCAAGCTATTGCCACAGAGATTGCATTTCATTCTCTGCCATGCATAAATTCAAGTGGAACAATTTACCTATATTGTTCATTTCACATTATCAGTCTACTTCTCTGTTTTCATGTCAGTCAGCCAGGCTGATTTCACTGTCATCTGATACTATTCTGTATTCATTTCTACTTGCTGCCAAATATTTCCTATTAAAGCCCTATATATTATAACGTAATATGTATGCCACCTATATATAAAGGCTAGATTCTATAACCTTTACTCATATTGAAGAAGCTCCATTCACTTCAGTGGATCTACTTGTATGAGTATAGGTCCTCAGCAACATAAGGGCTGCCATTAAATGAGCCTGGAGCATTCAGAATTGCAGACCCACATAAGCAGCTAGCAAAGATGTTGGGCTTGATCTTGTTTTACTTGTTTGAGCAGAGCACCCACTGAAATGTTGAAGACAAAGGGCATTTTGCATAAGTAAAGAACATGGCAATGTCTGCAAAATTCAACTTGTTTTCATGTATGATGAGAATAATTCCTTTCCAAAATGAGCTGGTCTATTTTGAAATATGTGACATGCTAGGAAACACTAGTAATCAAAAGGTATAGCAGGGTTAGGAAGCTCAGAAATGCTTGAGTTTAAAATTTAGCTCTGATAATGGGCAGATTTTAAGCTTGCATTAAATGTAATTTTTTCCCCTCTAATCATTTGTTGCTGGATATCATTGGTTAAATTAAAACACTGTAATGCCCCATGGTATTTTGTCTCAGCTTGTATCGACTGGTTAGTGATCACTGATCTATAGTAAGGGCTTACTGTCTGATAACCTGGTTGATCTATTTATACCAATGCATGTTTTCTAGATCTCAACAAACCATCAAATTATGTAGGTGTATTGAAGTGTCTCTCTGTGGCAAATCTGCATTTGCTATCAAAGATTCCGTTGCATAGGAGAAGTGCAATGTGTGCATTTGTTTAATATCTGGAAATATTGCACCTCAAAACTCTGATAAGAACAGAGCTTCTGACAGTGGTTTGCTTTAGAATTGCAAAACACATGGGGTGTTTTTTCTTAATGGTTTGCTCTGGCTTCATGAGTTACAAGGTGTATTTTGTAGGGCCCACTGTAGATTATTTTCTGTCTGGTTAAAATTACATTTAAAGAAAAAAATATTATTTCTCTTCTCAAAGAAATGAGTCTGTTGCATTGTCGTGAACTATTTCCTCATTTAAATGTTTTCTTTTACAAAGATTTTACTATATTTTTATTCCCTTACTCTGGAAGCAACATAATGATGAGCATAACCAAGAATCCTTAAATACACAGGTTTGCTGTGGCACAAGATGATTCATTAGTTGGTAGTTGCAAAGTAGGCTCCCAGAGCTCAGAAGCTAAGAATTGCACTGGCCCAGTGGATACAAATCCAAATTCCACTATTATTAGCTTCAAGTGAAGGAAACTAAGAACTAACAAATTGGGAATAACCTGTAGCAGCAAACTGGATTCATTTAGGACACCCTAGGGCTCTTCTGTCCATGAGATGTAAGCTTTCTATGTGGCTGCTCAAGACACTTTCTCTCTGGTAATGCTCTCCGCTTGTGTCCTAGAAAGGGCCATTTACAGCCAGTGAACAATTGGTATCCACAAAAAGAGATTAAAATACTGACTGTTGTTTGGCTTTTGGTAGAATTGTGTAGAGGCCCCAGGTAAATCCAAACAAGTGACTGCAAAGCCCTTATTGTGCCCAGATGGCAATAAACAGTGACAGTGTCAACAACAAGGAATTTTCCAGTGGATTTTTTTGGACCTACGTTTTCGGCTGTTTCACCCTTCTGTTTCTTCCTCTCTCTCTCTCTCTCTTTTATGCCTGTGCACAAATGTGCATACACACACACAGACACAATATGCATATTAGATCTATGTAGGAATTTTCTAACAATGTACAATGTGGTTCGTTTCATTAAAAAGGTTTCAGAAACATGTCTAGAAAATGTCACTGTTGCTGAAATCTTTTCGGTCTTTCTATTCGGAAAATTTGGTTTGGGTTGAGTCAGTCTGATTTGAAACATTTTGTTTTTGGTTTGGTCACTTTGATTTTAATTTTATCTGTCTTTGCATTTATGGGCCCTCATATAATTTGCAGTATGGGTTTATCATGCTCCCCCCATCTTCTCATGTTAGCTTGACTACATTTTCCATATTACACTGCACTTCCCTTCTGTCTGAATTATTGCTGTGTGTCAAGAGTGTCCCATAAGCAGAGAGCATAGGAACCCAGTCCAGAGAAGAGAGGCAAAAAACATTTCAAAATTTAAGGATTTCCTGTAGATGGAAATTTCAGTCTTTGATCTGCTCCTATCTATCTATCTATCTATCTATCTATCTATAATATGCATGAAGATGTGTATGGGAATTTATAAAAACCAAGATGAGGGGGATAAAAAGAAGAAAAAATGAATAAATGCAATATGTGTAATTGTGTAGGATAAACAAAAGTATTTATAAACAGATGATTTGGAAAGTTTCTATTCACGTGCCATTGTTAACTTTTAGGGTTGTTGGCTGTAGCCATCTTGTAGCCCTCTTCTCCCCCCACCCCGCTGTGCGTCACACTCCCTGCTTCTCCCCCCTGCTCTGTGTCTGGCCACTGGGGGTACACTGATCTGCATCCGGCTGCCAGGGGTACGCTGATCCAAAAAGGTTGAAAACCTCTGGTCTAAAGACACAGACAGAGAAGATTATTTGGAGAGATGGGATATCTTTTATTAGACCAACTAAATAGTAGGAAAAATTGTTCTTTTTCAAGCTATCGGGCACAAACACCCTTCTTCAGGCATATAGAGAGTCTGCTGGTGAATTGCAAGGGACAGTTGGTGAGTTTTAGAAGACATATGCTTTCTGGTAAAAACCTTTTCAGTCAGTAGTCTGTAATGCATTAATTAAAATAAGCCACTTGCAATATTTCCGTATTTCCATTTTCCAACTTTCTTCCTCCCTTCACCTTCTTTGATGAAATACAGTGTGTTCTAAAGTACAGGGAGGGGTTATCAATCAAGTTCAGTATTAGGTTACTTGCAAAAGAGAATGATTACCTTTGATGTGTAATAGCTGTGCCATGAAGATAATAGAATAAAATCCAAAAAATGTAATTTCGAAAGCTTTCATACTCAAGCCATATTTGTTTTTGCTTTGATAATCCTATCCTTATGGTCACAGAACACCTTGTTTACTCTCTTCCTTCTACTTTGTCCCTTTTGGGCTTCTTGCAGTGTAACGAGTCACCTGTCCTCGATGGTCTTTTAGGCTAAGTACAGACAGTCAAAAAACCCAAGGCTGAATTGATTTATTCTTTGCAGGTTAGTTTAAACTGCAGAGATTGAAACATTTAGCAAATAAACATACATTCACCTTTGGTTTAAGAAATGCAGCCACATGGCTGCAGTGGCTCAAGCCAGAAGCTGGGGGTGGGGGAGCACTACAGCATGCCTGCCAGTCACTGCCAAAGGGGAGGGAACAGAGAAAGCCCTCCAAAGACTTTTCCCCCCTCCCTCCTGGAGCAGAGGGGAGCATGGCCAGACCCAAGTGCATGCTCTGCCAGGGTGAGGTAGTAAAATACATAAAAGCTTAAGGCAGAATAGTTCTTTCTCAGCCATTTTGAAACTGGTTTATGTGCACTGAACATCTGTTCTGTTACAAGTTCTAACCAGTTTCTGATCACTTAAACCGGTTTGTGTAACTTCTGTCCCTAGCATTTGTGTGAGAGTCCTAGATTTCGTTCTTACTTTGAGAAGACTTAGGAATGGTTTCTGGGTCAGTGTACTGCTAAAGTTGGTTATTATATGATAACTTGGTTGTAGTAGTCCTTTCTAAAACCATATGATTCGATGAAGTACAAAAATACTACCCTTTTGCTTGGACACAAACCTAAACTGGCCCTGCTTCTTGCGATTAAAGTCAAATAGAGATATTGTGATTTTTGTAAAAATATGAAGGCTTTATATGCTCAGTTCTTCTGCCAATGAATTAAGTGAGGGTTCTGGTAGGGATTTTATGATTCACTTGTTTCTTTAAGTCGCTTTCTATTTAGCTTTTCTTCCTCAGGGTTGAAATGATGACACATTTATCTGTTGTATTAGGTGGAAGCACCGCCCCCGCCCCCTCCCCCCCGTTCAGCTCAGGGACTGCTTGGCCCACCGGCAGCTCACCTCCCTCCTGCTACCGCTGGAGAGGCAGGTAAGGATTGGGTCCAACCCTTGCATACATGCCACAGGGGTTTACTTCTTCTTAAATTGAAGCAATGTTTTTAAAAACCCACTGCTTCAGTTTAGGGAGAATTAAATCGAAGTAAACCCCCATGGGTTGTACGAGCAGCCTTGCAGAAGACCTCTCCATTCAGGGAAGCATACCTGACTCAGACAACCTTAGGGATTCTCTGTGAGCTCACTGGAGGTGAATGCAAATGATCCCTTTCAGCCAGTGGAATCACAGTTCCACCGGGTGAAATGCTTTGTGAGTAGGTGTTCACAGTTCTTCAACTATTTAAAAAAAAAAGTGCCGATGTGGTGGAAACCTTCACTGCTTGGGACAAGGTTGAAATGCCAGTCAACAGGGGTGCAAACATTTGAATGAACGCTTGCACACAGCCTCAATCAACTGAGGACATAGTAGTGCTCTCCAGTGTCCCATTGTTCCCTGCTCCCACCTCTCTTCCCCTCCAGGGAGATGCCCTGTGACTCGGACTGTGCTCTCCTGCTGCAGCCTGAGTGACAGAGCCCCTGCCCCTGACAGCTCAGGGGCTGGGAAAGCCCAGTCTTGCTTCACAGCCCAGAAGCTGTCAGACCCCCATGTGGTGCTGGTGGGGGGGGAAAGCCATCTGCCAGCGCCAGACCATGGGTTGCTCCTTTTCCCACACCTGCCATCCAGAGCCCCCTCATCCCTTCTTGCCCAGACATGGACTGCTGCCAATCCCCTTCTCAGAGGCCCCTGCCCAGCCCCCCCATTCCTGGCCCCATCTCCTGTCCCACCCACCATTCCCAGCCCCTCCATCTACCTCCCAACCCCCCTCCACAGACCCTACCTGCACCACAGGGGCCAGGTGGAGCTGGGGCTAGAGCCAGGTCTTAGGCCCCTGTGTTTCCTGATCCCACCCCCAAACTGCAGGTGATCTGTCCCTTGACATCATCCCCCTCCCCACTTCATGGAAATGGTCCAGCTGTGCCCCCACTCACCCATTCCCAGAGATGCTCAACCACTTCTGCCATCCCCTTCCTCCTCCCTTCATCATCACTTATTTCTCCCCTTCCCCCCACACTCCACCACCTTCATCCCCACTGTGCCCCCCACTTCCCTGACACAGCCCTGCCACTCATTACTATCTTTCCACTTCCCCATACACACCCTCCCCCCATTCTCCTATTTGCCACACCATTCCCTATCCCCCATTGCCCCCCCCACTGAGAGAGGGGACCCCTGACCCATCCCTCCTTACAGAGACACAGCCCATCACCTCCCCAAGTGTCCCAGAGACCCTAGATCCCCCCAGTAGACACTGACTGGCCTACCTCCATCCTCTATACTAGATCCCAAGATGCCTACCTGAGGTATAGATCCCTTGGGCTGCTGAAAGGAAATTGGCAGGCTTGAGGAGATAGCAGACCTGCTCTGGGTCAGCTGTCTGACAGCCTGACAGCTGTAAGGGAGGGAGGTGGTGTTGGAGAACCAGCTAATTGCCCTGACTTGCTTGTATCTAGACAGAAGAGCCTGCGAAGCAAGCTCGAAGGCATGCTTTGGGTTCCCCTGGCTGGGTGCTTTTAGCATTGCAAGCTCTCCACCGAGTATGCAGACAGCCCTTTGCACTTATGTACAGGATCAGCCGTTTGAAAATCAACCAGTTGAACTTCAGTTGGTTGATCTAAACATTTGCACACACCCTTATTCTTGTCTCCATGGTACTGAAACATGGCAAGCACATGAACCTCCTGCGGAGTCAGGTTAGGAGTACGTGGGGGAGATCTATTCCCTGAGAGAGGGCAGGAGGAGTACATCCCACATTCCTGTAATAGCTCCTTATATACTTCCGCTCTATACCACTGACAACCTTTGAAACATCATGCAGCTCAAGAGTGAAACAGGTAGGGGCAATAGAAACCTAGGGATGTTCCACTGAAATGAACTTGGGAGGGGAAAAAAGCAGAAAGAAAGTGTTTCCCTTGATGTTCAGATTACCTTTTCCCTGACCCTATGAACAACTGTATTTCATTCACTGTTAAAATGGAGTAGCTTAAAATTCTGAGTACTTCTTTCCACTGTTCACTAGATAATGATGATCCTTGTTCTCAAAATGCAAACGTGTATTGAAAGTCTACCTTCATGTTTGTATTATTCAGAACCACATTTGGCATTTAATATAGCTTTTACAAACAGTGACTTTTGGAAAGATTACTCAATCTGTGATGTTACTAACCGAGCTGACTGCTTTTGTACCTTATTAACCGTTGCTTTCAGAGCTGCGGTGGTGGCTGCATTTGCTTTTTACGGTATTCTTGTTCTTCAGTAATAACAGATTGACACAGCTGCATGCAAATTTTCCCTCTTTTCATGATAAATCTTTTAACTGCTTTAAAACTATTTGGTTAAATCTACTAATTTTAGCTTTTGTCACCTTTTTCCATCAGGGTATTCACGGTTTATATTTACTATAATTCAATTGCAAGCAGTGTTTAAGATCTTTGTGTTCTGTCACTCTTGCTGTTCATTTCAGTTTCCATTGTGGAAACTTTCAATATATTGATGTTATTTCCCTGAGCTATATTCTGTCTTTCCCTCTAGAATTAGTGATTGAAGTTCCTAGTTCCCCAGCGAACACTGCTGTGGGTTATTACAGTGATATATCTTGGTGCTGAGCTCTAGGCAGGGATCCTCCTGTTTCCTGTTGGAATCTATTTTCTGTCCAACTTTCATTTCCTATTGCATGTTCCTTGGGGGACCAAACAGCTTTGTTAGACAAAAAGGAGTTTTTCTTTAGAGTTATTTCTCCATTCTCTTCAGCTGTGTACTTAAAAATGAGCAGCAGTGCAATGCAATAAAATGATTCAACTGGGGAAAGCCCCTTTGGGTCTTAAACGGTAACAAAATGATAGCTACAGTGGCTCTCTGCTTCACTAGTACAGACTGTCATGGAGACATGGTGAAGGAAGGGTAGAGGTAAAGCAAAACAAGAAATGAAGTACTGGAATAAGCTTTTTTTTTTTTTTTGAGTTGCTAATCATCAAATTCAGCTGAGGGGGCTGACTTCACCCACTTGCTGTATATGTTACTAAAACGAACGACTAGATGAGCCTCTCTGACTTTTTCAACCCTGGTATATATGCATATGATGGCTGGCTGGCTGGCTTGGTTTTCTGGCCTTTGGATTTTTAAATAATATCATAAAATACTGATGTCACACGGAAGAGATGGGAAGCAGTGAAACTTCCCTAAGTAAACAGAGAGTATGTCTTCACTGCAGTCTCAAAAGGGACTGCAGTGCAATATGGAGATACCTGGGCTAGTTTTAAAATAGCTCAGAGTACCTGTAGAAGTCTAGCTATAGAAGCATAGAGCTCAGTATGGGCTAATTTACTTGTTTCTTCTGTGATGGCACTGTTGATGTACCAGAGGCTGCATGACAAGGTAAGTGTTTGATGTTTTTTTCGGCAGTAATATGCTTGTTAGAAAATCCTTACATTCTTCAACAGCTTTACTTTAAATGAACAAGTTTGCAGTTTTACTGCAGATTTCTTTACAGAAATTAATTGAAAGAAAATTGAGTGGCTTTAGATCATCTTGCTCTCTGAAGAGAAGTTACCATCTTTGGGAAAATAAAAAGGATCATAGTTAAACAGACCTGGGCAAATGCTATGAAAGGTCCCCTCCTCCTCTCCCCCATCAAACATGTATCTAGCATTTTAAATGAACATGTTCTCACTGTTTTCATGACAAACTGGTATTTTGTTTTCTGTGAACACCAAGGTTACAGGGACAATTTAAGGAAGAAAGTAAATTTCAGTCATGTGCATAGCAATTTTCAGAAAGTCTGTTCTTGAATTTTTAGGCAGCACTTTTCACCCTGAAAGTGTTTGAGTAAATTGAAGCAGACATCAGATAGCATCTTAAGTGATTTTTCAAACCAGTCGTTGCTAACCAGCATAGGTGAGATTTTGAATGTGGAATATCAAATCCAGTGAACTGAGCAAAAATGTTGATGAAATGGTATAGAATAAATTCAAGAAATCAGTTCTCTTAGAAAATCCTGGTGGTGTTACACTGGAATTAATATTTGTCAGACTGTTTCTGTGGATTATGCTTTTTGCTCAAGCTCACAACAAAATTGTCTAGGGAATATGAGCTGCACTTCAGCCTCATAAAAAAAACACCAAACGTAGGGCCAAATTTGATCTGTTCCCTATGCTGTGCTTACTGTGACAGTGTGTGAGCACGTTTTAGATATCTGTATTCTCTTGTGACCCAGATGGAATTACCATTTGAAGTCCAAGAACCAACCTTTGCTCTTCTTTTACACTCATGTGAATCAGAATTGATATAACTGGTGTTAGCCAAGCTACCCTGATTTAAACTGCAGTAACTAAGATCAGATTTTGCTCAAGTGGGTGTAAGGTCTTTAGAATCTGGTCTGTAGTTAACAACAAAGTTTGCATGTGTCCTCGGTTCATGACAGCTCAAACATACAGCAAAAGTACTCATAGTGTGGCCTGTCAGATTCCAGTGAATCTGAGCATTGTGCTAAATACCTTGTCACAAGGACATAAAAAAGGAAAGGACTGGGGTGGAGAAAGGAAGACATCAATTATATGTACATTTTCCTGAAAAGTGGAATATGAGCCATGGATCAATCGCACCTCTTTAAATAATGAGTCTCTGTGGAATTTACTGTAAACAGTTCGTTTGCATGCACATATTTCATACATTGTGGCACTACAATTTTAGCCACAGAGAATTTTAACATGATACCTCGATGTACCTGCGTATAATTTTTTCAGAAAAAGGTGCTGTCCATATATCCCACAGCTATTTGGATTAGCAGTGAATAACTGGTATTTTCAGGCCCTCCTTTTAAGATTTTTTATCTTTTACATTAGCCTGTCAACCAGCTGAGATAGCTTATCTTTCCCTAGATAAAGAAGTCTCTGCTGGCACTGGTTGCAGATCAGGGTATTTGGATGGGTGGCTAGCACTCAGGTTCCCGACAAGCAGCTTAAATGGAGCAGAGAATGGAAAAGCAAAATGCCTTTCAGCAGAGTTCTGCATTGGTGGGAGGTGATATGAAGAAACTCAAGGCTCAGAGAGATGCAGTCACCCCCGAGCTGCCCCAGAATACCAAACCACCCATCACCTATCACATACTTGTCTGTGCACATATATACACACACGCTTGACTTCCTTTGTGCCCCTTGAGCTTTTGGGTCACAGCAGCTTTTTATAAAGCTGTTCTTTCTGAGCCACAGATTGCCAAGGGAATAAAGAAATCAATCATAGATAGCAAATAGTTATCATTAGTGGTGCAATTAAGAAAGTAATTAGAGAGTACCTCTTCATTTCAATACTACAGTTTCAGTAGGTTGAAGTCCTGTACTGAAACTGCCTTGAATTATCTGTGATAATAAAAGGACTATTTTCCAGCCCTAAATCCACTCTCTCTCTGGCTTTAATTAAAATTGGGGGAAAAGATGGATGCAAGATCTTAAATTATTAATTCAAAGCAGTGGGCTAAATTCTGCTTGGTTACATAGCATAAGTCTCTGGAGAAACTCCAGTTCAACCTAGCTAATGGTGCAACTGAAAATAAAATTCTTGAGGAGTACAGGAGAAGGGAAAAAGTGTTGCATATTTTAAAATTGCTTCCATCAATATTGCTTTTTAAAACAATAGATACATTTACAGTTACGTTTTTCTTGCTATCTGCAACTTGCCCACATTTGTATGGGGTGGGTTAGGAATAACATGCCCTGCTTTTGTAAATAAATAGTATTGAACTAGATGACCTTTAAGGTCCCTTCCAATTCTATGATTCCTGGAAATTTGACTTCACCTTAAAGTTGATGAAACTGAGTTTGTTTCATATGGATTTTGTCATTTTGTTGCAAGCTTTGGCTTGGAGTGCTTCGTATTATCTGCACATGAGCCTATATGACAAAGCCAAGAATAAAATGAAACTGGTCAACTCCATTGTATTATATTTGCTTATGAATTCCCGAGGTTTTGTGGATTTATTTGAAATGGAAACTAAAAGCAGGTTTATGAGGATGTGTTCTGATGCTTCCAAGTGGAAGCAATACAAAGAAAATAATTTTAAGCATACTACTATGTTCTTTGTTCAGAGTTTGAAGAGATTAATTCTGATTTGTTGCCATTGTAACTTGAGACATAATTACCCTAGGATGAGGAATTCCACCAGTCGTGCACATGGTAACTTCACAATATATACTGGAATTTATGTTTATATTTGTGAAGACATTAACACAAACCAATGAATGTCAAACTAAAAAATGTATGTTTGCTCAAGAAGGATTGTTTTTGGGATCCCGCTGGCCTTAGAAGGGACTTCACCAGGTTCCATTGTGTGACCTTGAACCCACATCTTCTTGTCATAGAGTTAGTCAAAGAGAAGAGTAGGGCTGGAAGGGACCTCCAGAAGTTATCTAGTCCAACCCCCTGCCTGAGGTAGGATTATTCCTATCCAAACCATCCCATACAAAGCATAATCTAAACTCTACATAAGACTGTCATCAACTGAGACAACATAGTCCTAACATCCTAACTTGCCACAGGTAAAACAAAGAAACTGTGGCAACCAGTGTCCTGATTCTATAAAATGTTGTCAATATACACTCAAGAAGTCCTGAGTAGAGGTCTATACCCCCTGCTACAGAGTAAGGCAAAAACCCCCACAGTCCATACCAATCTGACTTTGGGGTAAAATTCCTTCCTGACCCTAAATATGGTGATTTGGTCTGACCCTGAGCAGAGAGGCAAGACCCTGTAGCCAGGAGCCTCAAGCTTTGCTCCCAGCCGGAGCATTGGCACACCCTAGTCAAAGTCCTCAGTCTTGGCTGTAGCCAATACCCAATGTCTCTGAGGAAGGCTTAAAAACACCTTGACACGTATAGCAGAAAGGGGAGCGAGGGGGAATCTAGCAAAGCCCAGAAGCATGGGAAATACCCATGGTAGAACATGGGCATAACTACACCTAAATCATCCTTGACCAGTGGCTGTCTAACCTCTTTTTGAACACCTCCAATGATGGAGAGTCCATAACTTCCCTATGTTGTCTATTCCACTGCCTCACTATTCTTACAGTGCAGAAGTTTTTTCCGGATATCCAG
>NW_017729034.1:41455909-41457087 GCF_001723915.1 Gavialis gangeticus | reverse complement strand
ATGGGCATAACTACACCTAAATCATCCTTGACCAGTGGCTGTCTAACCTCTTTTTGAACACCTCCAATGATGGAGAGTCCATAACTTCCCTATGTTGTCTATTCCACTGCCTCACTATTCTTACAGTGCAGAAGTTTTTTCCGGATATCCAGTGTAAGCTTACTTTGCTACAACTTCTAGTTGTTAGTCCGTGTACTCCTCTCTGCAGCAGAAGAGAAAAGGTGCTTTCCCTCTTCTTTATGGTAACCTTTTAAGTATGTGAAGACTGCTGTCATGTCCCCTCTTAAGCACCTTTTCCACCAATTGAAGAAGCCTAGCTCTTCGGCCTTTTCTCGTATGACTTGGATTCTTGGTCCTTGATCATCTTTGTTGCCTGCCTCTGAATCCTCTCTAACTTTTCCATGTGCTTTTTAAAATGTGGACCCCAGAACTGCACAAAGTACACAAAATGAGGCCTGTCCAGTGCCAAATAGAGAGGCACTATCACTTCCCATGTCTTGCACTTAATGCTTTTGTTGATGCATCACAAAACTGCATTTGCCTTTTGTGTGGCTGCATCACACTGCAGACTTATATTGAGTCTGTGGTATACCAAGACACCCAAGTCCTTTTCCACAGTTCTACCATCTAGCCAGTTGCCACCCATTTTATATTTGTGTTTTTGATTATTCCTCCCAAGGTGTAGCACTTTGAATTTGTCCACATTGAATTTCATCTTCTTGGCTCTAGCCCAAATTTCCAATCTGTCAAAATCTTTCTGAATTGTTCACATATCTTTGTTACTTTTGGTTTCTGGTTTTCCAGTCTTAGTATTTTGCACAGTACTAAGATTTGCAATGATGAAAGGCTTGATGGAAGCACCATTAACATTATGGTGAATGAATTTGCTGTGTGCTTACATGCAATGAGGAGAGGACAGATAGCTATCCTTGTTACAAACTGACAAAAAACAAGAAAATGTAAAATCAGATTATCTGATCTTATAAGTGGTTAAAAGTGTGTTATTTAATAAATGTAATAGATTTCATAGACATTTGGGCTGGAAGGGACCCCGGAGAATCATAGAGTCCAGCCCCTTCCCCAGGGGTAGGAAGTCACATAGGGATCCAAATGTGTCTTGAAGGTGTTCAAAGTAGGTACTCTGGTGGCAGTCTATTCCAAACCTTGGGGGCTCGGAC
>NW_017729034.1:41450059-41452284 GCF_001723915.1 Gavialis gangeticus | reverse complement strand
ACAGGGCACCATGACAATTGACTTCCATCAACCACCACCATCTGGGTCTGATCACGGAGCCAATTCGGCAGCCAGCGGATCGTGGTGAGGTCGAGGCTGCAGTTTGCCAGTTTTGCTAAAAGGTGATCGTGGGATACCAGATTGAAGGCTTTTTTAAAGTCAAGATATATGACATCAATCTCTTCCCCCTTGTCCAGGTGATAGGTCACCTGGTCATAAAAGGAAATGAAATTGTTGCGGGTAGGTCTTGCTTGACCAAACTCGAGCTGGGTATCCCTCAGGATATCGCCGTCAGCTAGTCTGTTAAGGATGGCCTCTTTGATCTTTTCCAAGACCTTCCCCAGGATAGAGTTCAGGCTGACGGGCCTGTAGTTTCCTGGACCTACTTTCCACCCTTTCTTGAAGATAGGCACCACATTGGCCTTCTTCCAGTCATTGGGAACTACACCAGAGCACCAGGAGTTCTCAAAGATCTGTGCTAGGGGCTGAGCTCTGATGCTGGCCAGCTCCTTGAGTACCCTTGGGTGTAAGCTGTCAGGGCCAGCTGACTTGAAGGTATCCAGCCTCTCAAGGTGTTCCTTGACAAGGTCAGCTTTGATGGAGGGTAAGGAATCTCCCTCACCCAGGCCTCCCTGTCCCGCAGTGGGCAGGGGTGTCCCATGGGACTGGTGAAAAACTGACGCAAAGTACCCATTTAGCAAGTTGGCTTTTTCCTGGGCGTTGGTTGTCAGTTGTCCCATCTGGTTTAGCAGAGGTCCAATGTTGCCCTTGCTTTTCCTCCGGCTCCCCACATATCTAAAAAAGGACTTTTTATTATACTTGATATTTGTAGCTAGCTGGAGTTCCGTTGCAGCTTTGGCTGTCCTGGTTTGCTCTTGTTAGGTTTTTCCATCAGATTTATATGCTAAGGGGGTACCAGATCTGTGGCAATGCATACTTATATGGTTTGTCATTTCTTATTGATTTGAGGCCATGACAAATCTTTTAACATAATGGACTATGTTAATTTTGACATACATTTTAACTGCAAACTCTCCTTCCTCTTTTTCAGATTCAAATTTATGACAGTGGTTCCCAAGCCCAGGACTATGGAACTTTTGTTAGTGGATTGTGGAGAGCTATATGGTTGCATGGAGACTGCCTCCAGCTGCTATTTGCCTTAAGAGAAAACTAAACCATCAGATATTTCCCTGATAATTAGGAGGAATTATTATTTTAGCAGTGTGTGCTTTCATTTAAAACTTCCTCTGTGAGCGTTCACAGAGAAGTCCTTGTGGCGGAAGGAGTTATCATATATTTATGCGAGTTTTAGTAAGGCTCCAGTATCTCAATGGGCTGATTTAACTGTTTCTCCCAACAGATAGGAAATACCAGGGAACCAAAAACTGTTTGCGTTGGCCACTGCTAAGAAATACAGATAGGGATCCTCTTGTATTTCTGTGTAACTAATTGCTATCATTGTCAGAAGGATGGCACATTGGAACTATAAGTGGTTGGTGACCATGCTGTGTTGCAGGCTGGCTTTGCTCCCTAAGGAGCTCCTCAGCCAGAACTTTAAATACAAAGATATAGTCCTTACTCCAAACCAACCAGCCAGTCAACCAACAACCAGTAACAAAAGTCTTAAGCCCTTCTCTGGGCAGTAGGAAATAGAGGTGCACCAATACATCTGTCCATATCATATTGGCTCTGATAAAAGGAAAATTTACATTATTGGCAATCAGGTTTTTTTTGGCTGATGTGGCCGATAATGTCTTCGATAAATGCCCCGTGCATGTGTGCAGCTGCAGCATGGATGCGGCCAGGAATGCAGCCCGGTAGCTTGGAGAGCAGTGTCTGGCTAGTAAGTCTGTGTAGGGAACCAGGGAAGGGACAGGGCATGAGGTGGGCAGATTGAGGCCCCTGCAGTGAGGGAGGGAGTGGGGCAGGGGCAGGCACTGCCTAGCCAGGGCAAGGTGCAGGACAGAGCTGTGGCTTGTCCGGGGGATGGGGGGTGGCTCCTGCTACTGCATGCACCCCTGGGGGAGACATGGGGGACATGTGCCCCCTGGATCAGATCTGGGGAGCATATTCCCCTCATGTCTCCCTTGGGGGTGTGCACAGCGGCAGGAACTGCCCCCCCATGCCTACTGGATGAGCTGTGGCTCCGTCCCGCGGCCTGCCCTGGCTAGGTAGCGCCTGCCCCACTCTTCCTCACTGTGGGGGCCTTGATCTGCCTCCCCCCT
>NW_017729034.1:41439587-41450029 GCF_001723915.1 Gavialis gangeticus | reverse complement strand
TCCTCACTGGGGGGGCCTTGATCTGCCCCCCCCCTCCATGCCCCTTCCTCCCCCCCCTCTCCCCCCGCAGACTTACCAGCCAGACTGTGCTCTACAGGCTGCCGTGCTGCATATCTGCAATTGGATCAACATGGGCCTATATGGGTCATTAATAATCAGGCATCAGTAATGGCCCAAACAATCTTTATCAGTGCACCCCTAGTTGGAGAGGCCCTGTAGCTCTGGCCCAGTTCAATAGCCTGGCTCCTTCCTGGTAGCAGTCTTATTTGGGTTCCAGCTTGGTTTCTGTCTGCAAACTGCTCTTTCATCCAGTGTGCTCCCTCTGCCCTCTTCTCTGGGGTTTTTAAGCTATGAGTGAGAGACTTCCTTATTAAAAGCTCACAGCTGGGTCTCTTCATCAAGGTTACCTGCCAGGCTGCCCTGTTACAGTACCAAATACAGGGAGAGAGGGAGGCTCTGTAAAAGTGACAGGGACTGATGGTATAATGTTCAGCTATGGTAAAGATTATGAAAATGTTTGTGAAACCTTGAGTTAGTGCATTTTGTTACTTTCAGATAATATGGAGCTTTTTGAACTTACTTTTGTGAGCTTTGCCTAAAGATTTATTCCAGTCATTTGCTGCTGTGATAAAGGTGATCCCTGAAGTCTTCAGCAGTCTTGGAAACCGATGACTTTTGTCAGGGTTGTATATTGGATCTGCTACAAAGAGATTTATATATGATTTCAACAGATCGGGTTTGTCATGGGTTTTTGTTCTCCTTTAGTAGGAATTCTTTGTTATACAATCCTTCATCTGACCATTTAGCAAAGGAGAGTATCCTGGAAACTTGTTTAACGCATAGACCAGCACACAGCTCTTGTATACATTGAAAAGCTTTAATGTATATACGTTTTAGCAGTGTATGCTTTCATTTAAAACCTCCTCTGTGAATGCTCACAGAGGAGTAATTGAGGGGGAAGGAGCTGTCATATATTTATGTGAATTTTAGTAGGGTTCTGCTATCCCGATGGGTTGATTGACTTGTTTCTCCCAACGGATAGGAAATACCAGGGAACCAAAACTGTTTGCATTGGCCACCACTAAGAAATACAGAGAGGGATCATCTTGTATTTTTCCTCAGAGGAAATAAAAAATAAGTCTGAGCATTGGTTTGGTTCTTTTAGGTAATTAAAAAAAAATGTGATAAAACAGAAACAGAATGTTTAAGATACCTTGGTATATAAGGGATAATTGTAAATAACACTTGGGTTTGGAATTTGATGCATTCATGCTTTTAAATGGTTTAAAAAACAGACTTTAGAAGAGGAAAATACAGTATATAATGGCATTCCCTGACCTCCATATTTGGTACCCAGTCCATTGGCCATTGAAGCCATTCTAGTGACTTGAAGGGATAGATGGATCATCCCTGGGCTCTACTTTCCTGTGGAAAACCCGGTGAAGGACATTCTGGGAAAGGAAATCTCCTTCATGAAAATACCTTTGTAGGGACAGCTCTGCTTGCCTTCCCTTTCAGAGAGTAAATGACAAAGAAAATTTATTTAGTAGATCTCATCCATCTGGTCTTTGGTTAAGCATTTGACATAGAATCACATAGAAAATTCTTAACCTGGAGGAGATGGGGATTAGAATAAAAACTGTAGTGTGAGTAAGGAACTGGCTGAAGAAGTGGAAACCACCAGTTGTGCTGAAAGGAGATATTAGTCTAAAGCAGGGGTGTCAAACCTATCTGGCTGGATGAGTGGTGTGGAGCCAGTCTGTAGGCTGGATAGGATCCACAGACCAGCCCCACAGACTGGAGACAGCATGCAGGGCTGGTGCAGCACTGGCAGCTTATGCTGGATTGTGCTGCATGTAGTACACTGGCACTGGTCTGGGGCTTACTCACAGAGTTGGCATGGGGTGTGCACTGCATGGGGCCAGTCAGTGGACCCAGTCTGGGCCATTCCCAAAGCCAGCATGTGGAGCCACTCCAGTGGTGCACCTCATGCAGTACGTGCCCCAGATCAGCCTCCTGTGCTGTGCGCAGCAGACATGGGGCCTAGCCTGGAACGCCACATGCAGCACATGTCAGTACTGGTCCAGAGCTTGCACTGCATGCAGGACTGGCATGGACCACATACTGCATGTGGGTGCTGTGCCAGACTGACCCTGTGTGCTGACTCCAGTGTGCAGGGACAGTCTGTGAGTCTGATCCAATCCCAGGGTCAGTGTGCAGGGTTAGTCTGACATGGGCATGCCATGCAGCACATGCCAGACTAGCTCCATGTGTCGCATGCAGCATGTGGTGTCAGTCTGAGACCCATGGTCTGGATCCTAGGGCTCCACAGGCTGGATCCTGCCTGCATGCCTATCTTTGACACCCCAGTTTAGTCCCTTTCATCTGGGAACATATCAGTTGGTAACAACCAAAAGTGTGAAAGCTGCAGATATGTTAACAGATGATGCTATACCAGGGCTGTCAAACTCAGCCTGGCTCTCAGACTGGGTGTGGGCCTTGTCGATTTTTCTCAAACAAGATTCATGGGGCCAGCAGTAGATGCAGTGGATCTGGTGGTGGCAGCAGAGGGGGTCTAGTGGTGGCAATGGAGATCTAGAGGCAGCAGTGTAGCCAACAAGCAGTGGCAGGCTTCAGGGGCAGCAGCGGGGGCTAGGGGCAGTGCCTGTGATAAGCAGTGGTGGTAGGTGTCCAACAGCAGAGGGTCCATAAGTGTTTCTTATCTTCTGGACCTCTTGGTTGCTTCATATTTCAAAGGAAGTGAGATCAAATCCTGTTATGGTTGCATGTTTGAATTATAATTTTTATTGACTCTGTTCACATTAGGAAAGGGTTGGTAACTTAGATTGACAGCCCTGGTGCTACTAAAACATACGTACTGGAAACCCTCGCCATTCGTGGATTCGTGATTCATGGTTTTGAATATTTGCAGTGCGAATATTCGAACCCACACTCTCTGCCCATGCACGCTCTCTCCCTGCATGCTCTCTCCATGCTCCCTTCCTACCGCCACCGGGCTCCCACCACCACTGCACTCCCAGCGCCGCTGCCATGCACCCGACATATTCATGGATTTCACCATTCGTGGGGATCTCTGTAATGTATCCCCTGCAAATGGCAAAGGTCTCCTGTACAATGACCTTTATTCCATGTACATTCAATGCTGCTAACTTCAGCAGTGGCATTAGATTACTACAGCAAATTTACTTCTGGAAAAGAAAATGAGGCAAACCTGATCTCAAATATTTTGTATGTTAAAAATACCCAAAATAAAATTGTGGCGTTAACATGGATGGATTCAGGATTTTGAAAAGGCAGGTGCAGCGGTATGGTGAATCATAATACTACACATAGGTTTTTTTCCAGTTAAAGAGAAGCTAGAAGACTTACTAATAGACTAGGAGCCCAGTGCGGTATTACTGAGATTTAACATCAAAGCAAAAATGAATATAACTTTATTGGAATGTGTACTAATTCGCTAGCTTATATATTACGTTTAAAAAACACAACTAACTAGGCAAAAATAGTCCAAAGGTATTGTTTTATTAGTCTTGTAATCATTATAGTTAAATGTACATCATTTATTCAGATTTGTAATACAAAAATTGACAGTGTCTCCAGCACTTAATTGTCAATCATTTCCACACCTGAGTTGATGTTCATTTGAGTTAATATTACCACACCTGAGTTAAGGCTTTAGCTAGAGGTAAAAACAAGCTGCAGGGCTATGAAACAGAAAAGAGAGATTACCAGGAATAGACAGCAGAATTTCAGAAGAAAGGATAACTTGATAAATGGAACTTCAAGATCATTAAAAAGGATAGAGGATCTTAATACTTGTGGAGCGAAGAGAGATCAGTCAGAATCAGGTAGATGACAGTGAGCCATGAAGTCAACTGACTCCCTTAGTGCTGCCTGAATAGAAATGTTGCTGCTTTTCCTAGTTAGTTGGTTTTAAAGTTGGGGTGGAGCAGGAATCAAAAGGGTGTTAAACTGTACCGCTGCACCTCCCTGAATCCATCCCTGCACGAAGAGGTAATATCAGCGAGAATAGCAAGTCAAGAAAGGGTTGGTTACTTTAATTGACAAAACCTGCTGCTATAAACACTTACCGTGTAATTTATTTTATAAATTCAATATTGTTAATTTCAGGGAGCTTGTACACATGATGGTAGGGCATGTACATGTGATAAAAAGTGATGAGAAATCATCATTTGCCTAACGTAATGGCATCACCGTGTTCAAGTGCACTTTTTTTTTTTTTTTGTTAAAATTTATTTGAGCGTGGCAACTTAGACCGCCTCGGATATATTTTAGTTCGAGGCAAATTGTCCCATTGTGGATTAAAAAAACATGTATGTGTACATGTCTGGCAGCTGGAGAAGACAGCTAGAACAGCGTATGGGACACTGGAAGCCCAGGCGTGCTAGGGGAAGCTTGGGCTTGGCAGACTACCAGCGCCCCATGCACCATCTTCACCACCTTCTCTGGCCACCAGCACACCTAGCTGCCCTTCTGCCGCTTCCCAAGCTGCCCCAGGGGCAAGCCAGCCTGTTCCTGGGTACTCCCAAGTGATAGGGACAGTGCATGGGGTGCTAGAAGCCTGCCAAGCCTGAACTTCTCCAAGCATGCCTGGGCTTCCAGCACCTCATGCACCATTGGATTAGGCTAGGTGCTGCCTGTGAGCTGCGGCAGCACCCGTCCAGCTAGCACTCTGCCCAACATGGTAGCAGCTGCAGTTGGGCAGGCTTCGCTGGGGGAAAAAAAAAGGCAGTGAGCCTGATTCTTTTTTTTTTCCTCACGAAGCCTGCCTGTGTCTCCCATGGCCAGGGGGCAAGCTGCCAGGGGCCCCTGAGCTGTGGAGGGGCCCCGGACCTTCCCTCTGTGAGGGAAGTGCCCCCTGGGGCTGCCTAGGTGGGCTGGTAGTGGGCAGATGCCACCCAGGGGGCACCGCCACTGTGGAGGGAAGGACTGGGTAGCTCAGGGATGGCCACAGCTTGCCCCCCAGTCATGTGAGAGGCGGGCAGACTGTAAGGAAAAAAGAAAAGGATCGGGCCCCTCATCACTCCCTTCCCACCCACCCCCTCTGGCAGAGCCTGCCCGCGGCAGTGAAGGCAGTGTGAACTGACAGCAGGTCATCACTTTTGTCACAGTGACAGAAGCCCCTAAATTGAAAACCGATTCAATTTAGGGGAACTAAACCCCCCTCATGTGAACAAGTGCCTTCAGTGGCTTGCCCATGTGAATGAAATACTCTCCTATGCCAGTAGGAGACATAAAAGGTAATAAAAAGGGATTCTACAAGCATATCAAAAGTAAGAGGAAGACCAAAGAAACCATATGTCTCTTATGGAATATAGAAGGTAATTTAGTTCTGCATGATGCACAGAAGGTAACTTGGGTGACAATGGCCTTGAAATGATAGAATTTAAGACCCTAAGGGAGGAAGGAAGGAGAGCAGTGGAATAAAGGCACTGACTTCAGAAAAGCAGACTTCAATGAATTTAGGGAAGGATTCCCTAGGAAGAAAGTCTGAGGGGAAAAGGAGAATTGGCTGTACTTTAAGGAGACCCTTTTTAAGGGTGCAGGAACAAATTAGCCTGCTGAAATGGAAGAAGAGGAATTTGCAAAAGGAGGCCAGCCTGGCTAGACAGCAATTTCTTCAATGAGTTGAAATGCAAACAAATCCTACAAAAAGTGGATACTTGGTCATAGGGATGTACTCAGATCATGGAGCCTGAGACCAAATTTTGCAGACTCACTATGGCCCCAGGCTCCAATTTCACAGGCAGATCGTGGCCACCCCACCCCTCCCACCCCCCAATTGACTGAGGCAGCTGGCAGCTGTCACTGGGGCCTGGCCCCACTCCCTACCTGTCTCTGGCCCCCGTGGGGTGTGTATATCAAGGAAGATAAACCCCCATCCCTTCCCCAGCCACGTGTGGGTGGAGGGATGGGCCACCATTGCCCTACTTCCCCCCCCAGCCCTGGCTGTACTTCCTTTGGCCCAGGCTCTTACGCCATGGTGTGGCCTGGCCATGCTGTCCCCCTACCCCTCTCCAGCCCTGCACAGGTGCAGGGATGGGCTGCTGCCACCCTATCGCCCCCTGCCCAGGCTTTGCTGCCCCCCAGCTGGGTCCCATTGCCTGCACCCCCAGCCTGGCTCTGCTCCCCTCAGCCCTGTCCCGCAACCTCCACAGCACCCACATACCACAGGATGGGTCCAGCTGCGCCAGGCAGCCGTGGCTGCCAAGAAAAAAAAGCCGTCTTGGCTGCTGCCTTGATGGGGGGAGGGGGCAGAAGAAAAACCTTTTAGTTTTACACAGAGCCCCACTTTTCCCTGCTTTTTTTGCGGGACTCTTTTTTTTTTTTTTTTTTTTTTTGTGGAGTTCTCTGATTTTCATGGAAAATGCCTGATTTCACATTTTCCCCAAAAATTGCAAAATCACAATTTCGGTAAATTCCTAGTCATAGTACTAGGGAAGAGTACAAGAATATTACATTGGCATGCAGGGAGAAAATTAAGAAGGCCAAGGCACAATTTGAGGTGCAACTGGTAAGGAGTATAAAAGACATTTAAAAAAAGAGATTCTACAAGTATATGAAAAGTTAAAAGAAGAGCAAAAAAACCACAGGTCTGTCATGGAATGCAGAAGGCAATTTAGTTATGCATAATGCAGAGAAGGCTAATGTGTTTGTTATTTCAGTCTTCACAAATAAAATCATCTATCAGATGACAAGTGCAGTTGATAGCAAAGATAAGGAAGGAAACAACTTAGAGTAGTGAAAGAACATATTAGGGATTACTTTGAGAAGCTAGATGCTTTCAAGTTGTCAGGACCAGGGGGGATGCACCCTAGGGTAATGAAATTACCTTAGTCAGTTTTTTCAAAGCCATTGGCTATCATCTTTGAGAACTCATAGGGGTCAGGTAAGGTGTCCCAGATGACTGGAAAAGGACAGTATAGTGCTCATCTTTAAGAAAAGGAAGAAGGAGGATCCAGGGAATTACAGACCAGTCAGTCTGACCTCAATACCTGGAAAATAATGGAGTAGGTCCTCAAGGAATCATACGAACCTGGAGGAGAACAAGGTAATCAGGAATAGCCAGCACATTCACCAAGAGCAGGTGATGCCTGGCCAACCCAATTTCCTTCTACGATAAGGCCACAGGCTCTGTGGATGTGGGGGGCGGGGGGAAAGCATTGGATGTGATACCTTGACTTTAGCAAGGCTTTGGCAGAGTCTTCCACAATATTCTCATTTATAATCTAAGGAAATAAAGACTAGATGAAAGGACTGGATGTTGGATAAATAACTGGTTGGATTGTCATGCTCCACTGGTAGTCATCAATGGCAGACTATCTGATTTGGGGGAGGTATCAAGTGGGGTTCCCTAGGGGGTTTTTCCTAAGCTCCGGTATTCAGCATCTTCACTAATGATTTTGATGATAGGTTTTAGTGCATGCTTAACAAATTTTGCAGATCACACAAAGATGGGTGGAGTGGCAGACACTCTGGAGGTCACGGCTAGGATCCAGAATGACTTGAATAGATTGGAAAAAATGGTCTGCAGTCAACCAGATGAGATTCAGATTCAACAAGTAAAGTCCTGCACTTGAGATGGAATTACTGACTGGCTAGGTAGCAGTAGTGCAGTGAAGAACCTGAGAGTTGCATTAGACCATAAACTGAATATGAGCCAAACAGTGTACTCTTGTTGCAAAAGAAAGCCAATGGCATACTGGGTTGTACTGACAGAAGTGTCGCTTGCAAATCAAGGGAAGTGATTCTTCCACTCTTTTTAGCACAGAGTAGTCAGATTGGAAAAAGTTTAGCATAGAGAGACAAAAATTATTAGGGTTCTGGGAAGCAAGATTTAGTAGGAAAGGCTGAAAGAACTTAAGTTATTTAGTCTGGAGAAGACACGGCTGAGGGTGGTTTTGATAACAGTCCTCAAATACCTGAAGAGTGATTACAGAGAGGCTGGAGATGGGCTTTTCTCTGTGGCCATAGGAAATGGGATCAGGAGCTCTGGTCTCAAGATGTAGCAAAGAAAATCTAGATTAGAGATTAGGTGGAACTTTCTGATTGTGAGGGTGAGCAAACATTGAAACAGGCTACCAAGAGAGGCTGTAGAATTTCCATCCTTGTGGAAGTTTTCAAGAGCAGGCTATACAGATACTTGACTGGGATGATTTTTAGTCAGGGCCAGAGTGATCCAGCCTTGGGCAGGAGGCTGGACTAGAAAATATTACAAGGTCCCTTCAGACTGTAATTTCCTATGATAATATGTAAAGTCACAGGGGGCACATCTGTGTATTCATTAATGTGCTTTTGCTAATGCGCCTTAAATTTAGTACCACCATTGTGAGGTACTAGAAAAAGGTGCATTAGCTTATTAATGCACATTAGTGAAAAGTGCACTTTTTTTGTGATTCTTTAATGCAATGTTTCCCATCCAGTGTGCCACGGCACAAAAGTGTGATGTCAGAAATGAACAGGTGTGCCATGGAATTTTGCCATGGCATGACAATGACCTACAAGGAGTTACACTAGGTATGAGGATGGGGAATGCCTTAACAGGTATGCTGTGGACATTTTTTATTAATGTAAGTGTGCTTTGGGCTGGAAAAGGTTGGGAAGCACTGCTTTAATGCACACTAAAGTAAGATAACGTACATGTATAGGGCATGTATAGATGCACCCAGGATGATCCGTGTTCAGTCCAGTGTAGAAAGAGCTTTATTATGTATGTAATCTGCAACCAGCCACCAGGGGGCAAACTGTTCATACACACACCACTCATGTTGGCTGTAATGACTGCCAGTGATGTTTCTTAACGGCAGCTAGAGGTTGCCAGGAATTTTTTGATGACATTTGTTTTTGTTTTTTAATGGGAAGATGCAAACTCATCCAAACTGAAAATTTCAAGAGGGGTTTTGTCAACATTTTCATTGGGAAAGGTTTCTTAGACCCAAAATAGAATTTCTGGTCGAAATGAGAGACTCCAGAGCAGCCAATAACTGCGCCAGGGCACAGGTGGCAGGTTGGAGGAAACCCATTGTGGCAAGTTTCTGCCCCAGGGGTGGCTGTGATGCCCCCTGGTGGCCGAGTGACTCCTGCCTGGCTCAGTCTCTATTGCAGCCCACCTTTTAATTGCTTTCCTGCCACGCTTTGTTCTTTCTAGAGGTTGAATAAGGGTGGCTGTCCACGGGCATTAGAATGAGCCTTAGTCTATTTGCAGTACTACTGGGTCTCTCCTGGACCCCACCCCCCAACAGCCTTGATTTGACTCTTAAGCTCAGTGGGCCCTCTCAGCTGGCTTGTGTCCCTGTAGGACCCCTGTAGCTTTAAGGGCTACATGTGTGTCTGTGCCCCTCCAGGGCACCCGTAGCCTTAAGGGCTCAATGCATGACTCTGTTCCTCCCCTATACCACACCCTAAGTCTCGTGTGTGTTTCTTGTCTTTGATGTTACGTATTTGTACACTCGGCCCCCTGGCCCTAGGACCCCTGGTCCCTTACGCAGTGTCCCTCTGAACTCTCAGACCCCTGGTCCTGCACGCAGCCCCTTGTCCAGGCTCCCAGACCCTGTAATCTGGCTTTGCCCACTCTGGGCTCACAGACCCTCTGGCCTAGCTCAGTCTTTCCCTGGGCATGTGGACCCTCTGGTCTGGGTCCCAGCCTCTTCCTAGGCTCCTGAACCCCATACTGGGCCTCACTGTCAGTCTGAGGACTCCTAGGTTACCAGTTCTCTAAATAAGCGTTGACAAAGGTGACTTTTTGTCTTTGTCAGCAAGCACTCTTGTTGCTTTATTTTGTTGACAAAGGTGACTAGGTTTTACAGGCAAGTGTTTCTCAGCCCAGGGAACCTGCCTTTGTTCCTAGGCCTGCAGAGTTTGGCTAAATCCAGGTCCCTTCAGGAGCCCTGCTGCTCTGTTGCCAGGGAGAGACTCTCTGACCAGTTCAGGCTTATATAGCTGATATAGGCTATATAGCTCCAGCCTGCCCTCTTTTGGTCAGGTGAGTTTCTTATTAGCCTCCTATGCCACCTACAAGTGGCCTCTCTGGCTTCTTGTACCCTTACAGGAGCAGGCACACCCCAGTGCCCTGCTGCACCCACATTAAATACCTGACTTGTATCAGGCAGAGCAGGGACTTGAACCAAATTCTCCCACATACCATATACCTCGTACATGGTATACCACAATCTTCAACATACCTGGTACCAAGGCAACCAGGGTATCAAATCAGCCTATGGATTCTTCTACTCTCCTAATGAAGCCATTCTATTTTGTACAAATATTCATTGATCAGAGGGATTTAAAAGATGTACAGCTATCTGGAAATTTTGAAAGGTTGGAAATAAGTTTTGGGGCTTGAAAACAGGCACAAATCTAAATCGGCAGTGCTATGCTGGCTAGCACTATGGAAGAAAGAG
>NW_017729034.1:41435245-41439058 GCF_001723915.1 Gavialis gangeticus | reverse complement strand
GGTCCCTTCCAGCCCTAATGTCTATGAAATCTATGAAGGTAACTTTTTTTTCCCCATGATCAGTCACTTATAATCAGTTTGACCAGTTCTCTTTGCTTTTTGCAGAAGAATTCTCCTAATTTTTTAGAGTAACTAAACTTTGCTGTTTTTCAGACCAAATTGTCTCTTGTTACTCAAATGTATGGGGTACTAAGAGAAGAATGTATATAGAACATATTTGCAACATTAATTATGGAGAAACTAGAACCTTTTGTTTTTCACCTCCTTGTTTAGGTACTACGTTAAGTAAGGGTAGAAACATTTTTTTAAGTACAGACATTTGGAGACGTTAAGAGCAGGTTAAATCAATTCAAAATGGCTACCCAATATCAGGTAAGTCAGACTGGAGCAGGGGACTAGTTGGAGTTTGGAGGCTTCGGGCATGGGATGTGAGGGAGGTGTGACCTATAAGTTGTGGGGGCAGGTGCAACCTACAGGTGGGGTGGAGCAGACAGGCTTGACCCATGGGTGGGGTCCCCCCCAGAGTACTTAAATCGCCATCCCTCCCACCCCTCCCCACACTAGGACTTACTTGCTTGGCTCCAGCAGCAGTATATGCTGATAACTGTGGCTGCAGTCTGAGTGGCTTGTGGGATGGGGGTTGAGAAGGCTGGCTGGTTGGGGAGGGGGGAGCAAGGGACTTGCAGGGGCAAAATATAGCTCTGTGGGGGTAAAAAGAGCAGTGGCTGGGTTTTCCCAGCCCCCAGGGCTGCACAGGGTAAGTGTACAGAAGTTGACCTAAATCAAATAAGTTTGATACTACATAGATCCAGGTTTATCTTAAACCTGGTCCTACAATTTTTATACTGGTTTTTTTGTACATGGAACATCTGTACGGTTGCAGATTTAGATTGATTGCCAGTCTCTGAGACCAGGTTTGTGAGTAAGGTCAGCACTGGGACAAGCTAAGGTTAAATTGGGTGGCCATTTTGAACCTCCCCAAATGTCTGTACATAACCATAATGATAATCAAAGTCAGAACGGAAAAGAACTAAATACCAGCAAAATTATATTGAGAAGAATCAGTCCAGTAGGGAGATCTGCAAAGAGTGTGTGTGGTATATCTGAAGATATTAGGATAGGATTACTGAAACCTCTCATAGTTGACCAGTTTCTTCTCTCAATTAAGTTAAGAAGCATCTTGTTGCTTACTTTAGGGGAATGAGGCTTGGCCAATGCTGAGTGATTTTGAAAAAAACCCCATTCAGTGTGATTCCTACTTTAATTAAAGGGTAGTGGGGTAGATTTGCCAGTATGCTTCTGCTACTTTGTGGTGTCCTGGTGACATGTAACCACAGAGTTTACTGGCCAGTTAAACTGGGTTTATGGCTGTTTTTTGTGCACTGAGTGTTATAAAGCAGCTGAAATGCATCCGTGAACTTGGCCTAAAATCCCAGTCACATTTATTTAGGTTATCTTGTAGCTTGCCTAAAACTCATTTGAATATTTCTGAAACAACATTATTAATTTCATTATTAACCGGAAGGTTGGACAAGGCAACATTGCAGGTATCCCCCCAGTATCTCCTTATTTTCAGTATTTCTGTCTTGCTGCTTTGTATATCATGTCTGCAAGATGTGCATTTCCCTCTCATTCTGACAGTCTCTCTGCTTGTTACCAAGCTACCTTCTTTACATTTGCAGTTGCTTGGCGAGTGCAATCTAATGAGAGCCAGCATGATATCCGATTGACTCCTGGCCTGCAGATTACAGACTAGTGTTATAATTATTCTACATCTGCGTGCCAGTGATTTCCAGATGTTTACAGTTCGAGAGAGATGTGTTTTTCAGAGAAGATTTTTTTCAAGTGAGGTCAAAAGGGCTGGATCAAAACATGGAAAGTGCAAATTCAAACACAGTTTAAAGGCATAGTGGTTGAACAGTGAGAAGTCTGGGATGAAATTGGCAGTTTAGCAAACTGTGGGAAACTTGTTGACTTTTCCCTGTAATCTTGCTAGCCCCTGTTATCCCTGAGGTAGAGAATGACCCCCTGCTTGCTAGGGTCAAGAGAGACATCCATAGGCCAGCATCTTGAGGTCTGAATATACTGGAGACCAAAAGGTTTCATGGGTTTCAACAATGTGCTTAGTGGCATAATATCTCTATTAACTCAAAGATTCTAACAAATTCATTGTAGTTTTGGAAAGGAGAAGACGCTTGTCAATGCAACTTACATGGAGAAAACCTTGAAACAGACAATGCCAATTAAATCCTCCATTAGAATCCTTTTCAGCTAATCTTGCTGTTTGAAGGGTATATTTCCAGGATCCCTTCTTTCTTCCAGTTAATGAGCACCTGCAGGCTGTCTCTTTATATACCAAATGCACAGAGTCTTCAGGCTGTGAGGAAATTCTGAAGATATGCGACAATATAGAAAGTTTCATATTATGTAGGTGGTTAATGGGTGTGCACGTGTGTGTGTGTGTGTGTGTACGCGCGTGCATATGTACACATGCATTAAAAAAGAATGCGTGAGTGGATTGAAAGAGTGCACAAGCAATGGAATTAGTCTTGCAATTGCAACCCATGGATGGAGAACTAAAGTGCTCATAAAGTGACTTTAAGAGATGTTTTCTACTTACGACATTCACTGCCCCATGTGAAACTTCTAGGACATTGGTTCCCAACCTCAGGGTGCGACGCAAATCAAGGTCGCAGGGGGTCCTCGGTAGTGTTGCGAAGGGCCCATATGCACATGCACATGCACACTCATGCGTGCAGCCTGGGAGTGGCGGGTGGGCAGGGCTGCTGTGCACAAAGTGGGCAATGGCAGCTTCCCTGCCCCCGGGCCGCCACCACCTCACTCCACTCCCAGCAGCTCCTGTCGTGCCAAGCTGGGAGGTCCTGTATGTGGCCAATTTAGGGTTGAAGCAAAAAAAGATTGGGAACCTCTGTTCTAGGATATACTTCTGCCAGAATCAGGGCTTTATTGAAAATAGCAGCAGCTCCAATCATTCAAAAGTAATGAGTGGGGTCCAAAAACATGGTAGTTCTTTGTTTTTTTGTTTTTAATTAAAAAAAAATTTTTTTTCTTCTCTTTTTGCTCCCTGAGACTTTCAGGGGCGCTCGGGTATTGTTATCAAACTTTACACTGCAGCGATGACTGCTAGACTTCTTAATAAATATTTAAAAAGAAATTAAGCTGAGATTCTCTTGCAGTCTGTTGTCTCCAGAAGCTGGGGATTTAAGCAAAAATGTTAAATATTGCCAGGCTTTGATAAAGCTACAAGAGAGAGTCACCCTGAAATTGCTCCCCTCTAGTTATAAACAGTTGCATTTCTTCAGGTCTACCTGTTTGAGGCAGGGCTCTGTTTTGTCCTAGCACAGATGGTAATAGGGTGAACTCCACCTGACAGGAAAACCTTGGCCATTTCAGCTCTCCAGTTTGAAAGTAGGAGAGAACAAAATCAAAAGGACAAACCACCCTAACAGCAGTAACTTGAAACATCGACATTTGGGGTTGGGTTAAAATGCTGAACTTTGTATTCTGTCTCTCCATGTATAGGACTCTGTCTATCTTTGAACTCTTCTCATTCAGTGTAAAAAAGTAGCCTATTTAGCTGCAGGAGACAATGTGTCACTTGACTGTGCCACTTGCTCAACTTTCCTAGTGAAATCTCCTACCTCTGGCAGTGTGCCAGGCTTGACAACCAGCCATGAAAGCAACTTGGCATTACATAGTGATTCTCCCCCGCAAACCCTTATTTGAGGTTTCTTTACTAGAATGTCTTTTGTGCTTGGCAAGATAATTACTATGCTAACTTTGTTTAAAAAA
>NW_017729034.1:41425134-41430245 GCF_001723915.1 Gavialis gangeticus | reverse complement strand
AGATTCCCCCCGCAAACCCTTATTTGAGGTTTCTTTACTAGAATGTCTTTTGTGCTTGGCAAGATAATTACTATGCTAACTTTGTTTAAAAAAATAAAACAAAAAAGGAAAATTGACACAGTGACTCCTTTTAATAGGATTACAAGGAGTAAAAGAATCTTAATGCTTTTTTCTTCTTTTATGCATTTAAGCATGCTTTTCAGACTGGCTTTCTGCCTACTCAAAAAGTACAAATTACAGAAAATCTACTGGGCTCTATGCATCCTTATTATAGATTTCCCTTCTCATTTCTGAGACATTTCTCTTAAAAAGCTTGTGTGAAGGGACTCCCTGCTGCTGGAGGGCCTGCCTTATATACAAAAATAGCACTATGACATCAGAGTATGAAGTAGACCTTTGCAAAGGCTACCACGTCGGTGAGAGAGAAAGTGTCTGTGAATTAACTTGTTTAGAAGACTGGATGTTATAGATCAGGCCAGTGAGGTTTTTGTTTGACTTTTTTCTCCTTTTTTATTTTTTATTCCTCTCTGTTCTGTTCCTTCAGCTGGGAACTGAGGAGGAGATCTTCTTGCTTCTGTGATACCTACTGATCAGATCTCACAGGGGCCAGTAACTAGAGAGGTGATTTGGCCTGTGTTCTTGGTATTTTCCCATCATAATATATGGCCGTTGGAGAACTTGGACCCAAGTACAGATGCTGGCTTATTAGCCAACGTGCAGCTTGCAATTTGTGTTCGGATTCTTCAAAGACTTCCCAAGAGGGTTTAGGGTGATTTTTTTTCCAGTAGACCTCTTGACTTCACTTTTCCTTCCACACCTCCCAAGTCTTACAGGTGAAGAGAAGGTAGGATCAAATAATCCTAAACAGCAAGTATTCTTCTAGTGTTGTGCCATCTACTCCCTCCGCAGTCCCTTGTTCCTCACATCCTGCCACTGTTTTTGAGCCCCCTGCTGGAACATATGCTACATAATCCAAGGTATCCTCCCCTCGGATTAGTGCAAACCTCTGCCCCATGACTTCTCCCATAGGTTTTTATTTTTGACGTGATTCTTCAGAAATTGAGTGTGAGTGCTGGGAAGGGAGTGAGCTGGAATCTGAACAGGTGTTTACAGTTTACAATTAATTACAGATTGCTTCTTCCCTTTGATTTCAGTTGACATGCACCAGAGTTGAATTTGTATACACAAATGGTTTATTTTGGATGACCTGTCCTTCCTCTCCCTCCAGCACCATTATGTGAAGTTGTGTAGCTGCGTTAGCGCTATACTGGTAGAGTTGGAATGAAGTGGTAGCTGTGATGGTCCCTGAAAAATGTGAGGTGTCATCCACAAAAAACCCTTGCTTCTCACATTAGTGCTACACTTTTTTGTTTGGGAGCTAGTATGTCTCTGCACAGTTCTTCCTTGCACTATATTGACTTAACCTCAGAACTTTTCCAGTGTTTTTCCAGTGCATACATTGTCTATTTTGGCTTGGTCAAGAAGATTGGGCTGAAGTGTAATGTAGCTGGGCATGCAATGCTTATACGTCCTCAGTTTGCCTAGTATGCTACAGTCTTTATGGTTGCAGTGAAGATTCATTCCCATCTTTCAATGGCACATTCTTGGGCTAAACACATTCTTTTCTCTCATTTAGTTTCTCTGTTCTAATACTCACCATGTGTTCAAGCACGACTCATTGATTTGTTCTTATGGTACCTGGGGCTTCCAGGTGGTTTCTTGGCCAGTCAAGACTAAGCAAAACCATGTGAGACTGCATTCTTGTCTGGCCCAGCTGTAAGTGACAAGTAGATATAGGCACTTGATAGAGACACTTAACTAGTGCCATCTTTCCCAAACAGTCCAGTGTGGATAGACTATTAATGTGAGCTCAGGCTAAGATACGTATAAAGATCTGAGAAAGCACACTCTAATTATAGAAATAAAATATGCAAAAGATACAGACCCTACTGCAGTATTAAATCAGTATGTTTAATGGGAGGATATCATACTGCTACATAAAGAGCAGATGGCTATTCTTGCCAATTAGTGTCAAACTGTAATAGTGGTGCTACCACAGTGATGACCCTCCATTTCCCTGGGGATTCCTAGCCATAAAAGAGTTATCTGAAAGTTTCTAAATGGCAGTGTTAAGCACCCACTTTTAACATTTAAATTCTTTTTATCTACTGATGGTGGGGGAGGGGTTGATTAAAGAGTTTTCAGAATTTGGTGTGACAGAGGGGAAAGGGATGTTGATTTACCAAGGTCAGGTATGCCTTTTTCATGTTTCTTGTGTCAGATCCCCAGATGATTTGAACCTCACTGACTTCATGGAGCTATTAGTTGCTGTGAATCGAGGCAGAGTGTTTTAATTTTACTTATAAAATGTCTGTTGCTTTGTGCTGTATGTGGTCACTTCTGCTTATGTAAAACGTGTGCCAAGCAGGGGCAAAATGTTTCTAAGTCAGAATTGCAATGTTGAATTCCTGCTTTGCACAAGTATCAATGATTATATAAGGTATAAGGTAGCAGAGAAAACCCAGATCCTTTACTATGGTACACTCCAGGGTTTCCCAAACCGTGCGGGTTTACACCCTGCCATAGTAAGATCGGCCCATGCCCCTGTACCTCAACCACTGCCACTGCTCCCCTTGCCATTGATTGCTGCCATATCTCCCCCTCCCCCCCGACAGCTGAAGAAAGGGGGTGCAAGAATACCCCATTTGTTGTCTGTTGCTTATATTATAACGCACATTAGTTATCTGCACAGTGGATAAGAACATAAACTGCTTAAGTGCATAGCACCTTTCATCCCTGCTGTCCACTTTGTAACATAATTGCACCTCATTTAACTGTGAAATAACAGAGGAGAAGCAGCTGTCAAAGTACTTCTACGAGATGCTTTGAAATGGGAACAAGTTAATTCCAGGGCTCTTATCGTCTCAATTCCAAAGATTCTAGTAGAAACCCATAAACTGGCCTTTGGAGCCTTGAAGTAAGAGGAATTAGTTATTTTGGGGCCTGGTTATGCCATAGTACTGACAGCAATGGGCACGCTTTAATGAGCATTGCTTACATTTGTTTTGGGTGAGTCCATAGTCTGGGTAGGTGCATAGCCTTTTACATCCCAAGGCAGTACACTTACATAGAGTACACTGTAGTTGTATTATACACATGAACAAACATTTCTGAACGTGGGAGCAGAAATGATGTTGCTTTTCCAAAAGACTGAAGTCAAGTGTCAGGCAAAAAAATGAATAAAAGAAGAGGCAAGTGTCTAGAGATCCATTATTTTTTCTCTCTCTCTCTTCCTCCCCTCCATCAACCCCAGTTCCCTCTAAGTTAGTCAGGTTTGCTCTTTGTTTGAATCCTTGGGGCAAGTAGTTTCCTAGTCTGTGTCCCACCATTAAGACTGACCTACACACTTAGGCTAGGTAAGCCTGAGGCTGAATTGATTCACTTTTTGCAGATTAGTCTAAGATGCACAGATTACACTGAAACAGAAGTCAACATTTGCCTTTGATTCAGGAAATGCAGCCACATACCTGCAGTGGCTCAGGCCAGAAGTCACAGGGTGCTAAAGCATAGCTCTCTCGGTGTGTGTTCACTTCCTCTTCCTGCTGCTTCTGGGATTTGCAGTCCAGAATTACAGCAGCAGGACTCTGTAGAGTTGCTTATCACTTCCTATTCCTGCTTCTAGGTGCTTCTGGGATTTGTAGTCCACAGCTGCAGCCTGCAGTACGTTTGAGTAGGGGAAGGGATGTTTAACCCCCCTCAGACCCCATCCTAGGTTTGCCTGGAGGGGAGCAGTATCCCCTCCCTCTCCCCCCCACCCTCTGGTAGACTGGGCTGCATGCCCAGCCGGGCTTGTCTCACCCCCACCCCTGTGTCAGCCACCCCTCACTGCTCCAGCTAGGGAACCAGAGGGGCAGGGCCAGCCCTGCTCTCTGGAGCAGACAGCACAATCCAGCCCTGGGCTGGAAAGCATCCTGGGGTGCTGGGGGACTGTTATTTAACTTGAATCAGAAAGGGGTCTGGGACAGAAGTTTCATACACTGGTTTGACTCAAATCAGTTAAGTCTGATACTACATTGAACCAGGCTTATCTTAAGCCAATTTCAGCCATTTTGAAACTGGTTTATGTGCACTGAGCTTCTGTTCTATTACAGGTTTAAACCAGTTTCTGGTCACTTAAACTGTTTTTTGTGTAACTTCTGTCCCTAACCCTAATAATCTAAATTTTCCTGCTTCACCTAGACTGTCTGTACAGTTCAGCTCTTTGGGGCACAAGGGAGGTGTTCCTTTAAGTCAGGTATCAATCTCTTTAAGTCATCCTAGGTTAGGATTAATTTTTTAACTGTTCTGAAGTGCATGGACTGCTGTGCAAGGGAGCTTGCCTCTGCCTAGAGGGGCCAGCTTCAGTTTTCTTAAGAATTATATTATTTTACTAAAAGCAGTTAATAATACACAATCAGTGCAGAGAAAAAAATCAAACGCTCGCACATGTTTTTGACATAAGAAATGCAAATATAAGGAACTGGCATTAGAGAATAGTGTGTGGGGGGCATAAATCTTCTTAGAACTTGTTTAAACAATCAGTACTTAAAGCTAAACTAAGGATTTGTCTGCACAGCAAAATAAAGATGTGATCAAGTGTAGGAATATCATGCTGACTTTAATCTATTTTGCACAGGAAATGAAAGCAATGAAAAAGGAGTGGTGGCATGGAGCTCAGAATGGGTTGCATGAGCCTGTAGGAGTCCTTAGCAGGTACACAGGTTGTCAGCTCACATAGAAGTCTGTGCTTCTACTTTGTCATTATAGTTGCCATTGCAGGTAGATATAGTTATGGTACAGTCATATCTTCATTTGCTGTATAGACGTACATTTAGAGGTGCTGGAAACATCAGCACAGAGCACACTTTTACACATGCTGCAGGGGGGGTTGGGCTTTCGAGTGCCTCTGAGAGCTGTTCCTAATTAAACCACCACAGTGTTTTGTGTATAAGCATCCCCATGCTTTAAAATGGCGGTGGGGTGCTTGAACTAAAGCTTGTTCAACGAGCTTTGGTTCAAGCGCCCCCCCCCCCCCCCCCCCCCCTTTTGACGCAGGGGGACACAGAAAAAAA
>NW_017729034.1:41422745-41425054 GCF_001723915.1 Gavialis gangeticus | reverse complement strand
CCCCCCCCCCCGCCGCCATTTTGAAGCACGGGGATACTGATACACAAGACTCAGGAGTCTGCTGGAGTGCAGTAATTACTGTGCTCTGGCAAGCTCGATTAATCAAGTCTTCTCTAACACGGTATATCCAGGCACCCCAAATATCTGTTAAGTATATATTGGTCAGAAAACAAGCGTGAATAGGTATGCAATACAAAACAGGAGAGGCTAAAATATTCTGATCTCATATTTCACAAAAAACTTCACTTTGTAACAAGGCACAGATAATCCTAGGCAGCAGTTACAGTTGTGTTTGCAAGCTGGGATGAAGGGATAAGAGGATGCTGGGACATATGGCTAACGTTTCCTTTGGAGCCTAGTGATCTTCTTTACCTTTTGAAGTTCCAGTTTTAGTGTTAATATGGATGGTCTCGTTGAATGACATTGGAGATGTATTTCCACTGTGTATGGAAGAACTAGTATGATATGCTTTTAATCCATCCGTTTTCAGGGACAGGTGCAAAAGAGGGTTTGTGGTTTTCTCGATGCTTATTCAAGAAGACTTGCTGCTTTTGAGGATAAGCCTTAGGAAATGCAATCTGCAGCTGGCAGGAAAGGCCAGATATCTTTCCCCATCCCCCAGTATTTTTTCCATCTTGTTGCTTGGAACCTTTTTTGAATTCATCGTAGAAGTTTGACTATCAGCAGAAAAGTGGCCTGGGCTGTAAATTACTGTCAGGTTTCATTTTTATATTAATGCTTTTTATGGACTAATGCTTTCACTGGACACTTAAGTTACATGGCATAGGTCCTGTTCCCTGAATGAATGAATGAGCATAACTCAGAGAATTGGATTTTCAGTGAGAATGTTCTTGCTTCAGAGTATAAAACATATTCTGCAAATCTGTACTTCATTTTGACTGGTTTTCCTTTAGTAAATGTTCTTGCCAGTAAATTAATTTGGTGGAAAATAGTGGAAAGTGAACAAAAGATACTTAGAATTCCAACAAAACAGAGTGATTATTCCAGCAAATAATTCATGGGAAGTTCTTTGAAGCACTGTCCATTCTTAGTCAGCAGAGAAGATCCCTGTGCTTCACCATCTGCAAAAAGGGGTTAATTCATACTTCTTTTTTATCACCTTTTTCTTTGTCTTATCATGGCTGGGGCACTGCCTCTCACAGTGTATTACAGCATCATTATTTATATTAAAGTTCCAGTAAAGTCTGTTAGGAGGAAACAGGCCAGGGGTAGCAATGTGTCTTCCTTTACTTGCTGCCGGTTAATTGGAATGATGGCTGATTTGTGCTATATACCCTCTCAGTCTGTTTTCTCATTAGATACAAAACTTGAATTGCTTGTTTGATAGGCTGAAGTATGGTTAGTAATGGTATTTTTGTATCTGTAAACATTCTTTCCCTGCCGTCCCAGACAATGTACTCTGCTTTTGCCCTGTTGATGGAGATGAGATTTGGTCTGAATACTTTGGTTTTAGAATTAACAACTATCTTGCCCCTTGGAAAATCTGTAACTGAGCAGGATTACGTGGTCAGATGCTTTCAGTGTAGGGTGATTCATATCAGTAGATCTCTGATTTCCTTAGATCTCCCTCTGATGGTGGTAGGATTTATGTCCATTCACTAAAAAGTTTTAGTGAATCCAAGCTATTGGGTAAAAAAGTACCATTCCATTCATATCATGGCTGATAGCAAGCTGTCTGCCTCCTTGCCTATTGTACACATGGTATCATAAAACACTTTATGACGCTTGTATTTGCTTTTGGGCTTTGACCCAAGGTTGTCTGTTATCTTGGGAATGTCTTCATACGTGAGCAGAGGGTCTTAGAACTTTAGGGCCAGAGTCTCATCTGGCATAATTTGGCATAGTCTATTTACTTCAGTGGTGCTGTGTTGATTTACACCTGCTAAGGATATGCAGCAGAGATGCTGGAGAAGGGTAAATTATTTCCCTTCCACAAATATATTTTTCTGATGTTTGATCGAGTCTCATTAAAAAAAAATATCTAGGAAAGGACGGGGCTTCTACATGCTTTTCACCACCCTTTTCTATAAAATCCCTTTGTATCTAATGAAACAAACCTCTTGCAATATCTCTTGCTCAGGCTTTATGGAAATTGCCTTATATGTTCCATTAGGTTGTCTTCTAGACTGGACAGACTTCATAGATAGGTGCCTTGTGGTTCTTGGGTGCCTAATTCTGATATCGTGACACCCTGCTTGAATCCCTAATGATAAGCAGTGGATGGGTCCTCCTGCTCAGGGCATTTTTGTGACCCTGTTAAAGCTAAGATGATAGTGTATAACAAATGG
>NW_017729034.1:41420976-41422384 GCF_001723915.1 Gavialis gangeticus | reverse complement strand
CCCCCCCCCAGTGCCAAGGCCATCTGCCAAGGCAGTCCCCAGGTGCCTCCAACCCCTGGTGTCCCAGTTTCTCCACCTAGAGGAGCAAACAGCCCCTCCCGTACCCATCCCCATGCTCTCTCCTTCCCCTGTCCTTTTTGCAACCCCTTCTCTCCTCCCTTAGGCTGCTAGGCTTTTGTTGCTGACTGGAGAATGCTTTCCCCAGCTTGCAGCAACCATTGAGTTGCAACAAAATGGCATGATATGGATATGAATGGGAACTCCCAGCAAGCAACCATATTGCAGCACTTTGTTGCAAATCACGTTTTTCATGAAAATCACTTAATTTCTTGAGTGTCACAAAAAATGCAAAACCACAATGTAAACCAGACCCTATTCATAGATAATGACTCCACTAGTGGAGCAATACAAGGCAGACCCAACTGGAAGAGCCCCATCCAAGTTGCATTATATTTGTCCTCATTGAAAAGATGAAAATCCAGAATCTGGAATTGTAAACCTCTAAAGGTTCCTCATGGGAATTAAAGCAAATTAACTCAGGAAAAATATTTCTTGTTCTTCTCTGGACAGAAATGGAATTATCATGCGTGCTAACTTCATGCAACCTGATGACATTTTGATAGCTTTAGGGTTATTTCATTTAATGCCATAGTATGGTGTCCTCCAAAATTTACTCATTAAAGATTGAAATGAATGCATTTGTTTGGACTTTAACTGAAAAAACTCCCGCTGGCATCAGTCTTGAGTTCCTAACTGCAGTAATATGTCAGTAGGGAACAGTTAGGATTGCTAATTGCATATAATTCTGAGAATCCGTGCAACTCTCACCAACAGGGGTAGCTATGGCAAAAGAATCATGAAAAGTCACAAATACACAGACAGGCCCCGGTTGATTTTTTTTTTTTTAAAAATATACCTCACCATTCACATAGTGCACAGATTAATAAATAGCTTGAATGGGCATACTGGTAAAACAGTGCCTGGGTTCTGATGCACCTACTGCTGATTTTCTATAAGTCAGCAACAAAAGTCCTTCAATAGAAGCAGAAACCGGTCACAAATATCTTCATTAATAAGTATAACATTAATGTTCCTAATAACATCTTTTCTGAATTACCATTCAACTTTTATCCTCTGAATATCCCTGAATGAAAGAATGAAGTGCAAACTGTGGGTCTGGAATACTGATGTTTCCTAATTTAGTGCATGTAGTGGGTGAACCTTTCTTTTGTAAGAAAACCCTTCACATCTCTGGCTGTTTTACTTTCCTTTCCATCTATTTCAACTTCCTTTGTCAATCCCATTCACACTCATTCTATTTCTTTTGTGTTGCTGATGTTATATTAACAGTCCACTTTTAGGCTAGAGACAGAAGTTACACATAAACCAGTTTAAGTCTTCAGAAACT
>NW_017729034.1:41415729-41415976 GCF_001723915.1 Gavialis gangeticus | reverse complement strand
TTCACACCCAGATTGTGGCACCCCTCTATGCCTCTTGATTGGTTGAGGGGGCAGGTTTAGGGCCAGGTTTAATTGCAGCAGCACAGGCCTTGAGACTTGGGGGCCTCTGATCACTGCTGAAAAGCCCACGCCCCCCCCACCCTCAGCACCCCAGGGGAGGGGGAAACAAGTTGCAGAAGTGACAGGGGGAGGACAGAGCTTGGGGGTGGGTAAGGGAGGGGATATCTGTTCCTCCAAGTTAGAAAAC
>NW_017729034.1:41401329-41404848 GCF_001723915.1 Gavialis gangeticus | reverse complement strand
TTTTTTTTTTTTAAAAATATACCTCACCATTCACATAGTGCACAGATTAATAAATAGCTTGAATGGGCATACTGGTAAAACAGTGCCTGGGTTCTGATGCACCTACTGCTGATTTTCTATAAGTCAGCAACAAAAGTCCTTCAATAGAAGCAGAAACCGGTCACAAATATCTTCATTAATAAGTATAACATTAATGTTCCTAATAACATCTTTTCTGAATTACCATTCAACTTTTATCCTCTGAATATCCCTGAATGAAAGAATGAAGTGCAAACTGTGGGTCTGGAATACTGATGTTTCCTAATTTAGTGCATGTAGTGGGTGAACCTTTCTTTTGTAAGAAAACCCTTCACATCTCTGGCTGTTTTACTTTCCTTTCCATCTATTTCAACTTCCTTTGTCAATCCCATTCACACTCATTCTATTTCTTTTGTGTTGCTGATGTTATATTAACAGTCCACTTTTAGGCTAGAGACAGAAGTTACACATAAACCAGTTTAAGTCTTCAGAAACTGGTTTAAACCTTGAACAGAACAGATGCTTAGTGCACATAACTCAGTTTCAAAATGGCTGAAACCGGTTCAAGATAAACCTGGTTGAGTGTAGTATGAGACTTAACTGATTTAGGTCAAACCGTTTATGAAACTTCTGTTCCAGACCCCTTCCTGGTTCAAGTTAAATTACAGTCCCCCAGCATAGGCTGTGTGTTTACTTCCTCTTCCTGCTGCCCCCGAGGTCTCTGTAGTCCAAGATCACAGCAGCAGGACTCTGCCAGGACTCTGCCAGGTGCCAGGCACCTTCCAGGTGCCTCTGGGATTTGTAGCTCATGATCAGAGCCAGCAGGACTCTTCAGGGTTGTTCTCTTCTGTTCAATACATGCTCGCTTCAGAGAGAGGACTATTCTTGTTCAAGTTTTTATTAATTCAGTGCTGCTACCTTTTTCCTCACCCAGCCCTTCCACAGCCTGGCAGGTGCTGCCCCCCAGCCCAGACAAACCCTCCAGCTAGCTCTGGGCTGGAGCTTGGCCACACCCCTTCCACATGAGCAGGGAGGGGATAAAAGCCTTGAAGCTGGCAGGCTGAAAGATGTGCTCTAGTGACCCCTGGCTTCTGGTTTGAGTCACTGAAGCATGTGCCTGCATTTCCTGGATCAAAAGTGAATGTCTGTTTGCTTGCTTGCCTGTTCAGTCTCTGGAGCTTAGACTAACCTCTAGCTTTTTGGCTGTTTGTACTTAGCCCCAGAGGCTCTGCAAGTTTCATGCTGAGTGAAATGGGAGGATATTGCAGCAGCCCACAAATGAGTAGTTGGGTGCGTGGTGGAGGGATGTAAAAAACCAAAACATGCTAGACAAAAAGGAGTCTGAATTGAATTGCCAGTTGGGAGCAGGATGGGTTTTGGTATCAGGTTAGAAATAATTGTTTTCTAGTACCCTGGGCTCAGAGCTTTCTAGTTTTATTTTATATCATCTTGACTCTGATCCATGGTATCTAGAGTCTGGTGGCTTGACAGAGACAAAAATGATTGGCATGGTTCATTATTGGGAAAGGAGAGCTAGATGCACCCTTGGTAGTCTGCAGATTTGAAGTGTGTTCAAGACAACAGGTAGTCAAAGGATAGGGTGAGAATCTTGCTGTTTTTATAAGTGCTTTAAAGATTTGAATTAGATCACATAGAGAGAGGGAGGAAAGTAACATGATATACCGGAGCACGAAGCCTTTAGCTCTTATGAAACTCCAGCTAGTATGGAGTGCTGCAGGTCATCACAGCAACACAGTCTGTCCTCCATGCTCTACACTGGTTTCCCAAAGAACATCAAGTCGATTTCAAGGTACTGAATGGTCTGGGCTTAACATTTCTGAAAGATCAACTAAAATTCTGGGGTAATGATTGTGATTGCCAAATCTGCTATTTTAGCATAGTAAAACTCTAGAGAAAGCTTGTTTGTCAGGGGGAGAGAGCTCTCTCAGAGACTAGCCCTAGAATACAGAACAAACTCCCTCAGGAACTAAAGAGCATCATGAACATCTGTATTTCTCTCATGTCGTCTTTAGCATAAATATATCATAGTATCTGAGTTTTTTGTTTTATTTCTGTTTTTAATAACTGAAGTTACCAAAGTAAGACACTCCACTGCACACACTTTTCTCACTGGGGAGAGGATGAGAGAACAGACATCACTTCAGCACTGGTGAGGCCACATCTGGAGTACTGTGTTCAGTTTTGGGCCCCCCACTACAGAAAGGATGTGGACAAATTGGAGAGAATCCAGCAGAGGGCATCAAAAATGTAGGGCCTGGGGGACATGACTTATGACGAGGGGCTGAGGAAACTGGGCTTATTTAGTCTAGAAAAGAGGAGACTGAGTGGGGATCTAATAGTAGCCTTTAACCACCTGAAGGGGGTTCAAAAGAGGATGGAGCAGGACTGTTCTCAGTGGGGGCAGATGACAGAACAAGGAGCAGTGGGCTCAAGTTGCAGCAGCTGAAGTTTATGTTAGATATTAGGAAGAATTTTTTCACTAGGAGGGTAGTAGAACACTGGAACAGGTTACCTAGAGCAGTTGTGGACTCTCCATCCTTGGAGATTTTTAAGACCCGCCTAGACAGAGCCTTGGCTGGGATAATGTAGTTGGGGATGGTCTTGCTTTGAGCAGGGGGTTGGACTAGATTACCTCCTGAGGTCCCTTCCAACCCTAATTTGCTCTGATTTTGTGTATCAGATGCCTAGTACCACATTAATCAATGTGACTACAAGATGGTCAGGTACTATGATGATACGCATGGCTTAAGAACAGAGCCGTCCTTAGAGGTGTGTGGAGCCCAGGGCGTATCAGCCTGTGTGGGGGTGGGGGTGGCAACCACCTGCAGAAGCTAGTGGCACCAATATCGGCAGGTGGGGGGAGGTTGGTGGCAACTGCCCACAGAAGGTGGCAGCAGGGCTGCGGCAGGGCCTGTATGGCACTGTCCGTGGGGGCCCCCAAAGCGTGGGGCGCAGGGTGGTTGCCCTGATTCGCCCCCCTCCACTAGGGATGGCCCTGTCTAGGAACCTACATAGAAGAGAATATATACTTTTCTCAAAGCCTGTGCTAACACTCACAACTGCATTTGGCTGTACATGCACATTTTGTTTCTGTTTAGGCTATTACTATTGTAGGGCTATTTATCCTCCATATCTCTGTTTTAGAAAATACTTTTTTAGAGTTTTTATCATCCTAGTAACAGGCAGAAATTTATTAGAAGCTTCTTTACAACTTCTAAAATCTTCAGCAGCAGAGCTCCTCCAATGGCAGACAGATTTTCAAGATATGTCCCAACTATGGGACTGATATATAATGCCACATGTCTGCTGAGAGCTCTTTTGAAAAAGCAGATGATAGCGAAAGGAGGAAGGTGCTATATATTGAACCTGGACATTTTAATTTGTGACAGCATAGCTAGATCAAGGACAGCTTACTGAAGAAGGACCTTGGTGAAAGAGGATGGCTGAGTCACAGCTTTTCTGCCTCTAAGAAAGGAAAAA
>NW_017729034.1:41379023-41396329 GCF_001723915.1 Gavialis gangeticus | reverse complement strand
CATTTTAATTTGCGACAGCATAGCTAGATCAAGGACAGCTTACTGAAGAAGGACCTTGGTGAAAGAGGATGGCTGAGTCACAGCTTTTCTGCCTCTAAGAAAGGAAAAATGGAAAAAAACATAAAAGTAATTGCATTCTTCCTACTTACATTTTGCTCTGTAGTTTCAATCTGATAAGTTATTTTTCATCTCCCTTTCAAGGGGAAAAAATTCAAATTCCCAGCCTGCAGTGCTGCTGCCAGGCTCTCCACTAATAGGATTCTGACACTATATTTTCTACATAGGCAGATTGCTTCACAGTCTGTAAAGTGCTGTAGGATCCTTCTGGAAGAAAGGTGCTAAATACCATTCAGTGTAAATCATTATGGTGAGGATTTTTAAGTCTCTCAGGTGGAGATGAGAATTTCTTGCCTGTTCACATGGCATATATGAGAAGATTGGAAGAATAAAAGAAAATCTTAGGGAGTTTGAATGAGAGGGGAAGATAGGGATCTGATCGTTCTGTCAGTGGAGTGAATGTTAGTTTTATCATTAACTCAAACTGTAAGTAGGACCAGGTCTAAACAGTTTAAAAGAATTTGGATAATTTTAAAGGCTTACAGGCTTATTTCTCTTTTCTGACCTCAGAATAAATTGCTTATGGTTGGAGGGGAAAGTTTGGATCTCTTTCATACTCTTGCAAGACCATAATCCTTGTGGGCAATATTTTATATAAAAGAACTAATATGTTTTAAATTAGGCTAATTTGTGGTTTTGGAGTAGAGCTTGCTAATAATTTTAATCAATAAAAGCTGTTACTCGGGTTAAGTTGCATAAAATCTGGGTTTGCTATTGTGACATTTTCCCTTCCACCAACCAGTATGAGAAACGGTCTTAACTTGTTTTTAGTCTTTCACTTCATTTATTTTAGTTAGGCAATTATACAAATTGTAATAACATATTGGACATATTAGAGCCTCTGGCATTGTGGAAAAAGACAACAAGCACCACTTGAGTAAAGGCTTCTGGAGGCACAACTGGTGGGGTTCTCACAAGCACTCAGTACTGGCCTACCTCTGCTTCCATTGACTTTAGTGGGAATAGAGTTAGGTCAATGGTGAGTGCCTTGGAAAATCCCATCCTGTATCAGCATATGCTTTTTTTTTTGCATGTGTGCACGCACACGGTAGCCACATAACTTTCACTTGGAGAATAATCTTTGTTTCACCTTAATAATCAGAAAAGTAAAATCTCCCTAGAGAGTGCCAAGCAAAACTGTTATCTTTGACGTAAGATACAGGTGTGTCTGCTGCAGAGAAGGGGATGTATCTTCATTTTAAGCAAAACTGCAGATATGTCTCCACTCTACCATAATATGCCCTTCCTGGCATAGGCAGTGCTGGACCTAGACCTCCAAGGATGCATCCACACATGCAGGCATGTGCACTTGCAGCAGCTCAAATAGGAGTGGCACAAATCTGAGCTGGGGTTTTGTGCCTCAGTGCATGTGCCTGGACATGCACTTTGGTGTGAGGCAAGTTACGCCACTTGGCGCAAAATAACCCTGCCTAGCTGCTCCTGGATCTGCGGCTATGGGGAGCTAGAGGCTGGGGCCAGCACCTGTGCTAGCCCCGGCAATATAAAAACCTGCCCTGGTGAGCAGCTCAGGGCTACTTGCTCTCAGAAGCTTCTGAGGCCATCACTTGGTATCTAGGACACTACCCCTTGTGCCAGCTGGACTGCTGAAGTAGCCCTAACCTGGAGTGGCCCCTGCACTTTCTACCCACTACAGCTGTTTGGCAGTGGGGGCTACCTGGCTGTGACCTGCTGCCACTTGTGACCCCAAGGCTGCACCCCTGCCAGTCCCAGATTGGGTACCCCTGCTCTGCCATCTGGCCAGCTATTGTCCTGAATATGTATTCCTTGCAGTGGCCCACTCTGAACTGTCAAAGTGTGTCTTACTGGCTCCAAATGGCCAAGAGGTCAGCCACCTCATCTGCTCTCCAGCTGGGTCCCCAGTGCTGGCCCTGGACAGACTCCTGTGCACAGGTCTCACCACTTGTCTCACCAGCAGAGATCCTGGTGTTCCCTGTTTATGAATTGCACATTCTCTCATAAGAAACCCAGATTCTCTCATTAAAATATCCAAAATAGTGTTTTTCTGCTATTATATGAAACAACACTATAGAGAGAGGGCAATGTTTTATCGATATATTTACAAGTGTAAAGCAATGGTGGGGGGTGAATTTGTGGGTGGGTGTAGGGTTTGTGGGGGTGAGGTCTGGAGCCAAGCAGTTGGAAGCTATGGCTGTGCTGCCACTACTTCACTCACCCCCTGTCCTTCAGCTGCTGCACCAATGCAATTTTCAGATGGTGAGGAGCTGTGCCAGGGCTGGGCAGCTGGAAGCTGCATCTGTGCTAATGCTGCTTCTCTCCTCCACTGTGCTCCCCCAAATCTTCATCTCCTGCCTGCATTGCAAGTGCAGCTGGAAGTTGCCCAGCCTCAGTGCAGCTTCTTGCTGCCCAGCACACGTACGGGCAAAGCTTTCTTGCTCTGCAAGCTGGATCTGGTCTGCAGGCCATATTGTTGCTGACCCTTGCTTTAGAGGAAAGGTTGAATCAGAATTGGAGCATTTAACAGGAAAGACTCAGTAAATACTTTACTTTCTTTATGTTCTATTTTCTGGTTGGGAGGGAGGGAAGAGGAATTATTTCCTATTAATTCTATATTTTATTTTTAAGATTAAAAATAATAATAAAAAGGGAACTGGTTCCACTGTCAGGAAAACTCATGAAAAATGTTTTGAACTACTTTCTGAAAGTCAGTCTTACATAATGAGTAATACAAGACTGAATCTCATGTGAAAAAATTTTAAAGTAAAAAAAATGCTAATTTATAACTTCAGCAAACAGGTCATCAGTCCATGAAACAGATTTTATGAAGATGGCACTTCTTCGTACTGTCTAATATGCAAGATATTCAGATTGCTGCAATGATGCTGATGTCATTGTAGCTAAGAAAGCATGTCAAAACAGTTATACACACAAGCTTGAAAGGGAAAACTTCTTCCCAAAGGTTCAGAATAAAATGTCCTAACAGTCCAAGTATAATTCTTAGTTCAAATAAAATAATGCCAGCATACAACATGCTCTTTCATACACTTTTCTGTCTGTATCTTTAAGAAGGAAAAAAAGGCCTTGTGGTTATAAATGTGTATACATTTTATGTTTTAGTTATGTTTAGACTGGACTTCAAACAATAGCCGCATAATCCTTTTCTTTCCCTATCTCTGAAGTTGTACATGTTAGTAAAATGCTCACATAATGTTATAGTAGTGGATGCCAAAAAGGGTTTCTGGTGATGTTTTGTTAGCATGCCAAAAACTCTCTATGGATAGTAATAAATGTGAGTAGCTTAAATTATGGCACCAACAGTGTATGGTTAGTTGAAGAACCAAGAGCACTTAAAGAGTAAAACTTCCCAGGAATTCCATCCTTTCAGGCCATATAGTAAGCAGCAGAGCTGTCCATGCTGACTCTTTACAGGTAAATAAAATAAAAAGATTCCAGTGTTCCTGGTCTTTCTCCTAGCAAAGCCTTTGAACGCTTTAAAAGGTGTTTGTGGGATGCTCATAAAATATGCAAAATAATTTCAGACTCCAACAAAAATAAGCTTGAGCTGCAGTTGTGATTGTTAATGCTTACATACAAGGAGGTGGGAAAGCCAACCAAAAATTCTTGCAATTAATTTAAAAAATCTGGTAAGAGATCAAGTTTTGCAGTATAATTGTGTTTCCAACCTTAAACATCCAAATACAAAAAATACTGGAACTCCATTAGTTCAAACAAACAAGTGTATTAAAACACTATACTAACAAAGTGGACATTTAGTATGTAGAAATCAAACCATCATTTACAGGTATTAGTAAGGCAATTCCCAATATGCAAGTGCAAAAGACTTATTGTGGATGTGTTTTTGTGACTAAGTGCAAATATTTATCCCCACCAAGCATTTTCCCCTACAGCTGTTGCATTGTCGTGTGTTTGAAGATCATTATTGATTATTTTATGGTAGTGTCTCTATTCTTTGCTTTGAATCTGAGCAGAAGGGCTAATTACTTTATTCTACATCTTCTGTTACTTTGATCACTTGCCTTCAGTCTTCTTACATAACAAAAACCTAATGGGCCTCATGAATTTATCTTCAGCTCTGTGTGTGACCTGTATCACACACAGAACAGGGATGTCTACATTAAGCCAAATTTACTAGTGCGTTTGCAAGTTAGTATATACAGGGTATGTCTACATGTGCATTAACGTGCTTTAGTTCATATGCATTAAATCTAATACCTCCAGGTGCCTATACATAAGCAGCAAGGCTGACACACTGTAATTACAGTGTGTTGGAGCACATTCGATTAGTCCAAGCTGTCACAGAGAGGAGACAGAAAAGGCTCTGTCTCCTCCCTGCACGGGAAGGGTAGGGGGACAGAGCCTCTCTGCTGCTTGAATTCCACCCTCCCACATTTCCCCATTGCCCAAGCTTGCAGCCTTGGGTCTTGGTGGGGGCTGGGCTAGATCTGCATGACAGAGGCTCTGTTTCTCCCCATGGCCCCAGTTCCTGGCATGGCAAAAAGCCAGTCAGGCAGTCCTGGGCTGCAGTTTCTGACTGCTGCTTTCATGAGGCTTGGGCAGGGCAGGTTGGGGAAGAGAGCCTCCCCTTCCCCCTGCCTTGAGGGCCCCTCCACACCTTGATGGCTGGGGTCTTGGGGGGGCAGGGGCCTGGGCCAGGTCTGTGCAGCAGGGAGGGTCTGCTCCCTCCCCACCCTAGTTTCTGGCAGGCAAAAAGCCATCTCAGCAGGGGAAACACCATGTATCTGGGTCCATGAAGGCAGTTTTCCTTAAGCATTCCCGGGGATAACTGTTCTTCTGGCGTGGTTTAGTACCCACCACGGTGTTGGGGCTTAAAACCCACTTTATGAAAATGGGAGGCTCCTCTCTAGCTTGCTTCTGCAGCCGTATGGCTGAGGGCAGTCAAACTTGGGGGCATCTGACCCCCAAGCCTCCGGGCTTGGGCCTGCATGTAGGATGCCTGTCAAAAGACTTTAGAAATATCTGAAGCCCCTGGTGGGGGTGGAGGATGTTTGCCAGTTGTAGGGCCACTTAGGGTTCTGGACTGACTCATGGATTTGAACTTGATTTGGCTGATTTGGCTTGGAACATGAAAAATTTCTTTAAAAAAAAAAAAAGCCATCTTGGCAGCCCCATGCTGCAGCTCCTGGCTGCAGCTGTCAAGAGGCTGGGGCAGGGGATGAAGGGAAACCTCCTGCTGCATAGACCTGGCCCCCTCCCTAAGAACCCAGGCAGCAAGCTGGGGGCCTTGTGGTAGCGGCATTCCATTCCCTCTCCCTCTTCCTCCCTAGCTGCTGCTGACAGTCACCAGCGGGTGAGAGAGGGAGGAGGGATGACTGGAGAGAGGGGTCACTCCAGCAGCCTCCTGGGAGGCGTGTGGAAGTGCCCCCCGCCTGCCGCTGGCCTTGGCCAGTGCAGGCAGGCAGTGAGAGCATGCCACCCCACTTCACTCCCCCCCACACCTGAACAGTGAATGTCTGTTCAGTTCATTCCCACTTTAATTTATAGCACTTTAAAGTTCGATAGAGCTCTTTCCTCCAGGGGCTTTTTGAATGTCTGTGCACAGCCTTCATATGTTCCCCACACAGTCCTGCCTGCTGTGATTGTCATCCTGAGGCATGAAACTCTCCCCTTGTGTGGAGGCACCTAACAGAGAGCTCTCGATTCCATTTCTGGGAGCTGAGAACTTTAAAAGGTCTTTTACAGATCTAACCCTTTGCTTGCTCTGAACCCCAGTGACAGCCTTTACTTAGTTATAAGATGCCATCCCCACTCTCTTCTAAGCTGAATACATTGGAATCAGATTAACAATTTTTAAGATTTTTTTCATCCTCCACGCCCACCAAGGCATGTATGATGCAGCTCTAGAAATAATGTGATTCAGTTTTAAGTCCAATTAACTTCATTGCTCAAACCCACCCCTGCTATTTTCAGTGGAAGACAAAGCAATCTGCTGTAAAAATAACAGCAACAAGCTTAAGAGAATTAGCAAGGTGTGTTGAGCCAGAGGGATTTGTGATGTGCAGGATAAGGTAAATAGAGACTAATCTTTAACACAAACACATATGACCCAGACTCTGGAAATAGCACTGCAGACAAGATGAGATGATGTAGTATCATCAAAATTAACTATTGTGCAAAATAATCGGGATTTCTTTACTGCTTTGTTTCAGAATGCTTTGTTCAGAATGCATTTTGCTATTGAGCTAAAAGGATGTTGATCAAGTACAGGTATCACAAACCCCTATTGCTCTTCTTTGTGGGGAAGGGCCAAATTTACAACTTTCTCAGCCATGGGCGACTGGTGCCCCTTGAGTCGGGGAGGACACTGATGCCTCTTGAGTCTACTGGTGACAGGGACGGGGCTGGCAAGTACCCGCAGAAGCTGGCAGCAGCGGCAGTGGTGGGGATGGCTCTGTTGGGGGGGGGGCACGTGCCCCCCCGACCTCTCTACCAGTTGCCTATGTCCTCAGCAGATAAATGGTCTCATTACTGATTCTTGATACCAAATGCAGATATTTAGTCTATCAATAACTACATAATGAGAAGCAATGCTTCATGCTGGATGAATTTTGCAGCAGGGAAACTTATATAGTATATAATCAGTAATGAATGGGAACTGGAATTTTTATAAAGTGTTTTATGAGGCCACAGGATATATTTCTCGATCACAAAATCATTGTCTTTTCAAGGGAGTTAACTTTTCCTAAAGCAGGTGTCATGTGCCAAGCTTGATTTCTGTATCTATAGAACTAGATCAGTGGAGGAGAACTTGGAGCCTGAGTTTCGAAGGGGCTGATGTCTCAAATGATAAATTAATTGCAGGCGGTGCCCTGAGGGGGGGGGGAAGAGTACATAGCTCTAATCAGTGTATTTCAAGTGTGTGCAGCAATGCCTAAGGCTAACTCTAGACGTAAGAGCTCCTTCCTTTCAGATGACTTTCCCATTTCCCTATCGATTATTCTGTGACTGTGGATACACAGGGAGCCCTGTATTAGTCTGAAGTCATGATCACTGACTTCAGTCTTTACAAAGGGCTGGAAGTCCATTCTCGTCCCTGCTGATTAGAGAGCTTTTCAGCTGACACTGTAACCCAAGTAGGAGTGTATTTTGATTTGAGGGCTCGGTAATGTTACCAGGCTCTACTGGAAGCTTTTCTTTCCTCCCTCCCCTCCCTTTTTTTTTTTTGGGTGGCTCACTTGGGGAATATTTGGAAAAAGATTTGTAATCTTAGCCTTCATCAGACCACACAAGTCAAGAGGCTGATCCCCTCTTGGGCTTGTCAGCAGTCAGCTTATTCAGGACAGAACATGAGCTGTGGTGGGGCTGGGGGAGGTATGTTTTCAGCCCACACTTGTAGATCAGTGCCACAGAGCCAGCAATATGGTGTTGTTTAGCAGCAAGGGTTCATTATATGCCTCTTCCTTATGCTCAGTACCAAGGACTCAGTGCTTGTATTTTGTTTTTGTGCAGGGGGAGGGGGGCAATAAGGTAAGGGCTGTGGGGGATGGGAAGTGTCTGGACTCATTCAGCTCTGAATGCTCTCATTGAATCCCTGCTGAGAAGACTTTCCAAGTGAGCCCATTCATACCCTGAATTAGTCAAACAGGTTGGGGGACTTGAGTTTTAGGAAGGTGTGGGGGATGGGATATACGTAGAACAGTGTACTGTGATAACCAGTAGTTACACATTTCACATACATTGGAATGAAGAAATGTGTAATCAACTGAAGAACTGTTAAAATACAAACAGCAACCAAAAGAGCCTTGCTGCATGTTGTTATAAAACTTACCATAAAGACATGTATTAAACTATTTACTATACTAGCATGCCGTTATCATACATCAGTGAAATATTAAATTCTGGACCAAATTCCTTCCTGCTGTATTGGGAACCAAAACTTGTGGACTAGGTGATATCTTTTATTAGACCAACTAGATATTTGCAAACAAATTATTTGATTTAATTTTTTAAATATAAATTTATATAATTTAAAAAACAATTTTATTTATATTTTAATTTAATTAAATCAAATAATTTGTTTGTAAATATCTAGTTGGTCTAATAAAAGATATCACCTCATCTATAAGTTTTGATTTGTTTTGCCTCTAGACCATAGTTTCTCAATCTATGGTATGCGTACCCCTGGGGGTACACGAGATACAGGCAGGGGGTATGTGGGTACCCCAACACACTCTCTCTTGCCCTCTTTTCCTCTCTCTCTCATCCCTGCCTTCTGTCAAAACTATAGCAAAAAATATGGTGTGCCACGCATTGTGCAGCACTTTAAATTCCCCAGTAATAATTTAGCATGCTGCGCAAAGCCCTCCTAACTTTGGCCAACCCTTGGTTGGTTCAGCCCTCCTAGCTTTGGCCAACATCACCTGTACCCCAGGTACATACTTGAGTTGTGCATCCCTGGTGTGAAAGGTGGCAACCCTGCCCACACCAGATCAGATATCTGTCATATCATGGCCTTATACACACAGCCCTTCTTTCAACATATGGCACACATTAGTCTATAAATATAAAATGCCCTGGAAAATTGAGTGTTAGGGTACTTATTCAAATTTTCAGAAGTTGGGGGTACTTGCTACTTAAAAGGTTGAGAAACATTGCTCTAGACCAATACAGCTGCAACCTGGATGCCTTCCTGCAGTAACTCCACTGAAGTTAATGGAGGGCTGAGTTTGCCGCACTCCTACCCCCCCTCCAAAAAAAACTTTTCACACACTCTGTCATGTACTGATAACTGGTTTGAAAAATCATTCATATTCCAGGAACACTTAAAGGTTTTATTGTGCCGGGTGTTATTCAAGCATAAAATGAGACCATCCCTGTTCTAAAGAGCTTGTTAAGGGCCTCTTCCTGCTTCCACTGAAGTCAGCTGGGGGATTTGCCTGGGTTGCCAGAGTTTACACATCTTTTGTGACATTCATGCATTTGGCAGTTCCCTCTGTGGTGCTGCCCATTCAGCAGGGCTGTAGGAGTAGTTGCAACTGCTGCTGTTAGCCAGCAGAGGTTACTGTGGCACCCATCCTACCTGCAGCCTGATTGCCAGGTGCCCCACTCCCCTCAGTCTCTCTCAGCTCATTGGACATAAAACTGCATGGACCTTGATGGGAAAGAGACTGAGCTCCTGGGTGCTATCTAAGCAGCAGTCAGTGGTGTTCAGGTTCAGTGATGGCTCCAGGTTACCCCCTGTACCCAGCTTTGTAGTCTGCCCTTTTCAGCCCTCCCTAGATATTCAGTGCACAGCAACCCCCTGCCCAGCACTGATTCCTATGAGCTAATCCCGGATTTTGTAAATGGAGCTGCAAGACAAGCAATCAGCACTGCAGTGGTGGCTTTACCCTCACTCCCAGCTTCTTCCCCCTTATGAGGACAGCAGACCATGCTGTGGGAGTAGCAGTTAGGCTCTTTTTTAAGCTCCTGAAGCAGTAAGAATTCTCTCCCAGACACCCCTCTCAGCACCCTCTTTCTTCCCCTCCATGCTCAGTGACATGTCCCCTCCCCGTCTCTTGTCTCCCTCCCTTGCCTGCTGCTGCTACTGTCACTGGTTGCCATAAGAGGCAGGGGAGCTCCAGAGCTACTCCAGTCCCACTCTAGCTGGGTGGTGCAGAGAGCTGGGCTCAACTCAGGATGGTGGTAGTGGATAGGTTTTCCGTTTCTGAGCCTGTTCCTGGGCTGGCAGGGAGCATGCTGGGGGATTGGGCAAGGAAGAGGAGCCTGCCCACTGCTGCTATCACTGATTCTTACCCGATTTGGGGACTTAAGTCCCCAGCTGCTGCTCCCATGACATGGTCTGAAAGTGGGATCTGACCTTGCCACTGCACCCCCTCTGGACCCACCTCTGTTAGTTCCAGACTCCTTCCAACATCCATCCATCTGTCCAGCCATGTCAAACACCTTCTACAGCTTGCCCACCCATCTCCTGTATCTAGCGCGTACTCAGCTACAGCCCCCTAAATTCTGTGCAGCTTGAGATCCGGCCCCTGCCACCTATGCAGGTCTGGGTCCATATACCATAAGATGAAGTTTACTGTAAATGATTTGCTAATGCAAATTAGCATTGTATAATTAGTATGGAACAGCTGAGTAGGCCTAGGCAGGTGTGTTTGCCATTGACCTCAGTGGAAGCAGGGACCACACTTCAAGGGCTTGTCTAAACAACACTTATACCACTTAAACTATACCATTGCTATATAATTTCCCAGTCCCCTCCTCCCATCTTACTTGAGTTAAACCACAATCCTTTATTTTTGTGCTGTACAAGTAATAGATTATATATTGGTATAATAAAGTCTACATCAGAGTTTGAGCTGATATATATTTGTTTGGTGGTGTGACTTAGCCCCTGACCCCTCCCAAATTAGAGGGGAATAAAGCCATGTATAGATCTAACCTAAGACCCTGAAATTGCTGTGACAGCAAAAAAGGCATATGAATAACTCTATTCTTGAGGGTATTCCCAGCGGAATCAATGAGGAGACTGGTCTGTATGCCTGCTGGAGCAGTGCAACAGAACAAAACCTTTTAATTGGTCCTTGAATGTTCTTTACTTGTATTGATTTCAGTGGTACTTGTGAGTACTCAGCACCTGTGGAATAAGACTACTAGGGACATCACATTTTTCCCTTTAGTTTTTAGTTTTTATTAATTTGTAATATTTCACATAAACATACTAAATGGTATAATTTAGAGAGGGAGGTTTGCATGGGCACCTCTCTTATCCCACTGAGGCAATCAGCAAGCTGTTAACTTTTTTCAGGAGAAAAAAATATATTTGTGTGTTTAAAATTTCACTCATCAAGAAAGTTGCTTTGATATGTCATATCTGATTTTTAGGGGTTCCAGGGATCACAGACAAATAACTGCAAATTATTCCATACCCACAAAACAAATTAAGCAAAAAAAAAATTATCATTAGGCAATTTGATAATTAGATCATTAACAAGCCCTTAATATAATTATGTTAATAGAACCAGCTATAAATACAAACTATATCTGGTTACCGCCTGGTACTACATCAAAGATTAAAAGCTTTCACATGTAAGTGTAATCTACCCTGAGATAATTTAAAAGTGTTAGAATACAATTTCAATGCGTCGCATAGGGATTTTTGCTCTCAATTCCCATTAATAATGACAACAGCAATAACAACAATGTGATACATTAATAGGCTTTAAGGAGCAAAATCCAAGTCACACATACCTACTACAAGATGTTATAAAAGATTTAACAATTTGAGTTTCAGATAGGCCTATTATTTTGGAGTGGCAAAGTGTAAGCTTTGCAGTTATGTAAGTGCCACTAAACTTTTATACCACACCACATTAACATGTGTCTTGGATTGTAAGATCTTTGGTGAAGAGACTGTTTATACTGGGGTGGGCAATTATTTTAGCTACAGGGCCACTTAACGAGTTTTGGTCAGCTGTTGAGGGCCACAAGGGTAGCCCCATCCCTTGACAGGTGCCCCAACGCCTGGTCACCAGCTTGGGACCAGAAGTCCAACCTCTAACCCCTTATCTTTGCCACTGGAAGTCTCTCCCCTTGCCCAGGAAGTACTCCTTTTGGAGAGGGTTGCTTGTATATTGTGTGTGATGGGGTGGGGTTTGTGTGGTGCGGAAGTATGTGGTTGCAGGGTGTGGGAGGAGTGTCTGTGTGGTTGTATGTGTGACGTGTGTGGGGGTGATTAAGGTGTGGGGTATGTGGGACTATTGGGTATGTGTGTAGGTGTGTGTGGAGGGTGTGGGGTGTGTGGGACAGTGTTGGATGTGTGTGTGGATATGGTAGCAGGGTGAGGTGTGTGTGGTTGAGGTTTGGGGGGTGTGTAGGTATGGTGGGAAGTGGGGGGGGTATGATGGGGTGTAGCGGTGTGTGTGGGTATGATGGGGTGTATGGGACAGTGAAGGGTGTGTGTGTGTGGGTATAGTGGGGATTTTAGGGGGTGGGGTATGATTGGGGTGTGGGTGGGTTGGGTGTGTGCATGTGTGGGGCTTCCCCCCGCTGCTTCTCCCCTTCTTCCTCCCTGCCCACTCTTTGTGACATGGCTGAGCCCAGCCCCTCCAGAGGTGGGGGAAGTAGGAGTCAGCACTGCCTGCCTGGCTCCCAGTGGGCTGCAAAGGGCTCCCAGTGTTCAACAAGCTTTAGTTAAAAGCACCCCGACCACCATTTTGAAGCAAGGGGACACTGATGCACAAGATGCTGAGGCCGCTGGAGTGTGTTAATTAGCACGCTCCAGCAGACTTGATTAATTGACTCTCCTCTGAAGCGCTGTAATTACAGCACATCGGAGCAGATGTCCTGCACGTCTGTTGGCACCCCTTATGTCCACAGTCTATATTTTAGTCTGGTGTTTGACTACATGGAAGTAGTTATGTTAGGACAATATTAAGAAGGCTTGATGGAAATAAAATGCCTTTAATGAAATAGGTGGTGTTCTTTATGTCTTCCACATCATTTTTATTCTTTCCTTGCTGTAGATGTACAAGTTTACACTATTAATAGCAAATCTCCTCCTGTGACCTGCCTCCAATTTAGGAGTTGTCTACTGATTTAATTCTAGGTATGGTCACATCAAAAGAAACACGTGACAAAGAAGGCATAAAGCAGATGCACAGGATCCTGAGGTGCTTATTTTTATGAGTTTGGGAATCCCAAAACTGTGAATCTTTCAAACTTTGGGAAGACTTAGCTACTTTGGTATATTAACAGAAACAGCTCTGGTAGGTTACTTAGTACAGAACCACTGTGAGTGGTATCTAAATGTTTTTAACATGGCCATCTCTGTGTACTTATCATATTTCACACTAGAGAGGAGAAACATACATTCCAGTTTTTCATACATTTCACAGGGGGATGAGAGAATGTTCAGCATTGTAATGAATTATTTACCATCTTCCCAATCCATGGTCCAGAACAATGTTTATTCTCAGTCTCCTAGATATTGCATATATAATACCTGTCCAATTTGGGTAGGACAAATAACATTTTTTTACTGCTATCTATGGTTCGGCTAGTACGACCATCCTCCCTCCAGAAACCTCTAGTAGACAATCATGTTCTGAAGCATATTAATAGACAGAAATTAACTGAAAATATTCATCTTGTGAGCACAGAAAATTCTTGCTCTGATCTAATACACGAGTGCAAGATGTAAAGTTTGAACATTCAGCCTCTTTCTGGGGCTTCACTTTATTGACACACTATGCTTTCATAACAGCAGAAGGTTGGACAAAGAAAACAGGCTGAAAATCAGTTACAAAAGGCTCCAGCTTTCTGGAAATGCCCCAGAAGGTCACTGGAACAGGAAGCCTATATAAGTGTATTGGGAAGCAGTTCGTAGGAAGCAGAGATGTTTTGATCTTCACCTCCATGTGTTTGGTTACCATCCTCCAGACGTCTGACCCTGTCATTTGGGAAATTGATGATTGTGATGCCAGCAGTAGCTTGGGACTGGTTCACAATAGGTAACTAGTACTGATGTTGTGATAAAAGCAAACTGAATTTGAAACCTAGAAGATAAAGTGGTAAGAGTTTTGCATTGCTTGTACTGGACCTCAGGTAATCCATTGATTTTGATATTTAGCAAATCTTGGAGAAGTCTCAGAGGACTAAAAATGTGTACCCAGGTAACAATAGGCTAGTTACCATATTTACTTGAATAATAGATGACCCCCCCCCCCCCACAATAACTAGATTCTATATATGGAATATTTATAAATTTGGTATAATTTTCCATGTATAGAATTTAATTATTGGAGGTTTGCCTTGAATTTGTCCCCCTCCCACAGCAGGGAAAATAAATCTGGGGGGTCAAGTAGCCCCTCTGCTCTCTGCCTCCCCCCAAATTCTTCCCCCTGCAGCCCCTTCCCCTGCTCCTTACCATCAGACCCTGCTCTCCATGAGCACATGGAAGTGAGGAGCAAATCTGAAAACACTTGAAATAAATAAAGTTGTAGTAATTTGCATATAATATCCATAGAATTAATTGATCCAGAATTGACAGCATTTCAAGCCATGCTGACTCCACAGCTCAGCACTTCTCAGTACATGTATATACTCCAGATGCCACCCCACAAAAGATCCATGTACTAATTAGCCCCCCACTCATGACTGGAATTGGGTGTTTTTGTCACGGTCCTTGGATCCTCCAAAAAATTTATGTGGAGATGAGGTGCAGGGCAACTTGGTCCAGGTTCACCTCATGGAGGCAGGGCCATACTAATCATATGTGACAGGCTGAGAGAGGGGGCGAGAGAGGGATTGTGGATGAACTGTTTGGGACCCTATTTGGTGATGTTTGCCAGACATTTAAGGCTGATGAAAAAACAGGAATCATGGGGAAATAGGAAAGAAAGGCACAGCTCAGCTGTGGGAGTGAAGAGAAAATCAAAATGTTTGCAGTGTAGTGGCTTGAAAAAGAGTTGGTGTTGAGGCAGACTGTGCTCAGTGGGAGGAACCCAGCATCAGAGCCACCCCTCCGAGGTAGACAGCGGTAAGGAAAGCGGTGATGATAATGACGAGTGAAAGCACTGGAATGGTGATGGGTGAACGATGTGAACTTTGTAATGGAACTAAATAGTTTGCCTTTCAAAGCGTGTTTTGTTCTGTTAAGTAAACCCCAGTGGTCAGTTGATGGGGTTGTTAGAGGTACATTATGTATTTTATGTATATTGAAATAAATATTTTTGCAGAAAAAAGCAAGCCAGCATGTAATGTAGCATCTTTGGCACCAAGAGGGAGTCAGGGCTTGCTCTGGCCTTCCTGGTGCTGGCCTAGTATTGCAGTACCTCCAGGCCTGGTCCCTGGTGCCTGTTCCCTGCTGGGGAAACAGCTGCCTGTTTTTTGTAAGCACCACTGTGACAGGGCGCAAGGGTGCCTACCACTTTAAGGGGAGCTGGCAGGCTATGGAACAGCCAACAGAGGCGCTCAGGTGCAATTAAGTAGTCATCTGATGGCTGAGAGGCCACCTGAGTGGAGGAGAGTTAGATAGCTTGGGTATAAGCCCATAGACAAGGAGCAGGGCTGCCAGTTGCGACTGGGAAGCCTTGTGACGAACAGCAGCAGTTGCAGCTCTCCTGGAAAGGGGTGTAGCTGGGTGAGCCTGGATGGAGCACAGTGCTAGGGTGGCTGCAGGTGTAAGTACCACTCTGAGCTGGGTAGCGGGCTCAGGGGAAGCATATGGTTTGGGAAGCTCTAGCACCAGGTAGAGACCATCAGGGCCTGAGTAGCCTGGTTGAGCTTGGCTGCTACTCCCCACTAGGCTGTGGAGGAAGTTTGTCTCCCTGAGGAAGAGAGGGGAGAACCAGACGAAAGGGAGAGCTAATAGGGGCAGGAGCAGGTTCCAGAGAATCTGGGAGGGGCTCCTCAATATAGAGAAGGCTGCATCCTCGTGGGCCGGCTTAGTGAAAGCCCAAGACCATTACAGCCTGATAAGCTGTCCGGTGCAGCTAAGATGAGAGCCTGAGCACCCGGAAGAAGGCTTGGTGAGAACAAGGAGAGTAGAGCCTGGGGCAGCCTGGACCTGAGTTTTCTAGGATGAGAGACCCTGGGAGAGCAGGGGAGCAGCTTGAACCCAGTCCTGGCCTGAACAGATCAGCATGAGCAAGAGAGCCTAGGGTACCTGGGCTTGGAGTTAGATTAGAGCATGGTGACATGAGCAGCCATGACTCTGAGAAGGAGGTTGAGAGGCCCCAGTGATTATGGGCCGTAGCGAGCTATTGGAGTGATGGTGGTAAAGGACCAGTGGCAGGCAGGCCATTTACTTACTCCGGTTGGCCTGGTTGAGGCCAGGGGTCCAAGGTGACTTGAAGAGCTAAGGCTCACTGAAAAGGGTGAACCTGGCGATGGACAGCCCAGTAACCCGACTAGCCCAACCTGGGGCCCAGGGCCTTATTGGTCAAAGGTCTCTAATGTAGCATGGACCACAGATGAGGGGTGAGGGCCTTGGCACCAGGGGACATATGAAGGGCATCCTAAGTAACTCCTGGAGGCCACAGAGAGATGAATTACCTGGCAGAGAAAGCTGTAGAGCAGATGAGGGTTGGTCCAGGAGTAACACCACACTAAGAGGGAACAGTGAAGTAGGTAGGCTCTAGGGCAGGGCTGTGTGGTTCCAGTGGTCCTGGGCATGACCTAAAACTACACCCTGCTGGGTCTGGATGGTGTGGTGGGGCTGCCTGTGGTGGGGTGGTCTTCAGGAAATGCCACACCTGTGCCGCCTCAGTGAAAGGCAGGGATGGGGCTCCTCAAAGTCTCAGCCCCCACACCCTGGTTACCCTTTAGCATGGCCAGGTGTGGAGTGAGCTGAGAGAGGTCTGTGATCCACTAGGAGACCAGGGAAGTTGAGAGAGGCCAGTGCTCACTTGGATGGCCAGGGAAGCTGGGGGGAGAGGCCAGTGACCACCTAGATATGGGGTTTTCCACCTTTTTGGATCAGTGTACCCCTGGCGGCCAGACAGAGCAGTGTACTCCCAGTTGCAGGATGCAGAGTGAGGGGGGAGGGGGGCAGCATGCAGCTGGATGTGGGGGGAAGGGGGGGAGCTGTATGACTGAATACAGAGCGGCGGCATGCTGCCTGCGAGCTTCCCCTGCGTCCAGCTGAGCAATGCCTGCGTGGCATGATGGTGTTCCATCCCTGCATGTATTCCTCAGGGCCTTCTCAAGTACCCCCGGGAGTACACGGACCCTTGGTTGACAACCCCTGACCTAGATTAGGGTTACCATATTTCCAGCATCAAAAAAGAGGACACTTGGAAGGGGGAAGGAAGGAGAAGAGGGGGGAGGGGTATATGATTGTGGTGGGATGTAATACGTCTGTGCCCTGCCTCTACCCCCAGCTCCTAAGCCCCTGCTCCCCAGTCCTGCCAGACATTTGCTCTTATTTTAAAACCCTGGCTGGACGTTGCACAGGGGACCACAAAAGAGGACATATCTGGGAAAACCCGGACATATGGTGACCCTATCCTAGATGGTCAGGGAAGCTGGGAGCAGCCTGGGATTGCTAGGTGACTAGGGGAGTGAAGGCCTGTGATCCACTAGGAGGCCAGGGAAGATGAGAGGCCTGTGGAAGTACTGAAGCCTGATCAGGGGCAGGGTGGTGACCCCAAATAGGGGTTGAGTAGCGCAGAGAGCTTCGTAAGTGTGGGAGAACATGGTCCAGTGGGGCCAAGTAAGGAATAACAGTT
>NW_017729034.1:41363821-41374023 GCF_001723915.1 Gavialis gangeticus | reverse complement strand
GCTGCCTGTGGTGGGGTGGTCTTCAGGAAATGCCACACCTGTGCCGCCTCAGTGAAAGGCAGGGATGGGGCTCCTCAAAGTCTCAGCCCCCACACCCTGGTTACCCTTTAGCATGGCCAGGTGTGGAGTGAGCTGAGAGAGGTCTGTGATCCACTAGGAGACCAGGGAAGTTGAGAGAGGCCAGTGCTCACTTGGATGGCCAGGGAAGCTGGGGGGAGAGGCCAGTGACCACCTAGATATGGGGTTTTCCACCTTTTTGGATCAGTGTACCCCTGGCGGCCAGACAGAGCAGTGTACTCCCAGTTGCAGGATGCAGAGTGAGGGGGGAGGGGGGCAGCATGCAGCTGGATGTGGGGGGAAGGGGGGGAGCTGTATGACTGAATACAGAGCGGCGGCATGCTGCCTGCGAGCTTCCCCTGCGTCCAGCTGAGCAATGCCTGCGTGGCATGATGGTGTTCCATCCCTGCATGTATTCCTCAGGGCCTTCTCAAGTACCCCCGGGAGTACACGGACCCTTGGTTGACAACCCCTGACCTAGATTAGGGTTACCATATTTCCAGCATCAAAAAAGAGGACACTTGGAAGGGGGAAGGAAGGAGAAGAGGGGGGAGGGGTATATGATTGTGGTGGGATGTAATACGTCTGTGCCCTGCCTCTACCCCCAGCTCCTAAGCCCCTGCTCCCCAGTCCTGCCAGACATTTGCTCTTATTTTAAAACCCTGGCTGGACGTTGCACAGGGGACCACAAAAGAGGACATATCTGGGAAAACCCGGACATATGGTGACCCTATCCTAGATGGTCAGGGAAGCTGGGAGCAGCCTGGGATTGCTAGGTGACTAGGGGAGTGAAGGCCTGTGATCCACTAGGAGGCCAGGGAAGATGAGAGGCCTGTGGAAGTACTGAAGCCTGATCAGGGGCAGGGTGGTGACCCCAAATAGGGGTTGAGTAGCGCAGAGAGCTTCGTAAGTGTGGGAGAACATGGTCCAGTGGGGCCAAGTAAGGAATAACAGTTCTGGATGCCATCCACAAGGCAAGGAACGTGGTAAATGGAAGGCTGGACCCATGTAGGCTCTGGGCATTGGGTGATGAAAAGGGTAACCTCCTACACTTTAATAACAATCATTATAACATCAAGGCTTGGTGGGCAAGGGTGGGCAGATTGCTTGGGATGGGGGAGGGCCAATGACATGCACGGGCTGAGGGTGGAGCTTGTAGCCACCCCCTGTCACAGCCAGTTAAAAAAAAAAAAAAAAAAAAGGTTCCCACCAGCAATTTTGGTACCAGGGCAGGGTGTCAGAGCATGCTCTAGCCTCTCCAAGTGGCAGCCTGGTATCACAGTACCTCCAGGACCAGTGTGCATTCCCTCTTGGGGTTGTCCAATACTGGCCATGGACTACATAGGCATGTTCAGTGTTAGCTGCATTTAATCAGCTTCATAGTTGGTTTCCATTGCTGAGCACGTGCTGCTTTTGGCAGCAGTTCAAAGATAAACAATATATTTAATAGTGGTTTCCTTGTATGCCAATGTAAGATGAAGGGCTTGTCCCCCATGCTGATTGGAAGGAAATAACCTTGTCCTGAATTTGAGTAAATATGGTATTTTGACATTAATCCCAGGTACACCTGTGGAAAGTTCAATAGAGATCAGTAAAGAATGGTAGTAAAGTTTAATAATAGAAGATAGGGTAGATTTGAATCTTTTAGATGAACTAAACAGAGATGTATAGCATGAGCTTTCATAAGCAGAGAGCTTACTTTATCATTCAGATGTCATAGCACCTAATGAAGTAGGCCCTTTGCTTATGACAACTTACATTATACACCTCTGATTTAGTTAGTCTATAAGGTGCAAATCTACCCTGCCGCCTTCTGCCTGACTTCACACAAACATGACTAACTAAATCTCTTTGTAGTGTTTAATACCACTGGACACAGCTTTATGAAAAATAGGGTTTTTCAGACCAAAAACTATGTATTTTTTGTGAGATTAATGTGATGAAAAAGGACCTGTGTTTGATAAAATTCTGTAGTGGATCTGACTTTGAGTAATCACTGGGAATGTTTTTACATGACATGCAGGTTGCTGGAGAGGTAATGACAGGTCATTTCTGTGGAGGTTTTTTGGATTTCACAGAAGCTTTGAACGACAAGCATTTTTGATACAGCTGCATGCAAAGTCACCCTCTAGGTTTTACACGTGGGATAAGGGACAGTATTTTAGAATTCAGAGACTTGGAAAAGGGCTTGAGGGTCACGGTGGATAATCAGTTGAACATGAGCTTGTAGCGTGCTCTGGTGGCTGAGAGTGCAAATGCAATCCTTAATATAACAAGGGGAATACTGAGCAGATGCCAGGTGGTGGTCTCATTACTGTGTGTACATCATTAGCAAGACCATTTCTAGAAAACTGCATTCAGTTCTGGTGTTCACATTTTTAAACCACTGTTGACAAAATCTGCCCCTTGGACAAGTGCCTGGGCTTGGCTACTATGTAGCTGTGGAGCAACCTTTCATTCAGGGTACTTCATGCATTTGGGGCCACATAGGCTGTGCTAAGGAGCTTCAGTCTGCTGTATGGCCAAGCTGAATGGGTGGGATTTAGATTTGCCCCATTGATTATACATTTAGATTTTTTTGCTACTATTGCCATCTTTTCTTTCCAACCCAATTAAAAATCTGACTGCTGTCTAGCTATCAAATAATAACACAAGCACCTGTGTGCCAGATGTGTACAGCTGTAAGTCTGTCACTGCTGATCCATCCTCAGAGCCACAAGCCAATCCGCAGGACAACTAGAAAACTTTTTTTGCCTTTTCCCTGTTCTTCTTATGTTGTTTTTTCTGTTTGTAACTAGAAGCTTTCTGGTGCTGAAAGCTAATGTGCACACTTGGTCAGTCACGTTTGGATAACAAGTCTGTGCACTTGCTAGGGTGTGAAGTGGTTAATTTCCTGAGAAAACTTAAATATACATGTTGCCTGAATCTTGGGCATATGTAACCACCTTAGAAACTGGGAAAATGTCCTTAAGTTTACACAGTAGAGCACAGGCAGTATCAGGATTCTAGAATTTCCTTCAAGAAGAATGGGTTTGAGACCTCCTTGGATTTCTGTTTCTCATTTTAAGGTATTCTCCCCGACATGCATAAGGGAAAAACAGGGATTTCTTTGTACAGAAGAGAGCATAAAGAATTGGATTGATCGTTTGGTGTAGGCTGGACTGAGATCTCTTTCAGGGGTGGAACATAAGAGAAAAATGGATGTCCATCTTTCTGTCATGCCACTTTTATTATGTATGACTTCTGTTTTTGCTTGTCCCTGGAGATCATGCAGAGTGGGTGGGTAGATCCTAACCCTTCAGTGGTCAAATAAACCAGCTCCTTGCTCAGCAAAACCAGATAAATTATCCTGGTCATCTTGATGGTGAAATACCACTAATTTATAGTCACCAAATTAAGTTCTCCTGGACACATTGAAGAAAAAAATCCAATTCACCTCAGTTTATTTGAACGTTTAATTTCTTCAACAGAGGTAGCACCGTTCTAATAGTAAAGAGCTGTTGTTTTTGGAAGTTCAGTGACTGGGCTTCTGAAAGCAGCAAATTTGAGGCATTTTAGTTTTACTAGGAAGGCTTTGTTTAAGTTGGGGCACCATGTTGTCTAAAAAGTAGCCCAGATGCACAAAGTGAATTCATAAGTACTTTTCTGTCTAAGAATAAATGTGCTACAAATACCTTCACATAAAGAACAAAAAAGGAGGTATTGACTTCTTCTTAAAAGGAGATTCACCTTTAAAGTAGTGCAATAAGTGCTTAGAGCAGAGGGGTTTTTACAGTGGTGAAAACCATGTGGTTTTTATCAGAGAAAAGGCCTCCCTTCTCACCAGTGGTTCCTTAATTAGTTCTTTTACCCCCTCCTGTGGAGTGAGAGTCTGGAGACCATACTTCTTCGAGGGTAGAATGCCTGTCCCTTGATCTTTGCTCTCCTCCCCCTCTTCCATGGGAATTGATCACATACTGGCAGTCGCTGCTTCTTGGTACCTTTTCAGAAATGGAAACAACACATGAGACTTTCAGCAACACTTTGAACAGCTCCAAGCAGGAAATGATCTCCCCAACCCAACTCTTGAAGCATACTTCTCTGTCTTTTAATTCTGTGTTCATTGCTCTCTCTTTCCATCAGTAAATTGGTACTGAGGAACACACCTTGATAAGGCTCATTGAAGAGGCAAGTCCTCTGCAGTAAAGACTGATGAAACTGTATTAAAACCTGGAAAGTTCAGATCACAATTGGCTGAGGAAATAACTGAAGATTTGAGACATCAGTTCAAGCTTAGATGCATGCAAATGTGCCCATACCCTTGTGTTTGTTCACTGTATGTGCACCAAAGTTTTCTGTGATACAGTATGAATATCAGGTATTTGCATGTGCATTTGGCCAGATTGGTACTATACTGCCCGTATGGACATACAAGTACTTGGCCTGTGTATACATGCAGAGTATATTCCAAACTACCCGTTTAGCTCTGTTTGCTTATTTGAATGGCCCCCCGTTACTGTAGCAACCAAGCTTTGTGCAAATATATGTGCACAATTGTGCATGCCTCCTGTTGAAATCTAGCCCTGTTTACAGAGGTGTACATCATTTGGTAAGAAGAACATATTTTTCTACCTTTGAGCTGTCATCTTAGCAGTGAGAATAAAGTTTTACAAGAGCCATGTTTTTGTGCGCACGCTTCAGTGTATCATTACCAAGTGCCTATTAGAGGTGAGCATTGTTCTTTGTCATTGGATTGGGATCACAGGTTTCACTCTGTCTCTGATGGGACAGCCATAAGGATGCTTAATCCAAAATAGGAACCAACTCATGGAGTTAGTCCAGGAGCCAAAGCTTCAGTGACAACTCAGTAACCGATAGCAACAGAAGCTAGGGATCCTCTAGCCAAAATTCCAGATAAAACAAAAACATTTTTCTGAGCCTCAGAATTCAAATGAGTAGGGAAAATGCTTTCAGTAATCAAATGGCAAAATGAAAAACGAACAATGGGTGCTGCCTAGCTCACTTCCTGCTTAGTTCAGTTGCAGTCTTCATTGTGACTGATCTTCTCAAACCCTTGGACTTCTTAAGCTCTTGCAGTTGTTTATATTAGGGATACTAGTTTATTATAAAGTTGTTTATATTAGAGATGGGTGAATCAATTCAACAGGAATAAAGGCTATCCTGAACCTTTGCCTGAACTCAAACCATTGTTTTCTTTTTTAATTGCAAATAGACAAAATGTTGTTTATATTTCATTTTTGAATGCTTCTCCAAGTCTGTGTTCCTGCCAGACCTGGAAACAAATACTAAAACATTACAGTATTTCCAACCCCAGCCTAAAATTTCACAAGCAAACCTATTCTACTGAGATTTAGTGCTTAGTTTTGCAGAGTTCAGAACTTCTGATAGTATGTTTAACCTTTCACATTGTGGTTATTTATCATAGCCAGCATAAGTTTATCTTTTACAGTTTGTCCATTACTATATTTGCTACATGCCAATGGGACCAGATACTTGTTGGTTATTAAAGTAATCAGCAGTCCCCTGTGCAGGTCTTGCAGATTGCTTCCATGGAAATGCTGAAGCCAAAGTTGTCATGTACATGTATTTTCTTGCAATCCCAACAATGTTTTCATAGGAACCTTGCTGTATATGCTGCATTTTTAACTTCCTCCATGCCTCGGGTAGCACAGGTCTACCTGCCAAATTATCTTCTCCTTCAACAACACTGCAGCAGAATAGGTAACATATATCAACACTGTAAAAAAACAAAAAATAGTCAACTAATTTTGAAGGATTTGTCCACTTACATACTGTTTATGAGAACAGACTTTTCCGATCCAAATTCAATTAATGCACATGTAGTATCCATTTCCCTAGTGACACATTTTTCTGGCACTTGTATTTCTTTTGATTTTTTTGTTGCACCACTTCTTAAAATTTCCCCATACTCTATAATGTGTAACCAGTACAGTGGATTTTGGCAGATTAGCAGGACTATACCTAAGGGTAATCAATACCAAAGTTGTGCCTGTTCTCTTCTGTTTCTAAGGAGTAGCAGTCTTTCTTCCTCACTCTCTCTGTTTATTGTTGTATCAGAGAATGATCTGATGTTTGTTTTAACACTGGGATGAAGCCAAAGTCACTGGTATCCAGCACTCCCTAAAACTGCTGTGCTACTTGACTATTTATGTCATGCTGACACTTGCTTACTTTAAAGAAAACTTTATTTCATTGTTTCTAGGAATTTTCACATTGCACTGTGGCTTGATCTGAATATTATTTGTAATTACCTGGGTTCAAACCCAGTTGCCTAAGGGGAGGTTAACTTTCAAAGAACAATAGCCAGTTTTGTGGAACTGGCTAGCTGGAGGTAGAGCTGACAGAGCTTTTTTCCCCTGATATGTATCAAGCAGACTGGAAATAAGACCAAGAACGTAGTTTTGCTATATAGACAGTTTTTTGTCAAACATTGTGGAAAACAATGAGAGTCTCTCGTAATGCATTACCTGTATATAAATGAATAGGGCAAAAACCTGTTGAAATATGTAAGGTAGTCTATGTGATGTGCTGACCTAGATTGGTCTGCAGAAAGACCATACCTCTAGGATGGAACATAAGATTTGTTTGACATCTGTGCTTACCGTTTCCCCCCCTTGATTCTTCATAGCAGGTTGAAGAAGAGGAGTGGGGGGCTGCTGTGCAACACCATACTCATCTTTGTGACATGCTTTGATGCTCTGACCCCCTTCGTGCACAGAATAGAAATGACCAGCTTGAGGCATGATCAGATCTCAGCCCCCTGTTGTTTCCCCATCAGTTTATATGGCTCTCTTGAGCTTCTGCTCCCAGAACTGCTCTTTTGCTGCTGTGCATAAAAAGCTCCCATGATTTATGAATCAATTAATCACTGCATGCTGAGGAACTGTTCACGGTAGTTAAACAGTGAAAATAAAATGCTTGAGTATATAATAGACACAGATCATAATGAATATGACCCTCCCACCAGTGAATTCCTCAATTCCTCTCTTATTCCCCATTCGTCCTTTCCCAGTGCAGGCACATGAGTACCATGTAAAACTTGTCTGCTGTAGCTGGCATGGGGTTCAACAAACCCTTCTATAGGGTGGTTTCCTTTTTGCATAAGTTTGGAATTCTTGTTTTCTTTCTGGTTTTGTAGGAAATCAGTGAAAACTCAAAAATCAGGTGAAACTGCTGAATTCAGCTGGGTCTTGGGTAAATGCGATTAATATGCCCCCAAACTTGCAAGAATAGAAAAGGCTTGAAACTCTGTTTTGGTTGGCTGAGAGATTCACAAATGCTAATGAACCCCTTGGTAATGAATTTGGGGTGGCTTTTTGTTTTCATAGCCCTAACTTTTTTTTCTTCTTCTTTGCTTCTAGCAGCCCAGATATAGACTTTCCCCATCCTCTATTACAAAGAAATGTAGCCCAGACTACTACCTGGAAAAGTGCCTGTTCCTATCAATCTATTCATTATGCAGCCTACTGTAGTTGACCTATAGATTGTCAGGGTGTTTCTAAAGGACCCATCCCCAAAACTAGACACCTTTCTAATAGACACTGAACACTAACCTAATAGCTTCATTTTGATAATGTGATCCAGCTGGATTGACAGGTCAGGGGAAGCACCCTGCTGCACACAGCGGGGTGCGGGGAGAGGCTGCCCAGGATAGTAAGTGGATGAGGGGGCGGGGGCAGCTTCTGACAGCCACTGCCAGGCAGGGGGGACGGAGTCTCCCCTGAGCTCAGTAAGGCGGCAGCATGTGTGTGACCCAGGAAAGGGGGCAGGTGCAGGGGATCCACTACCTTCCCTCTTCTCTTTCAGAGCCCTGGTCCTGCCTCTTGCTGCACCCCCATGAGAGGGGCTTGAGTGCTGGGGTAATTTGGGCAGAGTTTGGCTTGTGGAAGGGTACAGCTGTGAGAGTCCTCGTGTCCTATGAGGCACCACTTACCCCAGTGCTTTGGATGTAAAACAAGCCCCCTGCAATGAACATAGGGGAAGGAAGAGCCCCCCCTCATATTTGGGGGTGGGGACAGGCAGCTGTTATGGCTTCCACTCTGGCCCTGATCCCAGGTCGGGGCCATAATCAGACCTGTGACGGGGCACTCTCCAGGGCTTGGTTGCAGTACCAGCCTGCCCACCTGTCTAGGGCAGTTTGCTTGGTTTCTCCTGCCATGCCTTGTTATCAAGATACAAGTTATAATAATGTGAGAAGCTGCTCTCTTAATGCCCCAATTTCTAGGAGTTTACACACGACTCTAACCTTCCCTTATTGTGTACTATGCCTCACAGATGTTACAGTGTTGTTATCAACTCTACACGTCCTGTTGGCACGGAGCCCTCTGGCTTCTGTGTCTCTATACCCCTCAGGCACCAAGTTCTCTGGTGCCTGACTTTCTGTGCCTCTCTCCCAGGCACCTAACTGCCTTTCTCTGACATCTGGCTCTTCACACCTCTCTCTGGCACCCAGCCCTGTGCCTCCCTCTCTCTGGCACCAAGGTCTATGCACTCATAACTGGGCTCTGCCTGTGCCCTTTTCTCCGAGCACTAATGAGGCTTCCAAACCTCCCCTATAGCCACATCCTGGTCCACCATATTAAACAATAACACAAATTCAAGCCTCTGGGCTACAGCATAACAACACTAATGGAGACTGTTCTGTCTCTTTAAGAAGGTAAAACGTCCACGCTTAGGACAACACATCTCTTAGCCCTAAGTACCTGAGGCCCCTGGATCCTCACTGTTCTTGTAGGCAGACCTAGTCTCAGGTAGCTCGCTTGGGCAGAGGCTCCTTTCCTTGGCAGTTGCTAGAGAGAGACAGCGTACCTGCCAGCTCCAGCCCCAGGCTTATATGTCCCCCAGGGCCCTGCCTCCGCCTGGTCAACTGACTGCCTGAAGGTGCGGGCCAATTGCCCTATTAGGCTGTTGCTCAGGCAATCAGCAGCTGGGAAGCTCTGCCTAGCCTTTTGAGCAGCCTGGCCAAGCTGCTTCCGCCCTTGAAGTAGCAGGCACATCTTGGTGCCCTGCTACAAGACCCACAGCAGCTGCTTTGCCCCTCTGCCCCCCCCCCCATATCCCCATCTGCCCCCACTGGTGGCAGGCACAATTAGGCATGGAGCACATGGGAATCTGCTGCTGCTGCTGGCCCCAGGAGAGGCTGCATTTCCATGTGCTGCTGTGCTCTGGGGAGGGACCAGAGCCTGAGCAGCTCTGACAGTATGGGCAGCTCTCAGAAAGGAACCCAGGTATCTGGGGGCCATGGGATCCAGCTCCATGGGTGAGAGCGAACCCAGGCATCTGGGGGCTCCAGCAAGAAGGCATAAGTATCAGAGAACATTATGAGCTACAATGGACAAAAAAAGCCGATGGCCAATAATGTAAATCTGCCCTTTTGTCAGTGCTGATATGATAGGCAACCAATATATCAGTGCACCTCTGTATGACCTATCTACCTCCTTAGTGCTGCTGTTGGCTTCAATGCTGACAACATTCTGCATAATTGGGACCAGAATTCAGCATTCATGCTTTAAGTTGGGTAGCATTTTACTTCAGCTTGTGACCTCATGGACTTTTATATGACCGCTTGCAACTAGTGGGGTATCATAATTTGGACTTCAGTGACCTACACAATATTAAGCCAATCAAAATTGTTCATGGTTTTTTTCTTGACAAAAGGACACTTACAAGTTAAGAAACTGTTCATGAAAGCATTTTGACTGTATCTTTTATTTTTTTTTAACCAAATGCTCCATGATTTTTTATCAAAATTGTGTTTATAATTGATATTTCATGGTTTCATAGTTTCTAGGGTCGGAAGGGACCTGAGCAGATCATCTAGTCCGACCCCCTGCCATGGCAGGAAAGAGTACTGGGGTCAAACGACCCCAGCAAGGTGTTCATCTAACCTCCTCTTAAAGACCCCCAGGGTAGGAGCCAGCACCACTTTGCTTGAAAGTTGGTTCCAACTCCTAGCTGCCCTGACAGTGAAGTAGCGCCTCCTAATGTCTAATCTGAATTTACCCTGTGCCAGCTTGTGACACTTATTCTTGGTCACTCCTGGCAGTGCTCGGGGGAACAGGGACTCCCCCAATGCCTGCTGGTCCCCCCCTGACTAGTTTATAACAGGCCACAAGATCCCCCCT
>NW_017729034.1:41354571-41363169 GCF_001723915.1 Gavialis gangeticus | reverse complement strand
GCTCGTAAAGCCGTGCCAGGGGACTTGCAATGACGTCAGCCAGTTCCTTTAGAACTCTAGGGTGGAGATCATCTGGACAGGCTGACTTGAAAATATCCAGCCCCTCCAGAAGCTCCCTAACTAAATCCTTGCTAACCCTTGGCCCAGGTGTGCCCCCCCGTAACAATATTTTGTTACTAATATGGTGTTTCTGACTGAAAAACAGGTGTTATTTTGGGGGGAGTAAAATAACATTTGAAAACAATTTTGATAAAACATGGTTAAAATATTTGTGCACAATGGGTCAATTTTGGACCCTCAAAACTGAAAAAATCTGAAATTTTGGTATAATTTATTTTCTGGTGTCCAATTACTGTGTTTGCTCTGAAGGGCCAAATACTGATCTGCAGATAAGGTTTATATTTTATCAGCCATTTGCCTTAAGTGGGGTTGCTCTTGATTTCATCAAGCTAGGAATGAGGTGCAGTGGGGTGAAGCAGGTTAATTCATTCTCTCTGCCATGCACTAAAGCTTGTGATGGTATTATAATATTTGCCATTTATCAGTAAAAGTAAAGTAAGTTTTCTCCTGAGAACAACCCAGTTTCTTATGTTTGTTTAACGTTGCTGCTGCTGGAGCTTCACTGGATCTAATGGCCTTTGTTTGCTTTTAAAGCTTATCACATAAATTGACTTTTGAAACCTACAATGAAGAGTTGTGACATTTCACTGCAATTAAACATTTTCCCCTCCCTTTCTCTGCTTGGTTTACAGGACCTGGCTTTCTCCTCAGTAATTCATGACAAACTTCAAGTTCCCAATACTATTCGGAAGGCGTGGAATGAGAGGGACAATAGATGCGATGTTTGTGCTACCCACCTGAACCAGCTGAAGCAGGAAGCCATTCAGATGGTGCTGACACTTGAGCAGACTGCCAACACTGAACCCTATGATGCCTCTCCAGGCTCTCCTCCACCCATCTCCAATATTCCCACCGTAGTGGGTTCCCGACACATGGGCAGCCTGCAGCCCAGAGATTGGGCATATGTGCCTACTCCCTATGCTACATCTAATTACACAAGCTTTGTTGCCAATAAGCACAGTGGGAAACCCAATAGCCTTGGAATCATCAATGGGGTAGAGAAGAAAAATGGTTCCCCTGGACACCAAGCCAAGGTCAGCCTGCAAATGGCCACCAGCCCCAGCAATGGCAACATCCTGAACTCTGTGGCTATCCAAGCTCACCAGTACCTTGATGGCACCTGGTCCTTGTCACGAACAAATGGGGTCACTTTGTATCCCTACCAGGTGAGTGGTCTAAAACAGATTATTTAAATGCTTTCACTGTCTTTGTTGTATTCATGTTTCTTTCCCATTTTCACACACTTTTGGTCTGGTCATGCAAATTTTCCTTCTTAAAAATGTGAATACTCCCATTAGCACTGTGTGGACTGAACTATATTTTTCCAAGACAGATGGAAATGGTAGGATTTTCAAAAGTACCTGAGCAGGTGAGGTGAGAACCCTAACTTGCTGCTTTTGAAAATCCCAAGGAATCTCCAATGACATCATTAGGAACTTAAATAATGATTACTACTATGTATACTAAAACACTATGTGCTAGATATGAGCTAGATAGGGGCAGGCAGTAGGATTTTCAAAAGTACCTGTGCAGGTGAGGACCTTAACTTGCTGTTTCTGAAAACCTGAAAATCCCACTGGATGCCTAGTTGCATTGTCAGGAAGCTAAATGCTTTTGGTCCTTTGTTAATATTTAACAACATTTATCAGTTATGTAGACTGTTAGAATTACACCAAGAAAAATGATTTATGAGCACTGAGGTCTCAATACTTTATGTCAAAGAAGATTGGGTCAAAGAAGAAGTGCATTGAAAATCAATTTAACTGGAAATACATGGCTTTCAGTTTTCAGGGCTTCATGTACTAGTGATTCTGAATCGTATCAGGGGAAGTCTGTGTCTGATATGATCATCTGGAGTTTGAGCTGAGAAATAGCTAGAGCTGAGCAAATAATGTATTTTTAAAAGGATGATTTATTGTTTGAATTAGGAAAGTAATTTCAAATGGGCTGTGGTTGCATTCTCTTTTGTTATTTTTGGTATTAGGCTTGTTTTAGTTTTTATAATATGACTATTCAATAAGAGCACAAGTTAAACCTGAAAGTTCATGTTTGACTTTTACTTCTTCAAAATGCTGTTGACAAACTAATATAAAAGGTCTGCTCCTTAATTTAGTCAGTTCAGATCACTCGCTTCTCAACAGGCTTGGGAAAGAAAAGACTTTTTTTTTTTGCAGTTTGCCCAGGCAATTAAAATTCTCTGATATATTCATTCATGATGATGATTAATTCTGAATTCTGTGTCCAATTTTAGTATTCAGAATCATGAAATTCTTGCTATATTTGCTGGCTTCATAAATTGACCATTTGGGGAACAGAAATAGTAGACTTTGTCTTATATAATTATCGAAGACCCAAACAGATATCTTGAAGTCTGAATAACCAGTACTGTCATTCAACTGTTAGCAAGTTTATATCAATACAAAGCATAACTTCCAGAAGAAATTCACAAGTAATTTTAAATGGTGTATACATTTGGGCATCCTGATGTACATCTATCTTATTGATAGAAAAAAAGGTGAAATTTGACAAATACATCATTTGTTACAGTTTTATGTTATCTGTGCATTTATTTTAGTTTTACCCTTAGGAAGGTAGCATTGTTCATAGCTTGAACACCCAGCTGGGAGAAAAACATCAGGAAATGATATCAGTTATCCCACCTTAATTAGAACCTTGATGGTAAATCCATTTTTCTTTAATTGAAGATGAAATGAAAAAAAATGTTTTAGTTACTTAGTTACTTACTTGAGATTTATTCTTGTTTATGAATTATTTCTTTTTCATCCCCCTTACCAATAATGAAAAAATGCTCACTGTTCAATAGGTAAGAGGAGCAGAGAAAAATCTCCTGGGACAAACAGTGTTACATTTCCAGCAGTGGTTCTCTGCCTTCCTATATCATAATTCTGTCAAACTGATGTCCAGGGAAAAGAGCTGTGGGACTGGCTAGACTTAATGGCTCCTGTTGTGGGCATCTCCTGTTGTAAATTAGCTTTAGTTAGATAGTCTAGATAACCTGCCAGAAATAAGGTTGAGTGCTTTGAAAACTGACCTTATTTTTCCTTCTGATATACCACTGCTCCAAAAAGAGGAAATGCTGGCTCAGATCAGAAGCAGTACCACTCGGAAGCCCTTAAAAGCAGTTTTACATACCCAAGAATTACCCTAGTTACTGTAATTTTACCTCAGAGATATTGCGGGTTTGGTTCCAGACCACCGCAATAAAGCGAATATCGCAATAAAGCGAGTCACACGAATTTTTTGATTTCCCAGCGCATATAAAAGTTATGTTTACATTATACTGTAGTCTATTAAGTGTGCAATAGCATTATGTCTAAAAAAAACCAATGTACATACCTTAATTAAAAAATACTTTATTGCTAAAAAATGCTGACCATCATCTGAGCCTTCAGCGAGTCGTAATCTTTTTGCTGGTGGAGGGTCTTGCCTCGATGTTGATGGCTGCTGACTGATCAGGGTGGTGGTTGCTGAAGGTTGGGGTGGCTGTGGCAATTTCTTAAAATAAGACAACAATGAAGGTTGCCACAAACCTTCAATTTGTAAAGAACGCAATATCTGCGAAGCGCAATAAAGCAAAGCGCAATAAAACGAGGTATGCCTCTACTAACTTTCCTCTTCTCACCAGCCTCTGCTGAAATCCAGACCCCCCTTTATGATACAGGGAATGAATCACAGGACTGCTTCACTTGCATTGAAAACTGTGGAAATGAAAGGACCTCTGTGAGCATTTCCCAGGGCTGGTATTCTGAAGCAGTGAGGGGCACGTCTAAAGAAAGTGCCACTATTTTCACAGAGTGAGTAAATAATTACTACCCAAGGGTGTGTAAAACAAATGTAAATTCAAAAACCTGCTGGTGTAGTAATTTATCAGTTAAAAAATAGCAGCCTTGAGTAGAGATGGGCAAGAAGCAGAAACCAGATCCAAAAATCTCTGAACTTTCTAAGCTGTGGATTTCAAATTGGCATTTGGGCCAGAAATCTGTAGTAGGCTGAACCAAGCTATCCGGTCAGAATTTTGTGTGTCATTTCCAGTCTTCAGAGAAGTGACTTTCTTCTGAAAAAGAGGGGAAAAGGATAGAAGAGAATCTGAATTTAGCTGTTTTTGATATTTAACTGTGTTGGTTTTTTTTGATTTTCAGCCAGCAGCATAACTTAAGGGTGGGCAGCTGGGGCAAGCCCTGGGTGCTTTGTCAAGGACATGGAGGCAGGGAGTTTTCAAGCTCTCACTGCGTGGACTGGAGGCCGCCTCCTGCTGCAAGGGGAGCTGACATCACCAGCAGCTACATTAATCCTTCCCTGGTCCTTCAGCTGCCACCCAATGAAAGGCTTTGCCTCGTTGCTTGCCATATAAATCTGCGGTGGTTGTGGGGCCAGAGAAGGATTAACATGACTGTTAGCAGCAACACTTTGCTTTGCTACAGCATCCTGCCACAATTCCACTCCATGTAGCCAACGTTTTGATCCCCCTGCCTCCCTTCCAGCACACTAGAGCTCAAATCTTATCAGGTATGTTTGTTGTCCAGGGCACAAACTCACCCCGATGTCTCTGCTTTTTTTTGTAAATTTAGAATAGGGACAACAATATTCCTAACATGAGGTTTTTTCAATTTAGCATTATTAATGCATTCAAGGAATTAATAGGAGCTAAAATCCAACCTGGACCTGACCTGGGCTCAGGTTCACAGTCAGGATGATATTCATTTCTATGCAGTGTTTCAGTGGAAGCCATATGCACCCTAAAGGCTTTGTTGCATCTTAAGTGTCATCTGAACTGGCTGCCTGTATATTGGTGAGGTTTTTTTACTCACTTCTTGCTCAAGGGAATATGAATGAAAACAGTGATACTTGATCTGAAAAAGGATCTTAGAATAGGATAGTTGGCCTAATGTTTCATCTTACAAGATAGCACAATGTTCAGTGCAATTCTGTTGTAGATTGCACCATTACGATCTGAAATGAATTGACAAGCTTTAGAGCTCTGATGGTATGCATCTAAAAATTCCCAAATCCCATGGTGCTTACAAAAATAAAGTGGAGTAACAACTTCATTCAGATGTGTTGTGGTAAATTCTCAGTGTATAGAAGTTTCATTATTTATTATCTAAATCTAATGCACTTGTAGAAAAAAAATGGGGCCCTATTAAAGGAAGGCACACTGTGAATGAATTAATGGATTATGCTACTTTGAAGTAAGGTGCTGCTATTCTGGAATAAGAACATCTACTCAGGGACTTAACCAAGAAGAGCTGTCCCTCTTTAAAATTCACTCCCTATTTTAATCCAAATAAATCAGAAATAATTCCTTATGTTGGCATACCGGTAGCTGAAAAAGAAGAGGTTATGCCATCTTTCTCAAGTTTTCTGATTGAGGCACTTCCTAGGTCACTGATTCCAGATCTTTTACCCATCGTTTCTCTGTACCAGAACTCTTCTAAAAGAGGCAGGCAAACAAAGAAAAATCCCTATTTTATCAGAGAAATGTGTCTTTGGCCAATTTTTTTGGCAGGGGAAGAAAAGATGAAGCATTTTGATAATATTTCATTTCATATAGACTTTCTCTTCTTTTACGGTTAATGTTTTATACAAGTATCTTTTTGCATATATTGTATGTAATTTTTTATACAAAATCAAACCTAAAGGAATTAAAGGAATGCTAGAGAAAAAAACAACCTTTCAATGGTCCTGAGTGCTGGGCTTCCTATTGTGAAATGTCCTTTACAGCCATTCACAGACAAAGGAAATTTCTTATGATCCTCTTTCACCACACAAACTCTTGTGAAAAAATGTGATATATTTCTTATTTATGCCCCAGAATAAAATATGCACCATATTTTTAAAAGGCAGAATGAAGAAGAAAAGATCTTTCCTCATAGTAAGTAACCAAGTAGGAGCATCTAGGAAGCTGAGCCTGCTAATTGTTTTGCTCCCTGTGGATCACTGCAGACTTTACTTTTGTTTTTGCCCTACAAGCGGCAGTATTTGTTTTTTACTGTATTTCTCCCATATAATGCACATTCCAATTTCTAGCAGCTTGTTTAGGGAAAAATTATGTTTGTTTTACATGAGAAAAATGGCATGAATAAAAATTGAAACCCACCATATATTGTTCAAGGGGTCATTTGGTAGGATTAAAAAAAAATTCAGCTTTTCAATCCAAGTTGAATGTTTTTCTTATGAAATGCTTGAATTTGTCAGTGAATGGAAATTCTGGTTCCCAGTGAGCTCAAGTTTTTAGGTACTCTTGTGTAAAACTTCTGATATAGTTTGGGGTAACTCTGTGAGGGTTCCCTCAAATAATTCAAATCTCTTCCCAGGAGAGGCGAAGTAGAATCTAAATGTATTTTTCTGTCTGAGAGTAGATGGGTTTTAACCCTTGGAAAATTTTGTATGAAGGCACAATATTATCGGATTAGTATTACATATGCTGTGCCATACTCTGGTAACTCCGCCTTAGTTCTGACCTTTGGTATTCCTTGCTTTTCCAAACCTCAAACTCTTAAGCAGAGAACATCAAATGTGCTCCATCATATGCTTCCCCACTGGACACTAAGGTGATACTTTTAGAAAGTATTTTTCTCTTTAGTTAAGATGAGACCAGGACTAAGGTCTCCATAGATAAAAAGCTACTTCTCTGACAAACTCTTGGTGGAGTGGTCCCACCACTACACCTTGGCAGTAATTGCCACTTGTGCTTTTTATTATTAACTTATTATTTGTGTGTCTACACAAGACACTAGTGTGCAGTGGTTACCGCACATTTATTTAGTTACTTGTATAATCAAGTATTAAATAAATGCACAGTGAACTGGAGTTACTGCGCAGTAGCACTGGCAAATGCCTTTAAGTGATGCTACTGCACAGTTGCCTAATGATACTGCATAGTAAAATATGAGCAGCCCCAGGAGCTGGGGGGAATTCTTCTTAATGCCACCCATTTGCCTTATCTGCTAGTCTCAGGGATAGCCCAGGGAGGGAGGGAAATTCCTTTGCTCCCCTGCATTAGTTTTGCCTTAGATTCACAGCAGCTAAGGCAAAACCACCTGTGGAAGAACAGGAGAATTTCCCTCTGCTCCTTTGAGCTGCCTGAGACTAGCAGGGACTAGGGCAGGATTTAGGAGTGGAAGAATTGCCTTAGCTCCCCAGGGCTGCCCAGGCTGAGGAACCCTGGACTGGGGTGGAGGGAAGCTCCCCAAGGCAGGGGCTCACTGGTGCCCCCATGCTGAGCTGCAGGTCATGAACCTGGCTGGGAGGACTTCTTTTCCCTCCTTTCTGTGGCAGCTGCTGAAACAATCAGCAGCTAGAGAGGAGAGAGGGCTGCCAGGGTCTGAAAAGCTGACGCCATAGGGCCTCTCCCTCCCTCCATGTGCTGTGTAGACCCTGGCCAGGGGGAGCTGGGGGTCTGTTTCCTTGTCTCTATGGGCTGATGGACACAGGCAGGAAGTGGGCAAGGAAGCAGAGAGCCAAGGCAGTCCCTGCTCCAGTGGAGCAGGCAGCATTGCTCAGGGCTGCAAAGCATCCTGGGATGCTGGGGGGTTGTGAGTTAACTTGAACCAGGAAGGGAGCTGGGAGAGGAGTTCCATAAACTGATTTGACCTAAATCCGTTAAGTCTGATAGTACATCCAACCAGGTTTATCTTTAAACTGGTTTTCGTCATTTGAGAGTGGTTTATGTGCACTGAACTTCTGTTACAGGTTTAAACCAGTTTCTGATGACTTAAACTAGTTTATGTGTAACTCCTGTTCCTGGCGCAAGAAACAAAGACGTAGATACAGGCAGGATTTTAATGGGAAATGTGACTATCGATGTCAGCAGGATGAGCACCACGTGTCTGGTTTCTTACTGTTTCATAAAAAGGAGTTTGAATTTGATGTGGAAAAGGTTAAGAAGCCATGGGAGGGGTTGGAACAGTGGTATTCAGGGTGGGGGACAAGAAAGAAAGGGGGTCCCTTTTTCTGGCCTACTTAAAAACATCCCTGTGTCCAAAGGTTCAGAAAACAGGAGCCTACACTACAAAGAGCCTACTAGCTACAGACATCATGATGTAGAGTGTGTTCCAAGAGCTATCAAAGGCTTTATTTGTGTACAATTCATGAAAGCTTACAGTACATACTTTGTGCTTCCTTTTTATGTATGATGTTGTTTATAACAGCACTGTTCTCTGTGAAAGTCCCAGTTTGTCCTGGTGCTTTGCAACGATGAATGATTTGTTTGGGGTTTATTTAGGTCATGGCTGTGTTGTAACACATTGGTTCTTTCAGGCACAGGCTCTTGGAAGAAATTGGTAGTGATTATCATTGGGAAGTAGATGTAAACTTCAGAAATGGATCTCAACTGGGTGTGTAGCATATTCAGATCCAGGGTTTTGATTCCAACTCTCGTCCTATTCCTTGTTGTTTAACTTCTTTCTGTTTCAATGGCTATTGCTGATAAGCACCTTTAACAGGATATGGTTAAGG
>NW_017729034.1:41318425-41349571 GCF_001723915.1 Gavialis gangeticus | reverse complement strand
TATCTAAAGGTTCAGAAAACAGGAGCCTACACTACAAAGAGCCTACTAGCTACAGACATCATGATGTAGAGTGTGTTCCAAGAGCTATCAAAGGCTTTATTTGTGTACAATTCATGAAAGCTTACAGTACATACTTTGTGCTTCCTTTTTATGTATGATGTTGTTTATAACAGCACTGTTCTCTGTGAAAGTCCCAGTTTGTCCTGGTGCTTTGCAACGATGAATGATTTGTTTGGGGTTTATTTAGGTCATGGCTGTGTTGTAACACATTGGTTCTTTCAGGCACAGGCTCTTGGAAGAAATTGGTAGTGATTATCATTGGGAAGTAGATGTAAACTTCAGAAATGGATCTCAACTGGGTGTGTAGCATATTCAGATCCAGGGTTTTGATTCCAACTCTCGTCCTATTCCTTGTTGTTTAACTTCTTTCTGTTTCAATGGCTATTGCTGATAAGCACCTTTAACAGGATATGGTTAAGGTGCTAGTTATCATGGGCATTTATACATGTACCTTTTCATCCTGTGAAGTGCTAAAGATCTGGTGAGTTGGAATAGACTTGATTAATTGAGTCTGCTCTGCACATGAGTGGATGTGCACTGTGCTGCTTTGTGTGCAGTTGTGTAAGTGGCAAAATGCGCATTAGCATGCAGAAAATGGCAACGGTGCGCTTTTGAACTAAAACACCTCCGATATGTTTTAGTTCAAAAGTGTGCCGCGCCATTTTCTCAGTGCTGACGTGCAGTTCACCACTTGTACAACTACAGGCGTCACAGCACCAGGTACCTTCAAAAGTGTGCGGTGCTGTGGCACAACTGTGTGTAAAAGTGCCCATAACGGTTGCAGGCTAATTGATTTGCTTCTAAAGCACATAATGCAAGGTTCAGATAGTGTATTTTCATTCTATATGTAGGTGAACAAGTATCTCAGCATACATTTTATAATAAATAGTTTATTATAGTAGCAATATTAGAAAATGAACAAGGTGCTGTACTAAGTGAAAGATTGTTCCTGCCCCAAAATGTTTGCCATATGAATAGACTAGAGAGACAAAAGTCAGGCAGGCAAGCGCGTAAGTGAGGGAACTAACCCGGTCACACAGATTGTTAATAGCAGAGCTGAGAACAGAACATGTATGTCTCCAGTCCCAGTTCACAGCCTTATCTACTGGACACTGTGGTGCCTCCTATTCTAACTGTACTGTAGTCCAGCTCACTGTAACTAGCAGTGGTCATATGAAGGAGAAAGCATTCACATGGGCATTTCTGTGCTGTGTTTTGTAATTGCATCTCAGATTTTTTTTTAAATCACAGGCTTGTCCCACTACACAGAAACAAACTTCTTCTAGATAAGACATTTGCTAATCACTTTATTGGGATCAGGATTGTGTCAGAAAACTGTAGTTATATGCTTATGTGCTTGTTGCCAGTATTTTCCCTGGTTCTGTTAGGCATGTAATGCAGCAGGAAGATTGAAAATCTTGGTCAGTAAGATTTAAAAAATAAAAAGTATGTATTCCTGACATCACTCAAAGATCCTAGTGCTATTTCTTTGTGTTCTGTAATACAGTATTTCAATTATCCATCCTGAAAAGAAGCTGAGCTCAATTTTTTTCTTCTAAAATGACATACAGAGCTCGTCATGCAAGTTGTCATTTATCCACAGTTACCAGAATTATTCCCTATTTCAAATATCAGGCCATTTTGAGATATTAGTGATACTACTGTGTGGGCACTATGGGAAAATGTGGGGGTTTTCAATGATCAGCATATAATGTTCCTCCCATGAAATGAGTGAATTATCTTCTTTAGAAAAAGATGTAACTGAAATTTCCAGTAGTTTTGTTATACTTTTTGGATGTTAATTTCTAAGCTTATAACTTCCTTTCCCCCGCCCCCTTTCTTTTCTTTTTAGTTATTCAACACCCTTAACCCTGGACAAGCACCTGGCGGGGGCCATCTGACCCCAGCTCTCTTTCCTGCCCGGGTCAGGGGGTCGGACTCAATGATCTGATAGGTCCCTTCCGACCCTAACATCTATGAATCTATGAAAAACCCAGTGCTCTTTCTTCCCAGCCTTGTCCGTAAGCGTTCAGAATGTGCTGTGCTCTGTGTTTAGAATGCAGAATGCGCTGATGCTTAGTCCTTATTGAAGTCCTACAGTAGTCAGTGGAAAGAATCCTGTTGTTTGAGCCACAGCTCATTGGAGTGGAGGTATGATCTGACCCCCACTACTTTTTCTCTGGTCAGACCCTCAGCATGCAAAATTCTTTGGGGGTTGAATACCAGTGAGGAAGAAGAGCTGCTAAAGTCAAACAACAGTGTTAGCAGAACAGATGTGTATAACCTGGCCACGAATAAATTAGGTGAGAAATTAGAAGAAATGTTCTAAATATCGGTTCAGCGAGCTTTTGCCTTAGCCTGCCAAGAAGGGCAGTGAGAGCAAAAACCTGATTGGTTTTAAGATGGAGCTTGATCACATTGTGAAAGGGGCTGTGGTTGCTTGTGTGAACACAAGATTGGACTCAATGATCCACATGATTCCTTTCAATCCTGTGTTTCTGTGTGGGATGTCTTGCCCTCACTTTCCCACAAGGACAATAAGGCAAGAGACAATTTTGTTATTACCCAATTAAGTTTTGACCTGGAATCTTTTACATGGCTTGTATATAAAACAGCATCAGACTGATATTACCTGGAAGATATGTCTGGATTTGGATTTCATGGCTTCCTCAGATGAAGTAGCATATTTTGTTGGCTCCCATTACCACATGATTGATTTGGAAGCTGCTGAGCAAATGGTGCCTTATGCTTGATGGTGATGGCTTTAGCTTGTGATGTGAATGATAATGACTTGAAGAGATTCTGTCCTGGGATCATTGACTGAGGAACACTTGTACCAGGAGTCCAAGTTCAGTTTGTCAACTGTCCCTTGTTCAACCCAGAAAAGTAGACTGATCAGCAGTGAAACAAATACAGTTCCCCAAACTATTCATGCTTCTGTCACCCCTCACAAACTTGTTTGAAATATCTTTCCTGTGAATAGACATATGGCCTTTTTATATTGAGTCACTGATAATTAGAAATACGGTAACTTTAATAGGGTTATCAGTCATCAGCTGACCACCTTACCATGGAGTGATCGGTCAAGCTTGTGTATTGTAGTAATTGGCTAATTATATCTGATTCTTTTTTCCCCCTCAAACTAATAGCCTAGTAGTATCTTGATTCCCTCGGAAGGGAAGTTGAATTCCATGCTAATTGTAATTTTTTTAAAATTACTCTAGTGTGATTTGATCTCAAATGACATTTTTATGCATGGCTTAATAACCCTAGAATCATTACTTTTTCCTTCATGATACAAAAGTGGCCAAGGGAAGCAGCAGGTAAAAAATATCCCATGGATTGAAAAGAACTAAGGGAGCTTATCTTGTGAGTATGAGAGTCCCATGACTCAGCTGAGCTATAGATGTTAGGGGGCTGGAAGGGACCTCATGACATCATCGGGTCCTGAAGAAGAAATTTGTGTGTTGTTAGAAGAGTGAGACAATCCTGTAATTTATTGAAAGCTACGAGATTGCAATTAGTGAAGATCTGGAGTTTTGATTTCCTGCCCCATAACTTAAGACATCTGTCCAGATGCAAGTCTCTTTTTGTTCTACACTGTTTGTACACTGCACTGGATACTTCTGGTACTTGGGTAAATGGTATTGGGCAAAGGTAAGAGGGTGTAACAGCAAGAAAAATTAACCAGAGAGAACCCAGTATTCTTAGAACTATAGAAAGTTAGGGTTGGTAGGGACCTCAGGAGGTCATCTAGTCTAACCCCCGGCTCAAAGCACGACCATCCCCAACTAGATCATCCCAGCCAAGGCTTTGTCTAGCTGGGTCTTAAAAACGACCAAGGATGGAGAGTCCACAACCTCCCTGGGTAACCTGTTCCAGTGCTTTACCACCATTCTTGTGAGAGAGTTTATTCTAACCTAAACTTTCCTTCCTGCAACTTGAGACTGTTGCTTCTTGTTCTTTTATCTGTCACCACTAAGAACAGTTTAGCTCCATCCACTTTGTAACCACTCTTCAGGCAGTTGAAGGCTGTTATTAAATCCCCACTCAGTCTCCTCTTTTCCAAACTAAATAAATCCAGTTCTTTCAGCCTCTCATAAGTCACGTACCCCAGCTGCCTAACCATTTTCATTGCCCTGTGCTGGATTCTCTCCAGTTTGTCCACATCCTTTCTGTAGTGTGGGGAGCCAAAGCTGAACACTACTTTAGATGTGGCCTCACCACTACTAAATACAGGGGAATAATCACTTCCCTTGATCTGCTCCTACCAGTGCAGCCCCCGGTATGCCATTCGTTGTATGCAACAAAGGTGCACAGTGTTGCTCATATTCAGCTTATTGGTCACTGTAACCCTCAGATCCTTTTATGCAGAGATGCTGCTTAGCCAGTTGGTCTCCAGCCTGTACTGGTGCATGGGATTGTTCTGTCCTAAGTGCAGGACTTTGCACTTCTCCTTATTAAACTTCATGAGGTATTTTTGTTTTTAGTCCAATCCTCCAATTTGTCTAGTGTTTGTCTGTCTGAATCCTAGTCCTATCCTTCAGTGTATCTGCTACACTCCCCAGCTTGGTGTCATCTGCAGACTTGCTGAGGGTGCACTCTATTCCATCTTCCAAGTCATTGATAAAGATATTTACCAAAAATGGCTCCAAAACTGATCCCTGGGGCACTGCACTTAATACTGGCTGTCAAATATATGTTGAGCTATTGACTACTACCTTCTGAGCCCCTTGTCAAGGGCTTCTTGCTTAAAAATATCTTGCAAGAAACTCACTTCCTATACCTACAGCCAGTGTGTTAATTAATTATATGTCAGTACCAGAAATGAATACTACCAAAAGCGCTACATGCAAGAGTATGAGGGTAGATTTGAGATTTTATAAGGGAAAGTGTGGGAGTGATGATCAGGATGCAGATATGGTTGCACTCCTTCTTCCAGCCTCTCCCCTCCCCCACCAGAGTGAGCAGCCCACACCACAGGAGCAGCAGCCAGGGCCTTTTTTTTAAGTCGCTCAATCTGGTAACAAACTTCCCTCCCTTTATATGTCCCTTCTGTGCACAGTGACATGTCTTCTGTCCTCCCTTCCCATTCCCCTCCTCTTCTGCCCACCAGTGCCACTGTCCCTGCTGTGCCCTGCTGTCTCTGCTATTGCCAGAAACAGCAGCCACAACAGGAAAGTTCCCTTTCCCCATGCCTGCTTTTGGGCTTTCAGGGTACGCCCCCCCACCCCGGGCTGGTAGGATGAACCCACCTGCTGGTGCTGGTGTCCCTGACTGAGGCCAGCTCGCTGCACAGCCCAGCTGGAGTGGGCAGGAGCAGTTCTGGGGCCCTTCTCCCACCCCGGGGCAGCTAGGGACAGGGCAACTGCAATGGATGGGAGAAGGAAGAGAAGATGAGGGGAGGGGATGTGCTGCTGAGCATGGAGAGGAAGGGAGTAATATTAGACTGTTGAAAACCTTTTGGTGTTTGTAGCCCCAATTCAGGAAAACATTTTAATACAGTATAACTCCATAAATATGGATCTCAAAAATCCATAATTCTCAAAAATCCATCACTTTTTGAGCTTCCCTCTTCACTCCCCTGGATGCAGAAGGGGAAGCTTGCATGCGGCAGCTGCTGCCGCCATCCACCACCCTGTGCCGCTGCTCCGCATGCGGCCACTGCTCCAGGACCAGCCGCCTCTCCCCCCCACCCACTGGATGTGGAGGGGGAAGCTTGCACGCAGCGGCTGCTGCCACCATCCACCACCCAACTCCGTGTGCAGCCACTGCTCCAGGACCAGCCGCCACTCTGGTTTAAAAAAAAAAAAATTTTCAAATTTCCAGCAGGTGCTCAGTCCCGAGCATGCCAGATTTATGAGGTTATACTGGATCTTGGAAAACAACCACATGGTTGAGTCCACTTCTATTCAGGATAACATTAACACATGTCCTTGAAGTTAATCATATACTTAAGTACATTTCTGAAAATGGAAGAACTTATGCATCTACTTTAAAAATAACCACATCTTTAAATGCTTTGATGAACTGGGGCTTTAGAGATAAAATGTTGGAAATGAGACACAACCAAAACTCTGGGTTTGAATGTTTTTAAACATCCTGGTATATAAATTCTGAATTCTTCAGCTGATCTGCAGACACATTGATGCTGTTGGAAATCTACATTTGAGCTATATTGAATATTTCTGAGCTAAAGAGGCTGATTTCTGAATATGGCCAAGGTATACCATATTTTTCACATACAGCACACCCCAGAATATGGTATTCACCTTGATTTTGAAAGGCAGAATGAAGAGAAAAGATCTTTTCTTGTAGTAAATAACTCTGCAGCAGCAGCTAGGGAGCTGGACCTGTGCATTGTTCTGCTCCCTGTGGATCACAGTAGGTTTTATTTTTGGTTTCACATTCATGGGCAGAAATAGAAAAGGTTCATGTTGTATGTGAGAAAATATGGTACTGTATCATCCTAAAGTGTCCACGTAAGTAAGGAAGTCACTTGATGGTTAGGCTGGTGTAAAGTTCAAGGCAAACTGTGAAGACATTTTCATTATGAATTAGAAGAGTTCAGTTTATCACATACCTGAAACAGAGCAAGCTGATGAATCATTAGGGTGTTGTCTGATCCTATCTCAAGGGTGGGCAAAATGGTGGATCTGGCTAGCAGCCAGACTCCATTTCTCAGCAGCCTCTGCCCGCGTGGCTGTGGCCGGTTTCCCGGAAACTTAAGAGTCAAAGTAGAATCTGTCAAAAGACAAAGTCCAGGTGACTAGAGGCATCCTGCTGGATTGTGGATGGGGCCTATGTAGTTGGAAAAAAAATTAACATAGAGTTCTTTCTGGCAGAGTTCTGACCAACATCTTCACAACTCAGCATAAATCTTTTACTTTCCTTTTTTTAATGTTGCTTACCCAAGTAAGTAAACTTCATGATGTTATACTTGGGACTAAATTGAATAGTATCACCTATGAGAGCATCTTCTTTGCCTTAAAGCTAAATGAAGAAGATCCATTCCTGTTGTTGCTGCAACCCCCACTGCATCTGCCAGCTTCCTCTGTAGCCCGCTCTCTCCTGTCACTAGAAGCAAGAAATAATAGAAGGGTAATTGTGCAGAATGCAAGGTAGTTCATTCTTACTGAGGCCTTGAAAGACAGGGTGTGAGAGAGAGAAAAAGACATGAAAAATTATTAGCAAGCTCCCCAGAAATTCCCAAAAGCTCTCTCTCAGACAGAACACAAATCAGTGCAATGCCTCTTTGACTAAGATGTTTTTATGTTATCGTCTGCTGTATACAAATGAGTTGAGAGAATAGGATTAGAGAGTGGGGGAATCTTAATAAACCTATTATGGTGTTTTTAGAGGGACCCCAGTTGAGCTGGGGTTTTGTTTAAAAAAGATGTAGGTTTTCAAATGTGGAGAATGATATTACTGCATGCACAGCAAAATAGAATAATAGTCATGGTGTCTTTTTTTCCCCTCAGATGATATGCTGGTGGGAGGTGAGGAGGAAAAAAGGCTTGGCCAGTAGTAGTAAATTGTGCTGTACTTGCTGCTAAAATAAAAGTTAAAGGTTGATACAGAGACCTCAAATTTTCTGTGTATGGAGAAATTTGTAACATAAAGTATATTCAAGGCCAGAATCTCCGCTTGTTTTATACCAGAGCACACTGAAGTCATTGCCTTGCACCAATGTAAAATGGAGACAAAGGAGATCAAAACCATGCCCTTTTTATTGAGTAAGTTTAAGTGCAAGAACAGTTGAGATAAGGATTGGGTCTGGTGTGTTTGCTGTCAGAATAAATCAAAATTTCTCTCCTGTGTGTTAGGGTGGGGGAGAGGGGGAGCAGAGGGGAAGGGGCATGCACTTCCTCCATGCATCCCCTGTCTGACCCTTAACCCGAACAGGTCTAGTTTAGTGTATCTGTTAGAGCTGCCTCTTCAGACAATATGAATGGCATGAATGAAGAAGGCCAACTGTCCAGCTGCTTCTGAACTTTGGACCTGCCCTGGGTGGATTTCCCGAGAGCAAGAAGGGGTTACATGTGTCCAAAGGTGAAGAAACACTACTCCCAGCTGATGGAAATATTTTAAATGCGGCAATCTGCTCTGAGGGGAATGAGAGCGCACTTCACCTTTCACAACTACCTCACATAATTGGCTGTACTCAGGAGGGCTCCAAGGATTTAAGAAGAATAAAGGGTAATGACCTGTCACCTTTGAGGGAGTTTCTCTGCTGGTCATGCTTAGGGTCACTAGGAAATCTCAGTGTGAACATCTGTAATTGTGTCTCATAAAGAAAGAGGACCCCAGCGACCATCACTCATGTCCCTTAATATATCTGAGACTTCATTTTCATAAGCATAAAAAATTAAGTCTCTAGTCCAACTGGCGGTCTTACTGATGTCCAATGAATGACCTGCAGGTACTACAGGCAGTAGTATTGGTGGTGTGGGTGAGACCGAGAATAAAATACGTTCTTTGTTTTGGTAAAATACGCTTTGAGTTCAGCAGCTGGCTGTTTGTTTGAATCCAAGATGTTTTTTGTTAAAATAAGAATGTCTTTTTAAATGTATGAATTTGAGTAAGGGTAGGTTTTATATTATTAAAAAGAAATAGAGCTGGCTAAACTTACTTGCGAGTCTCTTAGGTAAGAGGAGAGGGGAAAAAAAGGAGGCACAGGTACTGCCCTTAGTCACAACCCTATGGCCCAGTTGACTTCGTTGGGGTTGTACTGGTGCAAATGAGGTGAAATTTGGCTCCATTAGTTAGGAATTTAGCAGTTACTTGTACAATTAAATATTTTTTGGTTTTAGGTTTTCTTATAGTTTAATTCGTTAAGGCTAAAGAATTGGTAAATGTCCTATTTTGAGAGGGATAGCACTGTTAATCTCTCTATACCTGGATGTGTTTCCCTTTCAGGTCCCTTCTCCTGTTGAACAAAGATGGTATCTCCAGAAGTGTAGGGGGAACAGGACATCCCTATACTTATGTAGAGGGGTGCAGCCATGTGCTTCCTATCTCAAAGCCAGCCCCTTGAATCTGCCTAAGGAAGAGAAAACTAAGGGGCTTACCATGGTCTTACTCCTCTATTTGCCTGTTCCTGGGGGTCTCACACTACCAGCATTGGTTTATAGGTGGAGCTTTTGTACTCCTCACTATACCCACTCACTGCAATACAGTATTGCATCGGGAAAAAGATACGCAATTAACACAGAGACTGTGAAAATAGATTATGCAGGGGACATCCAAAGTACAGTAACTGTACAGCAGTGACCTATCATCAATCACTTGCACCAGCATAAACCTGTTGGGTCCAGTGGAGGTACGCTGCCTTTAACAAGGTGAAATGGAACGGAAGATCAGTCTCATAGGTTGCAAACAAAATGGAAATACATATTGCAGACCCTCAAAAATTAATACTGAAGAACTGATACCAAAAAAACAACCCCCCACCCAGTTAGACATCTCTAAAGTGGCCATGTAAATAGAGACGCAGGCCCTTTAGGTATCTTGATGCAGTGAATATTTTATTTGAACTAATGTGGATATGTTTGTATGGGTTTGTTTGTTTTTTTTCAATAATCAATTTTCATGATAGGCTGGGGACTTCATGTCATATACTAAAGAAGGGCGGAGAGCTCAATTACATAAGATTCTGTTCTTGCCTTCGAAAGAGTCTTACATGAATGGATGAAAAGAACATACTACAAAAGCAAATTTCATTTAAAATCCTGATCTAGATCCAACCAATCTCAGTGAGAGAATTCCTGTTAACTCTAGCAGAGTAGCATTGAGTCCTGGGCTGGAGAATTTTTATCTCTGAAGAAATTAAAACAAACCCCTCTTTGTTTGTCCTCTTGGCCAAACAGTGTAACCAGCCACAATTCCTTAGGTTTATAGAAGACTTTTTGTGTAAAGGCTTTTCTCTTCCAAGTCCCACTGACAAATTTTGCAAGTATCATAATAGGTGCTAAATCTAGTAATTATTGTTATAGGTTTAGGTGCTAAACTGAGGATTAGGTAGTTTTAAGATAAATGAGGGCTTTTAGGGGCAAAAAAAAAAAAGACAGGAAAATTGCCTTTAAACTACTGCCTTTTCATTACTATGTGACCTAGTCAGTCATCACAGGTTCATTCACCCTCAATAATCCTAAATGCCTTGAAGCAGTGTTAGCAGCCAGGGTTTAACAGTACCATTGAGTGCTGTACTGCACTTTAGAGTCTGTGTAGGAATTGCTTTGAACATTGCCAGAGACCAGTTCATCAGTATTAGTTCATGCTGAAATAAAGGTAGGAGAAGAGAGAGGCACCAACTTGATGATGAAGATTAAATTAGGATTTTTGTGAAAGGACCCATGAAATGGGAATTTGTACAAGTCCTGGTTTGAGAGACAGTATGGTCCTAGACATCTGGCTTCTATTCCCAGCTTTGCCATTTACCTGCTGTGTGACCTTAACCAGTCACTTCATGTGCATCTGCCTCTGTTTCCCTTCCTGCCTTGTCTACTTAGATCACAAGATTTTGGGGACAGGGACTCTTTACATATATGCATGGTGCCTAACAAAAGGGGCTCTTGTCTCTTGGGCTTCTAAAAATATAATTAACAATGGGTCAACCAGATAGCACACAGATGGATAACAGGAGGTAAAACATGTAAAGATGGTTTGTTTGGCTAAACTGTCATTTATGTGCTTTTATTATGGGAAACAATTTATTTAGATATTTGTTGTTAATAAATTTTCCTAAAGTAATCTATCACTCCTCGGATATATTTATTTTTACCATGCTAGGTCTTTTATACCACACGTAAGGAAAAAGAATTTGCTTATTTTACCCACATTAATGCTGCCATTGTTTGTTTCTGGTATAAACTCATTTGTTTGCACTGTTATTTTCTGTACAATAATTTTACAGAGAACCCTGTAATGGTACCATAAAGAGCCAAAGGCAGCAATTGTTGCTAGTATCAGTAGATACAAGGTTAGTGACAGCAACAGAATGGTATGTGCTCACATGAGTTAAGAATTCAGCCCTAAGACCTTTTCCTGATGTATTACACTAAGACTGGTGAAGAAAAAGTAAATATAAATACCACTGGAAACTGCCTGGTGTGAGAAGGCATTAAATAATCAACTACAGCAATAATTGTATAATGATACATTTTTAAATTTTTATAGTAAATTCCTGCCAAATAACTCAAAACATGTTACAAACAGTAACCAACAAGCTTTGTAACGTATCTGTGAAATAAATAAATGATATTTTTCTATACTTTGTATGTGGGAAAACTGATGCACAGATTTGCCAAAGGTCACACACGCAGCTTGTGAAAGCCTGGGAAAATAACCTTGTTCGTGTTGCCTTAGGCTGCAGGTAACAGCTCTGGTTTTTAATTCATACGTGTTGTTGTTTAGCTTTTTGTAGACCATGGGAAAAGAGTCAAGGTAAGACAGAGCTGTCAAATGGAAAAAGAAATAATAATTCACAACAGGTTAGTGAAAATTTACCACCAAGATAGAAAACATGAACCAACAAATAACTAACACTATTAGATTTCATCAAGCTATGGTCCATTTATTTTTTGTTTTTTCTCTATTTTGAAAACAGCTTGATTTATTGCTATATTTTTGTATTTGCAATGAGTTTATACACTCTGCTATTTACTGTTATTGTCCTTTTGTCATTTTGAGAAACAAAAACATCAGAGATAGGGACTTTGTTTTAGGGAGATCACTAGAAAGTGTACCTTTGGGAAAAGCTAAGACACGGTAAATTTTAAATCAGTGATTTCTGAAGTTCTGAATTTAGTATCCCTGATCTTAGTTTTTTAAAAAGCATTGTAGTTCAGGGTACATCTCCTTGCTCTTTGTTCAGCTTTTTTAGATCTTAACACAAGTATAGTTCCTGAAGATGCAAAAATGCCGCCATCTTGTGTAAATTGCTTTCTTAGTTCCTAGGGAACATCCCATGATATTTTACTGCTTGAAAATCCAACTTCTCCATTTCTGCCTTTTTCTTTCTTGTATCTGTTTTGTTCCTGCATCCATTTTCATAGTTTAAAAATTGAACCTGCATATGTGAAAATCAAATTGTGGAATCTTGAAGAGAACTGATAGAAGATGAGTAACTTGAACCATTCTACTTGGCTTTTGTAGCTATGGTAGTATGCATCGATTTTACTTCAAGGCCTTAGTGACACAGAGGGTTTAACATAGCCTGCAGTAGCCAAATGAATGTTGACTATAATGCACAAATACACTGACCCTGATTCTGATCTAATTTACACCAATCTAAGTCCAGTGGCATCAGTGGTGTTACTCCATGTACACCCCTGTAATGGAAATCCAAAACTGCGAACAGAAATTTCATTGAATTATCTGTACGTGTTAACAGCTTCTTTTTAATACTATTTTTGTCTCATCAAAAGTTTTCCTTCACCTTTTCCAAGGAAAACTCCTGATTTATTATTTGTATAAATGTACAGGTAGATCTTGATCTTAATTACACCATGTGAATCCAGAGTAACTCAACTGAGGCCAGTGGAGGTACTTTGGATTAGTGCTGAAATAACTGAGGTCAGGATCATATTGTTCATCTTTAGTCAGTGCCCAGTTTATCATGCTTTGAATACTAGGAAACAAAAAACTCATTGAGATAAGACAGATAATACTGGCAGGGGAGCTGCGTATGGAAACCTTAGTTCCAACTTTACCTTAAGAAGTCACCTCAGCATCCCATGTAGCCATTTGCCATTCTGATCTGGAACTGCTTTATACCTCTTTTGCTTTCCCTTTGCTGTGGTATAACTCAGTGCAGCGAATGCTGAGAAAATGCTGATCAGAATCCTGTAAAAATATGCATATTAGATAAAAATATGAGACCTAGTTTGAGACCTAATGTTATACCCACTTAGGCTAATTTATAATATTACAGTTCCATTGATCTCAACTTAATTATTTATACCAGTGTAAGACGAGAACCTGGCCCATGATGCTTAATTAAAAATAAATAAAACAAAATTGAGACCTTCTAAAATTTGATCTTTCCTAGATTTCAAATGTTTTACACAATTTTGCTAATCAGGTGAAAAACAAGCAATTCCTGTGCATTTAAAACCCTTGTTAGAGTGCTCTAAGAGGAAATGAAATTCTGATGAAAAAGACCATGCAGCCTTTAGAATGGATTACTAGAGTTTAGGCACCATGTCAGATGAGGAGTCTGTCTGTTGTTTTATTTGGACTTCATTAAAGCACATTTAATTAAATCTGTTTGCTGTTCCCAGTTGGCCAATTAAGTTAATCTTAGTGTTTGCTTATAAAAATATCAACCAACACATCCTGATCTAATTTTAATCTGTTTATTTCTAGAGCTTCATAGAGAGGTTTCTACTGAATGACGTAAAAGTGTAAGTTCCTTGGGGCAGGGACTGTCTTTATCTTTGTGTCCTGTGTAGTTTAGGGCACATGTAGCCATTGTAACAATATTATAGGGTAATGGCTGGGACATGCTGTTTACTTTTACTTTCATATGGAGGAAAACATTTTAATTCTTTCAATTTTATATGAGTTTTGCAGGGAAAAAAACTGATAGTCTAAACCTGTAAGGTTGAGAGAGCAGCAGTGAATTTTTAAACACGCCTAATTTTCCAGTATTCTGATCTCTAGCCTCCTTTCTCCTATCTCCTGCCAACAGGGAAAAATGACCAGGACATGTAAAGGCATGAGAAAAATTAAAACCTGATGTTGGTGCCTTTTGCTATGAATTTTAAATATATCAAATAATAATTCTACCTTGGAGCATAAATGAACAAAACAACTCTAGTTTGCGTGGTAGATAGACCTACCTGGGATCAATTTACAGCAGAGATCAAACAAGAATTTTTAGCATGCTCCCTGGAAGTAAGTACATTGATTTTAAAATTAAAACTGGTTCAATGTGGCATATAAACAGAAGGGCAAATGACTTACATTGTTAAACAGCAACATTATATTCAAAAGCACATCAGGAAGGATAATCCTGTGTTGATTTCAAGAGATTTTGCATATGCTTGTTTGTGTTTGGGTTGGGAGTTGGCGGGGGGGGAGTGGGGAGGGGTTGTTTTTTCTATTCTAGCCAACAAGACCGCTCATCCTGGCCCTGTTTAAAAGTCAGTGGGTGCATCTACACCTGCACTTTAACATGCAGTAGCCTATTTTACTGCACATTAAATCGTCACATCAAAAACCATGTTAATACGCAGTAAAAATAAGCTAATGCACATTAAGCAGTACTAAAAAAGCATGCGCTTTACTGCACGTTAGGATAGCTTCATGCACATTTATTTAGTACCTCACATTTTGGGGCTCCTATACACAAGCGTGGAGCCTTCTCTGATGTGCTAGAATTCCAGCATGTCGGAGAAGAGTTGATTAATTAAATCTGCTGGAGCATGGCAATTACCTCACTCCAGCAGCCTCCTGCATCTTGTGTATCGGTGTCCCCGCCAGTGCTGTAGCAAGGTGGGTGGTGAGCGAGGCAACTGCCCCAGGCGCCGGTGTGAAGGGGCACCAACAGACACTGCCCAGCTGGGTGGGGTGTGAAATGGAGCTGTGAATTGCTCATTTGGCAGAGCATGGGGATGAGGGAAGGGCGGCTTGTGCTGCTGCGTGCACTTCCAGGCAAGCATGGGGGGTGAGGTGCCCCCGCATAAGCACACAATGGTCTGTTGTTGTGGGCTTTACCCTGGGTGTGAAACTTTGTTGCTGTGGCACTGGTCCCCACACTTGTTGATCAGGCTTTAGTTCAAGTGCTCCCACTGCCATTTTTAACGTTGATACACAAGACATGGTGACGTTTTAATTAGAGCAGCTTCTGGAGCTCCTCTGATTAAAGTGCCAGCCCCTCACCCCCAGAGCACATTTGAAAGTGCCCAAAGGTACTAAATTTAATGCACAGTAGCAAAAGTGCATTAATGAACATGTAGATGAACCCAGTGTATTCTGTCCTATGGAAAAGGGGCCAGTGTGGTCCCTATTTTCAAGAAGGGGAGGAGGGAGGAACCATGAAACTATAGGCCAGTTAGTCACACCTCTATCCTTGGGCAAACTTTGGCAAAAAACATTAAGGATCACATTTGTGGAAGCCCAGCAGGGGAAATAATGCTGAAAGGAAATCAGCACGGGTTCATTGCAGGTAGATCCTGCCTGACTAACCTTGTTTCTTTTTATGATCAGGTCACAAAATGCTTAGAGACAGGAGTTGAGGTAGATGTCATTTACCTAAACTTCAAGAAGGCCTTCGATACGGTATCACATTCTGTTCTCGTAAATAAACTGACAGGCTGTGATGTAGATGATTACGTATTCAGGTGGGTGGCAAATTGGCTTAGGGGTCACACCCAGAGAGTGGTGGTAGATGGGTCAATGTGGGCCTGGACCTGGAAAGATGTGGGTAGTGGAGTCCCTCAAGACTCAGTCCTTGGATGGGGCTATGCAATGTCTTCATCGGTGACTTGGATGAAGGTGTAGAGAGCACCCTATCCAGATTCGCAGATGATACCAAATTGTGGGTCAAAGTTAACACACCAGAGGGTAGGGAATGGGTCCAAGAGGATCTGGACAGGTTGGAAAACTGGGCAGAACGAAATAGGATGCAGTTCAACTAAGACAAGTGTGAAGTGCTGCACCTGGGCAAAAAGAAACACCAACGCACTTACATGAGTCATCAACATGATGAAGTGATCAATAAGGCTAACTGAATTTTATCATGCAGTAGCAGATTCATGATAGGGCTGTGTGAAATTTCACTGGCCATTTCGTTTCAACACTGTTTCCACCAATTTCGAGGTTGAAACAGCAAAATCGAAACAAAACAAAGGCTCTCGAAATAGCCTCAAACCAAAACAAGGCTGGTCGAAACGTTTCGAATGTGGTCACCCAAATCAGTGGTCAGTTTGTAAAATTTTGTTCTGTCTCCTCATTAATCTCTGAATAACAAATGTTCAGTTTTTTAGTGAATATTCAGTAAATTACGTTAAAGAATATTCAGTCAGGATCTGTAAAATGATCAGCAGACCCAGAACCCTAAGACAAAGGTGTTTTATTGAAGATGAGTTATGATGATCCACATAGACAAAAACACAGATTTCATGAAGTGGAAGTAGAAAAAGACCAGCTTTAGCTAATCTCATGGTCAGCCAGTAACTTTTATTTATTTTCCAGTTTATGTCTACAGTGCAGTGCAATACAGTGTTGGGCACTGATGCCTGATCCTCTGAGCATGCTAGCCCAAGTACTGGAAGCATTATAGCCATAGCAGCATAGTGCTCAGCTCAGGCTAATTGAGTCCTACTAAGAAGTAGAGCATATGAGCATGGGTGAAATGCTAATGTGGCTTACTTGGGTATCTCTGTACAGCACTGCATTGTGCTGTGTTGTTGATATGTAACTAAAGGTGAGCAGGATCTGATTTAGATGTGTACTTAGGCTCTGCTGGAATGGCTGAAAAGGAACCAAAAGGCTACAACTTATTTAGGTGATCATGTCTCAGAACTATACTATTTCATGGAACAGGGCTGGGGATTTCAACATGTTTCATGGTTAGATCAAGGTTTCGCATCCGTTCCAGGTCAGCTGTGACTTTCTGAGGAGAAAGATCATAGAATCATTATGGTCTGTTTATCAAAGAGATCTGTTTTATATACTGTAGCAGTTTGCAAGCTAATGTAGTGCATGGAATTATTAAAAAGAGAGTGGTCCAACTTCATCTGGAATAATATCCTCCAATTTTTTATCATTTTACCAAAAGAAAGTTAAAACTAAGAATTAAAGTCCAACTAAGAGAAATAATTAGTTTTGGCAACATGACAGAGCTTCCATGAAATGAGAAATTGCTTAAATATGATTATTTTGTAAAAGAAAATTAGATGATGCCTCTACTTAAATGCTCAGAGTGTGGTTGATGCTGCATAAAAAACAGAAATCCCCATTCAGCAATGTATTCTGGTACATGTATGGCTTTAAGCACACAAGTAGTTCCACAGGTTTGCAAGTTGCTTTTTGCATGGTGGGGGGGGGGGTAGAACAGAGAACTTACCGCTCCCAAAGAGTTTATAATATACAGGGCTCATCTACACAGTAGCCAAATATTGTGCAGTAGCGCAGTAGCCAAATAATACTGACTACACAGTAGCCGAATAATACTGTGCAGTAATGCCTCACAGCACAGGCTGTACTAATATACTATTGCGCAAAATTAGTAGGCTACTGTGCAGTAGCATCACTTAAAAGATGTTCGCTGGCATAGCTGCATAGTGACTCTTGTATTTGCTTATACAAGTACTAAATAAATGCACAGTAACCACTTCACAGTAGTGTCTCATGTAGATACACCCACAGAGTAGGATTAATCGAGCTATTCCAAAATAACATAGACTTGGTTTCTCCTTTTCCCCCACCCCATGATATAAGAACTAGGGAACACTAAAGGGCAGTAAATCAAATGAAGAGTAGTAAATTTAGAGCAAATAGACTGAAATATTTCTTTACACAGCATCTAGTCAGTCTGTGGAATTCATTGCCAGAAGAGGTCATCAAGTCAAATACTGTAGCAGGGTGGTTTTATGACCACTAATAATGTCTGTAGCTGTGCAAACTAAAGTAATGATAAGGGCAATCAAATCTTATGCCTCAAGGCAAACACCTACAGGAAGGAACTGTTTCTGTTTTGATAGCAGCCCTATTTGAAACCTCTTCCTGGCACCTTTTGAATTCTTAACATGTACTACTTGTTAAAACTGATGTTTGCTGCTGTCATACAAGTAATTGAAAAACCCTGGCTGGACACTCTTTATTTACATCAAAGCAAGACAGGTGAGTATGTATTATGGGAGAGATTAGTATTAAGACCAACCTTGTTAAATTTAACAGAGGTCACTTCCGCCAGTTATACTGCTTCTGCAAAATATAGCCACCTTTTTGTAGCAACTACATAGTAACTGTGCTGGAAAAGAGACAATGTCATGGCAACTCCCATTAGTACTGAAACTGTGAAATTAACTGTTGTTATAATTCTATATCGGTGACATGGAGGAAGAAACATGCCTCAAGCTAGTAGTAATATAAAAGGGGTGGGAAATGGGAGTCAGTTAGCACAGAACCAAAGGGCAATATAATTCAGCACGACTGTTATGCACTAGGATCATGGATCCACACAGACGTGAAACTGCACCCTGCTGGGGAAGGGTGGCCTGGTGGGACTCCTAGTGGCGTGGGAGCCCTCAGGAAATGCCAGGCCAGTTACTTCCCTGATGAAAGGGAGGAAGGAGCACCTTATAACCCCAGCCCCACATCCCTGGTGGTGTTCCAGCAGAGCAGGGGGAGCCCAGGCTAGTTCGGAGCCCTGAGGCAGAGTCCAGGCCAGAGGAGGGACCTGGAACTGCACCCAGGCAGCAGGATAAAGCTGGGGGTGCAAGTAGAGGCCCTGAGACAGAGGGGTGATGGATTGAGAAACCCTGCAAGTGGGCAAGTGAGTAGAGGCCCTGAGAGAGGAGCATACTGAACAGGGAAGTGGCCCAGTGGGGGCATGGAGGCCCAGTGAGGGACTAGGAATGAAGCAGGCTAACAGTTGTAAAGTTGCTCATCAAACATTCAGGTGAGGGCAGTGGGAGATGCCTGACAGACTGTGCCAGGGCTGACTGAGTCGTGGAGAGACAAGTCTGAAGCCAGAGAGGCTGGGTGGTATGAATGTGGCCCAGGAGAGAGAGCAGCATGAAAGAGGCCAGGTGAGAGCCAGTTGAGTGAATGGGACCCCAGTGAGAGAGGGGTGGCATTAGAGTGACCCTTCAGGGTAGTATGGTAGAGCTACAAGTGTGTGCCCAGTTTTCTCTGGACCTAGGCCAGAGAGGTAACGCATAGTGGAACATCCGTGAGGCATGGGGCACGTACAGGGTTGGTCGTACAGTGTGCACTTATGGCCCTAGTCGCCAGGGCATACAAAAGGTGGTCTCCCACTCAAGTAACAGCTGAACTTTATTTTCACCAAGGCATGGCAGGAGAGTGGAGTGGACAGACTGCCCAGAGACAGGGGAAGATTGGAGGCAGAGACCTGGCCGGGAAGATAACCCTGTTACAAAGAGGATTGGAGATAGACTGTTCTCTGTGGCCACGGGGGACAGAACAAGAAATAATGGTCTTAAATTGCAGCAAGGGAAATTGTAGTAGGCTATTAGGAAGAACTTTCTCAGCATGAGAATGGCTAAACATTGGAACAGACTACTTATAGGTACCCAGAGAGATTGGGGAGTCCATCCTTGGAAGCGTTTAAGACCAGGATGGTTAGGAAGGGATGATCCTGCCTTAAGCCCATGTTTTGTGAAATCAGGAATTTAAGTGCTCTTTTGCATAGAGAAGCTTTCCTAAATCAGGGCATTAAAGAATTTCAGTAGGATACATTCAAATTGTGGATAGTTAATATTTGAAAAAAGCTAGGTCAACAAAAAGTTATATAAATAAAATTAATTATTGTAAGTGCTAGAGATTGGCACTTCATCTTATTTTTTTTTAATTCAGGGTCCTACATGATGAAAAGTTACCAAAGCACTTAGAAGAAAAAATATTCTGGGATAAAGATTCTACCTTAGAATGTAGATGAGTTTCCAGACTTGTTGCATCACATCTTAAAATTCCCAGGATTCTCTGTTCTATGGATGATGTTGTCCCTGGCTCCTTTGCTTATGAAAAATGATCTGCTCTTCCCCAACACACTGTGTGGATACAGTTATACTTTTCTGCACAAGCCTTTGGTGTTGGCTAGCCCCAGAGGGACATGCCTGGTATTTTTCTTTATGTAGTGTAGTAACAGGTTCATGTCTTCTGTAAACCTGTGTGTTGAGCTTCTCTTGAAACTCCCACTGGCATGGTTCATCTCTTCCTCATGTCTTATCTGGGTTTTACCTATTTAGTCATAGGTGACCTCTTTGCAAGCAATATTCTGCATGGCTTATTTGCCAAGTAGGCCAAATGAAACTCCTAAGACTACTGGGATGAGGAGTATTTGAGTCTATGGGTAAAATTTTTGAAAAAGTAGGTTGTGTTACAAGTCCAAGTACCACTATCAGAAGTGACATAAGAGCTTAATTCTCACTGAAAATCAATTGGAATTACGCCCTTGAATCATTTAGAAAATACAAACAGTCCTCGACTTACAATGTTTCGAGTTACATTGTTTTGCACTTACAACGTTTATAAATTGACACCCTGTTTCAACTTTCTGGCGTCAGTTTCGACTTTACAATGCTTGATCCCACGTGACGCCATGCCAGCAAACAAGTTCACTGTGTTACCTATCTCCCTGGAGAACATCTGTCCAAACTTCCTTGGACACTTTCTTTAAGAAAGCAGACAAGACTCCAGAAAAACCTGCAGCCAAGACTCCTGAGAAGAGTCCAACCAAGATCCCATCAAAAAGTCCAGCAAAATCACCTCAAAGAAGTCCTTCCAAATCAATATGATTGCTATTTACAATATAAATACATTGACGTGGCTATATTACTAATTTATAATTGATCAAGTACAAAATTCTGGGGTATTTTTGGTGAAAATAGGGTATCAGGCCTTGGTTCAGGAGCCAATGCCTCATTTATAACATTGTTTCTTATGAGAAAATTGGTTCTGAGTTACAACATTTCAACTTAAGGTGCAGTTTTCAGGAACCAATTGTGTTGCAAGTCCGAGGACTGCCTGTATTACCCAACATGGATAAATCAAGCCAAATGAATTGCCTGAGAGAATAATCACCTACTTCTGAGTTTACCTGAATGTATGTGTCAGATGCCAGGTTCATTAAGTAACCTAGTCCATACTTTTATAAGTAAAATGTAGATAGCGTTCTGAGCAAAGAGCTGACATATAACCAGACATAACAATTTGTATTAGGGTGGCACCTGCCAACACTACTAGTTAAACCCACAGCAACAATTTCAAAACTACAGTCTGTTCAAGAAACTCTTAGAAAAAAGAAAAAAAAAAAAGAAAAATCAGTCCAACCCATCATTTTTTGTAATGGAGAAACAGATAAAATGACCCTGGGTTTGTCTATATGTGAAATTAATTTGAGACAAACTCTGGTGCAGTTCATGGAGTTTATTGCTCCTCAGCACCTCATTTGCACATGTTCCCAGGGCCATAGCACATTGAGCCAGGGTGAAGCTGGTAGGGGGACTGTAACAGGGGACCTGCTTGGGGCTGCTTTCCCTACAGCCTACCCACCTGTTCCTGGGCTAACCGCCCGCATTCTTGCCTGCCACGCCTCGTTAATATTTAATTAGTAGATGTTAGTAAGCGGGAGGCTGCCCATTTTCTGCCCTGATGTCAGGGGGCGCTATCTGCGGCTCCTTTGCTCTCCTATACCGCAGCCCAAGCCTCGCAGATGGCATCTCAATGTTCTCACTATCACCGGCCCCCACACTGGATCCCAGAATCCTCCTGATTGAACCCCAACCTGGAATCCTCTCATCAGGCAGTCTCATCCACCTTCATATTGGGCAACATATCTCCCTGAGCTACTTGCCCTCCGGGTGTGATCCCCCCACCAGGACCTTTGGCTACTAGCCCTGGCCCACCTCCAGGCCAGTCAATGTTGTTGCCTGGCCCTCAGCAGCAGAACTGCTGTGTTTATAAGGGCAACCCCAGATCCAAAATGGCTGCCCTCATCAGACACCTGGCAGCTGCCAGCTCCAGGCCCCTAAAGTGGCAGACACACACACTTTAAGGTCAGCCTTCTAGCCTGGGGCTTCTCTGACCCATCTCAATGTGCTGCGGAAGGGCTGGTTGATGCACGAGGGTGCTACAGTGCAGGGCTGGCCAGTAGGCAGTCCTGCACTGTAGCACCCTTGTGCCTGCACCAGCCCTGGTCAGCACCTACGTGTGTGTTGTGGCCAAGTAAATAATTCTGCTGTAGAATAGTACTCGTGTTGGGCTGTAGTATCCTACAGCAGAGTTAATTAGTTTACTTCAGCCTAAAAGCACTGCACATGTAGAATGCTCATGCTTTACTGTGGAGCTCATTAGTCAGCTTTGCAGTAAATGTCTCATGTAGATGCACCCACTGGATTCTAAATGGGTTCAGGATATTTGCTAGAACCTCCAGGGACAAATCTCACTAGGGCTGCATACACACATTCAAATACTCTGGGATAATTATTTTGGTAGAGAAACTTACCCAGAACTGCAAGTACAGAAATTCGAGTACTGAGGCACTCAGAAGTAGAAAGCTTGCATTGATGACACTGTGCAGCCAGGGGGACCCTTGTGCTTTGCAAGGTCCCACAGTCTGTCTGGTGTTAGATAACAGAAGTGCATAGTCAGCCTGTGTTTCCCTGAAGGACAATGTGGGAATTGTGAAGGGGGGGAGTGTTCTGCTCCCTGCTGGAGCAGTAGAGTCCAGTGAGTCCAGAGTGGGAGGGATGTGGGTAGATGATGGGGGCAGGGATCCTGAAAGACTCTGTTCTCCACAGAGAGAAGCTATGGCATATATAGACATTTGCTCTTTCAGGAGAAACTCTCCTGGGAGTGATTTAGCCCTAGTTGCTCCCAGGTTTTTTTCTCATGGAGCAGCCATTTCTACTCTGGGAGAAAAAGCCTGAACATTTGTACCTTTATGGTTTCTCCTGGGAGAGCAGTGACTGAAAATGAATTTCTGTATCAGGCCTAGGTTGGTAAGGCACAGCCAAATAAAAGAAAATTGTGAGGTATGTACTGGTAAGAAGCATGAAGAGAACTGAAATCTTGAGGTTAGTCTTAGAGTTGACCTGATGTGCATGTGTTCAGTTTCTGTGCATCAAACACGATGAGAATCCAGTTTGGGAAAAGAAGAGAAATGTCTCTTTTGTTCTCAGAGTAATAGAGTAAAATATAATGAATAATTCTTTCACGCCATTTCCATTTAGCTGCTGTATGCATCTGTTTCTTTGCATATTGAAAATTCAGAATAGTATTCTCCTCCACCCCATATCCCATTTAAATGACAACAATATCCCATTTGAATGACAACAATTTATGATATGTCTTTTAAATAAAAACTAATGATCCAAGTTAGATGTCTCTGTAGAAAGCAATAATAGTACTTTATACTGCTTCTTATCTTAGTAGAGATAGAAAGAGGTTGTTTTCTGGGTCAATAATGCTATTTAAGCTAAGCCTACATGCTGATAACTCTTGTTGCTTCTAGTGCCATTCCTGTCAGCAGAGAAGTGAAAGGTCAATGGTTTACAGATTGTTGTTGGTGATGTGGACGCAACTACAGTAAGATTTGAATTTTTTTATGCTGTCTTGACACTCCTGGACAGAAACTGATGAGAATTTTCTTTTTTCAGAATGAGTATATTGTCTCAATAAACTACAAACTTAAAGAACTGTGCCCTAGCTGCACAACATACTCAGACAAGGGCTTTACTGGGCTAGAAGCTGTGCCTTTCCTCCTTTCCATGAAATAATTTTGGAAAAGCCTTTCTCCCTTTGACCCTTGTCTGGGGATTTTTTTTGTGCAAAGGATGACCTAATTTGTTTAAGCAGACCAGTTGCCTTAATCAGAAAGGCCTTGATCATCCCAGTTCTGGGGAATGATGCAAAAGCACAGAAGGATAAGACCTCTGTCATGAATCTTTCTATGGTCTTACTTCATTGCTGCTTCAGACACTAGGGAAATACAAATGGGAAGCACTCAATAATCCCCTTTCCTGCAGAGGCAGGCAGGGGATGTGTAGAACTATGGTCCCATCCCTGCAGTGTGCTAGCAGATGGAAGAGGCACTTACCATCTCTTGGGAGCAACGGATCTAGAAAGTTCTGCTTCACTGAAGAGATATTCCTTCTATAAGTAACTCCTGTGGTGTTACAGCTATGAATCTCCCTCTTCACTGGGCTAAGAACTAATGCTTAATCTAACCCTTAATTTTCACTTTTAGTTTATTTCAGTTATTCAAGATACTACCTTCTTATTAGTCTTCTTAATAAGAGAGCTGTACACCCAGGAGATTAGCCTGTTAAGGAGTTTACATGCCCTATGAGGCTTCTAGGACTCATTGTGACCCTAGGGGAATTTGTCTCTCTGCACATGGTCAGGTTATCCTGGAAATGGCTTTCTCACGGAAAAATTGAAGATTCCTGATGGACTCCAGAGATTCGAAGGAGGTTAAGGAAACTGATGCAAAGGCCCTTAATCTTTCTTGTAACTTAGTATAAACTTCACCTTTTGGAAAAGTGAGACAGGAATGAAAAAAGGGCAACTGCCTGTTACAGTTCTCTTAGACGTGTCAGTGTTCTAGGCCACTGCAAGGCCTTCCTTCCTCCCTTCTTCTTCATCAGACCACAGTCGAGGTCTGGTGCTAGGGTTCCCCTCACACTTCTCTGTCAGCTAGAGCAGTGATATAGAATCATACAAAATTAGGGGCAGAAGGGACCTCAGGAGGTCATTTAGTTCACCCCCCTGCTCAAAGCAGGATGATTCCCAATTGGATCACCCCAGCCAAGGCTTTGTCTATCCGGGTCTTGGAAACCTCCAAGGGTGGAGAGTCCTCAACCTCTCTGGGTAACCTGTTCCATGTTTTACCACTCTCCTAGTGAGAAATTCTTCCTAATATCTAACCTAAACTTCCCTTGCTGCAACTTGAAACCATTGCTCTTTGTTCTGTCATCTGCCACCACTGAGAACAGTCCAGCTCCATCCTCTTTGGAACCCCCTTCAGGTAGTTGAAGGCTGCTATTAAATCCCTTCTCAGTCTTGTCTTCTGTAGACTAAATAAGCCCAGTTTCCTCAGTCTTTGCTTGTAAGTCACATGTAACCATTTTTGTTGCCCGCTGCTGGACTCTAATTTTTCACACCCTTTCTGTGGTTGGGGGGGAGGGGAGGAGGGTGCAAAACTGAACACAGTACTCCAGATGTGGTCTCACCAGTGCTGAATAGCAGGAAATAATCACTTCCCTTGATCTGCTGGCAGCACTCCTACCAGTGCAGCCCAGTATGCTGTTAGCCTTCTTGGCAACAAGGGCACACTTTTGGTTCATGTTCAATTTATTGTCCACTGTAACCCTCAGGTCTTTTTTTGCAGAGCTGCTGCCTAGGCAGTCAGGCCCCAGCCTGTACTGGTAATTGTTCCGTCCTAAGTGTAGGACTTTGCACTTGTCCTTATTGAACCTCATGAGATTTCTTTTAATCCAATCCTACAATTTGTCTAAGTCTGTCTGAATCTTAGCCTACCCTTCAGCATATCTACTACTCCCACCAGCTTGGTGTCATCTGCAAACTTGCTGAGGGTGCACTCCATGCCATCTTCCAGGCAGTTGATGAAGACATTGAACAAAACCGGCCCCAGGACTGAGTTCTGGGGCACTCCACTTAATACGGGCTGCTAACTAGACATCAAGCCATTGACTACTACTCTCAAAGCGTGATGATCCAGTAAGTTTTCTGTCCACCTTACAGTGCACTGAGCCAACCCATACTTCCTTAGCTTGCCTGCAAAAATGTTGTGGGAGACTGTGTCAAAAGCCTTGCTGAAATCAAGGTATACCACATCCACTGGTTGCCCTGCATCCACAGAGCCAGTCATCTCATCATGGAAGGCAATCAGTTTGGTCAGGCATGACTTGCCATTGGTGAATCCATGTGACTGTTTTTAATCACCTTTTTCTCCTCCAAGTGCTTAGAAATGGATTTCCTGATTTTTTTCCTCCCCCCCAGCAACTGAGGTGAGGTGAACTGGTCTGTAATTCCCTGGATCTTCCTTCTTCCCTTTGTTAAACATGGGCACTATATTTGCCCCTTTCCAACTGTCTGGGACCTCTCCTGACTGCCATGAGTTTTCAAATATGATGGCCAGTGGCTCAGCAATCACATCACCCAACTCCTTCAGTACCCTCAGGTGCCTCCCATCCGGCCCCATGGATTTGTGTATGTCCAACTTTTCTAAATAGTCCCTAACCTGTTCTTTTGCCCCAGTTGGCTGTTCACCTCTTTCCCAAATTGTGCTACCACAGTTGTGCAGTAGTCTTGGAGCTGACCTTGTTTGTAAAGACTGAGGTGATATTGCTGAGGTTATATTGCTCCCGCTAGAGAGAAGAGGAGCAGGGCAGACACTGTTCTGCTGGAGCAAATGGTACAGCACAGCTCAGGGCTGCAAAGCACCCTGGGATGCTGGGGCACTGTGAGTTAACTTAAATTGGGAGAGGATCTGGGACAGAAGTTCCATCAACCAATTTGACCTAAATCAGTTCAGACTGGTGCTGTATCCAGCCAGATTCATCTTAAAGTGGTTTTGGCCATTTTGAAAGTGGTTTATGTACCCTGAAGTTCTGTTCTGTTTTAAGTTTAAACTGGTTTCTGATCATTTAAACTGGTTTATGTACAACTTCCATCCCGTAAGGTAGAACAATGCATGCTTGCAGCCCCCAGAGGGGCCCAGTCTCTTTCCCTAATTGTTTTACTATCTTCAGAAATGCTTAGATCAGGAGCCTACCAGTGAGCTGAAAGGATTGTGGAAGGATAGTTAGCTAGTTAGCTGTGTTAGTCTGAAGTCAAGTAGAGGGCAGGGTAGATTTGCACCTTATAGACTAAACAAAGTATGGGTGTGTGTATGCACGCGCGCATGTGTATGTGTATATAAAGTGCTTGTGCTATATTTTATATATATTTATTATTTATATTTATCAATCAAAATCTATATACTACATTTATATAACATTACAGAGCAACCAAAGTTTGTGTGTGTGTGTGTAATATAGCATAAGCATTTATAAATATATAAAACGCGCGCGCGCGCGCACACACACACACACACACACACACACACGTGTGTGTGTGCGCATATATGTACTTTAGTAAGTCTATAAAATTGTCTAATATATATTTCATAAGCTTTCATGGGTTGAAGCTCACTCCATCAGATTCTGTAATTAGTTGCAAAGGCCAAATGGAAATGTTTCCCAGGCCAAATGAAATAGTGTGCAACAAAGGATGCTTGGGGTACATCTTTTCATTTCAACACATACTGCCTGTATTTTTTAATTGTGGGTCTGCGGAGTTATTTGTTAACCAAGTGAGCAATCAATTGATAGAAGCTTAATAGGCAGGTTTCCTGTTTGTAATACAGCTTTCATTGTTGCCAGAAAAAATGCAATTCCTGTTGAATATTTCTTTTGAAGAGAGAGGTTAAAAAGCAGCCTGCAGATTTTGAGGTACTGTAAATGAAGTTCAAAAGCCAGGGGAAGAATGAGTGGTATTGAGTGAATGGGTAGAAGTAAGAAGAGGGAGGCCAGTTGGCTGAGTAAATGGTGCAGTCATTAACTGTTCCCAGTGAAAGCATAGGAAAATTAAAAATCCCTTAAAATACTGCATCCTGATCTATGAAGCTCTTTGGGGCAGGAATGAGAGGGATTTTTTTTTAGTCAAAGTGAATCAAAAAAGGTTGGGCTCTTGGTACTGGGGGATATTATTAGATTCACGACAGCTGTCACGTATTTGTACCTTCTTGCTTCAGGGATCCTTGCTGCACTATAGGAGGATTTGCCTTCTTTCACTGCCCAGGAGAACACTGGTTATGATGGGAGAGGGCAGCTTTAGAACTCTTGCAAGTTGCTAAGAGTCTTCTGTCTCAGTGTAAAGTGATTTACATTAACTGAAAAAATAAAACCCCAAATTATCTATTATACAAGTGCCTTTGCATAAATAAACCCCCTCCTTTGTTAAGTCATCTGATAGTGCTGTATTTGTGTGAAGGTGAATGAGATGGTTTGACCAAATGGAGGGGGAAGACAGCTTTTAAGAGGTATTCGCCTACGCAGTAGGGTACTTGAAGGTGGGCTTGACAGTTGTGCAACATTGCAGATGCATCCATACCCATTGTGATGTGGGGAAACTCATCATGGAGTGAAGCAATCCCACTTTCAAAGCCTATTTGATCACATACTTTAAAATTTCAGACCATTTTGCAACAAAATACTTTGTTTATGGATGAGAGGCGTTTCATGGACCACCATAGCTACGGCAACACTCCAGTCCTTGTTTATGTATGCAACCTAGTTTTGATGTAAAGCAACTTGAGTTGACTTGCAAGAGATCTGAAGTGTAAGATGCTCTGATGTGCACAGAAGCTAAGGGGAGTAGCTGTAGTCAGTGTGCAAGGACATTGAGCAGGGCTGTAGAAATGAAAGGTCATCCTTCATTTGGGACTGCAAGGAGCTGTGGGCTGCAATCAGAATCAGACTCTGGTTGCTCTTCTGTTACGGCACTTTTACATATACTCCAAGGTTGGGAGGGAACACAACACTTCAATTAGAGCAGCTCCAAGAGCTGCTCTGATTAAAGTGCCACCATGCCTATTGTATCAGCATCCCCCTGCTTAAAAATTGTGGTGGGAGCACTTGAACGAAAGCTCATTCTATAAGCTTTAGTCCAGGCTTGTCCAACATGCAGCCCATGGGCCGCCATGCAGCCTGCCAAGCCATTTTCTTTGGCCCGAGGTCCCTCACTCGGGACAGGTGAGGAGTCCTGGTGCCTGCTCTGTGCTCCGCGGCGGCAGGGCAGCGGCAAGGTGAGGCGGGCAGGGCCAGCCCCATGGGCCCCAGCCGGCAGCGAGGGGAGGGGAGCTGCTTACCCCCATGGGGCTGGGCTCATCACGTGAGCTGGGTACCACCACTGCTGCCCCAAGAGCTGCATGGTGCGGGGCTGCCCCAGCCGCGCCTGACTAGATGAGCTGGGCAGCGCCTGCAACTTCTCTGGCTCCACCCCTTGCCCCTGGCACACGGCCAGGGGAACTGCAGCATGGCCCACACCCTGCCCGCATGCGTGGTGGACGGAGGCACCAAGTAAGTTCCCATGCAGAGCTGGGGGCACCTCCTGGCAGGGCCGGGCCGGGGCTGTGGGGCATGCGGTTGCCAGAGCCGGGTTGGGCGGGAGGCAGGAGGAGCCCGGCCTAGGGGAGCTCTACGCAGGAGGCGGCGCAGCATTACCTGGCTCCCGGCTGCAGAAGGGCCACCTGGTGCTAGCGTCGGTATGTGGGGCAGTGGCTGCTGCGCCTGCTGCCGTTGCCGGAGAAGAGCTGGGGGGAAGAGCCCGGAGCTGCACAGCCGGGGCAGGACCTGCTGCTGCTTCCTCTGGTGGCCTCGCCTCAGCCCAGGGCAGGAGCTGGCTGCTGCGGGTGGGACCAGGAGCCCTGGGACTGCCGTGCTCCTGCCCTGCCTTGCCCTGCCCTGCCGGCTGCTCCCAGTCCTGGCTGCTTCTTGCAGCCATGAGGCCAAAAGCGCTGTGTGCCACTGAAAGGCCTGGGCGGCTGGGCTTTGGCTAACAGCCCCCAGCCCCGGAGCCTGCCAGCTACCACTGGTCAAGGGCCACCTGAGCCAGGTTTGTATCCAGGAAGAGAAAACTAAACGCCTCCAGCTGCCCCCAAGCAGACAGCTCTGCCCACACAGGGCTGCGGGCCGCTCTGCACCAGCTCAGCTGCCTTGCAGCTGCATCCCTGGCCCAGAGCCACTAAACACTGCAGGTGGAGGCCATCTCTCTCCCAGCCTGTACAGGCACAGTTGAGGGGGCACAGGGGTCCAAAAAGTAAAAAATAAAAATTAATACAAGGTTGCACTAGAGAGGACTCAGCTGGAGGAGGCTAGAGAACAATTCAGGGAAGGCAGGGGCATCCCTGGCCTTTCGCCTTCCCCCTCCAAGGCAGTGTCCACAGCCACCAGGGCAGCAGAACGGGCACCCTTCTGTCTCAGAAGCCTTGTGTGGTACGGGCGAGAGATCTCAGCCACCTACACCTTTAAAAAATAATAATAGGATGCAAAGCTCTGAGGAACTCAGGCCAAGGCAGCCAGAAGGGGGTTGGGTATGGACTGCTGAGCCCCTGATTCCAGCCTGTTTCTTTCCAAGCAGTGTCTGGGAGGATGGGTTTGGAGAAATTGGCCGGGGCACCAAGCAGCACCCAAGGCCTGGCCCCTTTCCCTGCAAAACTGCCAGGCCAACAAGGGAGGAATGCCAAAATAGCTTGCTGCTGTGACCTAAGTGTTTAATTTAGTCAAGTGTTTGGTATTATTTCATTGTCACTTTTATATTGTTTTTATTTTGGATTTTAAACCACATTTCCAGACCCATGTCATTGTCACTTCCTGCAACTTCATTGGTGTCAAAGGTCACATGACATCACTTCCTGATGTGATACCACTTCCTGTGAGGTCTTTGAATATGGCTCGCTGACCCACTGGGTGATAAAAAGTTTGTGATCTGGCCCCACATTCAAAAAGGTTGGACACCCCTGCTTTAGTCCAAGCACCCCCGCTGCCATTTTTAAGCACTGGGGTACTGATACCTGAGACACAGGAGGGTGCTGGAGCATGTCAATTGCCACTCTCCAGCAGGCTTGATTAATTGGGTCTGCAGCCACCATGCTTATGTGTAGGCACCCTTAGTTTATATGATCACATTTAACAGCAGCTGTTTTTTCTGGGCTTTATGAAGGACGCTTATCATTCTAGTTGTCTTCACTTTGGCCAGCACCACTCATTTTTCAGGTACACTGTCTGCCTTCAGCCACTTGAAAAACGACACTAGTACTATTGCAGCATCCCTTAGAACATATTTTCCATTGCTGTACTCCAGAACTCTGGGGTATACTTTCTGAAATGTAATTTCCCAACTCTAGGACTGTGATTTCCCTCCATCACTGTACTTGTTTTAGTTCAATATATACAGTCTCAGGAGCTGTTACTAATAGTATTTTTACTGTAATTATCTTCTTCTTTTGTATGGCAAAAATGGTGTCCGTATCTTTATTTTTGTGCACTGTGGTGGTTTTGTTGATTTGGGAACTCTTGTCTGTCAGGGACGTTACCAGGGATCACTATGTGGAAGTGGCTTTTGTCAATCCCCGTAATGTTCTAAATAAATGTACAGATACTCCTCACTTAATGTTATCCCGGTTAACATTGTTTCGTTATTACATTGCTGATCTATTAGAGAACATACTCATTTAAAGTCGTGCAGTGTTTGGTTATAACATTGTTTTCCCACTGCCTGCAAGTAGGTAACTACTGTGACGTAACTGGATTCGCTTAACATCATTTT
>NW_017729034.1:41312109-41313425 GCF_001723915.1 Gavialis gangeticus | reverse complement strand
CAGTGTTTGGTTATAACATTGTTTTCCCACTGCCTGCAAGTAGGTAACTACTGTGACGTAACTGGATTCGCTTAACATCATTTTGCTTAAAGTTTCATTTTTCAAGAACATAACTATGACATTAAGCAAGGAGTAGCTGTAATTATTTAATTTGGCAGAGTGCCATAAACACCTACAACCTTGACTTGTAGGATGTTGGTGTTCCAGCGGCAGACAGCAAGGGGCCTGATTCGTGTTGTGGCAGTGGAGCCCCAGCTCCTTCCCTGCTATGCACCCTTAGGCCCGTGTGCACCCGCTGCCAGCAATGAGCCAGGCTGGGGCTCTGAGGACCCTGGTGTAGCTTCTTACAGCTTCCCAGCTGCCTGCCACAGCCAGCCCAGGCTCAGGCAGGTCTCTGCCCCCTGTCATGAAGCCCAGGTTGTTCACAGCAGGTGGCAGGGAGGTTGCAAGCAGCTTCACTGGACCTCTGGCCAGGCCTGTTGTCGGCCATGGCCGACACGTGTGCCTTGAGCTGGATGGCATGGAAAGGGCCAGGGCTGCACTGCCACAACAAGGATCAGCTCCCCCACTGTCTGCCCTGAGGCAGGCATGCCGAACAAAATGCCTTCGTATGCCATGCTCTGGGAAGGAAAATGCCTCAAAATGCCAGGAGTTGCCTACCCCTGCTATAGGACCTCAGTGGAATAAGTATCAACTTTTGTCTGTTTTCACTGCATAATGCCAAGCCCAATTTGGCAGTCTAGTTGAGGGCTTTGGGCTTTACCATAATATAAATATTTGCTGGTCCTTCTTTAGCTGTTATTAGTTGTGTCTCTGTGAGTACATATATAATTTTAAAATTTACATGTTAGGCACGCTGGACTAGATTGAATTTTTTATGAACTTTTTAACTAAAAAGACTATGATTCTGGAAGGAAGATCTCAACTTGTTGACTCATCTGCCTTAAAATTCCTTCTCTAAGTGAATTAAGACACTGATTTCTGTCTCTCATTAGATTCCTAATTGGAAAGAATCCTTCAAGAAGTCTCAGCCATAACTGTGGTTCATTGTGGCAATATATTCTACCCAGGAGTGCCTCGTCACTGTACTTCCCTCATCTCTATGACTGGCAGTACACCTCTGATCTTATCTAAGAAAGTTTCAGGACTCTTTCTCCCACCTACATTCTCCCCCTGCTTGCACCAGCTTCTGTACACTTGTATGGTAGGATAGACTACAATTCCTTAAAGTTTTCCAAATGTTGGGGGACTTGTTCTCTGGGCTCTTGCCTTCATTTTTATAGAATCATAGAAGTAGGGTCGGAAGGGACCTTGTA
>NW_017729034.1:41307919-41310953 GCF_001723915.1 Gavialis gangeticus | reverse complement strand
TGTCTTGCTTGGGTGGTGTCTCCTCATCTTCCTGCGGCCCCCTCCGCTTTTCAAAAGGCTCAGGTAGCAATTTAGATCTGAAGGAAATATTATAGATCAGTTCTGACAGGAGGTCCATAGTTTGTACATGTCAGAAAAGAAGGAATGTTTTCTTCTCTTCAGTTTTCTTCTTCCGTTAACGTGGAATGTTAGAATTTCTGCAGAGAACTGAAAATGTTTTGTTTTTTTTAGCATAGAGGTGAGTAATTTAAAAAACTGGAAGTGTATGACAAACCCCAGTTCCTTCCCAGTAGAACGTACCTGCTAGTCTTTATTTGTCCAAAATCACTATTACAGTATGTTGAGATTAAATCATTAATCTCTATTTTTATGCTTTATTATTAATTGAGAGAAAAATGAAATAATGTGAAAGATTCTTTAAAATGAAAATAAATATGCTTCAAGTTTAATCAGTGAGGAACATAGAATTGATTTTTTGCAATTAATTTGATTGCTGGAATGAGTGGACATGTATCATGAGCTGCATATGCTGCTTCTTGAAAGACAAGAAGTTGAAGAGCCCCTGCAAATTAAATGGAGGAATGGCTTCATTTTGGGAGAGTTGAAGGTCCTTTCTGAACTATCAATAAGGACTTAAGCAGTAACTTAAAATATCAACATTTGAGAGGAACCAAAAGTATGATTTTCTTTGTGTATGTGCACATTTTCTCTAAAAATACTATCTTCAGTACAGTACTTAACTTTGAGCTTTTGTGATGGTCCTGACGCATGCTGTGATTGCTTTTCATTATCTTTGTGAAACACCATGGGGACCACAAGCCAGAAGTAAAGCTGTTAAACTTCCTTCCTGAGCATATGTTCTAAGAGGAATTGTAAGTATTTATGATGCTGTTGGTGCTTGGAGACTGAGAGAAAGGTATCCTTTAAATCTAACATTTTTAACAAGACATTTTTTAGAAAATGGATCTTTTAGAAGACACCTTTTATTTCTGACATGCTGCTAAGCCAGACAGACACTTCTTTTATGGTTTAAATTGGATGGAGAACTCTGTATTGGTTTGCAAGCAACAATAGATAACCCAGGAAAACTGTGTGTGTGTGTGTGTGTGTGTGTGTGTGTGTGTGTGTGTGTGTGTGTGTGTGTGTGTGTGTGTGTGTGTGTGTGTGTGTGTGTGTGTGTGTGTGTGAGAGAGAGAGAGAGGGGGAGATTTCTGTTATCACCTTTTTGTTGGTTAGTAATCTTATCTTTTCTATGATTAGAAAGACCTATCTTTAAACATTGCAAATTGCCTCAGAGACTTCAGTCACAGGCTCTTAGGGTGCCTGTATGTGTGTGGGGAGACTGCTTTAATGTGATGTAATTGCAGCACGTCAGTGCAGACTCGATTAATTGACTCTGGTGGAATGTGCTAATTAGTGTGCTCCAGCCAGCCTCCATGTCTTATGTATCAGTGCCCCGTGCTTCAAAATGGTGGGACACTTTAACTAAAGCTCATTAAATGAGTAGGATCTGCCATTTTTAAAGCACTTTGTGCCATGAGCGTCTGTTCCGTTATGTTCTATAAAGCACTTTCTGGACGCTGAAAGTGCATTAAATGTAACGTCTGTACTTAGCTCTAGACACTAATAGAGTTCACTGTTGTCTGGGCATCTAATTCATTGATTGCTGGTGCAGTTAACCAGATTTAATAACACGCCTCAAATGTTCTGCTTTTGTTGAAGCAAAGGAAATCTCAGATATACCATAAGTAGTAATAGCTTGCATGTCTAAAGTACCTTCCAGCTGAAGATGCTTTGTAAACATAAATGAATTGGGTTGTAAGACACCATTAGGTAAAACCCCATTCTACAGACTGAAACACAGATTTTTACTGGAGGTGGGCATAGTAGCTACTATGACTGACCTAGTCATTTGGTTTAACTGCAAAGTCATTTTTCTCATCTAATGTAGAGAATCTACCTCAGGACTCTCCAGCCCGTGCTGTCAAGAAGCAGAGAAAGAGGAGGTGGAGGAGATTAATGGGTGCCTTACTCTTACAAGACAGGACAAAAAGTCCTTAGGAGGGACATATGTCTCATCCCACATGCGCTTAAAAGGTTTTTATTGTAGTCTGAAAGGTTGCATTGTTGCATGCTTTGTCTTTTGTTGCTGATCTAGGCACTAATATGTTGCCAGTATTTTAACAAAGGACCCTCTCAAAATATATTCCTTTAACTTCAGTTAGACCCTGTGTACAAGGAACATGTGTATTTGCAAAGGAGAGGGGCAAAGGAGTAAGGAAATCTATTCATCTGTTGTCCCTTTTCATCTACAAAATACATTTGTAACAGTAGTCAGGGAGGGACGTAACTCTACTGAACAGGCAGTTTTATACTGAGTGCACTTGCTGCATTTGCTTTGTCCCTGACAGAGTATACCAAGCATGTTAATATTCAGCTGGTGTAATTTGAATTGGGGTGAGAGAGAGAAATGCTGTAAGAATTACTGAGGGGTGGCTTCTCTACAAATTCTTTAAATACCTGAGGCATCCTAGAGAATTTTAAAGGCAAAGTATTTGTTCCTGAAGTGCATTTTTATTAGTACTAGGGTTGATTATGTTCAACTGGAATGGATAATTTAGCATCATCCCAAAAGGAAGGTGAAAAACATCTGAAGGTGGGGAAATGTCCACGGTACCTCTCCATTTTGATATAGTAATCTATACAGCCTCTTAGAAAAGAGACTCTTGGGGGGGGGCATGATAAGGGCTTACAAAATATTAAAAAGAAAAAAGAAAGTAAATAGGAATTAATTATTTACTGTCTCTCACAATACAAGAATATGGTGTCATCAAATGAAACTAGTAGGTAGTAAGTTTAAAACTAATAAAAGGAAGGCCTTTTTTCTTGCAGCATGTAATTAAAACAGGGAACTCGTGGCCACAAGATGTTGTGGAAGCTGACAGCTTAACCCAGTGGTGCCCATCCCTTTTGCCTCATGGGCCAGATGGGTGATGCCAGGCTTTTACTGTGTGCATTTCCTATGCTAATGGGC
>NW_017729034.1:41281108-41302919 GCF_001723915.1 Gavialis gangeticus | reverse complement strand
GAAAAGAGACTCTTGGGGGGGGGCATGATAAGGGCTTACAAAATATTAAAAAGAAAAAAGAAAGTAAATAGGAATTAATTATTTACTGTCTCTCACAATACAAGAATATGGTGTCATCAAATGAAACTAGTAGGTAGTAAGTTTAAAACTAATAAAAGGAAGGCCTTTTTTCTTGCAGCATGTAATTAAAACAGGGAACTCGTGGCCACAAGATGTTGTGGAAGCTGACAGCTTAACCCAGTGGTGCCCATCCCTTTTGCCTCATGGGCCAGATGGGTGATGCCAGGCTTTTACTGTGTGCATTTCCTATGCTAATGGGCTTTGCTTCCCTTCCCACCCAGCCTTTTCTGCTGCATGTGTCAGGTCTATTTTAAGTTTTCTTCAGAGGCATTGGACACTGGCTAGAGCCAAGGCTAGGGACTTTGACTGGGGAGTGCTTCTGCTGGGATTTAAAGCTGGAGATTTCTGACTAGAAACTCTTGCCCCTCCTTTCAGGGTCAGACTGATTACCATATTTGGTGTCAGGAAATAAATTTATCTCATGGTCAGATTGATATGGACTGTGGGAGGTTTTTACCTTCCTCTGTCGCAGAGGGCATGGCCCTTACGTAGGATGTCTTAAAAGTATATTAAAAACCTTTTAAAGGAACAAGACATTGGCTGCAGTGGGCCCCTTGCTTTACCTGTAGCAGCTTAGGGTGTTATGTCTTGTGTTGTGGTGAGGTTGATGGTAGTTATACTGAGAGGTTAGATTATGAATTTGTGTAGGATGGGTTGGCTAGCTGTAGGATGCCACCACAAATCTGAGCAGCTCTAACTTAACATGGAGCACCAAGTATGTTCCCTGTCAAACCAAAGATTTGGCATAAAAGCACCTTTCCTTTTTCCACCTTGGGCTGTATGTCCTGAGAAGGATGACTAGAATCTGGCTTGGGGTTCTACTATTTGCACTTATGTTTGTTTGAGGTGGGGGTCAAGTAGTAAGTAGCTTGTGATGATTTGGGATATCTAACCATATACAGTTTATGACTTCTGCTTGATGCTATGAAATGTCTGTGTCACTGAATGTGTGTAATTAGCTATATGTTTTTGGGTTATGTCTTAGAGGCTGCTTGCAGATGTGAACCCACCCCGCCAACAATGCTTTACTTTAAACTCTGTGCACTCTCACGCTGAACTCAGTGCATGCCCAGAAGAGGTATCACGTTAGTTGGACCCAGCTCACCCAACATCTGTAGTGAGCAGGTGCTTTAGTGGGGCATTTTTGGTGCTTTTATCTATTAGCTGACTGAATCAGCTAATAGACAAAAGTGCCAAAAAGCCTCTCTGAAGCGCCCAATCTATACAGATGCTGCGGAGTCGGGTCAAAGTAATGTGCTGCTGATTTTGGTAAAGAGCATTTCCCCCCCCCCCCATGTCTGTCAGCGTCCATAATGTTTAGACAAAGAATAATAGAGGGATGTTGGCTTTGATGGCTCCCTTTCAAGTGGGAGTACCTTTAATTAACAAGAGGGTGACGCTTAAGGAAACTAGCACGGTGTAGGGAATTCTGCTGCTCTAAACCTGGTGGATAAAGAAGTTAAGTGTTAGCACTAAGTCTAAAAAATTACAGAGCCTAAGAGCTTTGTGGGGGACTCGGAAGGACCCAGACACAAGAAGCATTTATAGACGTGCTCTAGGAGGCAGGGGAAGGGGTACTTTAGAGAGCTGCACTAATGAAAAGTGCCTGAGCGTTACGTGTATCAGTGTCCCAGTGCTGAAAAATGGTGGCAGGGCACTTTGAGCTAAATCTCATAGAATGAGCTTTAGTTTAAAGTGCCCTGCTGCCATTTTTCAGCACAGGGATGCTGATGCATGTGACTGGTGGAGGCTGCGGAGTGCATTAATTTCCACACTCCAACAGACTCGATTGAGTCTGCTACGATGCGCTGGATTTACAGCGCTTTGGAGCAGCCTTGTTGCTCATCTATAAAAGCCCAAGAAGCCTAGGCAAAGGAGAGGATTCGAAGACTGTAGTTTCCAGAGGAGTCTAGTTTAACTGCTAGAGTAGCTAAGGAAGGTGGAAACTGGTAGCATAGAAGAAAGAGAGACAGAGACTTTTCATGACATGTAGAAGACAGATGGGGTGATCTTGGATTCTTTGGAAGATTCTGGCATATGCTCAAATGCTGTTTAAGGATGAAGGAACTGAGGCTGTGTACTGTGTGTAGGCCTTGTTATATTGATTAGATCTGTGTATTTCTTTTGCTAGTTCACTCTTTACTGAAGAGCAAAGAGTGAGTCAGTAGTGGATGTAGGAGCAGGGGTGCACCCTCCCGATTTTGGCTGTGCCATGCATGCGCAATGAACTCTAAGCTCACTGTCCAGTCATTGTGGGCTTGTGATGGAGTGACACATGCAGCAAGCTATATGCTTACCAGCTGATCAGTGCAGGGTCTGGCCAGAGCCTTTCCTGTCACATGGCTCTGAAATCCAGGGGGTGAATGATGCTGCTGTTCACCCTTCACTCCCTTCCCCTCCCCACTGAATTCAGCAGCAGGGAAAAGGAGGCGGCGAGGGTCAGCTACTGCCATGCATTGGGCACTCATGTGTGGCACAGACAAAGGCATAAAAAGGCAGCTGGACACCTGGGGCAGTTGGTGACTTCTAGCTGTTGTTGATGTGATTGTGTGGCTGCCACAGCAGCTATGAGTTTTCCACCTCTTCCCAAGTCAACACCTGGTCTGCTGTCCCTATCACCGTTCTAGTAATGCTATAGCCCTGAACTGAGGGCTTGTGTGTGGCACAGGCCGTGCCACAGCACCCCCTTTGCATCTGCCCCTGGAGTGAGTGATTTTTTTTTTTTTCTGTAAACCTGACAGAGTATGTGAGTAGACTGTCTTGTGTCTCTAAAGGGGAGATTTGTAATCCTACATGGCTCACAAGCTTAGGTCTCTGGAAAGGCAGGAGCTTCAGCTACTGCAGGTTCTGCAGAGATCAGTGCTGGTTCTGCATAGAGCAGCTAGTCTGTGAGGTTGCATTTCCGTGAAGCAGGGTGGAAGGGTTGGGGGGATACAGAGAGCCCATGTCCAACATGTGTGCCAGGGAGTCAGAGAGGGTCTGGAAAGAGCCAGGGTTGGGCCAAACTCAGTCCAAGCAAACTAGGAGTATGTGGAGGCAAACTGGCAGCTTACTGAATGTCCAGCTGAGGGAGCTCTACTAGGGCTGTGAGACACAAACTTATGGACTGGAAGTGAATGCCTGCTCTTGTTAGATGATGTATACACATTGCCAACAGCTTCCTATTTCCTTCAACAATGAGGAAACGGGTAGGTGCATGGTATTTAGCTAGGGTGGGTGAGCTGGAAACTGCTGCCTCTCTTGCAGGTTCTCATTCTCTATATCGGTATTTCACAGCTTGCAAATCTCAACAGCAAATCGCCCTTCCCATAGGACGTGGGCACTTGTAGCTGCATTATATATGATATAGTGATATATAAATCCTAAGTAATAATTCTAATGTACAATGACTGACTTAGCTGCAGTACTGCGCAAAAGGACCTGGGGGTGATAGTAGACCATAAGCTGAATATAAGCCAACACGGTGCTCTTGTGGCAAAAAAAACAACAGCATACTGGGTTGTATTTACATGAGTGTCACCTCCAAATCAAGAGAAGTGACTCTTCTGCTGTATTCAGCGCTGGTGAGGCCACACCTGGAATTGGGTTTTGGCACCACACTTCAAGAAGGATGTGGACGGATTGGAAGGAGTCCAACTCAGAGCAACAAAAATGATTATAAGTCTGGAAAGCAACACTTATGAGGGAAGGTTGAAAGAAGTAAGGTTATTTAGTCTGGAAAAGAGGAGATGGAGGGGAGGGTGGTGTTGATAAGAGTCTTCAAATTAGGGCTATTACAGAGAGGCTGGGTATAGGTTTTTCTCTGATGCTGTAGGGGTACAGAGCTAGGAGCACTGGCCTTGAGATGCAGCAGTGGAAATTTAGGTGGGAAATCAGGAAGAACTTCTGACTCTGGGGATGGCCAAGTGTTGGAACAAACTACATAGAAAAAATGTGGCATCTCCATTGCTGGAAGTTTTCAAGAACAGGTTAGACAGACACTTGGCTGGAAGGGTTTTTTCAGGAATGATCCTGCCTGGACTAGATGATCTTGTGAGGTCCCTTCAAGGGCTACTTTCCTATGATCCTATGTTCTTATAATGCATAAATGAAATCCCTTTGTATTTTACCCAACCCAAGTACAACTACTAAATTTAACAATAATCGTCTCTTCTATGCCTTGCACAGAAATGCAGTGTTTGTGATGACATTCCTTCATTTCCAGTTTCCTATCCAATCCTTTTGACTTCTAATATAAGAAAAAGCAACTTAAGTAGTGGTTATTTAAGATCTTTGTGCTTATTCATTAAAAGGCACTATAATTATACTCACTGAGCAATGTCTGTGTGTGTTAGGTGAGGGGGAAGTTTCTTGATATCTCTTCCTAATAATCTCCGGTTTCCTTGGTGAGCGTTGGATTATTTTTGAGTGCTTCCATGTGGGATGTGGTTGCACTTCCTGTATTTAAAAATATAATTTACTGAATCTGGTATATGCAGTGTCTGATCTATTTTTTCAGGAGGCCTGAGGGTCCTGCCCTTTGGGAAATGTCCTCAATCAGTTTGAGACCCTTTTAACATTTGCTTGGTGCAGACTGGTGGTTGTGGTTTAAGGGTTAGCCACCACACTTTTTTTAATGGCTTCATAACTCCAGAGACTACTTAACTGCTATTTATCCACAGATGAGGTGAAGGATAATTTCTGTCACAAAATTTGAGGTAGTAGAATCTGTCTTTGTTGCACAGCTGGCATATACTACTTCTCTTCAGCCATGTCATCCTGCTGTTCTAGAGATCTGCTGATGCAAATGAAAATGTATTGTTTGGGATGTGGAAATCCTTTTTCAGAACTTGACAGCATGCAGAGCACTCTCAATTGCAAATTACAACTGAGCTAAGTCAGCTTGTTCTTATCTCCCATCAGCTCCAAGGCTTCTGTGGGAGGATGAACCAGCCCCTGATCTCCTGTCAACCCTGGCTGTTGATTAATGGTCATCTCTCTGAGTTTGGGTACATGGGGTGGTAGGTGCAGGATAACATTAGGCCTCGGTATGTTCATTTTCTGTGGAGAGCATCATAAATCCTCATATGCTCAGCAAGACTATAGGTGACAGTCTATGCCTCTTGAATGATTAGGTGAGATAAGGCACCATTGTGGGAGATTCAATTGCTGCAAATATACATAGCTGGTCTTGCAGACGTCATGAGAAACATGAAGAAAATGGACTTTTCACAAGGAAAATTAAGTTAGAGTGTTGTAGCTGTGTTGGTCTAGGAAATATATGAGAAACAAGGATTTTTGGGGGGCGATATCTTTTATTGGACCAACTGCATAATTGTGAGAGAGATTAAACAGCCTTTTCGGCACATAGGTCTGGGAAACAAGCTTGACCTAAATAATAGATAGAACAGTGACTTGTGTGTAATTCCATGTAAATGAAAAAGTCACTTAAGGGAACGGAAGAGAGCTGTAAAGTAGAAGCAAAGAGCAAAACAAGAGAAGTGCAGTAGAATAGATAACCTAATTATGGGGTTATTATTACCTGTGGAGTGCCGAGAAATTGGCAAGCTATCGCCTGTGTTTAGTCCATGGTTTTTAGTGCCCACTAAGGTTTTGATGTTTGCTCTCAGGCCGGTCTTGAGAAGATACTGTACGTTTGTTTTGATCACAAGAATCAAGAGGTCAGAGGTGGAGTAGTTGTTCTGTGAAAAGTGCTCTCCCACTTGTGTTTGGGAGTTTCTGTCCTTTATCATCTTTCTATGAGGGTTCATTCTGGTGTGTAGTTTTTCTTTAGTTTTACCCACATTGTTTTTATGAGGGCATTTGGGGATATATTTGAGATAGACATGCATAGGCAGTAGCTTAACCCAGGGTGAATGAGAGGGGCACCTGCTCCAGGTGTCAAGTTAGGAGGGCACCAGAATTGCTCCCCACTCCTTCAGAGTCTGTTCCTTGGCAGTGTACTCATGCAACGAACTCCAAGACAGTCCCTGGCTGTTGTTGCTGCTTTGAGAGCAACAGCTAGTGCAGGCAAGGTACCTTGTGGTAGCCACAGCAGCAGCAGCTCAGCCAGGGAGACTCTTTAGATCCCACCACGAGTAAGACTGCTGTGCACTTGCCCCTGCCCCCACCCCTGTCCCTCCAGTCTTGGAACCCATGTGTCATACCCCCTGCTCTTGGGATATATGCACGCCACCCCCTACCCTGCTCTGCTTTTGAAACCATGTGCCCTCTTTCCTTCCACAGGGCTTGTTCCACCACTCTGTGTAGGATCCATGGATTCTGACTGATTGTGGTGGCAGTGGAGACGTGTTGACAGGTTTTGCATTTATTGTTAAGGCAGATGGACACTGTTGCAGTGCTTTCCACTAATGCAGTTCCTAGGGCACGGGATATCCAAGCAACCAAGTTAAAACCATAGGACACCTATGTATGTGCCTGACACCTGAGTCGTCTGGAGTGTGCTAATTAGCATGCTGTAATAGGCTTGGTATCATATGTATTCAATGTCCCTGCACTTCAAAATGGTGGCGGGGGCACTTTAACTAAGGCTTGTCAAACTCAAATACACAAAACACTGCAGGTGCTTTAATTAGAGCGGCTTTCAGGAGCTGCTCTAATTAAAGTGCCCACCTCCCCACCCCGGAGCACATGTAAAGATGCCCACTAAGACTAGCAGAAGAATCAAGCCTTCAGCCTCTGCAATAGCTTTTTGAGAGTATAACTTATTTCATGCGTTGGATTGACAGGTTAGGGGTTTCCGTATGTGAATAAAAAAATAGTACAGAGCATCCTTGGTTCTTTCATAGAATATAATGCCAGTTTCAAGACTCATATCCTCAAGACATGCAGTTGGTTGGGCCCAGGGTGACTAAAAGATAGCTGCATGGGCACAATAGAGCAGAAAAAACTCATCTGTTCAGGAAGCAGAGTTTCCTCAGCAGGAGGTCTGGAATGAGCTTTTGTAGGATGTAAGAACCATTTCAAATGTCATGGTTTTCCATCACAACTACAAGGCAACTTTGCTATCAATAACTGAAATATGAAACACAGAAGCCATAAAGCAAATACCATATTTACTCAAATCTAAGATGAGCCTAAATTTAGGACACCAATAATTAGATTGCATACATGGAAAAATGTATAAATCTGTTATAATTTTCCATATATAGAATCTAATTATTGGAGGGACATCTTTAATTCATCCCTCACACTGTTGCAAGGGGGCAGGCAATGGGAAGGCAAGTTGTGCAGGGAGGTCAAGTGGCTGTCCCCCTCACTTGTACCTGACCCCTTGCCAACTCTGCTCCCTGCCTGTCCCTCCCTCAGTCTCTGCTCCCTGTTTGCCCCCCAACCTCTGCTTCCCCTTCCTATCAGCCTCTGCTCCCACCTCCCCCAAGCCTCTGCTCCACACTGACAGGCTCCATCCCTGTTCTATCCTGGGGTACTGATCATGGCCCAGCGTGGCCCTGTAGCAGCTGTGCAGGATGCATGCCGCTACTATGGAGCTGGGGCTATGCTCAGTGCCTCAGACTGAGTATGCTGGCATGGAGCAAAGGTAAGTGGTGGAAGGGAGAAGGGTGAGTAAGGGAGTAGAGGTTGCATGGGGGGAGAAGGGGAGAAGAGGTGGGGAGATGGTAGGGTGCAGAGGTAGAGTGGGGAGGCAGGCAAAAGCTGCCAACCCCAGGTAGGGACTTTAGCCCCTACAGCCACAGCAGCTATCTGCTTCCCACCCTACCACCCTTGTACTCCATTCTAAGATGAAGGGCCTTTCTCCCCATGTTAAGTGTGTGGGAGGGAACCATGTCTTAGAATTGATCAAATGTGGTATTAAAAAAAGAAGCCTCATAAAATAGTCATCTTAGGGCACTGGTATATCTAGGATTTTGAAAAGGTGGGAGAGAGGTGAGTGCTCCCCTGCCCACCTGTATATGCCCTGCACAGTGCTGCACTGTGCTGTGCTGAGTTTGATTGGGCTGCTTCAAATCTCAAGAATACCAAAATGGCTGATGCTGATACCAGTGCAGCAATGCATGCAAAGTTGTTTTGAAACTTGGAGTGGAGTATCAATCAAAGGAGGGTGTGACCACACCACCATGACCCCCCTGGATTTTCCCCTGCCTCAGGGAGAAAGAGAGAATTGTACAGAGCCATTTCTAATTATGTCACTTAATACACTTCAGGGAGGGTAGTCACATAGTTGGATGAGAGAAGAACAGAACATGTGTGAAGTTCTTTGGTAATAGGCTAGGCTGTCTCTTTAAGAAGGAGCAGTCAGCCCAGTTGACAAAGCCCAGCTATGGGCATTTAGATAATGTGGGAGTATCCCACTAGAAGTTTAACATCTTAGTGAGAGAGTAGAAAGGGGCAAAACTCTGTGAAGTAGTAGTTTGCATATAGGAGGCAAGCTATGAGCCAAATAAACTTGCTACCAAGAAGAAGAAGCACTGCAGTCAGAGTTGGAGCCAGGGGACTGGGCCTGGAACAAGGCCTACGGGTTTTGTTTGTTGAATGCTGTATTTGTGTGTCCTGCAAAGACTTGTGTGTTTTTTGGAGGACTGGCTGAGGAGCTCCTTGGGGAGCAAAGCCGGGTTGCAGGAGCCAGCCTGCTAAATCGCCCACTTACAACTGGATGCTAGTAAACCTTTTGTGGAAACTAGAAGTGTTTTCATGGAGAAGTCAGGTTATTAGTAGTAGTTTGTGAGGAACTGTGTACACTATGATACACTATGATTTTGAGAGAGCTAGCAGTGCTCAGGTGTGGTCAGATCTTCATGGAAGTACTGTCAGTGTTTTTTGATACTGTGAAGAAAGAAGAAAAAGCATTTGTTAGGAAGTGTGTGAGGTGCCAATAGGAGTCTCAGCAAAAGCAAAGATTCAGGCTAGCAACTTAAACCCCCCAAATAGTCACACTTCTTATGCTGAGCTGCTTGAGGGGCAGGGGCTAACCCAGCTCCCACAAAAGTCAATGAGAGTCTTTCATTTGACTTTTGATGGGAGCTGGATCAGGTCATAGCTGAACAGCAGTTGTTCTCCTTGGCCTCTGAAAACAATCATTTCTTTTTGAGTGGTTGAAAGATACCTAACATACGCTCAGTTCAGAGGCTTCAAATGGAATGAGATTTTATTGGACAAAATCTTTCTTAATAGAGAGGAGGCTTGGGGGGGTGCACCATAAAGGGTATGATACTCTCAGGGGAAAAACAAACAAACTACGTAGGCCATCAGGAAACCACAATTCAGTGGTGTTGAATAACTTTTATTAGGCTGAGTGGCTATAGCACTGAGTTGCAGGAGGGGTGATAAGTAGTCCCCTTGTTCCTTCCCCCCACCACTTTCCTTCATTTTGCAGATTTTTGGGGGCGGATTATAGAAACAAAAATCAGCAAGAATACTCGATACAAAAGTATTGGTTTCTTTAATCTATGCATGTTTGTTTCATGGAGTAAAAATAAGCAACTTGTAACTTTTCTAATATTTATGACTATCAACTTTTCCTGGACAAAATGTGGCTTCTTGGTCAGTGATCTTCATGTGGTTATTTATTTTAACAAGTAATCTTTGTCTAATGCTGTTGTACCCTCACTTTGCTGAAATTGAGCAAGGATAATGGCTTGCAATTTCCCCCCCTCCAAACAGAGGGAGGACCACACACATAATTGAAATTTGCAGGGTGAGGAGGTGATTTTATTCCATTACTTTTAATGAAAATGAGGTGAGGTCTGAGCCAAAGCACTACAACACAGCCCTATAGAAGTAATAAACCTACACACATAGTTACACAAATGTGGTGAATGTAATGCCCTTCTTGCACTCCGTCCTCCAAAACTTGATCGTATTGAGGAGAGGTGAGGCAGCAAGCTCTGTCTAATTTTAATGCTATATCTTCTTTCCGTCTCTTATCAGATCTCTCAGCTGATGACAGAGACTGGCCGAGAGGGCCTGACTGAAGCAGCGCTGAACCGCTACAATGCAGATAAGCCCTCTCTGTACAGCTTCCCTGCTTCTCAGAGCACCTATGTTGCCAGTGAAACATCAACGGGCACCTCAGTGACAGCATCTTTTTTTGCCAGGTAAAAGGACATGTCAGCCCTTTTTCTTCTCCAGTAGTTTGGCAGATCAAGTCAACTGGATTCTAGCTGAGGTGTTTAGAAAGGGCTGATGTAATGAAATATGAAAGGGATGGTTTTGGCAGGCCTTTGTATTGGAATTCTGAACTAAAGTAGGTGTTTGCATATACCCAAACTATTGCAGTATGAACATCTATATGTAAAAGATGAGTTAGGGGTAATAGGCTGTTTCCTGCTTGCAGTTGTCATAGAGTCCAAGTTACCAAAACAGCCTACCTAAGGGCTTTTGTTGCATGTTATATTTATGATGTTGTTTATTTAGATCATAACAAGCATTACTATGAGTTAGAAAGTTTTCTGAGCAGTTGCATGGTAATGCTTACTACAGTCTAAATAAAACATATCCTAAATGCTGGAGCCCTTGAAGATTCTGGTGTGCTGTGGGAGCTGGGGGCAATAAACAGCTCTTTTGTTGGTCCCAGCCCCAGCACCTCAGTTCAAGGCTTTGGTGTAGGATGGGGGTGGGACCAACAAACAGCTGTTTGTGTGGGAGTTAGTTCAAGGCTCCAGTGAAGTACTGGGGCTGTGACCAACAAACAGTCCCAGCCCCTGTACCATCTCAGAGTCTCCTGAACTTATTACCCCCATGAAGCAGTTGGACATTAGCTCCATGTGTATTAGGTAATACAATTTGGAGATACTTCTTGTGGGAAAAATCCTAAGTTTGCTATGCTGCAGTGGGTAAATAGCATGTATTTCACTGTTTGAACATTTGGATGCTGGTGTTTTAAGTGCAGTTAGCACATCGTAAGTGTAACATGAAACAGGGCCTTAAATATGGGTGTCACAGGATGGAAAGCTCCCAACACCATGCCACAGCATTTGTAGGACTAGAGCATATTGATTTATGTTGTCAATATGATCTTTATACAGTCTATGCCTGTAAGCAGCAACATAGTGCTGCCCTGGTGCTGTGTTGCTTCTAAATGACTGTATGCTGGTGTCATCTGGTATGGGAAATCTTGCTGGTAAGAGGTTGTAGCTTTTACCATGTGCAGCTGCAAAAGAGAATCGACAGTATACTTATTTTAATATTTTGCTAATGGAAATTGATGTTGGAGTAAGCATTTTTAAATACTTTAGTCAGAGTCAATTAGTATAACTCCAGTTTGTTGTCTTACTCCAGGTGAAGATCTAGACCTAAGTTAACTATTGTGTTATAAGCATTAGTAATATATCCTTAGTATGTTGCCAATTTTTAAAGAAAATGTTTGCTATGTTTATTTGGGCCAGTTGACTCGAGTTACCAACTCTAACTGTCGCTTTTTTTTTCCCAAAAGAGATGACACTTCTTGAGAAGCAATAGGGTCTACTGGCCAGAGCATACCTCTGGAGGTCAGAGACATGGGGTCTAGATCAAAGTTAACAATGATACTTCCTTACTTTCTGAATGGTTAAAAGATACCCTTGCTTTTGTAAAGTGCTTTGGGATCACTGGTGAAAAAACATCAAAGGAATGTTTTTAAAGTAGCATAACACTAGTACTCTTATCGTAGTAAGTTTTTGCAGTAGGTCTCTGAATACGGAGGACATATACAAACAATTTACTGGGTAAATAATTAGTGTACAGGTAGATGGAGAAGGCCATTTCATATTTCTATTTCACAGCAACCTTTGACATTTTTTATTGCAATAAAACCAAGCATCTTGTACACTTCCTGAAACAGAATTGTGTCAAAACATGTATTTTTTTTCAAATTGAAAAAGGAAGCTTCCAATTTGGGTCTCTGCCTCTGTGGAATTAATCAATGAGTCTGCCTTAGATGTCTCATAAAATATTTAGTCAAAATACATTTCTGTCAGTGTTTCCATTGAAAATGCCATTATATGACCAGGGTTTTGTTATTAAAAAAAAAAAAAAAATCTTTCAACCAATTGCAGAGAATTGTTAACAAGAATCACTTATTAAAACTCTTAAAACAGGCTCAGATCTGCCATTAAGAATGGAAAGATTTATTTTGGAAGCTGTAATGGAAGCTGATATAGAATAATTGATTTTTGGTCCAAATGAATTCCTTATGCAAGTACACCAAAGTCTTTGGCACTGTGTGATGGATAACGTGTCCCTTAGTATAGTGTGGATCCTTTGTGAATAGATGAGGAGGTAGTGAAATACCATGATAACAACCTATTTTCACAATATTTCCAGTGCTGCTATGATCACTTCATGTGAGCCTTTTGAATGTTAAAAGATTGGGTTATTCCTCAGGAGTTCATTGTGAACTTTCTACCCCTTAGCTCATAGAAATAGTAATAGCTATTACTATTTCTATGAGACTTTTTTTGCTTTTGAAAAGAAATATAATAATATATAATGTTTCTGAACTTTGGAAACACTGCGTATGTGTGGGGGGGAATTCCTTCATCTTGCTTCTTTCCATAGTGAGGACTATATGTATTGAACAGATATTGCACAATATAATTTATAACAAAGATTGTATGCTTAAAATCAAATGATTAAAAGAAACATTTAATAGAAGGTATTGTGGATTGTGTTTACCTTATCTGAGGAAGCTCTGCTATTGTCTCATTATAAATGTGATACTGCAGCATTGTGAGTACAGTATGAAGTGGTCCTGATTTGCTGCTGTTTTATACTTATTTGTAGGCTACTCTATTAAAATTTGCTGAGTCTACTTAGATGAGTGTATCTGACTGGAGCACAGATTTGCATTGGCTCTTATTTTCATATGGTTTATTTAAGTGGATTAATGCAAATAATTTGCCCAATTTGCTAAGCATTCACTTTTCAGATTGAGAGGATTCATTTTCTCCAAATAAATTTCTCTGAAATGTAGGATATTAATGAAACCCAAAATTCCTCATACAAGTCCCTGCATTTTAAGTGGAACCAGTGGAAAATTCTATCAATATGTTAGTTTCCGGCTCATAGGATGAACTTTAGATAGACTCTGTTAGGATACCAAGAACCAAAAAAAGACTCTATAACCTTTGAGTTGTTTCTTTTTAAATTGTACTTTGCCAGACAAAAATGACTAGTCCATTTCCAAATTGTACCTAATTACCTAATGCCTTCATATATAAAGCAAGTTGGGTTGCATCTTCTGGGGCACTAAGTCAGCAAATCCAAACAAAGCCCTCATAACTTAACTTCTATTAAAGGGAATCCATAGCACATTTTCATCCTTCAGGAGCCTGTGTTCTCATAGCCTTGTCGTTGTGGATCTACTTACATGTGTATAAAGTCAATATGAGACTCCACCAATGAATGGTGATAATTTATCTCTTTCTCCTACTTTGTTCATATTGTTGGAATGTGAGTTTCAAAAAAATAAATAATCGCTGGTTTGCTTGATGGCAGGAAGTAGTGGTATTGTACAGAAACACCAAGGCTTCCCTTTCCTTGTTAAAGCTTGTGGTAGAAGAGGAGCTATTCTCCATACTAAACATATATATCATATGTCATTGTACAGATGACAAAAAAATTAAAAACTACCTGGGCAATTTACTAATTTTTATCTATGGGTTAAACCAGATTTGTTAGAGGCTCCATTTTTTTTGTTTTTTAAAAGAATTTGGATATCCACCATATTTGAACAACAGTATTTCCCTCTAAGTTTCTTCATAGGCAATATATAACTCAAATAATTCTGGCATATAGAAACTCATCCATCTGGGGGAAAAACAAATGACTAATGTGGTAAAGAATAAAAAAAAGTAGGGCGTTCCTATAAATATCTGGCTTTAAAGTTTCTTTATGTTTGGGTAAAAACAAATTGTAGAAGAATTGAAACAGACTGAAAACAGCTGAACTCTTACTTTTTAGGTTCTTCCTAAAGCAGCATTATTAAAACAGTAATATTCATTACCTTTAGTGTATGGCCAACAGCTAGCTTTGGGGACTCTTCTGAAGGTCACAATAATGCTGAACCTTTTGACAAGCCTGGAGATCTATCAGCCATCTCAGTATTTGGTTGTCATGTTTCATGTACCTATGACTGACAGGTCTCTAAGCCTGTTAAAAAGCTAATGTCTATCATGAATAATCAATTGCCAAGATACTGCTGGAAGAGTCATTTCTATGTCTGTGATGGTCCAAAATTCCCATGAGTGAAAGGAGCTAAAATTAACATTGTTGAAAGCACTGTACTGGCAGAATAATGAAATACCAAGTAATGCAGATATAAATAATGAATTCCAAACATTAAGCTTGGCATGGGTGCTGAGTTCATTTATCCACATTTTTCAGTTGTTAGCACCATATCTGTTGGCTCTCTCTAATTGCAAGGGTTTTCACTCTTTTATCTTTTAGTTACCTCTGTCCTCTGCTCATGTTACTTTATTTGGGATGTGTATTACTAAGGCTAAGTACAGTCAGAAAGCCCAAGGAATTGATTCAGTCTCTGCAGATTAGTCTAAAATGCAGAGATTAAATTGAAACAGAAGTGAGCAGACATTAAGGAAATGCAGGCATATGCCTGCAGTGGCTCAGACCAGAAGCCGGGGGGTGCTAGAGCATGACTCTTTAGCATATCCAGTATGGGCTGTGTGTTTGCTTCCTCTTCCTGCTGCCCCCAAGGTCTCTCTGGGATTTGTAGTCTAAAATCACAACAGCAGGACTCTGCAGGCTTGTTCATCACTTCCTCTTCCTACTTCCAGGTGCCTGTGGGATTTGTAGTCAACAGCCACAGGCAGCAGTAAGTTTGAGCAGGGGAAGGGTGTTTAACCCCACTTCCTGGCCCCAGATCCCAGCTGGGTTTTGCCTGGAGGAGGCTGCATCCCCAGCTGGGCTTGCCCGCAGGCCCCCTCATCAGGCAGCCCTCACTGCTCCAGCTAGGGAGCAGAGGGGTGGGGCCAGCCCTGCTCTCTGGAGCAGACAGTGCAGCCCAGCCCAGGGCTGCAAAACATGCAGGGATAGTGTGGGACTCTAATTTAATTTGAATCAGGAAGAGGTCTGGGACAGAAGTTTTGTAAAGCAGTTTGACCCAAATCAATTAAATCTAACACTACCTTCAGCCAGATTTATCTTAAACTAGTTTCAGTCATTTTGAAATTGGTTTATGAGCACTGAGCTTCTGTTCTGTTACGGGTTTAAACCAGTTTTTGATCACTTAAACTGGTTTATGTGTAACTTTTGTCTCTAGCCTAATAGTGAAACTGAGAATAAATACATGGAGAATTTTTTACAGTAGAAGAATCCATTTTACAGCTTTCCTACATACATCTTTTTTTTTCCTTTGGCCCTCATTTTGGGTGTTTGTCACATGTATCCCATGTTTGGGGTCGCATCAAGTTGATGAATATGGTTTAGCACTGGCCTCCTAACTTCATTAGTGGGAACAGGATACAGGCACATGTCACCAAGAGGAACATGTCAATGCTAGCTTCTGCTTAGGTTCAGTAGGAGAACAACATTCTGACATAATCCTCCCTACTTTTCTGTAGAGCAACCACAAGCCAGAGAAGCACAAAAGTGCTAAGCTTTAACAATGGTCACATAAGGATATTCTGGCAGAGGTAAGCTTCCTAACCCTTCTGTCCCTCATTGCCTTCTGTAGAGGTTGCCGTGGAAATTTCTTAAACTGTGATCTTTCCTCTCCTCTAGACTAACTGCATTATATACTAATCTATATTTCCCTGCCCTGAATAGTTTTATCACAAATATAATTGTAGGCAACCTCAGTAGTCCATGAAAATATTAGGTAAACAGCAAATATAGAAGAAATGAGAGGTGGTGCTAAAGTCTTTGTTCTGTCAGCATTAGGGACCAAGGTCTCAATGCAGCTTCCCATTGGCCATGGGGGTGTAGGAGAGAGAAAGTATAGGTAACAGTTTCTCTTTGGACCAGAAAAAGCTTTAAAATTGTAATGGAGGGAAGTTTTTTTAATTGTTGTCCTTTAAAAGTTGTGCCCTGTTAATAACAGTCAGGAAATGTAATAAACTATCTGAAGCAACAGCAAGCTTATTCTGCATCCTGATATCAATAAATTCAGATTATTTGGACCTGAAGGGAGTGTGAATAATCTTGAAAGTAGCCTGAATAATCTGTTCTAGGGATCACTTTCTACATCTTTATTATGCTTTTAGTACGAGTTGGAGGCCACACAAAGCTTCACTCGTAGATGCATCAGAAAGTGTTCATCACTTAATATACAGATATGTCCAGACTTTTGAAATATTTATTATTTTGGGGGGAAATAATAATAAAACCGTAGCTTCACATATAATAGGCGTGTGGCTACTCAGCATGGGACATGCTCCAATTACAGCTACTTCCTCTCTTGGAAAAACTGTTGGTGACCCTTTTCGCATGCGCTCCCGTGTGTGTGTGTGTGTGTGTGTGTGTGTGTGTGTCTTGTCTGACGGTTTTGGAACTACTGGACAGGCTGGAAGGAGCTATTGTGAGTGCTGTGTTAAAACTGCTGGTACAGTTTAAGAGAAGCTTGAATTGATTTCCTTTCTATCACTGGAATCAGTCTGGCTTCTGTTCTAGTTCATTTTACGGGGAGTACAGAGCTGAGGGGGAAATATTTCTGGGTGTCCTTTGTTAAAATGCTGGCAGCATTCCTCTGATGCAGTGATCAAAAGGCATGAGGGGCTCAGTGGGTACTCAACCTCCTTGAAGCTCATGGCCCAGTCTCATTTTTGAGGATTGCTGTATTTATTACACACATGCATGATGATATGGGCAGCTCTTGTGATTTGTATGTGCATTTCATGATGCTTGATAATTTTTCTTAAAGCTGCAATGTGATTTTCATTGAAATTCTAAGCTGCCATTGAAGGTGGGGAAAAGTAAGTTTCTAGCCTGCTTGCTTGTGTGGAACAATTTGAAAATGGAAATAGTGTAGGAACAAAAACTGGGAGGCTAATAATGATCAGCATCTTTACATGCCCTCAGGGTGGGGAAGGGGGTGCTTTTATTACAGCGGCTCCAAGAGCTGCACTGTACACGAAACACAATGTCTCGTGTACTAGCATCCCCACACTTCAAAATGGTGGTTTGGGCACTTAACTAAAGCTCATTCAATGACCTTTAGTTAAAGTGCCCCTGCCACTGTTTTGAAATGTGGTGACATTGATACATGAGACATGAAGGCTGCTAATTAGCATGTTCCAGCAGACATGGAGGCTGCTTAATGAATCCCGCAGACCAGACTGATTGAGTGTGCTAAGACACACTCCATCAGAGCAGCATCCCTACATGTGTACAGGCACCCAATAATAATAATAATACCCCCCCAACATCTACTGTTTTAAAAATTTCATGTTTTCTGTTAAGCCAGTCACATGATCTCAGGGGCCTGACTCATGGGTTGGTGGGTTGTTGTCTGGGGGAACTTACCTGCATGCCCCTTCTCAGGATCCTTCAAGCGGGTGTTTAATGATTGTAGAAAGGTAAATCTGAGCATGAGTATAGAAATGGCCAGAATGTGTCTATGAAGTTATGGGGGGCCTGTGTGTGCTCTCCTTTGCAGGAGAAGGAGAACATACACCTTATGAGGGGAATGAGTATCCCCATTTTTACAGGTATGTTCTGTTCGAAGGGTACACTGTTAGCAGCATGAATTTTTTTTTGAACTGGCTAATTTCAGATAATTCAGGTTGGTCAACGCACCTTGGTTGGCAACCAGCTTTGGGTATCAGTTCTGCTGAGCCTGTTGCTGAAAGCTGTTCAAGCAATGTTTGTTTTCTGGTGTAAACAAAGTTTTAAAAGTTTCAAATGCCAAAAGTAAGTGCCAACTTCAGCAGCCCAGAGATTTATTTTTTGAGGTTTAGGTAATACGTGTTTCGGTTTCCTGCAGGCCCAACTGTGCTGCTCCCAACAGAATCTTCTTTCATCGGCTGAACACACTATACCCAACGGTTAAATTGTGGTTTGCATTTTGGACATTTAAAGAAATAAAAGTAAACATATGTTGCCAGTGTTTGTGCTCCACTTCTTAATGTGCTATATAAGAAATGTGCAAGCTGGGAATTATTAGAATTAAAACCCCGCTGTCTGTCAGTGGGAATGCTGGCAACAAGGTAAAAACATCTGTTAATAATTTCCACAGATACTTTTACCTTAAAGCCCAATTCAAAGTTGACCTAACAGAGAGACTTGCAATTACAATGATCTCTGTTAGCCTAAATGTCTGTGGGCCAAATTTTTAAAAGCAGCCTCTAATTTTAGGTGCTGTATGTTTGAAGTGCACAACTTCAGGGGCTTGTTTTCAGAGTTACTGGTACTTGTTGTTCCTTTTGGCTTGATCCTGTGTAAACTGTGTAAGCTGTAAAACGAGGCACCCAGGATTAGAGGCCACTTTTGAAAGTGTGAGGCTTTGGGCCAGATTCTTCCATTCATTGAAACTCACTTTGCCCAAGAATGGGGAGAGTCCATTATAGCCACTTGATTTTTCACACTGCCTTCACTAACCAATGGTTGGTGGGTCTGGTCTCTAAGGGTACCTGTACACTAATGCAGAGTCTGCTCCAACGTGCTGTAATTACAACACATAGGAGTAGACTTGTTTAATCGCATCTGCTTGTGCGTGGTAATTACCATGCTCCAGCAACCTCCTACATCTTGTGTACGGTGTCTCCACAGTTCAAAGTGGCATCGGGGTGCTTTATCTAAAGTTTGTCGAATGAGCTTTAGTTCAAGTGCCCCCCTCCCCTCCATTTTGAACTGCAGGGATGCTGATACATGAGATGCTGCAGCACTTAAATTAAAGTGGCTCATGGAGCCACTGTAATTAAAGTGCTGCCCCCCGCACTCCTGGAGAACTTGTAAAAGTGCCCTAAGGAACCACACAGGTTGTTCACTGGTTTACTAGAGGTGTACTTCCCCACCTCCTTGGTCATGTGCTCTTTTTCCATGTTGGTCTCACTAGATTTTTGCCACTGGATATGTGTCTATCCCCTGATGTGCAAGGAGAATTCTCAGGTGAGCAGTTGAGGCCAGATCCCAGCTGTTATATACTGTAATTGGAGAAGAAAGAATCCTCAGAAGTTGAAATAATGTTAGAAATTATGACAAAGAAGGTGTGAAGGAGGCTTTCTTTGGGTCAATAGGAAACAAATGAATGGAGAAGCAGACAGCTATAGTCTGTGCTGAGCTCCAGCGAGGGAGTAGAGGGAAGGGGCCAGCCCTGCTGTGGAGCAGAGAGCCCCACTCAACCCAGAGAGCATGCCAGGATGCTGGGGGTGTCTGATTTAACTTGAACCAGCAAGGGGTCTGGGACAGACATTGCATAAACCACTTTGACCCAAATCAGTTAAATCTGATACTACATTCAACTAGGTTTATCTCAAACCGTTTTCAGGCATTTTCAAATTTGTTTATGAGCGCTGAATATCTGTTCTCTTCCAGGTTTAAACTAGTTTCTGATCACTTAAACCAGTTTATGTGTAATACCTGTCCATAACCTAAGCGTGTGTGCATGTAGACATGTGCCCGTAATGCACATTAAATTAGGCTAATGTGCATTAACACGTCTCATGTAGATGCACTCATTGAAGCCTAATGTGGGTTTTACCATTGACTTCATAGGAACGAATTAAGGCAACTAGAACTGATGAGAAATGGGATCCGTGTGGGGATGGTATCAAGATGTTTTCAAGATTTTTGCCAAAAAGAGAAATTAAAAGACACAAGCAGAGATTCTTACCATGGAATAAGCCAGTGGTCGTAGCACTCACTTGAGATGTGGGAGACCCAGTTCAAATCTCTGATCTAGGTTGAGGGGAATAATGATTTAAATGTGGGCCATGTGATTACCTTGACCACAAGTTTTTTGCTGTTCAAGGCATACTTCACTGTCTCTTGGATTTTTTAACATAAATTTCATTCTAAACCTGCAGGGTCAGTCTTGTCAACTGTTTTATCCCAACCAGCACACTTCCATGACATGTTTGGGTTTCAACAAGTAAGCATTTTCTAGCTAAAATCTGTTTTCATAAAAAAATTATCAACCAACTCTGTTTCTAATATTGCAACCTTGTATAAAACAGAAGGATCCAGAAATTTACATGCTAATCTGAAACAAACCACCAAATCTTTTCATGTTTTTACCCACCATCATTAACAGTCATTAAACAGTAAGTCCAGAAAATACATATAGTTTTTAAGTGCTGGAAATTTAGCTGTGATACGTAATTTGGCATCATGCTAAAAACATAACTCATTCTTCATGCCAAGTGGGGACATCATATTTTGGTTTTGCTTGACAAGAATTTGTCCATAGATTTTGGACCTAGTCTTCCAGACAGGATTTTAAACATGAGCAGGGGAAATTATAAAATGAAGTAAACTAGTACTACTTTTTTATTCTAACACTATTAGAATGCTGTGTTCCAAGGCACATTAAATGTGTTTGGGTGCTATTTTAGACATCCTTTCAAAAGAAGACAACTCCCCTTCCTGTTTCAGGGATCAAAATAATCCCACAGGGATGCATGGGGTTTTATCTTAAGTTAAGGAATATCAGTTTCTGGACCTGAAGAGATTCATCATGTCCCTTTCAACAGTAATTTATTTAGAAAATGATTCATTATGCAGTAACAAACATTTATCTGAGAAGGATTTATTGACCATTGAATAGAAAAATTATAATTGCTATCCATGACAGGTATGTTATTCTGTAGTTGTATGATAATTGAAACATGCTGCACCTGTTTTTGCAAGATGCCTGAGGGGACAGTACGTCATGATTTTGCACCTGCCACATATCTGACCTGCTTTTATTGACAATGAAAGGAATATGTGTCTACATATGTGTCTACATATATTAGTAAGATAGTAAGAAAACAAGCTAGTATGTTCTGGAGTTTTCCCATGTAACGAGCTGTCAAGAGCCCTGTTGATAGTAATGCTCCAACTAAAAAAATTCTCTCCATTTTCTTTTGACAGCTTTGAGAGTTTCTATTGCTGTCCAATGGCATAATCCCCCAAATTTCTCCTTTGGGCATCTGGTTCTCTAAAGTATGGAGCGGGTAGGTTTTCTTATGGGCTTTTTAAATTCATTTTCTTATTTGCTGTACATGTTCTTATAATCTATGACAAGTTTTAGATCCAAGTGTCAGGGGACTCTGCCAGCTACTGAGCAAATATTGGCTGCTTCCTTCCAGATCTCAGAATCAACAGTATAAACATTTCCCCACCTAATTATACTACAGCACAAAAGGGCCATGGACTCAAAACACCCATTTAATCTGTACACTGTATCGTAGATGCTCTGGGTCTCATGTAGTCATTATACAAGTATAACCTAAACTCTTTCTGGTTTCTGTGCTTAGCTGTATTCTTCACTGCATGCTTCCTAGATTTTGGGGTTGTTCAGTGTGCTGTTTATCCCGTATCAGCTGCTGTTTTTACAGGTAAGAAGCTTTATATTCAGAGATGCGAGTCCAGTGGCCCAAATTCATCACTGCTTTGACACCTTGGCTTCAAAGGGCTTAGACCAAGAATGTGGCATGGTGTACTTTGTGTTGAAAAGCAGTACCCAACTGCAAAATACATCATTAAATGATATTCATATCTTTCAACAAAACTCCTCTCCTTGGTTTTGCTAAACTTTGGGGAATTTCTTAGGGATTTGTGCTGACAAATCCAGGTGGCATTTTTTAACATTCTATCA
>NW_017729034.1:41271357-41276108 GCF_001723915.1 Gavialis gangeticus | reverse complement strand
GCTTAGACCAAGAATGTGGCATGGTGTACTTTGTGTTGAAAAGCAGTACCCAACTGCAAAATACATCATTAAATGATATTCATATCTTTCAACAAAACTCCTCTCCTTGGTTTTGCTAAACTTTGGGGAATTTCTTAGGGATTTGTGCTGACAAATCCAGGTGGCATTTTTTAACTTTCTATCATATGGCACTTGTTGGGTTCAGTCTTCATGCTGTTTCTTCCTGTAACTCTCCATACACCATGATAAGGCACTAGTTGGCACTCACCTATATCCCACAGATCACAATAAATTTTAGTGGGTTTTCAAAAAGGAGATATTAGGAGAGATTTGTCTCTCTAATTTTTGCTGGTGCTCTTTTGGTACTACAGCACATAGTGCTTACTATACTACAGCACTCTTCACCTGCTAAATTTTAGGACAAAGGAAAAAGAAGTGATGCCTTCCTTTGCAACTGATTCATGCCTGGATAAAAATTGCTAGCAACACACACAGTAATCCCTCAGCGCCTGTTACCTAAGGTTTCTAGTATTTAATCTTAGCTTTTACTCTACGGGCAGTGGAAATAAAAATGGACAGCATTAATCTTCTGACTTCTAGTACAGTCATGACTGCCAAGCACAGCATAGACAACCTCATGTTGATTTACCGTTGTGCATGTTTCTTGCTTTCCTCAAACTGTGACAGAAGGGATGATCTGATTTATAGAGTCTGTATCTTGGCTAGCAGAGAGGCAGTAAGATGACATGGCTGCACTCCTCTGAAACAGAAAATTCAAGCAGCACTAGCTGTTTAGGTGTTGTTGCACACAAGGAAAAATACTCTCGGTCCAAGGACCCATAAATCCAAAGTAACAAGACTATGTCCTATATTACACTGCAATTCTTTAATTCCGATCACTGCTTTGCCATTATGAGAAGTGCTGAAGATAATGACTACTATAGTGCTGCCCCAGCAGCCTTGAAATTCCAGCCATGATTTATGGTGTCTGCTGAGTTCCCTCAACCCACCTGCTCAAAGAATTAGAGTTTTGTTAAGACAGCAATCCATTCAACAGCTGGATGGCTTTTCCTTGCAATGACTAGGGAAGTGCTGGCTGCCACTTGAAATTTTGAAGTTCTTTACATTATTTTCAAAAGAAGCTAACATTAGCCTGACAGCTGCCTGCTTGGCTTGTTGGGTCTATGTCTCTCCAATACAGCTTTAAAGTATGAAAAGACAACACTATAGCAAGAGATGTTTTTTAAATGAACATCTGTTTAAATGCCTATCAGGCTAGCAGAAACTTATAGTTGTTTCATATCCCAGGCCTTTCTTCATGGTTGGCTTGTGTATGGTGGCCAGGGTACAGTCATCATGCAGACTGCAACTGCACATGCCTGGGATGTCTCAGTGACGTCTGAGCAATAAGAGTTCAGTGTTGCACACATGTGAGGAAGGCATTAGTGGTGGGACCTTTGTTTTACATTAGGTGGCCTTCAAGAAAGGGAAACATAATAGAAGAAAACAGGAGTAAAGACGAGAAACAGGGAAGAATCCCTTGTTTGATGCAGCATTCAAAGAAACTGTTCTGCAGGGAAAGGTATCTTGCCATCTGTTTTATTGCAGTCATGAGAGCAGTAGAGAATCTACTTAATGTCTAACAAAAACTTACTTAAGTGGTAGGGATTTGAGGATTTCATATTTTATGTGAAAATTCAGGAAAAGACCAGAGATGCCAAGCGATTGTTAGGTTCTCATGGTGTGTATTAGCAGGAGTTATTTCAGGTTTTTTTCCTGAACACCTTGTTATTGAATCTTTTATGAAAATACAGGAAGAGATCAAAGAGATGCAGTAAGTTAAATTTATTAAGAAGAGAACACAAGAAAAGGCACATAGTGAAAATGTAACATTTGCATCTTTTGTTCACTAGACAGGATGCTATTAGTTTATTCTGAACAGAGTATCTAAATCTTGTATAAAGTCCTTTTGTTTTTATCAGTAACTCAACTAAACTATATTGGATTATAAGGCTAAACTTTCTAAGCAAGGTTGTCTATGCCTAAGCTTTCTCTGCTGAATGTCTTCATTTATTACCCTTATTCATTCTGTCTCTAAAAAGCATCTCCACCCCTTTTATTAGATAAGCGCTAATTAGATACAACTGTTCTAAACAAGAAGTGACCTGGCAAAAGTCTCTGTCTATACAAGGTTCAAGCACCTGTTTACAGGGCAACTCAACTGAAGAGAAAAACAGTCTTTGTAAGATCTGTAGTCTGCTAACATATGATACTGGGCATATCTACATGTGCTATAAACTCCATGTGATAAGCTTGTTTACACATGTGCCCAGGACTACAGCATGTTGTGCCAGATTGGAGCAGGCACAGCTGGCAGGGTACCTGGGTGGGGTCAGCCTGCCAGACCAGGGCTGCTCTGACTTGGCTCAACATGCTGTGAAGGGGTGGGTAGAGCATGAGGATACTCTAGTGTGGGGCTAGCCAGCAGGCAGCCCTCACTTAAACACCCTTAGCCCACAGCCAGCTGCATCAGCGTCTACATGTGTGGCGTAGTACTTGTACTTACAAGTACTACCCCACATGGAGTTAATTAGGTTCCTGAGGCCTAATAGGTCTGCATGTATAGATGTGGGACATTTACTATGAAGTGAATTAGTTTACTCTGCAGTAAATGTTTCATGTAGACATGCCCATTCTGAAACAACTGGACATTAAAACAGACACATTTTGGTAGGTATCAGTATTGCTCAACCCAGGCATTTAGAGATCTTAAGTCAGATTCCAAAAGGCTATGGTATTTTGCAAAATATAAATCTTGAACTTTTACTTACCTTTAGGGCTTGCAAACCTTTCAAGGTTCATATTTTTTTTTTTTGGCCTTTGTTTGCACATCCACAGGGATTGGAAACTTACTTAAAAATGAAAGTTGAGAAACTTGCATAAGCCTGTGACTCCAGGAATTCAAGAAAAGCGGCATGTATCGCATGTCTTGTGATATAGTGTTGAGAAGTGGTGACTGTGAATGATAAGCAGTAAATGTACTCTTCTGCATAATACTATGCCTGAGAAATTAGAGAAAAAGGCTAAGAAGAGGAGAGCTAAGATTATGCCTATACTTCTACTTAGTAGTAGCCTTAAGTAGTAGCCTTATACCTGTTGACCCTCTGTACCAAAATCCCCTAAATTGGAGAGGTTTAGAAAAGAGACTTGAGAATAATTAAAGGTTTGCAAAATTTGCTGGGTGCCAAGAGATTCAAGGAGCTCCATCAAATTTGCAAATTAGAGGTGATTAGATCACAGTCTATAAGCACCTGCATAAAGAACAGAAATATAATACTAGAGCAGTAGGGGCCAACCTTTTTAGGAGGCTTGCCACAAATTAATCTCGCATCCTCCCAAAGTGCCACTGCAATCTCCTTCCTCTTCCCAGTATGCTACTCTCTGCTTTCTGCACCCTGCTCTTTGTTCCCTGCCTGATCTGCTGCTCTGATTCCTGCCCTATCTGCTACTGTGCTGCCTTTCCCTTCCCCACTGTGCTGTGTGCCACATGCAGGGTGTGTCTACATGTGTCGATTTAACACACTTTAGCCCAATTTAAGGTGCATTAGAGGTATGCATCTACATGTGTGTCGTGCCTAGATTTGATACCTGCAAATGTAGGTATCAAATTTAGGTGCAAATAGCTAAAGTGCACTAATGCATTTGTAAACGCATTAAGGCACATTAACACTGTGGACAGACTTGGGACTAACTTTAATCCCATGTCAGTCCACACATACAGCATTAATGTGCTTTAACATGTGCACATATAGACATGAGCCTAAATAGCTTTAATGTGCATTAAGCTAATACTCATTAAATTTAGGCACGCCTAAATGCACATGTAGACACACCCACAGAGGCTGCCTGTGCCACTTCTGGCACACATGCTGCAGGCTGGCTATCTCTGTACCAGAAGGCTCTTCAGTCAAGTAAGCAAAGGGGTATTGAAGTGCAGGGGCAAGTAGTTGAAGTGAAACAAATTCAGGCTGTAAATTAGGTGCATGTTTTAAGCAGGGAAGTTAACTAATCATGGTAAAGATTCACTAACTGTTGTAATAGTGTCTGCATATTTTATAAAGAGATGCTGTAGTTGAACCACAGCTGCTGAACTTGAAGCAAAAAAATGAATACTGGGAAGAACTGCCTGTGTTATGCAAGAGATTAGATGTCTTAAAATCTATAAAGACCGATACCAATCAAGAACTCGATACAATAATAAGAAGCAAAGTTTTGGGCTCTCTTTTGTCCAGAAATGCTGTATATAGCTGTAAGATAATATTGCTAGGGACTAATACATTGCTCATTTTCTTAATTGGAAGGAATCCATGCCTAATTAGCAACGTAATTCATGTACAGGCATACCTCGGCGATATTGCGGGTTCGGTTCCAGACCACCGCAATAAAGCGAATATCGCAATAAAGCGAGTCACACGAATTTTTTGGTTTCCCAGTGCATATAAAAGTTATGTTTACACTATACTGTAGTCTATTAAGTGTGCAATAGCATTATGTCTAAAAAAAAATGTACATACCTTAATTAAAAAATACTTTATTGCTAAAAAATGCTAACCATCATCTGAGCCTTCAGCGAGTCGTAATCTTTTTGCTGGTGGAGGGTCTTGCCTCGATGTTGATGGCTGCTGACTGATCAGGGTGGTGGTTGCTGAAGGTTGGGGTGGCTGTGGCAATTTCTTAAAATAAGACAACAA
>NW_017729034.1:41263265-41271228 GCF_001723915.1 Gavialis gangeticus | reverse complement strand
GATGTTGATGGCTGCTGACTGATCAGGGTGGTGGTTGCTGAAGGTTGGGGTGGCTGTGGCAATTTCTTAAAATAAGAGAACAACGAAGGTTGCCACAAACCTTCAATTTGTAAAAAACGCAATATCTGCGAAGCGCAATAAAGCAAAGTGCAATAAAACGAGGTATGCTTGTATTATCGAGTAATGAACTTTAGTGCTTTTCACCAATATTGTCTGGAAATTCCATTTTTGTTTTTAGGAAGATAAAGGAACCCATCAAAGATTTTTTTTTTTTTTTTTTTTTCATATCTGCATGTCTGCTATAGGCAGGGACGTGTTTCTAGACTTGCATCTTTATTCTTTAATAGTCAGGTTCTTGTCTTCATAAAGTACATCAGCCTGCCCCACAAAATAATCTCTTGGGGTTCCAAGCCCCTCATTTAATTTCTTTTTCTCTAGGGTTGGAGATACTAATCAGATTAGGTGGTTGGCATTTGTTACTAACATGGGTAGGTCAGAAACAATCCTGAGTTGTCTGTGAAAGGAGCACACTAATTTTTTGGCATACGAATTAAAAGGAAAAGTTAACAACCTAGGCTAAAATGAAGAAAACATTATACTGAAAGGAAAAAGCTTTGGGGTTACTGTCTGCTGCTTTAAAATTACTGGGATGAAACCAAGGCAAAAACTATACAGCTGTTTCACTTGATGGCTCATAAAACCTGAATAAAGTCCTTCCAGGGCCTTTTTTATAGTAAGAGATCATTTTTGTGCAGTAACAATAGCATCTGGTTCCTGTCTCTGGGAAACTTGGAGAATCCACAGGCACCAGCACACTGTCTGCTGCAAAGCAACCCTTCAGCACAGACTAGAGCCTGGGATAAGTGTTTTGTATTTAATTGAAGTAGCTGCAATCTAAGAATGCACGTGTGTGTTTGCTGGGAGGGGGTGAAATCAAAATCCGAGAAGCTTAATTAACATAAATGATGGGAATGTTGGTGAACAGCCTTTGAATAAGATTCCCTTTGTTCACCTGTGTGGAGTGGACTGATAAGAGCAACACCTGAGTCAATAGGATTAATCAGTGTCTTGTATTGTCTAGGAGAATGTGCGAGGCACAAGTAAAGTAAGAGGTCTAAGCAGGTTTCAAAGGAAGCTTGAACATATGGTTACTTGTTTCCCTAAGAGAGCAAACAGGTAGATGGGTAAACTGATTTCAAACAAGATTCAGTTTGAAACAGAGAGGATCAAATGTTGGACAGCTTGCTCACAATGATTATCTTCAGTTAGCCTTGAATTGGCTCAGTTATTTTCAGTGTGACTGCAGTCTAAGGCTATAATTTCTTATCTTTTGTCTCTGGTGTCTACGAGGAAGGTTACATGAGATGGTACTTGTAGCACCAGGCTTTGTCCCTCCCTCGAGCATCTCTCTCTCTGCAATCCTTAGTACCACACAGTCTTTCACCCTGCTGGCCTTTGCTGCCTGGAGTGCTTCTCAGCTTGCCTCAGTTACATACAGGTTTCTCTTGCTTTACGTGGGTTCTGTATGTGTGAATTCGCTCTTATGCGATAACCCTTTTTATACTAAAAATTCATTGCATGTAAGGCAAATTCAGTCTTATGTGATCAGTGTGGTGGAAGCCCAGAGTCAGCTGCTTTGTGCATTGCACTGTGGGAGTGAAAATATAGTCTCCTGTGTGGATCTGTGCTCCTTGCTCGTTGTCTGCAACACGTGTTCCTGTAGTTGCCATCCCCATTGTGGTAACATTCACCACCATCCTGTGCTTGTGTCTATGGTCTGCTATTGGTGAGTACCAAAATTGTCTTGTAAAAGTGATAGAAATGGGTCTGCGGCTCAGTACAGTTGAGGTCCTGGAACGTATCCTTATTTGTTACATTGGTTCCCTTTATGCGAAGTCAAGTTATGCGCCGTTTTCCAGGAACGCATGTACAGCATAAAGTAGGGAAACCTGTACAGTCCTTCACCAAACAAAGCAAGCAAAGCAGCCTTATTGTCCTTGACCCCGAGATGGGGCCACTGTGTCTTCAAGCTTCCTTCCTCAGGTTTGTCCTCCTTCAAATACAGGTTCATTGCCTCTGGTGCTTCTCCTTTACTCTACCCCTCCCCCATGCTTCCAACTACTGAGCTTTTTGATATGCAGTGCCATGCTGTCATTAGCCTTCCCACAGCTGCAGCCCTTCAGTTCAACTAGCTGCCTTCTCTTTAGGGGATAGGCCACCTCCAAGAGTGAAGTCAAAGACTCATACTTCCAAACTTAACACCCCTCCTTCATGGGAGAAGAAGGCTGCATTTTCTATGTGCAGCCCCAGGTTGATGGCATATCTTGAATGCAGATGGCTGCAAAGCCAGGTACCAACACATGAGCCTGGAGTTAGTGTCTCATGTTGCCTTCAACCAGGTTAAAGGTGAATGATCCATCACCAGTGTGAAGAGGGCTCCTAGGAGGTAATAGCGTACAGCCTCGACCGTCCACTTTTATAGCAGGGCAGTCTTTCTCAGTGACTGAAGACTTCCTTTCCCAGGGTTGTCTTCATCCTAGCACAGGGGTTCTCTGCCCCTAGTGCATGTCTCTTTCCCACCCCTCCACCCTGTCTATCTGCTTTTTGGGGTTTTTGATTCCCGGTGCCCTGCCCTCACTATCCTTCCCACAGCTGCAGCTTTCTGATTAAGGGCACAGGCCACCTGTTACAGTACTATGCTCTGCTATGATATCACCAAGGTCACAATTTGTTAGTCAGATTATTCACATCCAATATAGCAATAACTGAAATCTACCTACATATAAGCTCTGTAGGGTGAGGACCACCTTCATTTTTTGCTTTGGATAATGCCAAACATGTTATTGCTTAACAGATGATAGCAACTAGTTGGGGAAGCAGACCTGCAAATCTTTTGCTTGTTATATGGCTGGAAATAGAGTCATGCCACTAAGTTCAGATATGGACCTGGACCTTTTTCCATGTTTCGATATGTTCATATTAATGTTTTATATTACCAAATCTAAGACCATTACAAATGTCAGAACCACAGAATGGGGGAATAAAATTTTCCAAGGTGATCAAGGGCTAGGTTGTCAAGATTATATATAGGTGCTGAAAAGGGATTGTGGGCACTTTTGGAAAGTCATGTCTGGCACTTATCTGCATCTTTAGCTGATGAAATTCCTTTGAAAATCTGGATGAAATTCCTTTGAAAATCTGTCCCATTTTCAAAAATTACTATGAACTTAGACGCTTAAGTAGCATTGACTTGCCATGAATTTTAGGATCTACATGCATGGGTAACTAAAAAAAATTACTTATGGTGAAAATTCACATTTTTCAATAGTTTAGGGAGATCCAGTTTATAACTGTTGATACATGTGGTTTGAGCTCATCTTTAGTATTGACATAAAGTGCAGTTTTCAAAATGCAACAGTGATGTTTATTTTTAATTCCTAACAAATAGTTACACTTGAATCCCAAACACATTATATAGTATATTAGCTCCAAGGGACAGTCTTTTAAATGAAAACAGATCTCTTCCCTGTTCTTCACGCCAGCTCTTTGTTTAGCAATATGGAGGTTACTCGCATATATCCCAGATGTTCCTGGAAAAAAAATTCCTCTCTAATTTATACCAGAGTCTGGTTTTATCCCTTGCTGGTTTTATATTTGTCAAACACAAACATTTAAAACTGTACAGTAAAATGTACTGTGGTATGATTTGGGCTGGTCCTGCTTTGAGCAGGGGGTTGGACTAGATGATCTCCTGAGGTCCCTGCCAACCCTAATTTTCTATGATTCTCTGTGCTTTCTTGGCTGGATCCAGATGTGCAGGCACATTTAGTTAGTGGCATGGCAAACCTCTTTGCAGCCCCACAAACCAAGCTGCACATTAATCAGTGCACTGCACTGCTAATTTGTAGCGCAGAGCCAAAATTTGTTACTGGGATTTCCTGGCAGCAAAAAAAACCCCCAAAAACAAATCTTGGGAAAAAAGCTACCTGCCCCATGCAAAGTGGTGAGCACCAGGATAAATTCAAAGACAGGGGAACAGGCAGTCCAGGGCTGTCTGTTCTCCTGTCTCTGTACATTGAGGAGCCCCAGTGCTGAGGCATCCTGTGCCCCAGCCAGCCTCAAGATGGGGGAGTAGGCAGCCCTGGGCAGGCTGCTTCCTTGTCTCCATGTACAGGGGCTTCATTGCACAGCTCCTGCGCTGAGGCACGTTGTGCCCCAGCCAGCCATGGAGCAACTGGTTGGGGGGCAGTGTGCCTCGAGACGGGGGAGCAGGCAGCCAGCTGCTCCACATGCCACTCCCAGGCTGGCTGGGGCAGAGGGTGTTCCCCCAACAACCCTCCCTTCTGTCTCCCCCTGCCCCATGTCCCCCCCGGTACACCTGGAGCTGGAGGACAATGTGTCCCACTGCAAAACACACACATAGGGTCATACACTGGGGTTCAAAGTAGCAGCACAAATTTGTGCCACTACTATTTGTGAGCATGCCCCTGTTCATGTGGACCCAGCCCTTGAGAGCAAATGTTTCAACTCTCATTGGACAGGCAAACATGCAGAGCATTAGAGAACCCTCTCATTTAAAATATTTTTCTAAAAATGTAACGTACCGAACTCCATTATTCTGCAGCTTGGTAGACTCATGAGGTGCAATCTTTCAACATTTTTAAGTGCCATATTCTGTTGTCTGAAGCAGTATGTGCCTCATATTTCCTTCACTCTAGCTATATACATCCATTTGTGACTGAATTAACTGTCCGAACAGCTGTCTGCGTAGTCAGGCAGATTTTAGGTTTGGTAACTTTCCCAATTGGGGTGCAGAAGCAGAATGGTAAAGGTTTCATACTACAGATCCAGAGGGTGAATTCATGCCAAAGGCCCATTTAGTCAGGGAGTCAAAGCTACATTGCACTGCCTTGTGTGGCATTGTCTACTGCAAAACCCGTCATGCCTTCACTATCCTAATATTATGGGCCACATAGGTTTGGACCAACCTTTGATCTAGATTTTGTATCACTGAACTTTTTTATATGCTTGGCTCACAAGGAACCTGGATGCTACCCTAAAAAACCCTCACCAGTTCAGTCGCACAGTCTTTGGTCAGAGGCAGTCTGTGTGGACAAATTATGATGCTCTTTTTGATATTCCAAAAACCCAGTAGGCCTTCCCTTTTTCAAGAAAGGGACCCTGTTCATAGGGTTTTATTGGATTGTGTTGATTTGGAGGATAAAAGACCACCAAAAGTCTGAGTGAAATTAGAAAATGAAAGCCTTACAGTGATAGCAGATTTTATAGTAGGCAGCTGCAAAGGACCCACATGATGGAACACCCAGCTTTAATGGATTTAGTTGAAAAACTGATCTCATTCATATAACACCGTGATAATGTGCAGCCAGCCCCTCCTTGGATGACAGCATAGCATCATATTGCTCCTTACCTCTCGTGAATCCAACAATAAAACCAACAGTCAGCCAAAACAATATCAACAAGCCGTGTGTGGAGACACACCAGCTGGTATGACAGCTAGGACATTATTGTTACTGGATCCCATTTCACAAGAAGCATGAACAAGATATATATATTGGCAGCACTGCAAACAAAAGGAAATGGTCCAAGTAGAAAATAGAAATGGGCCCAGACTAAAACTGCAGATTCTGACACCTCCCCCGTTTAAGGAAGTTTAGATTCAGATCTAATGCTTGCTTCTCTACTTTAGATATAAAGGGGGTACATCTGTGCAGAGTGGAGTGTTGCTATGCAGAATCATGAGGGTGGTATAGTGTCCTCTTTGCTCTACAGCTGGCCTAGTTCTCATGCCTTCCTAACCATGCAACTTCGTAAGGGACCAGGCAGAATCTAGCCAGACTGTATTGCAAGGTATGAGTAACTTGCTTGCTTACTGGTCTTTTCTTAAGAAGGCATGTTATACTAACATTCCTTAGTGAGCTCTGGCTTTTTCTTATTGCTTAAATCTCTAGAGAGAGGTTTTCGGTTTTTTTTTTTTTTTTAAAATGTGTGCCTCAATATAGGGGCATGGCTTAAGCCAGCTCAAAGAGGCCTTGCTTTCACAAAATGTTGAGCCTCCACACTTAGTTTTATGATGTCAGCTACCGCCATTACCTGGATTAGCTTTTGTGATCCATTTGTTCTTATGGGTTCTTTGCTTATACACCTCTCACACTCTTCCTCCTTCCTGCTCTCCCACCAAGGTATTTTAATCACTCGCTCCCCTTTTACTTTGCTGTATGTTGTCCTTTCACAGCATCTGATGAAGTGAATTTGGGTTCACGAAAGCTTGTGCATATGCACTCTCTCTGCCATATTTATACATTGATTTATACATATAAAATATTATGGTGCATTTCCACCTTGCCTTCTAGCTGTCACCATGTCACCAGAGCATCTTGGAAATCAGACCACTTTAAAGTGGACACCCAAAAATGGAGGCTTCCAAAATCATGTTGCTCATTTTTGAAATTGCTCACTACTTAGCTAACTGAGAGAGTCTTTTCTCTCTTGGTGTTAGACCAGCTAAACAGAGCTGTAGTACTTGAGCTGACAGCCCCCTTGGTGTAAATGGAAGGAGGCTATTGACTGGGCATTCTCTGTGAGGGGTCTTTGATTCTGGAATTTGCCTCTCCTGTCAGTCTCACAGTGCCTGCAAAACCTATCTTATCTCTTTTGTCAGGTTTTCAAGAGGGAGGCTGACTAGGGGACATAAAAGGAATGACTTGTGTTTAAATCTGAAGGTCTGGCAGGGTGATTTATTTTGTATTTGTGTATCTTTTTATTGTTCATCTGCCTGGAGCAATGGAAAAAGTACATTTTCTAATAATTAAAACATAGAAATAAAAATACCAACTTGCCTGCTTGCTGACAGATCCCAAAAGCTCTTGAAGATCACAGCAGGGTTCACTTTGTCAGTGTTCTGCCACCCAGAAGTTAGAATATCATGCCTAACTTATGAAAATAGTTCTTCCCTCAGAAAGCTCTCTTCATGCATAGTGTAGTCATGTATATTATAGTCTATAATAAAATATTCATATGGGAATATTTTAAAGGCCAAGATGTTACTTACATTGTGACTTAAGAGTTGGAATGGATCCAATTTTGCATCTACAAACTTTAATCATATCCTCATATGCAAGTAAGTAATAATTGCCAAACTCTGGAGGGTAAGTTACTTGATATCACTGTGTTCACCTCTCTAATGGAGGGACTTGATTTACTAAAGAGCAGTTTCAGGTTTCAAATGCTAAGGGACCTAGACATGAGTTCCTAGCTCAGATTTAATTTAACCTTAGTCAAGCAAACTTGCTTGTTGATTACCATGAGAAGTGGGTGATAGCATCTCAGCAACTGCAGCATAGGAAAGATGAGGCCTCTATGTATTGGTAGTGTTAGGGTGGTGTTGTAGCCATGTTAGTCCAGGAAAATTTTGTGAGAGGCAAAGAATTTTGTGGGTAGTATTTTATTGGGCCAACTATAGCTGGAAGGGACCTACACAAGCTTTTTGATACCCTTTTGCAGCATGTCCAGATGAGCTCACATGTGCCTGTTGCCATGTCTCAGAGCAGTTTGAGATGCAGCAAGCGGCATGCTGGGAACAAAAAAAGCGTTCCCTGCACTACATATTTGCAGCGCGGGCTCAACATTTGATACCTGGCTATCCAGGTATCAAAAAAACCCAAAAAACCCAGAAAAGAGTGGGCCAGGGCACAGTCCAGGACAACTGGCCCAGGACGGCATGCAGTCCCCGTGAGTGGCACAGGGCCCCAGGTGACAGCCTGAGTGGCCCTGAGCTGTCCGAAGGCATACAGCCCTGTGCAATATGGCATAGGCAGCGCCAGGCGTCAGGCAGCCAGGACCGAGCTGTGCTGCCATGGGGGGGGTGGGGAGGGAGGGAGATGGGGCCTCCGGGCACAGCACACCCCACCCTAAGTGCCCTGATGCCTCCTTCTGCTGCTGC
>NW_017729034.1:41242270-41258265 GCF_001723915.1 Gavialis gangeticus | reverse complement strand
GCAGTCCCCGTGAGTGGCACAGGGCCCCAGGTGACAGCCTGAGTGGCCCTGAGCTGTCCGAAGGCATACAGCCCTGTGCAATATGGCATAGGCAGCGCCAGGCGTCAGGCAGCCAGGACCGAGCTGTGCTGCCATGGGGGGGGTGGGGAGGGAGGGAGATGGGGCCTCCGGGCACAGCACACCCCACCCTAAGTGCCCTGATGCCTCCTGCTGCTGCTGCCAGTGAGCCATGGGCCATGCACAGGGGCTGAGGCCCTGTGAGGGTTGGGCTTCTGGTCTTGTGGGGGGGTTGTGCCCTGTGGGGGGCAGGGGATCCACCCCTCCTGAGCAGCCCCTCCACACAGTCTCCCCAAAATCCCTCCACACCCACCCACACACCCATGGCCCTTCCCACCCCCTCCTGCAAACCCTTTCCCCCATCACATACCCATTGTGCACAGCTGTCAGACAGGATGAGACCTGTTGGTAGGAGCTGTGGCTGCAGGGGCAGCTGTCCCCACATCCTGGTTAGTGATGGGGTTATGGGGACTTCTAATCGTTCTATGATAAAAAAATCAAAAGAAACATCAAAACATATAGATACTTAGAATGTATTTTATTATGGTGATAGAGACACTGGTAGGCTTCCAAATTGCTTTAATGTTGTAAATATATCAATAAAACATTGCCCAACTGATTGATCGATTTCTCTCGATAGATAGATAGATATCTGGTGGTCTTTAGTTTTAATTGTGGAAGAACATGGATTTGCAGGTATTTTAAAGAGTGAATTTGGGAAAAAAACTTTTATCAGAGATTTTTCAGCTTTTAAATGGGGAACACCAGGTCTCCAGCTAGTGAGGCAAGTGGAAGGACCCAGGCAGAGGAGCCTGCTCAGGGCTGGCACCCAGGAACCAGCTGGAGGTGACTGACCTCCTGGCCACTTCAGGCCAGGAGGACATGCTTTGACAGTTCAAAGCAGGTCACCACACTGAGAACATCTTCTGGGTAATAGCTGCCCAAATGGCAGGGTGGTGGTACACATGGCAATAGTGCTGCACAAAGGCCAACTTGTGCAGCCACAGCCCTCTGGCAGCTGGCCCAGAGGTGCAGATGCCTCTGCTGTAGCCATACAGTCCCCATCTGGGTCTGGCAGGCACACAGCCTTGGGGCCATATGCTGTCACAGGTGGCACCAGGTGATAGCCAGGCAGCAGCCCCCACTGCCAGACTGCTGCAGTGGGTAGGGGGTGCAGGGAACTCTTGGTTAGGGCTGCCCAGCTGGCACAAGGGGCAAGTGTCCCCAGATATCAGTTGGCTGCACACCAGAAGCTCCTGAGAGCAAGTAGCCCTGAGATGCTTGCCAGGGCAGCTTTTTACACTGCTGGGATCTGTACAGGGCAGGTTTTTATGCTGCTGGGGCACAGGTGCTGACCCCAGGCTCTAGCTCCCCAGGCAGGCAGGGTTATTTTGCCCCAAGTGGCATAACTTGCCCCACACCAAAGTGCATGTCTGGGCACATGCGCTGAGGCAAAAACCCCTGGCTCAAATTTGTGCCACTGCTATCTGAGCTGCTACAAGCGCATATGTCTGCATGTGTGGATGTACCCTTGAAGTGTTTATATCAGTGGTGCTCAACCTTTTAGCCCTGTGGGCTGGATGAGTGGTGTGGAGCTGTCCATAGCCTGATCCAGCAAGGAGTCAGCATGCAGGGTCAGTCTGTGGGTGTGATGTGGCATGCCAGCCTATCTCTGTGCACCAAATTGAGATGTGGAGTTACCCGGTGTGGCCTCATGTGACCTAGCATGCCACCATGATCAGGTGTTCAGGGCTCTGTCATCTGGCACATGGGCTAGAGGTTGACCACCGCTGGTCTAGGTCCCTCCCAACTGTACGTTTGGTCTGATAAAAAATATCATCAACAAAAGTCCATGTATCTACATATTATAGTTTGTACTGGGGGATTTAGTTCCTTGAGCAGTATTGTTGAGTTGGAATCATTGTGTCTGAAAACTTCACTGCGTCTTTCCCCACATCGCAACTGAGACAAGTATGGTGGTGCCGGTCATTACTGCTGTGGACAAAATAGCCCAGTTTTCCTATTACTTGAACACTTCTCCCCTAGAAAAAAAAAAAGGACAGGGTGGTGAGGCTAGAAGTTCAGTAGAGATTCAATTTCCACATCAGCCACAGAAATGTAAATGCTAATTATAGCTTTAGGGAGAGCATTTTCTTCTTAAGTCTTTGTTTGCAACAAGGCAGTTATTTGTGTAACGCATGGTTGGAGGGAGACAAATATGATATTGGATTGTGCGGTTTAATGCTTTTTGCCAAATTCAGGTTCTTCCTCTTTGGTGGATCAGATTAGGAACCTGTCCCACTTGCTTGGCAAATGGCTGGTAGCCAACTGGATCTGCTCAGCTCTGTGAAGCCCTTGTTAGGCTAGAGACAGACATTCAAAAAGGTGGAGCCCAGGTTGATTCAATCTTTGCAGGCCACTTTTGCCTTGTGCCTTGTATCAGGTCATGGGGCTCAAGGAAAAAAAAATAATGAAATCCACCCCTTTGTGTGCTGATTTTTCTTATTGCTCATGCAATAACATAGTAGATTTCTTCCTATTCACCAGTTACCCCTACTTGAGTCCTTTCTCTTATCCAGTTTGCCTTCCTGTTGGAGTTTTAGAGTTTCAAATAGCTGCTGCAGACAGTAAGAGCAAGCCTGTGGTTCACACAGACTTATTGAGATCTGCAGCAGGTTCTATGGGTTTTAGAGGACATACAGGTAGGGAAAAGGTGGAGTGGATGTAGGAATCCAGGTGTGAAGTCACAGGAAGCCAGGGGAGAGGAGGGAATAAAAATGACCTGATTCATGTGTTTGGAAGCCAAGGATTTGGTGGAAATCCTAAAGTTCCCTTTCTTGTCCTTATTCACCCAAAATTCCCTGCTTCCTGATTCTGCTTGCCATGCTGGACTCAGTACTCTCCGGACTTTAAAAACACTATGAGGTATTTCATTCCCTGCCTCTTGGTTCATGTCAAATATTGATGCAGAAATTACTTTCTTCCCTGAAAAAGACTCTTAAAAATGGGATTGTGGATGACTGTATCTTAAACTGTGAGTTTCTGTACCTGTTGTACATTTGGGTTTCTTGTACATTTTAATTTGAATCTGAATTTCTAAGGTTTCTGGTTGTTTCTTTTTGATAACTGCAAAGTTTTTATAGTAAATATTTTTATTCTCATGTTACTGATATATACAGTAAACCTTAACTAAGTGTTTGGGATGCATTAAAGCCACATTGATCAAGCCTGGTCCTTTATCATGAAATCAAATGATGCTATGATAGAATTCCCTTAAATAAGATTTGCTGAAGCACACCAAATGTCTTCTATAGCATATTTGAAAACATGAGGATTGAGAGGTACCACATGCCAAAACATACTATGTTATTTGGTTTATAAACGGAAAGCAAACATTTGGGCAGACATTTGTATGTCTCAGAACTTAAATGCTACTTGTTTAAATGTTAAAGTGTTGTAAAAATCCCTCAGCTGCTTAAAGTGTTGACACAAGCCTCAGTAAAAAGGATGTTTGCAAGTATCCAATTTAAAATTTTGGTTTGTCTAAATCATAAAGCAACTTGGATTTGAATCCCACAGTACCCAATAATTTGTATGTTTGAAGGGAAAAAAAACTGGCTCTGATTTTTCAAAAGTGTTTGTAAACCACTATAAGCAATAAAGAGCTTGAATAATATGTTGATTTCCTTGGGCTTGTTAAAATTCAATGACTCGGAATGAATGCAATTAAATATTAGTAAACTGGTCTCTTAATGATGAGTGGTGAGATAGAAGAAATAGCTGCAACCTCTATGGACTCTATTGAGTTAAATGAATCATTTGCTGCAAATAATGCTTATGGTGAACTTAGATCTTTCATGGATCCTGAATCATATTAGGGCCTATCTTTATTGCTGCCAGCATGAGAAAGCAGCTTAAGTTTTTGCTTGTGACAGGCAGAGGTAGCATCAAAGGGTGCAAAAGCTAGTCCCTACAGCACCAAAGGAGTGCTCTGTGGACCTGATTTCCCTTTCATTTTATACCAGTGGAAATTGGGCTTTTCTTTTCCAGTTCTCTGAGTTGTTCCCTGTTTTGTTCCTCCCTCCCCCACACACATACCATCAGTGGGGTTGTGCCCATTGATTTGGTGCAGCTTCCTCTGAACAATTCTCTCTCCTGTAGGTGCCCTCTCTCTTGTCTCAATGTCTCCTCAACTGTACCCCAACTCAAAGGGCTGTTGCTAAATTCATCTTCCCTTGCTGTTCTGCTCACATCTCTCAGCTCCTTACATCCCAGTACTGTCCTCTTGGTTGTTCACAACAAGGTCAGACTTGTCTGGGGAGGTCCTATCTGGGTCCAATCCTGCCCATCCTCTTTTTGCTTTCCTCTGTAGTAGAGGGCATGGCACTCCACCTGGGATCTCTTGAACATATATTAACAATATTTCATAGAAGCAGAACATTGGTGGCCATTTTTCCCTTGCTTTACCTGTAGCAGGTTAGGGTGCTAGGTCTGTGCTTTGTCAGGGTTGACAGTAACTTGATCAGGAAGGAGTCTCGGACAGAAGTTTCATAAACTGGTTTGACCTACATCAGTTAAGTCTGATACTATGTTCAGCCAGTTTCAGTCATTTTGAAATTGATTTATGTGCACTGAGCGTCTGTTCTGTTACAGGTTTCAACCAGTTTCTGACAACTTACAACCAGTTTATGGTTCTGCCCCTATCCCTTGTGATTCCCTTCAGTTTAAACTTCTACCCCTATCCTTTGTGATCTCCTGCTCCATCTCCAAAGCTCACACCTAACATTAGTGACTTCTTTGTGATTCCTGCAGGCAGCCTCCTAGCGTGCTCAGCAGGACTGCTCTGACTGGGTGTTGTACCCTCTACAGGGTAAGGGGATATCTTTTTCCTTACTGACTTCAGCTTCCTCAGTGCAGCTTGGCACTGTCAGTACAACTGTCTTTAGCACTTAGAAACTTGAAAACATGTTGTACTGTACACTCAAATGAGGGAGAAGCCTATTAAAATTAATAAAGTTTAATTAATAACAAATTAAAGGAGGGTAACATATCAACTAGATAAAACCTGATAAAACATTTTAAACCTAAAACGGCACATTAGTGAACTTGTAGAGATGCCCTTTGTTATGCATTTTTATTGTGCCTAGCACATTGGAGTAACCTTGTAATGGACTTCAGGGACTGCTACAGCTTAGCTTTGTAAAAAATGAAAGAATAACAATAAAAGGGTGAAATATTTTCCTTCTCGAAGTCCGTGGGAGTTTTGCCACTGACTTCCCTGTGGGTGGTCAAGATTTTACTGAATAATAAAAATGGCCTAGATTTGCTATCTGTACATTCCTTAATTCACGAGCCAAACTGTTAATTTCAGTGGAACTGAACACTGATGAAGTAAGGTACCACTCAGCACAAGCAAAGCTACCAGAATCCATTTTTTGAAGTTGGAGATGCTCAACCCTTGGCCCACAGGCCAGATCTGGTCCCCAGCACCTTGTCATCTGGCCTGCAAGGCTCCCCACAAGCTGTGGCCCTGTGTATATAGGGCTGGGCAGAGGCAGTGTGGGGCCCTCTGAGCCCAAGCCTTTCATGCAGGACTGGGCAGAGGTGGCACTAGAACCTGATCCTCACATGCAGGACAAGCAGAGGCAGGGAGCGGCAGGGCTCTCAGAGCTAAATCCCCACATGTGGGACCAGATGGAGGAGGCACGGGGTCCCTGGAGCCTGATCCTTGCATGGAGGACTGGGTGGAGGCAGTACAGGGACCCTGGGGCCAGACCCACATATGGGAGTAGGTTGAGGCAATGTGGGGCCCCCCAAACCCAATCCCCTCATACGTCACTGGGCAGAGGCCCCAAGGTCCTATCACAGTGGGCAGAGGTAGAGTGGGGCTCTGGGGCCTGATCCTGGCATGTGAGGTCCAATCCAGCCCATGAACCAGTCCTGAGCCCCTCATCTGGTCCACAGGGTCAAAAGGTTGAGCACCTCTGGTTTAAATCGAGGATGACCAACTTCTGAGTGGTTGGGGGCCTTTGGCTTCACACCCTGTGGACTACACAGCATGCCTTGACCACCCTTCCCCTCCTGCCACACTGCATCAGTGCCCTTATGCCATCAAGGGTCCCTGGGTACCCCTAAATCCACAGTTGTGGGCTCCCTTGGCCCTCCAGGCTGTGCCACACCACCCTCAGGGGCAGGGGCAGGGGCAGGCAGAGGAAGCAGGAGGAGGCAGGGAGAACCTGAGGACTCCGGTGGCTGCAGCTGGAGCAATGGGACAAATGCCTAGACTGGGAGCCTGGAGTATGTAGGTTAAGCCCTTGGGGAGGCTGACAGTTGGACAGTCCTGCGATAAATCATGAGGATGTCAGCAAGCGCACACCTGAATCAAGAGATGGGGTGATTATGGACTCCCCCCTCCCACCCAATCAATGGATGGGGTGAATTGATGTTGTCTAAATTCATGTGCCAGGTTAGAAAGTCCTGGTCTCATTCTGCTTCATCTGTCTCCAGATTACTGTTGTCATTGCTCTGCAGAACCTTGCTCAGTGGGTCAAAAACTCTGTAAACACAATGATCTTCTAGGCTTATGAAGAAGGGCAAGTTAATCAAATCAACTGTTAGATCTTTTCAGATTTGGTTTTCAGCTTTCCAAATATTGGCATTAATATCTTGCTCCTTTCTTCTTCCTTGGATGGATGCATTCAAATATGGATAATTAATCCAATGTTGTACTTGTAGTATCAGTTCGATTTTCAGTGAATGGTTTCCATTGTATCTGATGAAAAGAATTAAGTGGTTGTGCACATTAGATCTGCACTGAATGTTTTCTGTCAAATACAAATAGCAGGAAGAATTACACATCCACAGTAAATATGCATTTAGTGGTTCCTGTAGAGTACAAGCTCTGTCTGTATCTGCATTGGTCTCTATTCATAAACAGGCAGAAATGTTCCATTCAGGCTCTGCAATGTATATTTATGTTTCCATAAAAAAAATTATACTAGACTCTAATCACAACCTAAGAAAGTAAATCCACTATACAGCCCATCTAAACTTATTTTATTGAATTTTTCTTTAGCACGCACACATAAAGGCATTCCCTACAGCCAAACCAGCTTCAAGCTTTTTTTAAGGGGAAAAAAAAAGGAAAAGGAAAAGCTGAAGTTCAGAAAATGCACATTTTTGTTAGTTTTTGTGGATAGGAAACACCAGGCTGGGAATGTGTTATCTCTGGGGGAGAAAAGAGAGAGGGACTTAATTTTTTATCATTTTTTTTTTATTGTGGTTTTTGCATTATCCAAGAATGTGTCTTCTAAACTTTGATATCAGGATAACTACCTAATGAGGACAAAAATTTAACTAACTCCCTGAACAGATTGCTATTTGTGGGCAGGTATATAGCTACTAGCATACTGTTGTTTTAAATTAATATGCACTCATTTCTGTGTGCATAGGTGGTAAGTGAATAAAAAGGGCTGGAACACCATTTAAGTAAATTCTGAGCATTTCTTTGAATGAATATTTGCATATTATTTTGGCAGTGTTTGCTTAATTCTGGTCATTTTAGGGCCAGTCCAATCCTCACTAAAATTAATGGGAGTCTTTCAAGTGACTTTAGTGAAAGTTAGGTCATACTCTTTGTGAGTCCCTGACAGCTGTTTGGTGACAACAGTTTCAGAAAGGCTGATTCTGGAGTAAATGGGCAAATATTGCAAAAAAACCCCGTGCAAACATTTGTACAGACCAAATTTTGTTTGTGAAAATGTTCACAGAAAGAGGAAATGTATTTTTACCTATTCTCTTGAGTATCTGCTACTGAAGTGCCCATACGGTCATTTTGGAAGCTGTTGGCATGTTTGGTGTTGCAGTCATGAAACTGAACCTATGTCATCTGATTTAGCTGACCATTCAAACTATAGGAATAGCAATATGATAGATAAAATGCTGTAAACTGTTTAAAAGCAGCCTGGTATGCTTGAAAAGCATTTTTGAATGATCTGAAATAAAGAAGACATCTTTAACAACCTATGTCTGCTGATAATTAATGAGCAACAGAAAAGGAGTTTAATTCAGAAAATAAACAGTTTGCAAATACTTTTTGAGGCATAGCAATGACTTGGACTCACTACCAAAATAGACCTGATTCAAATTAGCAGCTAAGATATGAAGGAATTACTATACCATCACCAATTCCCTTAGAATGTTTAGTTCCTTCTATCTAGATTTTCCCTTATAATCAAGTGTAACCAATTCAGGGAATGAACAAAATAAATGTATTTTTTTTAATTTTTCAGGACAAAAATAATTAATACAAAAGGAAATTGGCCTTCTGTAAACTGAGGAGTGCCCATGCATTCATGTTTACAGTGGCAGTTCTTAACTTTTTTAAGTTTCATAATTTTTCTGAATTTGGTGAGGCTGCAGTTGAGAACCGTTGTTCTAATGTCCAGTACAAGGAAGCAGGTCATGCACCAGTCAGAGAAGAGCTGGCACAGATCTCCAGGGAATCCAGGAAAGCATTTTGTGTGGGTCCTGATCCCCCCACTCTAATCCTAACCCCACAGCACCTCATGTGCTGGAGCTAGGTGTCTCAATTAGGTCCCTGTGCTGCTGCAGGAGGAACTGGGATGAAGTAAACACTACCCAGATTCCTCCCTAGCCACTTTCCCCACCAGGGATTAGCTGTGAACAGCCAGAGCTGCACCATCCCACTGTAGGGCAGAGAAAGCCCTGGCAGAGCTGCTGTGCCTCTATGTGAGGCCCTGCCACCTGCAGCCCTGCCAGCCCTCTCCCTACTGTGGTGGCTGAGGAAGGGGATGGTACTGCTGCCACTTGACGTGACCTGTTGCAGTCACCTAGTGCAGTGCCCCCTTCCCTGGTAGTTAATAAAGCAGGCAGGGGCATGCACTCCAGTTGCAGCTGCTTCCCAATCTGCCTTTGCAAACCCCTCCTGGAAATGGAGGCAGCTTCACCTGGCTGTGGTGGCTTTGAGTTTTATTGCTCAAGTAAACACCACCAGCATGGAAGCCACGTTCATAAAACATCAGCTCTGTCAGACAGGGCAAGTTATAAGGAAAACCTGACAACTGGCTCCCGACACAGGTCCTATACTCCCAACTTGCCAATGGTAACTGGTCTACAGTAGGCAAAAGAAGAGATTCAAGGATGTCTTGAAGGCCAGTCTGAAGAAGTACAATATTAACATCAGTGCTGAGGAGCCTCATGCACTGAATCATCCTTAGTGGTGCTGTAAAGTATGACAAGGCATTGACTTATTTAAGCAAACTTACCTTAATGTGGAGGCATATACACAAGAGAGATGAAGGGAAAGAGCTGTAGCCCAACATCACCACATGCCACTCCTTCCTCCTGGAACTGTAGATCATGCAGATTTTGGACTGCCTCTTGAGTCATCTCTGGACCCACCAGTGACTTTCCTATGTACTGGAAACCTGTTACCATATCAAGAGACTGCTGGCACTGTTGCACCCTTGAAAGGGCCTTGTGGCACCTTGCTTGAGAATCACAGGTTTACAGGATCAGGCAGTGTCAGAAGGAGCTTTGTATTATCTTTGCAACTTCTTCCCCTGACTCTGGCCTGTTCAATGTGAGGATCTAATGAACATGGTGCTGACACTTTGTCTTACAGATGAACTTCTAGCTTAGTTGTCTCACTCTCTTCCTTCTTGTGTTCTAATCTACATGGGCCAAATGTCTGTGGGTTTTTCTCACCCACAAAAAAGGCTTTAACTTTCCTGAAACTTCTAAGCAAGAATTATCTCTGTTTAGGCTGTCCATAGCTGATAATGAACTGAATGCAAAACTTAGTGGTTAATATAATTGTGTTGGAAAAATTGGTACTCATTAACTACATCTTCCCATTAAAATCAAATTCATTTTCATTCTTTTTTGGCAGTTGTATTATGAATTGTGCACAGTGTCATGGACCAGTGGACAGTTATTTGAGTGCAGGTTGCCTGGAATAAATGATGCTGAACAGTATTAAGCAAACCCTGCTTCTTTTATGAAGATAATTTTAATTAAATTTCAATTGACCTCACAAAAAAGGAAGGAAACTAATTAAAATTATTAAGAGGTATTTCAGCTGACATAGCCTGTTAGGACAGAAGAAAGAAAATCAATCGATGTACATTTTTCTGCCACATCTTGTACACAAGGCCTTTGCAGTATGATCCAGGTACATGAGGTGGGGTTAGAAGGAAGGAGTTGCCTCAAACCTGCAAATATCAATATGTTGAATGCACAAAATGTATTAAATAAATGTCTTTGCAATCGACGCAGCTCTGGATAGGATTGGTGGGGTGCATTTTTCCATTAGTTTACAATTAGTTCAGTATTTTTCAGTGAATGGCTTTTCAGAACATATCCTTTCAGTTTTTACCATGGCTGTCACTACTGTCCCTGTGCTTCCTTCTAAATTTCCCTGAACCAGTGGCCATGGCAACCCTCAGTCATAGTCAGTTAGGTTACCTCTCAGCACTGCCTGGCTTGGCCTTGCTGTTAATGATCATCATTTGCTGGCTCATTTGTACAAGGTCATTCTTAATTTCCTCCTGGTTTTAGAATCAGCTCAGCGTTTGGAAATCACAAACCCAATATCATGTGGTTTTCTCATTTTTCCTCTCAATAATTATTTAGCATCTTTGAGAGTTGGTTGTCAATACCCTCTTTGCCTCTTCACTTGTACTGCTGCAATATAAAACCATAGTAATTTATTGTTCCACATTATGCATGTTCTGGATTTCAGAGGCTAGTCCTGGCTGGCTGGTGAAAAATTAAAATGAGCATTTGGGACAGTGGAGGCAGAGGGGCAGGAGCTGTGATGTAGGAAGCCCAATTACACTAATTATTACTTCACAGGTGATGGTTAACACCTGTGAGGTAAAGAACACTTGGTCATTGACTCCCTATGGTGGAGGGGTAGGCACAGACAGGCAGTGTCTTGGATTTCACATCTCATATAGTCACGCTATGCATTGGAGACCACCCTGAACATGCTCAAGTTATGTAGGCAAGATCCCCCCAAAATGCGAGGGATCTACACTCTTCTGTCTTCTTCATTTGGGCCTGAAAGCTGGAACTGGAATGCTTTTAACATATTGCTCTCTTGGTTTGCTATTGCATTAATTGTGCATTATTTGCTTTGCTGACTGACAGACCCCCACATGACTTTCATCATACTGGCTGACTAAGGCAAAGCCATCTCTATTGGAGCATGTTTCCTGTCAGCTATTTTGAGTGGGTGGTGAGTTATGGAACAGCGTGGAATGATGGGAAGGGTTCAGATAGCAAAACAAGAATCACTCAAGCTAGACTGGAACAGCTGTGTTTTGGTAAGTTGTTTTTCTGTTTAAATGCACTTTCTTGGAATTAAGAATAATATTTGGTTATCCCAATAGCTTATTTTAGGCTTGTCAAAGATGCTATGTCATCCAGCCCATGGAGCTCCCCATCAGGCCAGATATTTTGCAGTGGGCTGATGGAAGTGGGTAACTCACCCAGCTTCCTTATCAAGTTCTGTCAGCTCTGAGTTCAGGTTTCCATCCAGTTTCTCAGCACACCAATCTCCTCTCTTCTGTCTCCCTTGTCCTCTGCTCCTGGAGCTCTTCACTGTCTCTGTAGCTCCACTGTCATTACTGGTCACCAGCTGCAACTGTTTCCTAGCCTTCCAGCCACATGGATTTTTAACTGGACTGCAGCTGGATCTCAGCCTTTTGCATGTTGAGCACCTCCTTACAGGTGAGTGGTGGCAGTGTTGATAGATGCAGCTTCTGGAGGTGTGGCAGCCACTGTTCATCCCACTGCCAGATTTCCAGCCAGATGACATGGGACAGATGACATGGCTGCGTACTCTGGATATGGCCTGCAGGACCACCCACAGGAGCTGACAGTTTGGTGACAGGAGTGAGAGGTAGCTGATTTAATTTATGCAGCTCTGGGAGCTCCCACAATCAATTTTACCACTGCTCACCTCACTGCCAAATTTCCAGTCCTCCATGCCAGATCTGTAGTGCAGAGCTTGTGTCATCTAGTTTGTGGGGCTGCTTACATGGTGGAAATCTGGCAACAGGCTAAATGATAGGTATCACTGCAGTTACTATAGCTGCTGCCAAATTTCTGGCTCTGTGGAACAGATGACATGGCTCTGTGCTCTGGATCGGGCCTGTGGACTTACCCCATGCTCCAGATCCAGCCTGTGGATCCAGCCTACAGACAAGCTCTGAGCAACTCATCTGGCCTCAGTTTGATACCCTTGGCCTCTTTAATAATTTTTTCCATGTTGGGAACAGGGTCAGATTAACACTTTAATGGACCCTAGGCAAACAAACTCATGGACCTCTGCTTAATAATGTATATTTATATTACTTTTTTCACTCAATAATTATAGTATGCAAAATAAGCACAACTGGGCCCCTTCTTCACTTAGGGCCCTAGACATGAGCCTAGTTTGCCTATGTGTTAATCACGCCCTGGTTGGGAACCTGAGTTCAGTGTCATGTCTGGTGTCTGACTCCTTTAGTCAGCAGGTATAGAATTAGGTACAAAGCACAAAGATACAGGCAGACAGCTTGATACAGTATAAGCCATTTAAGAGGCCTGCAAGTAAGGGTAGGAGCCACTTAAGTCATGCAGATGGCGCTGGCCACTTGCCAGATCCCATGGATTTTGATACAAAAATCACTGATTTTGTTGTTCCTTGCAATCCATGAAGTAACAGCCTGCCTTTGGTTTTTCCCCTGTCATTTCTGCTTGGTTACATTGGAGCCAGCATTAAGCCTTTGTTCCGCTGTTCCCACCTCACTAAAACTCCTTATAGTGCAGCTCGGAGCACCTTGCCAACCTAGTGCATTTCACAGCTGCAGTTTCAGCCCTGGCAACAGTTGAGGTAGGCTAGAGGCATTAACTACACATGCTACATGTTGGGCAGTTTTCTGATTACCAAATGAGTGCTATCTATGTAGATAGTGTCAATCATTTTAAAAGGATCACTTTTTCCTCTTATAGTCAATTAATTAGAAAAGGAACAAATGTGACACTACTGTGGCATGTAGCTGTTTGACAGGGTCCTAATTAGTAAATGCACAATGATTTTCTGTAATCCTGGAGCTGCAATGCATAACAGTTTTGAAATCACCATAACTCACACCAGACAGTAACTCACTTTTGCACAGTGACTGTGACATGGAGCCCTAGCAAGATGTTGCTATGACTGTTAGATAATCAGCTGAAAAACATTTTCTTCATATTGTCACCCTTTCTTAAGGAGTTGCATAAACTTCTGAGGTGAGATAACAAGATTCATAGAATTTAGGGACTGGAAGGGACCTTGCACGATCATCGGGTCCATCCCCCCTGCACTTGGACCTTGGTAAACAAATTCTCCCCCAGGCCTTGATGTACACCCCTAGTATGGGCTGCCACCAAGTGTGTTCTGAGTCTTCTCTTCTCCAGGCTGAAACAGTCCTAAGTCTTTCAGTATCTCCTTGTATGACCTGCTCTCTAGACCTCTGATCATGCGCATGGCCCTCCTTTGGACACCCTTGAGCTTCTCCACATCCTTCTTGAAGTGCAGTGCCCAGAACTCACCAAGGCTAAGTAGAGTGGGAGGATGACATGTAGGTTCCTTCCTCATCAAAATAATAGAATGCATTTAAACTTCATATACTTTGCATCTTTGTAAAGTTTTCCCGCCCTTCCTTTTCTTCTTTGATACTTTTTCTTGGTTTTGTCCATCTGAGATTGTAAAATCTTTAGGAAGATTTATTTCTGCAAACTGTCATCCAAACATAGGGCTCAATCTTCTTCTTGATATATTACAGTAGTTCCTAGAAGCCAGGCCCCTACTGCTCTACATGCTTCAGTAAATAATAACTTGTATTTTGGGGGGAAGAAAACTACAGGCTAGATCCTCAGCTGGTAGAAGCAGACATCAATTTACTGGTATTTTTCAAGAACTGGTACTGCTTCCAGCCCTTCCTCTTCTTGCTCCTCTGTCTTGCTTTTGGTCGTGTGTGTTCAAATTAGTACAAAAAGTGACTGTCACCGGATAACATAACTTTTAAGACTATAAAATTTTAGGAAGAAAGTTAACAGTGAAATCCTCAATAAACACAACCACTTCTATAACCTCTCTTCAGAGAGGAAAGCCAGACAGTCCCTAAGGTCTGACGACAAAATAATGATCAAACCAGCAGACAAGAAGTGGCTCAATCATCCTCAACTGGGAAAGCAACATCCATGAAGCTAACACATATCTGACACCAGCTATTATAAGGAACATGGTGAGAATGCTGGTATTCACCCTTGAACTCAAATCCTGTCTTTGAGTTCAAGAAAGGACTCAACAAGTTTCAAGAAAAATAACACAAACTGATCTTCCCCCTCCCCAGGAATATTTCACATGCTTCCCAAGATACACAGACCAGGGACCCCAGCAGAACCATCATTTCAAACTGTGGTACCCTCACTGAAGAACTGTCAGGATTCATACAAACTGTCCTCAAACCAACTGTCACTCAAAAAGCAAGTTTTCTGTGAGAGAGAACAGACTTTCACAACATGGAAATGGAATATTAACCACCTACTTGAGAAGGCCACACTTCCCATATGGATGTTGCCAGCACATACACTTAACATCCCACAGCATGAAGGCATGCAAGAATACAAACAACACTCAGGTTTACAACCTGAACATATTGCACAGCTTATCCATTTTGTTCTCCCCTACAACAATTTTACTTTCAACAGTTGACATCTCCTTCAAACATAGCAACAGCTATGGGTACAAAGATGGCCTCCCAGTGTGCCAACCTCTCCATAAGCCACCTTAAAAAGTAGCTTTTAGAAGAAGCTGCAACATCAAGTCTGCACTCCACTTGCAATAAACAGACATTTCCATCATTTTGATTGAAATGATTACAAATTAACATGCTTCTATCAAACTTTCTCATAGAGTGCGCCAAATGTCCTAATGGAAGCTATGTCCAAATGGAAGCTATGTGGGTGAAACTAAACAACAATTATGCACCGGAAGCAATTCACAAAAACACGATGAAGTACAGAAACACCCAGTTACGAGTGGGGGAACACTTTTCGCTGAACAACCACTCCATCTCTGACCTTACTATCCTTGTATTCAAAAGAGATCTATATAATATCCTCAGAAAATAGGTCTGAGAGCAAAACTTTATGCATTTATTGTGCACTAGAAACCATTAATTAAATCAGAACTGCCCAACTTCAAACATGTAGGGCCACATGCCATGTAGCCTGCTGCAGTAGGGTATATATTTGTGAGAGCCATTGCCCTAGGCTGGAACCCCCTCGACACTGGGGACAAGGAGGCACAGCCTGCAGTGCTAGCACGAAATGCACTGGTTGGGGGGAGGTTGCTCATGTGCATAGCACAGTGGTTGAGAGGGAAAAGGAGAGGCCACCCCACCATGCCATGGCTGGTTGCTGCCCATGTGTGCAGTGGCTGGGTGGCCTCTCCCTTTCCCTCTCAACCACTGCACTGTGCACATGAGCAACTCTCCCCTCAACCAGTGAATTTCATGCTAGCTGTACCTCCTTTCACCCAGGACCAGGAAAAGGAAGCAAAAGTAATTAGAGGGAAGGGGAGCATAGAGAAAATGGCTGCAGCAGCACATGGAGTGAAAGGGGAAGTGGCAGCTGGGTGGCAGCCTAGAAACCATATATTAACCCCCTGCAGGTTGTTGTTTGCACAGTCCTAAACTAAAGATGATCCTTACAATTTACACTACAGTTTACCTGTTCTGTCTTGTAACCTTTTTGTACCCTACCAAGTAATGCCTCTCTTTCCTTTCAAATTATTTTATTCAAGTTTTCACTGCCCTCTGTTTTTTTTGTAGCTACTTCTGGTAACTCCTCTTTGCTCCAGAGGTGTGCTTCCCCCTTCC
>NW_017729034.1:41233802-41237270 GCF_001723915.1 Gavialis gangeticus | reverse complement strand
CACGTTGGAAGTATCTTAACGGAGACTGCAGAGAAAAAAAATATTCTTCCTACTGGTTTCAAAGGGCACATGCTTTGTCATTCCCTTTAACCTACAGCATGGTCTAAATAGTATATTTATTTTTTATCTGTCTTGTAACCTTTTTGTACCCTACCAAGTAATGCCTCTCTTTCCTTTCAAATTATTTTATTCAAGTTTTCACTGCCCTCTGTTTTTTTTGTAGCTACTTCTGGTAACTCCTCTTTGCTCCAGAGGTGTGCTTCCCCCTTCCTTTTCTTTACGTAACTATTTTCATTTAATTGAGTTAAAATGTCATTGTTTTACCTGAGGAAGGGCACTTTGTTTTCAAAAGCTTGTCTCTCATTTCCACTAACTACACAGTTGGTCCAGTAAAAGATATCACCAAAAAAATGCTTACTCCTCACATACAGGGTGGGACCCAGAGAGTTCTCATGAGTGGATCTGTGTTGTCCTGGCACGAAGTGGCCGATGGTATCCCTCAGAGATCCATGCTTGGACCGGTGCTTTTCAACATCTTTATCAATGATTTGGATGGGGGAGTGAAAAGTTCGCTGGCCAAGTTTGCAGACGACACCAAGTTATGGGGCAGCATGGTCACATCAGAAGATAGGTTGCAGATACAGGCAGACCTGGACAGCCTCGAGAGCTGGGCAGACTGGAACCAGATGAAGTTTAACACTTTCAAGTATAAGGTTTTCCATCTGGGGGAAAACAGCCCTCAACATACATACAGGCTCGGTGGTGACAGCTTGACTTGCACCACGGCCGAAAGGGATCTATGGGTAATGATTGACTATGACACAAATAGAACCCCAGGGGGGAACACACCTGGGGTGGAAGATGAGTGGAGCTGGTGCGAGACCACACCGAGCCAAGGGAGCTGTGGGCACGGAGCCACAGCTGGAGAAAGCACCGCAGCTGAGGGAAAAAAACACCTGATCCAGGAGAGGCCAGGATCAGCTCCCACGCCAGCATGGTCCCGCTTTATGGCCGTGTGCAGGTGCCAATTCACCGTCTGCCCTGCAGAACCAGAGATAAAAACCCTGCCAGACAGAAAGCCTGAGGGACTGGAAGTGTGCTGCCCTGTGTGCACTAAGCCCAGCACAGAATCATCCCCCACAGAGGGCAAGGTGTGGCAGCCCCAAGAGGGGATTTTGAGAAATATTGCAAGCCCAGATGGGCAGTATTACTTACCAGAGGCAGATCCATGGATTCCAGACATCTCCTAGGCAGATTGGGCTAACCAGGAACCTGGGGAGAGAAGGAGAGATAGCTGTCCATGTCACGGCAGCGACAAGCCAAGTGAATTGAAACCAACACCAGGAGGCCAGATAACCTGGGGCCAGGCAGAGGTTAGGTGAGTCCTACTGAGGCAAGAACCGAGTGAGGCAAACTGACGTCTGTATGCGATATACCATTTCAAACAGCCGAGACGTGTACCAACACCGTAATCAAACCCAGAAGACTGATTCGACATCATTGGTTGGTGTTAGGTGTGGTATAGGGGAGGCAGAGCCCCAATACAGGAAGATCAACAGGCGATATGAAGGAGGGAACCAAGAGGGACAGAGCATACATCTTCCTGCCTACTAAATACATTTCTTTCAGCAAAGTCATGGCAGGAAAGAACCACTGAGAACCCTCCAGGACCTGTCTCAATAATTGACCATCCTTCCTGCAGACAACGGTGCCATCTGACAGACCGGCATGCACCAGGCGCTCTAGTGAATGGCACAGTTGCTGACATTGACTATTACATGAATATGAGCCATCAGTGTGAGGCGGTGGTCAGCAGGGCAAATAACACGCTGGCATGCATCAGTCGATGCATCTTGTGTAAAACTAAGGAAGTGATACTCCCACTGTACTCAGCACTGGTGAGACTACAGTTGGAGTACTGTATTCAGTTCTGGGCGCTGCACTTCAATAAGGAGATGGGAAAACTTGAGAGGGCCCAGGAAAGAGCCACCCGTATGATCAGGGATTTGCAAGGCAAGTCATACGAGAAAAGGCTGAGGGACTTGGGCCTCTTTCGCTCAAAGAAGAGAAGGTTGAGAGGGGACCTGACAGCAGCTTACTACTATATCGGAGGAGTTCATCAGAAACTCAGTGAACAACAGATCACTAGGGCACCCCTGGGGAAGACCAGGACCAATGGATACAAACTCCTGGAAGGCCGCCTCAGGCTTAATACCAGGAAAAACTCCTTCACAGTCAGGTGTCCAGACTGTGGAATAAACTCCTTCCAGAGATGGTACAGTCTCCTACCCTGGAGGTTTTCAAGAGCAGACTGGACAGTCACCTTGCTGAGGTCACCTAACCCCAGTTGTCTTCCTGCCTAGAGTGGGGGGGGATGGACCTGATTATCTGCAAGGTCCCATTCAGCCCCTAACAATCTATGAATCTATTTCCTGGACTATCATGACTATTATACTCCAACCTTATACTGTTTTTTCTGGTATTGAATTTAGGTTGTATATTCTTTTTTTCCAGACTGGAGAAAGGGCATTTTGTGTGTGAAAGCTTGTCTAACTTCTCTACCAATACATAGTTGGCTCAGTAAAAGATGTCACGAAACAATCTTGCTTCCTGCTATCCAGACAGTTAGTTACATGAGTCTGGCAGTTCGGGGGATAAGTCTGTATCCCAGTCATCACCCATGTTTTAACCCTCAGCCAGTTGAACTCAGTTGATTACTTTACAGTCTAGTTGATCAAGACCTTAGGCTACAGAATTCAGTTTGAAGAAGCCAGTTTAGGGTCAATTTAATCAACTGTGGATCACAAGCTCCCAGAAAAAAATATTGATTATAGCTGCCAAATATGGCTAGGCCTCTCGTTACCATGATTGTAAAATAGTGGGATACAGCCCAGAAATCTAGGCCAGAAAATGCTAAATCACATGGTTCCACCCTGGAAATGGTGAAAGAAATCCATATCTACCGTATGACACCAGTGTCATGAGCACCTATGTTATATGACTTGCCCAATTTTTATTTATTTATTTTCTTCCTTTACTTAAAGAAAATAAGAAATCCCACTTTAACTTTCTTTAGATGTGTTAATAGCTGAATAAAAAAAATGTTGAAAGGGAAGGACAAATAATACTGAAGAGTTTTGACAGTTGCTGCTAATCCTTCTTGAAGAGTTACCTCAGTACACCACTCTGCTAAATTGCAAGTAAGAGTTGGAAGTCGGGTGACATTAGTTTGAGCCAGGGATGGAGAATTATTTCAGGCAGAGGGCCACTTACCAAGTTTTGGCAAGCTGTCAAGGGGCCACATGGGTAGCCCCGCCCCCCTGGCTGGCATCTTGGGACCAGAAGTCCCACCCCCTAACCCCCGATATTTGCCACCAGAAGTCCCTCCCCTTGCCCCCGAGAGTGCTCCTTTCAGCAAGGGTTTTTGCCATGTCAGAACCAGAAAAATAAATTATATTATAAAAATCA
>NW_017729034.1:41224460-41228802 GCF_001723915.1 Gavialis gangeticus | reverse complement strand
TGCCACCAGAAGTCCCTCCCCTTGCCCCCGGAAGTACTCCTTTCAGCAAGGGGTTTTGCCATTTCAGAACCAGAAAAATACCAAATTATACTCTATAAATTAAACATCCACAACATTCATTAATATGATTTCAAAAAAATATTTTTGTCCTGATTTACATGTGTTTGTGTAGCGTACATAGAGGTGATTGTACAATAGCTTAAAATGAAGGCTTATTTTTGTATATTGTTGGGGGGTGAGGGGCATGGGGGTGGATATAGGCTTATGTGGGGTGTGAGGGTGTGGATGTGTATGTGGATATGTGGGGTGTGGGTGGGTATGGGGTTGGGGGGACTGTGGCTGTGTGTGGGGGGAGGGTGGCTGGAGTGTGTGAGGGGGTATGGGTGTGGGGGTCTGCATGTATGGCAGGGTGTGCTTGTGGGACTCGCCCTATGTGCACTCTTTCTCAGTGCACACACGCATACTCTGTGCCTCCTACATTACACTATTCTCTCTCTCTCTCTCTGTCCCTCCCCCTACTCCCCCTCATTGCTCTCTCTGTCTCTCCCTCCCTCATTACACACACCCCATCCCCCCTGTCCCACTCCTGGCCTTGAGGTCCTGGCGTGGGCCCCATGCTCCTGCAGTTCGGTGGTGCAGCCTGGGGCCATGTGGTGCTGGAGCAAGCATGCAGAGAAGCAGTGAAAGCTGGGACAGGCAGAGGCTTCTGGTTGGTGGGGATGGGGGTGGGAGGGAACTGGTGGCTGGGTGGGGCCAGGCTGGCCTTGTTGCTGGCTCCCCCTGGGTTCTGCTGCCCCTGGCTCCTGTCATCTTTGACAGGCAGCCAGGAGCAGATAAATATTAATTTTCAAAATTTTTTAGGGGCCCCATGGCCTGGATAGAATGGCTTGGCGGGCTGGATCCAGCCCACAGGCTGTATTTTGCCAGCCCCTAGTCTGAGCTATTAGTTGTAATGATATCAATATGTTTTAACTCTGGTTAGCATTATAGAACTCATAAAGTTCTAGGGGAGAAGGTTGCTTTGGCCCATGTGTTATTAACACAGTTGTTAACTACAGAATCTGCTCTTCAAGAAGTGCAAAGGTATACACCAGAGTTTGTAAAATAACTGCATCCATGACATACCTTTGACGGGTCAAAGTTCTTTTGGTGGCAAATGAGGTCAACCAGAAAAAGGATAGTGTTATTTTAGTTTGCTGGAGTGGCAGCTGGAGAAAAACAAAGAATGTTTTAAATTTAGAAGAAGCATGAATTTGCTCAGGATAATTGAAAAATAATAAGAAAAGGAATTCCTGCTGTCATTTCTGGCAACTTTTAAGGATGGAAACACTCTCAGGGTGTACGGTTTATCAACTGAAATAACTAGCAAGGAAACTAATTAGTGCTTTACACATTCTAAAGGGGCTTATCCTTCTGGTAGTCAGGCTGTGTTTATTGTGAGCCTAACTAGAGGACTTCCTTTTCGAAGTATGTTGATCTAAACACTAGGAAAAACAACTCCAACAATTTTAAACAAAGAAAACTTGCTTGAACATTAGAGACCGAAATAGCTTTGCAAATTGTCAGGTGATATTTACAGACTCCCCTTATTTGTCTGTGTTGTGAACTTGGTGCCTATTAACAATTCTGTTGTCAATTCCATCTCAGTGGGAGAAAACTCCAGTGAGAACTCAGTTGAAGTGAAATGTCTTACCCATAGATATCATGCAAACCTGCAGTAACATGAATTAATCAAGTTAGAGTATATTGGCAGGCTTTTTTGTGGGAAACTCTGAAATGTGGTTTTTTGAGCAGAAAGGAAAAGAGGCCAGTATTTAGATTTTAGACCTGTTTTATCAGAATGAAAGAGAGCTGCAATTGTATATTAAAAAGTTAGTTATTTTGCACTAATTCGTAGGGAAAACTAATTCCCTGTTTGTTTGTTTCCATGTTCGTGCAGGCATCATAGTTGGTAGTGCCCTTGGATTTTTAACACTAGAAAGTATTAGTCCAAAAAGATACTTGCTGAAACTGCTTGGTTGAGCTGCTGAGGTCACTCTGCAGTAAGGCCATCATTGCTAACTTACTTGGCCAGAAAAGGCACCATATTTGAGGGCATCGACCACCTGTGTTGAAAACATACAACTTTGGGAAAACAGTTCTTATGTTATATGTTGAGCAGGAGCAAAATTTAAATTTTGACTTGGTATCAGCAGATGGTTTTGCAGGAATTTCAATACTTCTATGTGATGGAGGTGCCCAACACTTTGTGAGCATTTGCCTCTGCATTCAAAATTGATCTGCAAAAGTCAGGCTGTAAATAGTGAGTGATATTAGTTTGTGTAATGAATCTTTATTGGATTGAGGAGGACAAGCTTTGTATTTATCATTCCTCCCCTTTTATTATTGCATCTTTTCATATCTTTGCATTCCCAGGCAGTTCCTCTCCTACAGTTTGCTGAGCTGCTGCGTAGGTCTGAAAAAGGTCTACCCTTTTTGTGGAACTCATAAGATGGCCAGAACAGGCATTGCTGTAGCTACTGCTCAAAACGTTCTAAATGATGGAATTGCTTTTATTTTATCTCTTTCTTCTTTAAAAACGAATGGACCAAAAATTCATAGGAAATTACATTTAAAAACTAGAGGAGGACAGCACAGAGGGTCACATAATTAAACATTTAAGTGTCAGGAAACTTTGGTGTCATGAGATAGACTTGGCTTCTTTCACCTTTTTCCAGGATGGAACCCTGTGGTTCAGCAGCTTCTGGCTGGGATTTCTAGATTGTAGCCCTGCTGTTTCACAACCATGGTAATGTGACAGGCTTAATGATATTTGGCAACTACAAGAAATCTTCTCTCTGGGAGCTTGTGATCTACAGTTGATTAAACTGGCTTCTTCAAAGTAAATGTGTTGTTTAGTCCCATAGAGCAGTGGTCTCCAAACTTTTTTGATCGTGCACCCCATCAGTAAAAATTTTTGAGCATGCACCCCAATATATGTATATTTATATAAATAGAAATAGAAGTTCTAATATTTTCTTCCTGCACCCCAATGGATTGTCTTCCGCACCCCCTAGGGTGCGCACACCCCACTTTGAAGACCACTGTCTTAGAGATATATAACAAACAGAGGGAAAGGATAATAAAATGATTTTAAAAAGGCCTATATTTGCCACATAATTTTGGTAAGTTCCACTCAGCTCAGGCCTTCTCCTTTTGGTCTGAAAGAAACAGCCAGTACTGATATAAGTTAGTACTGATGTCTATAAGAGTCTTATCTGCAGCATGTCTTCCAGTTTCACCAAAGGTTTCATCTTCAAGGTTTAATGCCTCTTTGATCCTAGGTTCTGGCCTTGGAAAAAGAGATCTGTTAGGCTGGTTGGAGCCAGACAGGTTGGCATTTGCTGAGTAGCAGCTCCTGCCCTTGTTTTCTTTCAGAATTCTTAATACTCTCTCTGGAAGGGCTGATCTCTGTCATTATTTCGTTTCTGGCTTTATCTCCCTAATAGTTTCAATTAATTTAACTCCATTTAGTCAGACAGAATAATATTGGCCAGGTACATTGAGGTGCATATGGTAACCATTAAAATACCATAACAGATTCTCCAAAGTAAGGTTACAGGGTAGGGAGGGGGAGGCGGAGGGATGATGAGACAGATAATAGACTATTATATAAGCAATCATGAAATTAAAAACTGTCCCAGAAAATATGCACAAAGGGGACAGGTATCTGCAATTTGAAATTTTTTGTTCCCTGACTTCTGAATCATTTAACCATGTGGCCTAATTTTCTTTGGAAGTAAGGGTTTTTTTTTAAATAAAATATACAGTGCTGTATGTTTGGCACATCTTTGGTTGACAAGATTTCCCAAGTAACTGTACAGAAACAATGAATTGGCCTTCAGCCTACTGCAGAATTGTGCCTTCAGGTCTGCATTGTATTGCTGGAATTCCCACTGGACTACAGAGCTTGTGCTCTCTCCTCTGTGATCTCATCTTATTAGCTCCAGGTTAACCAAGCTGAATAAGAGCAGGCAAAGTACTGGGCGCCGCACTTCAAGAGGGACGTGGAGAACCTGGAGAGGGTCCAGAGGAGGCCACTCGTATGGTTGGGGGCCTCCGTGGCCAGCCCTATGAGGAGAGGCTGAGGGACCTGAATGTCCTCAGTCTCTACAAGAGGAGACTGTGGGGGGATCTTGTGGCTGCCTACAACCTTATCAGGGGCCAGCAGCAGGGACTCGGGGAAAGTCTGTTCACCAGGGCCCCCCTTGGAGTCCCCAGGAACAATGGCCACAAGCTGAGGGAGGATAGGTTTAGGTTAGATATTAGGAAGAACTACTTCACGGTAAGGGTGGCCAGAGCC
>NW_017729034.1:41208774-41224173 GCF_001723915.1 Gavialis gangeticus | reverse complement strand
ATCTTCAAGAGGAGACTGGATAGGCACCTGGCTGGGGTCATATGACCCCTCCTATCCCCAGTGCTCCTTCCTGCCCATGGCAGGGGATCAGACACGATTTGTCTAGGTCCCTTCCGACTCATTGATTCTATGAATTTGCAAATGTTTTGAGGCGTGGCATGGTATTAATGGTGTTACACTGTTTTATCATGAGATAGCAATACCTGTTGCATACTCATATGTAGGCAGGAGACTAAATAAAATGGTTTTTATTTTTAATAATATTGTCATTATGTTCTTAATGAGTCTCCACATGGCCAGTAGGATACTATAGTAGCTTTTATCACTAAGACTGCAGTTAAAGACAATGTACCTATTTTGGAAGGATGTTAAAGCATGTGCTTAACATCAAGCAATTGCCTATGTTACCCTGAAGTAAAAGTAACTTAAAGCCATGCTCATAGTTAAGCAGTTGCCGATCTGATTTTCTGAATTTGAGCCTCTTAACTTTTGGGGGTGTTCATTGCAAAGGGTAAGTCATGAATATGAGTAAATAAGTCCTTTCAGGATTGGAATCTGACAGTCGATTTTCACATGTGATACAGATCCAAAATGCAATGAATTTGATCTGTATCATGTTAGTGTGGTAGATGCTTGTTGACAAGTCAGGTGTTAAAAGTAGAAGACAGGCATGCATTTCAACCAGTAAACTGACTGTGCCTATGCCTACTGGGAACTTAGATAAGGCCAGACAGAAGCAACTGAATGTTTTTGTACATTGGTGCAAGGAGCCTGAGCAATACGATGGAAGAATTAGAAAGCCTGGTATGGGGCATGACATCAGATGTTATAGGAATAACAGAACTACAAAGGAAGGCAATCACCCTTGGAATGCAGGTTTTGAAGGACATAAGTTAGTTATGGAAGACAGAAATAGGGCAAAGATGATGGTGCAGTATTGTGTGTCAGTGAAGTCGTATAGTGTGCACAACAGCATCTTTTGGGGTGAAAATCATTCTGGGAAGGGAACGTAATAACGGCCCCATAGGGATTGTGCTAGGAGGTCTGTATAGACTTGGATGTGGCACAGGTATTCTTGAATGAAATTGCTTGTACCAAACCCCACAACCCCAGGAACTGGCACAGGGAGCTGGCAAGGGAAGTTCGCACTTTTATACAGGAGATGCTGGAGATTAGGGTCACAAACCAACAGACTAAGGAGAGGGGGACAGACCCAGGTAAATAAACATTGACATTAAGATACATACACTTAGGATCTGGCTAACAGGAAGTAAACAGTGACACTGGTGAAATCACCCAAGAACAGGGAACTGGTAGAAAACACTAACACCATAAAATATGCACCCTTGAGAACCTTAAACACTCCCACAACTTCAGAGGGCTCCAAGCCAGTGTCTGGTACCATAAAGGGCTTAATTGCTGTCTACCTGGGTTCCACATCTGAGCCCCACTGCTGCAGCTCGCAGTCAAAGCTTGCTGCTCCTTTTGACTCTCTGGCCATGAATTTCTTTCTCTTTTTTGCTGCAGCAACCCAGGTTCTGATGCTGCTCCTTCCACTTCCTCCTGCCCCCCTACCACCTTCCGGGAGTTGTAGTGCATGCTGGAGTTCATTCCTCCAGTCCCCTGGGGACTTCTGGGCATTGTAGTTTATGTTACAACATTACTGTACATGACATTCAACATCACAGTACATTACAAACTGATAGATTTTTCTATCAAATGGTTAGTGAATCAATGAGACAGATTAGTATTTTAGGTTCAGGTTTAGTAGCAAGGATCATATGCAAGAGTTAGTTGTGGAAAATAATACTGGATAGTGATCATATGCTGATTTAGTTCAGCGTGAACTACAGGACAGAGAAGAACAGTTCTGTATTTAAGGTTTTCAAGTTTGAGAAGGGAAGACTTTGAAAATTAAAGAAATTACTTAGAGCCTTGTTACAGACTACACCATGAGCTGCACAACTGTTGCTTGGCTTAGTGCTAGCATGGAATTTGGAGCAGTCACACCCTTAGTCTAGAAACCTTCTCCTGCATCCACACGGGCAGTGGCAGAGACCTGCACGCTCAGCCCAGGTTTACCTGCAGCTGCCCCACCTTGGAGCAGCGTCTTCCCTAGCAGCAGGCTGCTCCTGACCCCACTGCCACCAGCTCTTATTGGGCTGCATGTGGATTGAGTGCATGGAGCAGAGCGCTGCTGGAGTTGCAGGACTGGAACTCTTTGCCTAGCAGGACAGTTAGGGCGGCTAGGAGCTGGAACCAACTTCCAAGGGAAGTGGTGCTGGCCCCTACCCTGGGGGTCTTTAAGAAGAGGCTGGATGCCTACCTGGCTGGACTCAAATGAGTCCCGTTTCTTGTTTTGGGGTTTTTGTTGTTCTCCCGCCCTGGCGGGGGGTCGGGCTAGATGATCTACTAGGTCCCTTCCGACCCTTAATCTATGAATCTATGAAAAGGAATGAGCTGCAGTATTAGACTTGGCTCCTCTTCACAGGGAACAGAGATGCCCACAAGCAGCTTTAGCTGGGGGGAAGCTGCTTCCATCTGCCCTGGGAGGATGGGGGATGGGTCATTATGTTCAGGGATACTGGAGGACTTCAGCCTGAGCAGCATATCTGTGGGGAGGGGGCCACATGTTAATAGAGCAGAAGCTGGGTTGTGCAGATCAGAGATAATTCTGCCCAAGAGTGGTGTAACTTTGAGCCACATACTGTGTGTTTTAAACCACTTTAAGGTGTTAATGTGAAAACAATCCGGGGGTTAAGAGCTCCAGGAGCTGCCCAAAATTACTGTGTAACAAGGCCCTTAGAGACAGAAATGCACAAGCTGCTGGGAACTTACATCTCCATCAAGAGGAAGAAATTGGAGGGAAGAACTATGGACCTATTAGGATGGGAAGTGCCTTAAACAAGGTATTAAAAGTAAAAGTTGTTGAAGGAAAGGGATTGATCAGTAAGGAGGGCTATCTTTCAGGTGCCATAAAGTGCAAGAATTAAGTGAGAACGGCCAAAGGTTTAGTTAAGCCGGACCTTACAAAGAAGAACAGTAAAAGGGTCTTTGATGACATAAAGAAAACAATTAAAACAGGTGACCATCCAATGAAAGATAAGGTAGAGATCAGGGATATCATTTGGTATGGCCCAAGTACAGAATAAATGCTCAGTTGGTCTTTGATAAGGATGGACCTTATATGAGGATTGTAGGGTCCCAGTTGGAACTGAGAATGTAGTAATGAAAATTATTATATGTGAAATGCAAGCAAAATCTAGATTGCTTACTGAGATGAAATGGAGGGTTCTGGATAATATCTCTGATAAACCCTAGCCCTAGATGCAGCCTAGATATGCCTGAGCACTTCTGTAGTGCTTCCCCACCTTGGTGGTGCGCTTTTGCTCCAAACCCTTCCCTGTTGGTTGCCATTTAACATCAACTGAGGTGTGCAAGGAGCCAACTCCTTGGGCAGTGGCACCTCAGCCTTAGCTGTCTTTCCCAGGCCTTGCCAGCTCTCAGCAGAGGGGGTTTTGCCAGCTAAAAGAATCACACTCTTGTCCAGTTGTGCACTTAGCAAAGATTGACCCCCTTTTCAGTCTTTGGGCAAGCCTGTATGGTCAAATATTCTGGAATCACACTTAACACTGACTATAAGTGGGTAAACTGATAACAAATAGGATTTATTATTAAAAAAAAAAAAAAAAAAAAAAAAAAGAACCTGTGGAAGAAATCAGTAAGCACATGTGGAGATACAAAAATAAACAAAAGGGAAGACCAGAACAGTAACCTCCTCTTACACTGCATATTAGATCCAAGGATACAGTCCCTAGCCAGCTTCAACAGGTTAAAAAGCATCTTCTCCCTCTTGACCTCATGCCAGGGCCTCCTGCCATTTATCCTGCCATCTTGCATTATTCAGTCTGCTTTACTTATGCTGAAAGAGTCCAGACTCCCCTGTATCCAGGAAGACTAAAGACAGAGCCATGATACAAAGGCAGGCTTAGGGACAGTTGCTAATTTGGCTACTCAGACATGTCACCTCTTGGATTCTTGCCGGGGGTGGGGGTGGGGGCAGTGCTATGCATAAAACTTCCTATTCCTCCCCCTGTCCAAAGGTGCATGTTTGCCATTGCCAGAGCAGAAACTTTTCCTGATCTGATTAGGACCAGGAATATATGAGCATCTTTTCAGACAGCGAGATCTGCTAATCCAGTATGCTGTCTCCTAATTTCCTCTCGGGAGGAAATGTTCTCCCTGTTTCTACACATTAAACAAGTTAGAGTTTCTCTTTTTAAAATGTAAATTTAACATTGTGTATGAGGGCATCTTCATGACTAAACACACTGTCTTCAGATGCTGATTATTGCTTATCTGCCTCTCCTTAGGTGCCAGCGAAACTCATTGTTTCTTCAAGGTGAACATATTGTGCAATCTTGGCCCCTTTATAACATATAAAGATACATTTTAAATCAAATACCACAAGGCATATGAACCCAGGGACAATAAGGCTAAATACAGTTCAGCATTACCTATATGTAGAGACAACTAAACTAACTCAGTAAAATAAACTCAAGAAACCATGCAAAATGCCCCACATCTCCTTAGGTTTGTGACAGTCTCCATTCCAGAATATTGAAGGAGCTAGCATATGAAACAGCAGCTCCTGAATACAGCATCAAGAAATCTGTCAATTCTGGGGTAGTATGATTGGGAAATTGCAAATTAGTGCCTAGATTCACAAAAAGGGGGAAAAGAACCAAGCAACTACAGGCCACATAGTTAGATTTCAGGTCTACACAAGTTCTTAGAAGAGAGATTGAGGGAAAGAATAACCAAGGTTGTGGAGATAAACAGAAGATGGGATGGAACCCAGCATCTATCTTATTCTTATCTGGGGAAGAACTTTTTAGACCAGTAATATCCTTTCTGACAGGATAAATGACATCTCAGATCAGGCAATATCATGACTCCCGCCTGTCAAGGTTTTAAGCAAAATTGTTTTATAAATTATTAGCATAAAACGGAGACAATGGGGATTAACACTATAACTGTAAGGATAAGAGGAGCGGACTTAAAGGGAGACTACTACAGGTTATATCAAAAGGGGAGTTACTTGATCTTATTAATGGTGTTCCCCAGAGATTGGGCTTGGGACTCATTCGGTTTTTCATAGTTTACCTTGGGCCAGAACTAGAATTCTGGAGATGATACAAAGTTGGGGGATATTGCTATTGCAGAGGTGGGTCTGGTTATCTTACAAGAAGAATTAGGTAAGCATGTGGAATGGACTAGTAGCAATGGTATGAAATTCAGTAGCAAAGCTTGCAAAGTCTTCACTTAGGCCGGGTACAGACATTACAGACAATATTCTTTTACTAGTATAAGTAATCAGAAACGGGTCTATACTCATAACAGCACAGAAGTTCAGCACACAAAACTGGCCTATGCCCATAACAGAGCAGAAGCTCAGCATATGGAGACTGATTTAAAAATGGTGGAACCCAGTCTAAAATTTACGCCCCCACCAAAGGGTGAACGTGTGTTATGACTACCTATCTAAACTATGCTGCTTACAGAAAACAGCGTAACATAGATCTATTCCACCTCAGGCGTTTCTGAATATCTGTACCTAGCCTCTTGATCTAATATCAAGAACTTTTGCTATAATATGGGGGTTGACAGTTTAGAGAAAATGGAGGAAGGGAGGAACCTGGACATATTAGTCAATCATATGATACTTACGAGCTGCAAATGTGACTATGAAAGAGGCTAATGCAGTTCTAGGATGCATTAGACAGTATATTCTTATTAGAGTACCATTATACAAGGCACTGGCTAGACCCCATTTAGAAAGTTATATACAGTATGATCACCTATGTTCAGAAAGCCAAATTTAAACCAGAGCAGCTGCAGAGAAAAGCTACTAGGATGGTTAGGGGCACAGAGAACCTGACTCAGGCAAGGGGTCAGATTTTGTTTAGCTTAGCAGAAAAAAGGTTGGGAGCCATACAGTTCGTCTTTATAAATACATTTGGTGGTAGATATCAAGGAAGAAGAGAAGCTTGTTAAATTAAGGGATAATTTTGGCCCAAGGTCAAATAGATACCAACTGGTTACAAAGACATTTAGACTGGAAATTTAAAGTAGTTTTCTGACCATTAGAAGAGTGAAGGTCTGGAAGGGTCTTCTGAACAAAGCATTGGGTAAAGGAACCTCATCTTTAAGATGAGCTTATGAAAGAGAGAGTATGATGGGGTGGATGTGTTTTTTCAAGTGGTAATCAGAACATGTGATACAAGGGGGTTGAAAGGAAACTTGATCTCTGTAAATTGCTTGCAGATGCAGAGGTGTTCCTTAAGCCTGTGTTTCTCCTGGTTGCTTACTGAGGCCAGGAAGAAATATCCTACCAGCTGTGTTTGACTTCTGGGCTTGTTTTGTTTCTTTCTTTGTTTTTTCCCTCATCTGAAGCTTTAGGCCCTGTCTTTGGCAAGACCAGCCTGGGTATGTTGGTGCTCCACAGGGGGTATTGCTTATGTTCTCAGAGTTAAACTAATTGTCAGATGTGGGTTCAGAAAAAAAATTGTCTTCAAGTCAAATCGGCAAGGACTGTTTTGCAGGGCTTTTTAATGGTTTTTCTTTTTGCCTTTTGCTGTAGGATGAAGCATGATTTACCTTTTAGAACCATGTGAATATAGTTTGAACAAATAGTTGTCTGTGTACCCAAAGGACTGAACTTCAGTCTTACACTCTTATGACACCACAGAGCTATCAGAACTGTGGTCTGTGCTTGGGTATAAGCCTGGACCCTTGCCATGCTAGTAGGAGTATTTTAGCAGGTCATGAGAAGGAAGGAAAGTGGAATCTCAATTACCAGAATCTGAATTAGCAAGTGAATTTCCTTGTGTTTCACAATAATAATTGTATTCAGAGTTTATTTAAAACATAATTCAAAGAAGACTGCTGCTTGATCTTCAAACCCAGAAACTAAAATGAGAATGCTTGATCATTTTGTCAAATTGTAGTAGCGTGTCAATTATTAATAAACATGAAATAGTGATATAGACATTATTGAAAAATATATTTATGCAGTGACTGAAGTATTCCCATCTGAGGTTTTGTTGTGTTTTTTAAATTATACAGTATGTAATGAACCCTTAGAGTGAAAATCAAAGAAGTGTCACCCTGTATGATTGGGTGTAATGGCATCAGGGAAATTTGAACATATTATCTTAATTTATCATATTGCAAGACAGGCACCTCATTTTAAATGCATCAAGGGACTCTTCAGAAATGTCCATATGAATAGCTTCTCTTCTTTTGCATTTATTGTTTTCCCAGGATCTTTACATTGTTCACTTTTAAAACATTGTTTTGGTTGCATTGACCCATTAATGGTCCTGTCGTGTGGTCCTTTCTTTAATAGAACTCTCTCACTGACTTGCGTGGAACCATGTAATCCAGCCTGCAGGGCTCACCACAGTCCAAAAAGTTGGCAGTAGGAGAGCAGCTAACTGCTGCTCCCCTGCTGTCAGATTTTTGGACCCATGTGTAGCCCCACAGGATTGAGAACATGGCCCTGTGTGCTGAATTGAGTATGTGGGGCCAGTCGGGGTGGTGTGCGGGGGTGCAGAGCTGAGCGGGGCTAATTGGGGCAATGCAAGGTGGTGCACAGCTGAGCAGGGCCATCAGGGGCAGTGTGACACGATGCAGAGCCAAGTGGGGCAGGGCAGGGCCGAGCAGGGCACTGCAGAGCAGCACGGGACTATGCAGGGCCAGGCAAAACAACACAGGCCCAGTCCCAAAATGGGGGCCCACTCCAACCCCCGGGCTGTCCCCTTGCCACTTAGCTGGTTTGCAGGGCCAAAAGATTGAACACCACTGGCTTAAACTATAAATTTAATGGATTTGAGTACAAGAAAATTAAAGGGCAGGAATCTCCAAGTAAACCTGGATAGAAAGCCTGGTGCATACTTTCAGTGGAGGAGTGAGCATGGGCAGTGTGTTCCAACAGTATGTTTTGTGATACCCCCTGTAAACATGTCTCCTGAAGAAAAACATGAAAAAATGTGGATGCACCTCCTGCTTTTCTCACCTCATATCAAGAATCCAAAGCCCAGGGGGGTTTTCAACACATGAATCAAAATAGAAATGGTGATCTAAAGTATCTTACAAGCCTTGTGAAAGTAGAGGACTGTGTATTGTAGCAAAATAAATGAAGAAGGGACCAAATATTTTTAAAAAGCAATGTGGAACTAATTTTTATGTTTAATTTAATCACCAAAAGAGTGCATGCTGACAAAAGTCTGGAGACCATCTTACTATGTAAATTATCTATGGAAAGTGGTGAAGTTATTCTAGAGAATAATAATTTTGATACAGTCATTCCTGAATCATGAGAACAGTATAAAATAACATTGATTTATTGTCATAAAACACTACTATATTCATAGACATAAGAGATCTGCAGAAATCCTGGTATTTTCCAAAAATGCAAGATGAAGTACAATACAGATGTAGTGACTAATACTATTTAAACTCAAATACAGAAGAACCAAAGAACAAGCAGAAGTGTCAGTTCAGCTGACACACTTTCACTGATTGCATGTAAGGCACAAAAGCAAGGATAGGAATTCACTAGTACATATAATGTGACTGTAATACCAGGCTAAAATGAAAATGCAGTTGTATCACTTGGCTGAAGCTTCTCTGCTTCTTTTGACAACATTTAATTTCTGCCACCTATAGATGATACTCAGTAATAATGTGCTGTATACTGCACTTACGTTTACAACCTAATTGCTCTTGCATGATCAGAGGAGCTAGAAATTGAATTGGAAAATGAAAGGGCCTCAAAAGTGATAAGTCAGCTTGGGATGCTGAGGTTATCACTATCGGCTCCAGATGCTTAATTAGAAGTTGAGTAGCAGATTATCATTTACTCCACCAGAATGTCAAAAATCTTCATTGGAAATGAAACTGTGAGCAAGAAGAACATGTGGCAAGCAGAAATTGTGAGCCATAACTAAAGCCTGTTTATCTGGAAGCAACCACTGGAAAGAGTGAAGGGGAAAAGTGCTGTGGCTGGCAGTCCTTGAATTAAATTTCACTGTGTGCAATGAAATAATTAGTTCTAAGCTCTTGTCTTGTGCAGAGCTTTGTAAACCATGTTTTGTTACAGGAAAAAGACTTTGAAGGCATTTTGCTTTTCAGTTGCTGCTGCTGGCCTCATTAAAATAACAAACTAAAGGACTAGCCAGCAATCGCTGTGGCCACCAGGGGATTTTGGCCATGTGCATGAACACTACAGTGGGTTCTAGTACCAGTTGACACATGGATAGAAATAAAGCCCTACCTAACACCTTTTGTTTTGAGAGGATTTTCATACTGTGTTGTCTGTTTTCCTACATAGAGTTTTTGGGGGTTGCTTTGGAGCCGTTGTTTAAAATCCAGCCAAAAAAACTCCAAAATGCAGGGCATGGAGTACGTTAGCTGCAAGAAACTAGTGAGCCAATTTCAAATTCCTATTTAAACATATTAGTGCCATCTAGAGGAACTTCCTGACCTTTAACTGCATTCTTCCAAGGTAGGGGAGACCTTCCCAAACTGTGGTAAGCAATTCATTGCCATGTAAGCAAAGAAACTTGGAGGCTTTCTGGTTCTATTAGTTCTGATGAACAGGACATTTGCATATTCCCCTATAGCTGCTGATTTACTCCAGTGCTTTTACATCAGATAATCTATTTAAACAAACCTAACAGACAGGTGAAGAGCAGTCAAGAAAAAATCTATACAGATTCAGATGGGGGAGGGGACAGAGAGGTTTGTGAGTAGAAAGATTGAGGAAAAGCACATTTTATTTAAAATGATTAACTAGTGGGATGCAGAAGAGCTGTATAGCCAAAAGAATTTATATTACATTTTAGTGGCTTTTTTTATTTTTAGTAGATCTCTGGTGTATTTTGGCATCAGCAGGCAATTCACATTTTTTTTCAGCCGACACTGTTATGATTTACATCAATTCTGGATATAAGGGAAAGCCTTCTCAGAAACATCATGGACCAAATTTGGATGCGTCTCTAGCATACTCCTTATGTTAAATCTTTCATTAACTGTGATGGGAGTAGGATAGTGCATTTATACCAATTGAAGGGAAGGTGTTTCTTAATTCTGAGTGTAATATGGTTGAAAATCTTGTGGCAAAGTTCATGAAACAGGCTGGAAGCTTCTATTGGTTTGAACAGCATAAAGGTATTTAGACTATTGTCCCTTGTAGTTGTGGGTGAGGGCCACAGTGGTTATTTTGGAATTTCCTTTATTTAACAATTGACTGCAAACGCAGGTGATAGGACTCAGGGGCCCAGGAGACCTCTTCCAGCCCTACATTTCTAAGCAATAATTGAAACCTTTATTCTTTTTGTTCCTGATATTATTAAGGAGCAGAGCTTCCCCCCTTGCCCCCCATAATTCATGTGAATAATCCCCAAATTACTACAGTATTCAGCTGAGAATGGATTGCAGTCCATTAGCAATCTAGAACCATAGACAGCTTGCATATATTTAACATTGATAGTGTTTGGTAGTCGTCTCTTTAAACTCTGAACAAAGAACATTGCCCAAAATGAGTCAGCATGTTATCCATTCCCAGTGTTTAACCCACCCCACCCCCAAAAAACAAAAGCAAAAAAACAACCAAACATTACTGTGGTTTATGGACTGTTTTTCTTCCTCCCCAAAGCAGTAGCAAAACAAATGGTGATCAACCAGGACATTCCTTAGAGGGGATGCAAGAATGACACCTGCTGCCACAGCTGGCCTGGCCCAGCCCTTGCTGCCATCACTGCTGCCATTCAGTGTGCAGACCCTAGTTGTTATGCCTCTGCCCCAAAGTAGGAAGGTTTGCCATCTCTGGAAGTTTGCAAATATAAATTTGTAGTAGTTTTATTCCAGTATCTAATTTAAGAAGTTGTACCCATCTGGGTGGATCCAGAAGGGTGGTGGGCTGGTGCACTTGCACCCCTTTTTGATTCCTGGTCCATCCACAATTTAAAACCAACTGCCTGGCAGAGGCATCAGCATTTCTAGTTAGGCAGTGTTGAGGGAGTCGCTTGGCATCATGACTCATTAAACTCTTCCTGATCCCTTCTAAACTCTTCCTTTCACAGATGTTTATGAACCTCTCTTCTTTTTAATGGTCTTGATGTTCCACTAATCGAGCTATCCTTTGTTCTGCAATTCTGGTGTCTGTTAGCTGCTCCTGGTAATGAAGTTCCTATGTCACATCCTTGCAAATGATTTTTAGCTCATTCCCATAAAGTTATATTTGTTTTTGCTTCAATCTTAATTGGAATAATACAGCCCTGGGCCCCTAGTATATTAGTATAGCTTCTAGTTTATTTTTAACTTAAGAAAAATATGTGGGGGTTTTAATTTGATGATGCACCTCATCATCTGCACCCTCCTTTTCAAAATAGTAGATCTGGCCGTGGCATCCATAATCTTACCAAATAAGCTACTGGATAAGTGCGTTTATTACTAAAGGTAGTTTTAACTAGAAACAGCACAAGAGTAGAATCTTGCAGTCTGTTATTTTTTAGAAGGGAATAGTCCCCTTTCTTTGTGCTTGGACAAGGAAGCCTGAGAAAGCAGAAAGACTATCTGCTACGAAGTCAATACCAAAAAAGCAGAGTCGTATGTGAAAATCATTTCCCATCAGTATTATGCATTCTCACGTAGGGAGTGGGAATAAATCCCTTCTTCCAGTTTTTAAGTGCTCTGTTTTGTTAGCACTAGCATCCCAATAACCAGAGGAATACTTTTTTCACAAAATTCCTAACACTGCATAGATCATTGGATAAGATGAAAACTAAGCTTAACAGAAGTAACATGAATGGCATATGGTATAATACCTGTTAACATATTGAATGCCTTCAGCATGTTGGCAGTGCTTGAAGTTATTTTTGCCAACAACTTGTCAAAACTGACTCGGTTTTCCGTCAGAACTCTCAGAAGAGTCTCCAAGACTATGTTGTGGCTTATGTAGTCCTAAAACTGCATCACTGTAAAGTCTGGCTGCTGTCCAGGTTTTGGATAATGTTGAATTAAAGAAGCTAAGATGTTATGCTCTCAGCCATCCGTGAACTCATAAAGGAACATAAGGCCATTTTGGTCCCATGTGGGATAGATGTTAATTGCTTTGTGCTCTGTTTAAGAGTCAGTCCAGTGGATGTTGTGGGCCTAAGTTCCATTGGCATCCCCCCCTACTTGTTTTTTGTTACTTCATAGAGCACACTATGTACACAGTAGGGACTACCTGGCTTTCCAAAAGTATTAGCTGTGAAAGAGGCTTTTTAAATGAAGCTCAACATTAAATTCTCCCCTTTCCATTGGCAGGCAAGTGGATTTTTCATTTAATGATTTGGGGACCCGTATGGGAAGAAGAATCATTATCACCATAAATGAATTCATTACATTTTATAATTCATAGTGCATGTGTTATTTTGACAAAATATGCATGTCTCATAATATAAAATATATTATCTGCAAATAATCAAGCAGGTTTAAATGGGCACACAGTGCATTTTATAGATCATACCTCTTAAAATTTGATTCTTTTTGTTTTGTCTTTTTGTTAAAATAGATACCACCTATGTGTTCTTCTAATATCATATGCCTGCTTACTTGGCTACCATACATATTAGTTAGTAACTTGGCAGAAAAATACTCTGTAAATATTCAAAATGTCTATTCCTGAGAGAAACATATTGAGGCTGCGTGTTCTCGGCATAGGTGGGCTGAAAGAGATATTACCTCTTCTCCACTAATGGTACTATTTCCATTTTCTTCTTCAGTTTAAAAGATAGGCTGTAGCATAAACAGAAGCTGCATATTTGACTTGGCATTTTTTGGGTGAAATTCTATTGTCTGAGTAATGTAGAAGGTCAGATGCAATTATCATAATGGCTCCTTCTGGTATTAAAACCTGTGACTCTGAATAAATTATTTCTCTTCCCATCTCCTTTTCAGGATTTGATATGCTTAGGACAATGGTCTTTTACAAGTCTTTACATATTTCTCTACTACCAGTATACTGAAGAAGGCTTTTTTGACTCTTTCGGTGAGGATCATGATCAGTTACTTCATGATACGACTCCATTGATAATACTGTATCTTCTGGCATACCATATGCCCTGCAAATAAGACATGCCCCTTGTTTTTGGGTAGACAGAATGTAGAGAAAAAAAGATTTTTCCAGAGTTATACCTGCATACTGTAGGGACAGAGACTAATGTTTAGCTTGTTCACCTTCTTTTTTCAGATTGGCCTGCCCTATTAGCACAGATCTTACATAAATCATCTGTGCTTCTATGGATATGTGCAACAAACTGTACTTACAGACACTATGGTGATTAAAGCCAGGACCTTCAAAATTAAAAAGCACAAGCGTCTACTACTTGAGCTGAAAGAGTTACTCCCCTAGCAGTTTATAGGTAGTAGGCTTTTATGTTTGCTAGACCTTGACATGAGAGGGAGCTATAATAATCTTAGCCATTAAATACGTGTATGACATAGAAGATCATGTTTTGGACTGTTCCAGTGGGATATGTTGTGAGAAAAGAGGGCAAGGAAAGTCTCTTCTTTATTTCCAGGTCACATCTGTGGGAAGAGTTAGTCCAAAAAGAGCTCCTTTGGGAATTCAGGGGTTCAGAAAAAAGGGCCTCTGTTGTCCACTAATTTTTTAATGGGAAATTTTTAGCTTTCATCAAAAACTGTTTTGAAATTTTGGGCCAGCACAGGGTTTGTGTTGCTTCATAGAACTGTATTTTGTTCTTTGTCCAAGGCACCTCATCCCCTACATGTGCTTCCTCACATCTGCCAGCAGGTACCAGTGGGGTGGAGGACTGGAACTTGCATCTTTGTCAAGCAGGTGTAGCCCTCTCCATGTTGTCCATATCCCTCCTGTAATGTGTTTTGGGCAGCAAGCTTCTTGAGATGGTTCTTGCACATGCAGAATGTCTCAGAGTACCTCCATATACCTGTCACTGCTTTGCATCATGCTAATACTCTCCCAGGAACAAGTTCACAGTTTAGCCTAAAATAAGAAAAGTTCACAGATCATTTATCTGTATGTCATTAGGAATGATTTCTCCACACAGTTAATTATAGCCAAGTGATGTAACTGGAGATCGGGAAACGTTAATTAGTATCATTCCAAAATGAACCAGAGGAAATGACATGATTTTATTGCTTGTTCCATTTAAGACATAATATAATAATAATATAATTTCATGTACTGGAAGAACTGTAACATTAGAACCTAATATGATAGATTCTGTAGTGGTTCCTTGATGAAAATTAGTCTTGATACAGACTTGTTTGCCGTAAGACTTTTTCTAGTTGCTTTCTCTTTTCTTATCATGTTTCAGTCTGCACCAGCAAAGATTAGTTTTGTCTCCAGTTTTGAGAATTCCCCAAAAGTGTTGACAATGGCTCTTCCACAATGACTGCATGTTTTAAAATACATTTTGAAATATACTTTGAACATTAAAAGGAGTCAGAAATAATTGGAACACAGAAGTTTTGAACACAAAATACCTCCTCCTTGAATTGTTGTTATCACATGCTGCTTCTCTTAGCTGCCAGAGTCCTCAGTGAAGAACAAGGCCCTCTCTTTATGCTATCTGCAAGAAATCAAGACACGATCCCTGCCTCAAAAAGCTTACAATATTAAAAACAGCAAAGGAAGCAGGACAAGAGAAAAGAATAATGCGTGTGAAAAGTAAGTAGGATGAACACCTCTATTTCTTCATCTTTTTTATTGATCTTTCTGTCTAGTTTCATAGTTGGTAGGGTCAGAAGGGATCTGAGCAAATCGTCAAGTCCAACCCCCTGCCATGGACAGGAAAGGATGCTGGGGTCAAACGACCCTGGCTAGGTGATTATCCAGCCCCCTTTTGAAGACCTCCGGGGTAGGAGCGAGCACCCCTTCCCTTGGAAGTTGGTTCCAGATCCTAGCCGCACTGATTGTGAAGTAGTGTCTCCTGATATCTAGCCTGAATCTACTCTCAGTCAACTTATGGCCATTATTCCTTGTTACTCCTGGTAGTGCTCGGGGGAACAGGGGCTCTCCAGTAGCCTGCTGGCCCCCCTGACTAGTTTGTAAACGGCCACCAGATCCCCCCTCAGCCTTCTCTTGTGGAGACTGAACAGGTTCAGGTCTCGTAGCCTCTCCTCGTAGGGCCTGCCCTCCTGCCCCCTGATCGGTACTCCAACTGCGGCCTGACCAGTATCGCATAGAGGGGGAGGATCACCTCCTTGGACCTGCTTGAGATGCATCTGTGGATGCACAACAAGGTACGGTTGGCCTTCCTGACTGCATCCCCACACTGCCGGCCCATGTTCATCTTGGCATCA
>NW_017729034.1:41203263-41203774 GCF_001723915.1 Gavialis gangeticus | reverse complement strand
TTTTGAAGATGGGAACCACATTGGCCCTCTTCCAGTCCTCTGGCACCACACCAGGGCACCACGAGTGCTCATAAAGCTGTGCCAGGTGTCCCGCCGTGACTTCTGCTAATTCCCTCAGCACTCTGGGGTGGAGATCGTCAGGACCTGCTGATTTGAACACATCTAGTCCCACCAGAAGTTCCCTGACTAGGTCTTCATTGACCCTGGGCCTGGCAGCGCCTCCCCTGGGTCTGTCGGGGATCCCAGTGCAGGGGATGCCCCGGTCCCTGCTCAAAAAGATGGAGGCAAAGAAATTGTTAAAGAGGTTAGCTTTGTCATGTGGTGTGACCACCAGATTTCTTAGCGTGTCCTGCTGAGGCCTTCCATTACCTGGTACCTTCTTTTTACACCCTGTGTATTTAAAAAAGGACTTCTTGTTGTCCATGATCCGGGTAGCTAGTCCCAGAACCATCTCTGCCTTAGCCTTCTTGACTGCCCCTTCTACAGTCTTGACCAATGGAGGTATAGTCTT
>NW_017729034.1:41174621-41198263 GCF_001723915.1 Gavialis gangeticus | reverse complement strand
TGCCCACCCCTGTAACCTGTCTAGATCTAGTTGCAGCCTGTCGCTCTCCTCCAGCCTGCCCATTTCTCCCCACATCTTAGTGTCATCCACGGTGCTTTTCACCCCCCAGTCCAAGTCACTGATGAAGATGTTGAACAGTGCGGGCTCAAGAACTGAGCCCTGGGGGACCCCACTGCCCACATCCCTCCAGGCTGAAAAAGACCGATTCACCACCACTCTCTGGGTGTGGTCCTCCAGCCAATTTGTGACCTGTCTGACTGTGTAGGCATCGATGCCATAGTCGCTTAATTTTTTAATGAGAATGGGGTGAGACAGAGTCGAAGGCCTTCCTGAAGTCCAGAAAGACTACATCCACTGCGACACCTGCGTCCAAGGATTTTGTGACCTGGTCGTAGAAGGCATAGGATGGACATCTGGCTGGGGTCATCTGAACCCAGCACTCTTTCCTGTCTATGCAGGGGATTGGACTCAATGATCTATTGAGGTCCCTTCCAACCCTAACATATATGAATCTATGAAAGGCAACCAGGTTGGTCTGACAGGACCTGCCTCAAATAAACCCATGTTGGTTGCCCCTAAGCATAATCTCCCCTGCTGGTCAGTCGCAGATGTGCTCCTGGATAATTTTCTCAAAGAGTTTCCCCAGGACTGAGGTAAGAATAACAGGCCTGTAGTTTCCTGGGTCCTCCTTCCTCCCCTTTTTGAAGATGGGAACCACATTGGCCCTCTTCCAGTCCTCTGGCACCACACCAGGGCACCACGAGTGCTCATAAAGCTGTGCCAGGTGTCCCGCCGTGACTTCTGCTAATTCCCTCAGCACTCTGGGGTGGAGATCGTCAGGACCTGCTGATTTGAACACATCTAGTCCCACCAGAAGTTCCCTGACTAGGTCTTCATTGACCCTGGGCCTGGCAGCGCCTCCCCTGGGTCTGTCGGGGATCCCAGTGCAGGGGATGCCCCGGTCCCTGCTCAAAAAGATGGAGGCAAAGAAATTGTTAAAGAGGTTAGCTTTGTCATGTGGTGTGACCACCAGATTTCTTAGCGTGTCCTGCTGAGGCCTTCCATTACCTGGTACCTTCTTTTTACACCCTGTGTATTTAAAAAAGGACTTCTTGTTGTCCATGATCCGGGTAGCTAGTCCCAGAACCATCTCTGCCTTAGCCTTCTTGACTGCCCCTTCTACAGTCTTGACCAATGGAGGTATAGTCTTCCTTGGTGATGGCCTCTCCCTTCCATTGGGTGTATGCCTCCTTTTTGGCTTTGAGATGTTCCTGGATGCTTTTGGTGAGCCATGGGGGCTTTTAAGCTCTCTTGCCCCCTTTGATCTGCATGGGGATTATCACTCCTTGGGCTTGGAGGATCATCTCCTTAAGGAACGACCACTCTTCCTGGACTCCCAACTTCCCTCCCCTTCGGGACCTCAGTGCCTCCCCAAGGTCTAGTGCATATGATTCCTATCTAACAAGGGATTTTTGGTGATATCTTTTCTTGGACCAGCTTCATAGTTGAGGAAGATGTTGGACAAGCTTTTGGGCACAAAGTGCCCTTCTTCAGCTCTGACTATTACAATGATAGGAGTATGGAATAGTGCAAGAGTAGGCAAAAGTGAATGCTAGAAAAGTAGAAATCATCTAGAAATCCAGCCTCCTTCATGAGGTAGGATCGTTCTTACTGTCCATGGAGGATTGATGAGAACGCCACTTGTATTCCAAACTCCTGAATCCTCCTGCCAAGAGCCTCATAGTCTCTTTGGATCTGCTCAGTGTCATTCCTGGCAGTCTTGTTGGTGCCTATTTAGACAAGTAAGAAAAAGTAGTGGGCTGAGGGGTGGGTGAACTCTGGCAATTTTTCTGTGACATCCTGAATTTAGGCTTCAGGCAGCTTACCTCCCAGGAGCCCAAATCTGGATTGGTGTTTCTGCCACCCACAAAACAGATTCACCAACCACCACCATTTTTCTCTTCCTTCTTGGCATAGTGAGCATCTCTGGAGCCTTGCACTTCGTGCTGTCTAGACTGCCAAGTCCCTTGGGTCTTGCCTGCTGATATCTTCACCTTTGCCTTTTCTTCAGCTGTTCCACTGCAGAGAGCTTGAAAGCAGTTACCAACTTCAGTCTATTCCTATTGAATTCTGAGACCCTCCTTCTTCTAGTAGTCATATGCTGATACTTTTCATCTTTTCCCTTTCGCCTCTCCTGTAGAGGCCAGGACAACATGCACCTGACTTTCATAACTCCTGTCCAAGAAATCTTCATTTTCCTCAGTAGCATGTAGGGTGGATACTTGTGCTTCTTGGTCTTCAATCTATTCCTCCAAGACGGGCCCTCTGGGAGGAACATGAAGCTGGCACATCCCGTTCTGATCACAACTGCTGACCCATTTATGCTTCCTTTGCTCACTGGAAGACACCTAGGCTGTAAAAAAAAAAAAACAACAAAAAAAAACAAAACAAAACAAAAAAAGATCACGCATGCACATGCAGTCTCCTGCTCTCTGGCTCCCTCCTACAGTTAGGGCAAACTCCCTCTCTGTTGCTCCCCTCTTCATAAGGGGCTGCCTTTTACAAGGTTCCCTAGCCTAGCCCTACCCCTCAACTAGCTAAACCAGCCCCACTTGAAGTAAACCACTCACAGCTGTGGACACAAATGCTGTCAAGGAGTCACTCCAGATGTGGGGAAAAAGGCACAAGTCAAACACATAGACACTACCAATCAGACACCCTAAGTCACCACCATAAACAGAATCAAGGGAAAAGGAGAGAAAAAAGAGGAGGGGAGTTGAGGTGATGGGATAGGGTTGTCATTGGGATAGGTAAGAATGGAAATATGTCCCCATTTAATATTTTCTGTGTGCATACGTTACAGTAGCTGAAACTCTGTTTAGTTCAATATTATGCCCATGGCGCATCGTAAGATCCTGCTCACTCTCATCCTAAGTTGATTTCTACAGTTACAAATCCAAGAGGAGAAGTAAAGATTCTAATTGAATTTAAAGGCTTTCTGAGTTGGCTCAGAATCCCAGGAAGGGCTTCAGAGTACATAGTTACAGGTCATTGGGGGAGGGAGCTTTCTTAGTTTACAAGAACAGGTGCTTGGCTTAGCTTGTGCAGCCTGTTGGTTTCCAAAAAGAGAGTAATGAAAATGTAGTACTACTGATTGGGAACAGAAAATGGCATACGAGCAGGGAATGTAAAATTCACATTGCAGGCCACAGTCAGTTACACAGAGGTGGTTACTCCCAAATAACTTCTTCATCCAGCAGTGATATTAGGAGACAGAATTTCTGTTTTCATTTTACCACACATGCAATAGAAAAAGACTCAGAGTTGCTTTTCAACTTAATAACAATGGATATGATGCGAAGCAGAAAGCTCTTGACAACAGGATCAGATCTGATGGCTTGAAAAATTATGTCATATTTTAGGAGAAGCAGGGGAGGATAATACAAAAGGAGGAAACAGTAATTGAATCTTCAATCTCCTTTTCAGTAAAACAGACTTTGGAAGAAGATGCTAAATTACTGATTTAAAAAAAAATAGTATTTTAATATAATTTGGTATGTGTTAGTTCTATCATTCCTTGCAATGGAATGCAGTAATACAAGCTACAACATAATTGCCAAAGGACATGATTAACTCGTATAATTTAGGTTATTTGTTACAGAAAATACTTATGGCAGCAGCTGGTTAAAACTATATAGACTTTCATTTTCTGGTCTTTTACATACATTAAAATTTACTGTTTGCACCTTTTGCTACTCCCAGTATTAATCATGAATACCTAGTTAAATATATAATAAGACCTGTTTGTGATATGGTCATACCTATTTTTCCCTTTTCTTCCAACCCACTGCAAGAGAGACCTTTGGTTTGGGGCACTCAGGATTTTCTGCAGCACACAGCATTGTTCTAACTCTATTCCTGCTGAAGTTGCCACTGAAAATCCCTCTCACTTGAGTGGAAGCCGATTTAGGAGACAGCTGAGAGCTTTTTAAAAACGTCTGCTATGTTTATTTTTACGCTAGAGGGTTTTATTTAGTTTTGAAGGGAATGTGTCTTCTTAGGCCAGTATGGAGATAAATACGTTAAAATTATTGGCAAATATATCTAGCTGGCCTTCCTTTTTTTGATCATTTGATTTAGATTATAAGAGCATTTAGTTGCCTTCATTTAGGCTCCTAAAGATACAGATAGATATTTAGATGGACTTATAAAACACCTTAAGAACTCAGGGACCTTTTTAAAAGACATCTACCTGCATCTATAGGCACCTGAAAACATCTTTATATTTTCAAATTCCTAAGCTTTTTGGGTAGGAGGTATATTTTCTCTCTGCCTGTTTCCCATGCTTAATAGAGTGAGGACTTAGTCTAGAACTGGGCTCACACGTGCCATACAAAAAGGAAATATGATATTCGCTGAAGCTTTCTGCAAAAAAGGGGAAATGTTGACTTTTTCCTAACACCCCCAAATTGCATTCTTACCCAAGCATAGGCCCTGGTACTGCAGTGAGTTCAGTGTGAGCACAAGGGTGTTGGTCTTCACAGGAAAACAGGCAGGATGATGCCCTGGGATTGTATAATACACAAATGGTTTGATTCAACAAGAGGGGCCTAAAGAGTTGCTAGCAACCTTTAGCTAACTAATGCATTAGGGTATAATTGGAGAAAAACGATGTTTTAGTAACATTATTACAGTTTTTATTTAGCGGTGAGTGATTTCCTTTTTTCACCACAACTCCCTATCTACAATCATTTAGCGATTAAAATAATTGAGACTATAATTGCCGAAGTGAACAGATTTTGGCAGAACTTTCCAGTGGGAGTGGATTTTGCTAATGAAAATCTGAAAGAGAGTTTCTGTTTAAAGATCTTCACATGAAGGAGCTCCTGCACAGTGGAAGTTTTCTCTGAGGCAGGCTCTGTACAGATCACGTTCTCTGTCGGTGGACTGACCATGAATGCAGCATGCATCAGAATATGAATCATTCTGTAACAGGAAAGCGATGCCTGCCCTACTGGACAGAAGAGAGCTCCACTGTGAATTTTGACATCTTTTTAGTGCTTGTTCCTGGCTTCTCTTTCACCCGGTTGCCCCAGTCTGCCTCTACTGTGATTTATGATTGAATTTGGTCTTTTCCTGCCCCAGCTCTTCTGTCCTAGTTGTCCTACCCCTTGTTCCAAACTTGTCTTCAAGATCTCCCACTCTGACAGCTCCCCATGTTCCTGGGAGTTCAGATGGCTAAAGCTGTTGTGTCTTACTGTATATTCCTTACACTGTCCCTTTAAAGCCAAAGCTTGCATGTTTAGCACTGCATGCTTCAGTTTGCTTGTGCCAGCTTTGCAGCACTGGGGACTCCATTTCTCTGCCATGAGGAACCAGAAGCATTCTTGGTTTCTCTCTTTCCACAGGACAGGATTGGGTCAAGTCAGAGGCAGAGCAAGTATAAGTTCTGCATATATCTACTGAGGGCAATTGTTAAGATCCGCCCTGGATACGATTCCAGAGAATTATAATAATAAATAACTGTAGTTCAACACAGGAGTGTTGTTGCTGAACTCACAACATAAAAAAAACACTGTTTAGCTATTTCCTGCAGCTGCCCCAGTAACTGTAACCCTTTCACCAGAGCCTCATCCCGTAATCCACATGTGTAGGGAAGCTCAACCTGCAGAAAGATACAAGAAAGAGCTGTGTTGCTGGAAACGCACTAAACCAGGTCTTCTTGAATCAGGCTGGTCTAATATTTAAACTTATTGTAAGCTGTCTTTGGAACTGATTAGTTGTTCACCAGTAGCTCAGAGCCTAAATAGTGTATGCTGTTAAATATTTCGGTGATTAAGTGCTGAGTGCACTGATGAGCAAATATTTAGTTGTCTGATTATGATGACTAAGTATTTCCCAACTGAAGATATGGACATCTATGTGATTAATGAAATAAGGTGGAAGGAAAACCTAATTGGAGCCAATAGCAGCAAACAAACCTCTTCCCCAGATGGCTGTCTTGAATGAGAAGTTTTCAGGACAACAGAAGCCTACAGGTAATACTTAAACAGAGGTCCTTGAGGAAGCCTGCATTAGCCACTAGGGAGCAGAAGTAGGCAATGAAGAGAGAAGCCTATGAGAAATTATTGGAATTTATTGTGTACCATCATGGTGAGCACACATTATTTTTGCATAATGGTTGCATTGGTTTCCTGTATACTTCCTGTTACTGCCCATAGCATAAAAAATCTGAGGAGATGTTAGCAGTACATAAATTCAGCAGGCTCAGATTGTGAGGCTGAACTGTGACTGTCACTCTTAGATGAATGATGGTGCAGTGTGGTGCAGATCTGTGCTGCCTATTGGAGGATGTTAGGCCTCCTGGCACTCACTGATCTATTGGAGTGGCTCAATCTGCTGTCCATAAGTAGTGCAACATGTGCTGCTTCTTTGCTGGCAAATGAAGAAAACAGACGAAAGAGCAGAGGGTCTTCAGTTCTTTTTGCCCCCTGTATAAGGAGTACATGGAAGGTAAGGCACCCCATACACTATGCAGTTATAAAGGTTTTATTACAATAGCACCTTTATTCCTGTCTTCTGAGAAGGTTGGGGGTCTGGTAAATTCCTAAATCAGAGGTATCAGAAATAGGGGGCTTTTTGGCCCATGGAGAGCCCAGGAAATCAGGGGCAGGACGCTCAAATCTGAGATATGGACCCCCATTGAAGACATGTTTCAGTGGCGAAAGGATGAGCAATGGCTGCATTAATCCCCACGCCACTTGCCCTAATGCTACTGCCTCTTGTCCTACCTCCAGCAGTGGGTCTAGATCCAGCCCAGAGGGCCAAGTGACTTTGACCCCCTGTCCTAAGATATAGGCTGACTTTCAAACATTTGCCACACATCATCTAGTTCTGAATTGTTTTGCTGTGTGTTTGTTTGTTTTTTTTAAATCTAGGACAGCTAAATTTTTTTCTAACCTAAAGTAATAACTCTAAAAATATTCTCCAGTTACAATGACTGCTTTGAAATGTTGGCTGTATTAGTCGTAGTCTGGCTTTTTTCAGCTGGCTGATTTTTATTCTTCTATATTCAGTCAGGACTTAAATTAATTTAGATTAATGTAACCATCTGCTTCAGATTCTGTCAATAAAAAAACAGAAAGAGGGAATAATAATTTTGTACTGCAGATGACAATTGGATGCGTTGATCAGCCTTGGTTTGCTTTTCTATTTGTTTTTCTAATTTCCTTTGAGTGTGGTTTCACATTTCCATTTTTTTCTATTTTTTTTTATCTTTTTGGAAGAATGTTAGGAGAAAATTCTAACTGTTAATGGATCACATTGTCTCTATGGAATTTGTGTGCATCTCATCACAAAACTCTTTCCTAGGCTCTCTGTGGTGCTTCTGGATGATGTCCTGAATTCAGAAGTTTTCTTACTCAGATCCTGGTCATATTTCAATACAGAGGGTGTATAATACAACCCTCCACCTTTGTTAAGAAGAACAAGATCACTGACGTTTTAGCCTTAATCTGTCCGGGCAGTATGGAATGGTGTATGCTGCAATAAGCAATGTACCTGCAACCAAAAGAAACATGGATCATTTATCGACAATGACTTGAAGAAACTGGTGGCTACCTTGTATTACTGCAGAAAGAACTGCTTCATTTTGACTCATTAGGCAATAGGAGCCATGTTGCATCGCTGTACGACGTGGCCTTGTTAAATTACAAGTGCACTACGTGGATGCCCTGGGTCAGAGAGATGTAGCATCCCCTGATAGAAATTGTGTCAGCTGTACAAGTAAAAGATACATCAGTGCAGCCAGCAAAGTCAAGGCTATGTCAAAAAGCAGCATTTCTATATGACAAGAACCATGTTGATATATCTACAACTATTGAATTGATTCGGTACATGGAGCAGCAGGTGTTGCAACATGGAGAACTTCAGTGTGTTATAGGGACATAGGTATTGCCATAATGGACCAAGTTAGTGATCTGCCTTATTTAATATCCTCTCTGATACTGGCCAGTACCAGAAGGCTCAGGCTTCTAAGGCACAAGAAACACTGTGGGACCAGATATGGGTAAATCTTCCCTGCAGAAAATTCTCCTTATGACTGAAGTCTGGCTCAAGCTCTGCTTCTTAAGGTTTTCTATCCCTTCCAAAACTCTCTCTCTCTTTTAAAAAAATTATTAACTATTAAATGTACTTGTTGTCCGTATTGGGTCTTCCAGAAACAAAAATCCTTGACAGCTATTTTGATTTTTTTTTTTTTTTGAGAAAGGCTTGCAAACATTTTTGAGAGAAGGTAAATTTCTGGGGGGAAATGTAACACTTTCGTTAACGTTTTAATTTTGGAGAAATGCCATTTTAAACTAAAACCATTTGTTATTTAAAACTAACTGTGGCCAGCCCTAATCAATATCCAAACTTATGCATCAACACAGGAATACATGTTTGCATTTGTTAAGTTCTACATTCTGTTTGTGGACGCACATGGAGGGCTCTGATTCACTGAAGTAAGAGTTTAACAAAGGGGAGGACAGGATCTGGCAAACCCCTTATGAGTGGTTTTGTAGAAATAGAGCCTGGGGTCTGAACTGCCCAGAAAGGTGATAAAATGTGGAAAAAATATGAAAAAATAAGGTAAAAAAGGGGTTACTGATGAGTAGAATAGAAATGGGATTGTCTTGCTCACACCTGGACTCTGTGACCTAATGACCAGAACAATTGGATGGCTGTTGGAGAGGGAAGTATTATTCCAGTCAGAATGGCATCTATTGACATGTTTTTTAACTTGCAGTTGAAAAGTGACTAAAATATTAAGAAGACAAGCACATAACACATTTCCTCCCTGGCTTAGTAATGAGGACTCATGTGTGATCTATTCCAGTGTTCCTCAACCTTTTAAGAAGCAAGTACCCCCTAACTTCTGAACATTTTAATAAGTACCCCAGCACTCAATTTGCCAGGGGATTTTATATTTACAGACTAATGCGTGCCATACATTGGAAGAAGGGCTGTGTATATAACACTGTGGTATGACAGATATCTGATCTGGTGTGGGTAGGGTTGCTACCTTTTATACCAGGGGTGCACAACTCAAGTATGTACCTGGGCTGGAGGTGATGTAGGCCAAAGCTAAGAGAGCTGAACCAAATTATTACTGGGGCTGATGCCAAATTATTACTGAAGAATTTAAAGCGCCACACAACATGTGGCGCACCAAATTTTTTGTCATAGTTTTGAGAGGGAAAGAGGGCGAGAGGGAGAGAGAGAGGAAAAGAGGGCGAAAGACATAGAGAGGAGAAGAGAGCGAAAGAGAGCGTGTTGGGGTACCCGCATACCCCCTGCTTGTGTCTTGCGTACCCCCAGGGGTACACATACCACAGGTTGAGAAACTATAATCTACTCTGTGTCTGGAATACTCTAAAATGGCAGTACATGGAAAAGGATATATTAAGATGCTGGTTATATTTCATTCTGATGAAGTATTGAATTTATCCTTAGGCAATGCTTCATCGTCTTACTCTTTGGGCACATTATTATTTTAGTAGCTGCTGCCACCTGTGAATAAGATACATCATACATATTCATGGGGGATCCTACTCTGTGTGTGAGGGTTTGTTTTTCTGATATACAGTTGCCATTAACCACTAGGGGCATGCAGTAGATAAATATTTTTGGCAGCCCTTTAAATTGGATGTCTTGTTTTGCAACTCTTGTCATGCTATTCACTCCCAGTAGGTTTCTGCATTGTCCTTACTCAGTGGGTTGGGAGAGAGAGAGAGAACTTTCTTCCCTGGTCCTCATGCATTCAATGGAATAACCTGACAGAAATGCAGTTTCCGTACTAAGGAGAGCAAAAACTTGCAACCTTCTTGCACCCTCATTACACCTTGGATGCATCCAGTATCCCGGAGGGTTCAAGAAGGTATAGATATGTTCCTGACCACTGGTTCATGGCTTTCGGCCACTGAAATGGACTGAAACCTTGTAGGGTATAAGTTGTACCCCATAAATATATATAATAGTATGCATGCTTCTGATCATGTGCAGAGGAGTGGTGGTATAGCTGAGCACCATACAAAACATTCAAGATTACTTAATGGGTCTCATCCAAAGTCCTTTGAAGTTGGTGATAAACGTTCATTAACTGCATTGGGTTGTGGATCAGGCTCTGCATGCATGATCAATACTTTCTGTTAAATACCAACTGGTTTTTAAACACACTGACCTTTGCAGTTGATCTGCTGTGAGGTAGGACTTGCATTTCTGAAGCTGAGTTGGGGCAATAATAAAACAGACAGCAATTCATATCCCCTGTTACAACTGTCTTAAAAGCTGAAATACTAGACACACTTCAAATACTATATGCAAGAAAATATCAAACTTCCACATGCAGTCCTATGTTTTCTTGCAAAACTATTTGTCTTGATTCATTTGGGGAATAGACTAATAGACTATTAAATGCACATTTTAGAGGTATTTAGGTGCCTGCGTCTCATTAATCTGCCTGTAAAAAATTTGGCTTTTGGGTACCAAGGTGATGGTCATTGCACAAAACCCTGAGTGAGAGAGAGAGGGAATAAATGCTAGGGAAAGTAACCGGAAACTCACAAATTCAGTGGAAGGGAGAAAACCAGAACTTAATCTTCTTATGGGCTTTATTTCAGTTACACAAGCCTTGTGTGTAAGGCAAGCAGGATTTGGCACTTGGTAAACAATAATGCCAAAGAGATTTAATGACAGCATTAGACATGGTACGTGGCAGTTAAAAAGCCTGGTCAGGAACATTATGATATAGAAAGAACTATTCCCCTTTTTTATACAGCTGTGGTGAAGTGTGAAGGGATATTGGGTTCCACTGTAGTCAAAGATGTTGAGAAATGAAGGGAATTCAGAGGAAGAAAATAGAAGCGACTAAGACTGACTTTGATGGCAAAACAAAAGTTTTGAATACGTATAGCTTGGCTAAGTGACAAGAAAGGGGTGGACATAAAAACAGCCTACAAATATGTGAAGTATGTAACCCCTGAGGATAGAGATGAACGATTTAGCATGATACATGGGGTGTAGCTCTTGGAGTAATTGGAGAAAATTAAATAAAGAGAAATTTAGTCTGAATATCAGGAAACATCTTCCTGAGAGAAACAGAAGAACTTTATTATTAACCTGTGGAATAGTCACCCAAAAGAAGCATTGGAAGCCTCACTACTGGCATATTGAAAATCTGATAGAAAAAATTACCAAACATGCCATTAGGCAATGCCTGCACTTTTGCTAAGAGATTATGAGCTGGCTGATCTCATCATCTCTCTTTTCTGTCTCCTAGATTCTCTTGGACAAGGGATCTGAGCAGGGTACTGCCTTCTGCTCTCCGCTGTTCACCTCCAAAGCCATAGAACTTGTGTTTGACATGTTCTCTATCAGGTGATATGCAGATCATTGAAATCAGGGGGAAGACTCATGTTAACTCTACGAAGCCTTGTATGGGCCATACAGACAAAAGGCGTGTTCCAAGTCAGGGTCTGATGTAGAAAATGTGGCCAGTAGGCAGTTGCTCACGTTACTTCTTCTCTGATCTTTGCTTTTGTATTTATCTATTCCAGAAGAACAGAGAATCCAAGCCAGGTCCATATTCTTTTAAAAGCAGGGAAATATTCTTACTGTTCTGTTTGGGCCAACATGAAGGACAGCACTCTCACCTGTACTACCACAGCCATCTCAAATGAAAGCCTTTGTGCCTTTTCTGTCTCCTTATAGGCTTTTATATTTCCTATCCGCAAAATGGTGAGGTAACATTGAAGTTAACAGAAAAGTAGAACAAGACCTAATACAGGGGTTGGTAAGGTTTTTGGGCAGAGTGCCAAAAACACCAGCAACCTCAACTTGTAAGATGTAGGGTGGGTCAAAGGCACATGGTGGGGGAGCCATGAAGGGCCTCATCCTTGTTGTGGCAGCACAGCCCTAGGCCCTACCTCATCGTCTGCCCCAAGGTACATGTAGCAAGCAAAATACCTTTGCATGCCAAACACTGGCACCCGTGCTGGGGGTGGCCTACCCTTGGCCTAATTTTGCCATGTACATCTCTTTCAGAGACTGTTCAAAGTAGAGCTGTATCTCAGATTGCTCCATCAGGAGGTTCCTGTGAGTTTTGAGCTATGGAAATATCATAGCTCTACACCATGTTATGAAATGTTTTTAAGACTTTGCCTTAATTGTAGCTTTTAACAATAAAGTTTTATGCTACCAAGAACTTTTCTGTTACTGACAGAGAATTCAGGGACCCCTTCAGAATCGATAACAAATACAGTGGAACCCAGATCATTTTGTATCTGGGTTGTTCACAACCTGCTTAATTTTTAGCAGGTTGTTGAATTAAGAATGAGCTGCTTAGCTACTTCCTTTGGTTTTCACTTCAAAGGGCACCACTGCTTTGGTCAGCTGAAGCTCTGAAGAAGTGCTGTGAAGCTCACCAGAGAAGCAGCACCTTTGAAATAAAAGCTGCAAAAAACAGCTGGAGCACTTCAGTGGTCTCTTGTAGTAGTCTGCCGCAGCTTCATAAGCCCCAGGATACTTCTTACAACCTTATCTTACAATGTGAACCCTAACCCAGCAAAGAACCCAGGTTTTTTGTCCCATCCTTATTACTGCTCTCCTTAAACCAGCGGGTATAGTAGCAATGATTGATTTACTAGCTATAGTCTTTTCAGAGAAAAATAAACCAATATAAAATATATGATGAAAAAGTTACATATTTAATATCTTTTTCACAGAAGAGCAGATACACTTCAGTTTTTTAAAAGTCTAAGTAGCTCCCTTGAGTTGTTCTGCATCTTTGACTCCCACTGAAATTAAAGGGATTTGAGTAAACTCAGACCTGCCTGAAAGATGCTCAGCAGGTGCATCTGCACGTGCCTATTAATGTGATACAATAAGCTCCATTCCTTATCACACTGGAGCTTATTGCTCCACGCATGCTGTTTGCACATGTGTCCAGGATTGCAGCATGTTGAGCCAGGTCAGAGCAGCCCCAGCCAGCAGGGGATGCATGAGGTCAGCCTGCCAGCCTGGGACTGCTCCCCACCAGCATAGTGTGCTGCAGAGGGACTGGCTGGGGCATGAGGGTGCTTGAATGTGAAGCTAACCAGCAGGCAGCCTCCGCACTGAAGCACACGTGTGCCCCAACCAACCAGGTCAATATCTACATGTACTGTGCTGCAGTTTTTTACTCCACAGTAGGATAGTACTTGTATTTACAAGTAAGCTCATTTACTAATTTACTCCACAGCAGGATAGTACTTGTAAATACTATTTTGGTGATAAATACAAGTACTATCCTGCTGCAGAGTAAATTTAGTTTACTCTAGCCTGGTAGGGGCATATGTGTAGATGCCAAGATGTTTACTGCACAGCTAATTAGTCTACTGCACAGGAAACGTCTTGTGTAGATGAGCCCAGCATTGTGTAAGAATGGGTCCCTTGACAACTGCATGGAAATGCTGGTTGAAACTCCCTCTTGCAGTGCCTGTACAGTGTATTGCACACCATTTAGATTACATTTGTTTCTTCAGTGTAAAGGTTTAGGAGGTTAAATGGTGCATAGTGCCTTGTGGTGGGGTGAATTTTACTCAGACCTTGTTCTGCTTTTATGCAGACAATCATAGTTATAGGTCTGTGTGTGTGACCACATCACCATATACTGCACAATGCCACATACTTACTAAGGGCCAGCATGTACAAGCGGTCCATGTACACAAGTCACATTTAACTTTAGTCCCAACTACACATCTCTGTCTGTCTGTCTCTCACACACGCACGCACACACACAAAGTCAGATAGCAGAGAAGAAATGTACTGGTGGAGTGGATTCTGGGTGCAATCTTAGCATGGAGTTCAACAGAGCTGGCATCCTGGGGCCAGGTCAGCTTGGGAGTGCTGCTGGAATATTTTGAGAATTTTGATTCTTGGGTTTATTATGGGAACTCACTGTCCCTGGGGATTGTAGGAGTTTTGTGTCTGGCTTTCTTCACCTTCACACTGTTGCACTTCCTTGCAAGATCACTCCAGATGGAACATCTGAGCAAATCAGTCTATGAATGGAGTGGAAGAAATTTTCCCTGCATTTGATTATTTAGCCAGAATGTAGCGATGATGATGATGGATTGCAAAGCTGTATAAGTCATATGATAATGGTTATTTGGACAGTAAATCAGAGGAGTTTTATTATTATCTTCTTTGCTTCTTTAAAACTTTCAATATGCACAGTTTAAAAATATAATCAAAACAATATGTTTCCTGGGCCTGTTCATCAGTTACCATGAAAAGTTACTAGTACTGAGATTATACAAACTTTTTTCATAAATGGATGGCTTAATAATACATCTGAAAGATATGCATCTGGATAGGTCCTTTTTGATCTTTGACACAAAATCAGCATACAGCCTAAATAGATCAAAACCAGTAAGAAATGAATTAGCACTTAATAATTTAATAATAGCACTGTCATTTTTAATTTTCCCTAGTTATATTTAGAATTGAGCCTTTCATTTGTGTTTTGAAAGATGCTATTTTTGTGGATTGGTAGTAGCTCTTAGTTTAGAATCCAAATATCAATTTCAAGAAGGTAGCATCTGGGCAGAGAAGGCCAGGTGGTAAAAATTGTCATTGAAGTCAGTGGAGGTCAATTTACACCCCTGAGAATTTGACCTAGGTACATGACAGTGGAGGCACAACCCTTTCAGTGGTGTGGATCCTGCACAGAGAAGAAAACTCATTGCACATGAGCTATACAACTGAAAGGTGTGTAGTCATAACTCATCTCTGTGATGCTGGATGCCAGTGAGCTCTCAGAGCTCTCTGGCATGTCAGCACAGCTCTGCATGTGCTGTGAGCTCTGTAAACTCACTGGCACAGGGTCTGCCTGGACTGCCTGCTTGCAGCTTTTTTCTGTCCCTCTTTCCTCCTTCTCCCCAGTTGAGCAGCAGGGGAAAGGAGGAGATGAATAATGGCAGTGCAGATCCTTCAAGCTCCATGAAAGCAGGGGTGAGTGTTTCTGCCACCGCCATTGCTACTCATCCCTTCCTTTCCTCTGCTGCTCTATTCAGGAGGGGAGAGGGAAGGAGGGAGGGGAAAAGTAAACAGCAACAGGCACTGGATGGAGCTGCTTGAAAGCAGGGACTTTCCATGCTGATAAGCTTTTAGAGCTCACAGCAGGTATGGAGCTCCCAGCAGGAGCTCTGCTGACATGCTAGTGATCTCTGAGAGTTCACTGTGCATGTGGCTCACCTCCAAAGTGGGGTGCAACTACTCCGTGTGCCCCATTTGCATCTCCCCCTGGCTTTGGAATGATTGGGATGTTCTGTAGTCATACTATCTTAGGCTCTTTCCTTCTCTAATTCAACCTGCAAAGGATTTATGTAACAGATATAATTGCAGCCTAATTACAAGCAATAATCTCCAAATAGCTACACACACCTATTTAAACTCCCTTTGCTCATGGCAACATGACACTGGACGTGTGTACACATGCTATTAATGCTGCTGAATAAATTCCAGCACAGTTTGTGTTGGAGTTTATTGCTTCTGGGCACCACATTTGCATGTGCACTTGAGACCACAGCATGTTGAGCCAGGGTAGAACAGCTCTGGCTGGCAGGGGGTGGGGGTCAGACTGCCAACATGGGGCTGCTCCGAGAGCCCTCCTCAGCGTGTTGTGGAGGGGCTGGCTGGGGCATAAGCATGCTTCACTGCAGGGCCAGCCGACAGGCAGCCCCCACACAAGCATCCTTGTGCCCCAGCCAGCCCTGTCAGCATTTACACATGCATTGCAACAGAGTAAATAACGCTGCCATAGGACAGTACTTGTGTCTAAAAGTGCTATCCTATGGCAGAGTTCAATAGTTTACTTCAGCCTAATAGCACCGCATGTATAGACATTAGTGTTTTACTGTGGAGCTAATTAGTGATCTCCGTAATAAGCATCTTGTGTAGATGCACCCAGTATGTCAGACATTCAGAATAGCTCAGCTTGCTGCATATTGTGCAAGACAGTTACTTAAAATAGGTTAGATTTTTTTCCCCATATGCTTCTCAGTATTTTAGCATTATCATCACACAGTCCAGTCTGACTGACTTATAGTTTGTGCCAAGTTCTTGTTTAGGTGTAGTGAAAACCAACATCATAGCAAGTTTGTCAATTCTAATACTGCGTTTCCGCCTAGCATCAGTTACAGGGGCATGGCAGAGCTGCATTTGGAATATATAGCATGCTTCTTACTGTGAGGTATATGTAAAGAACCCCTTGATAGCACATACAGTCCAGAGCACAGGTTTTTATGACCTGATTCTTCGAGGTGCTGAATATCTTCTTGGAGTTACTAAGTAGCCCTTGCTTCTACTTTCTCCTGTAACAGCTGAGGACATCAGTATGGGGCAGGACCAGAGACATGACTGTTAGTGAGGCACATGGGGCTCAATCCTGCTAGATGCTCAGTAGCTTTAAGTCCTGTCAACTCTGGTGGGAGCAGAAGGATGCTCAGTACATTTCAGAATTGAGCTTGCACTGCATGTCTATCATACAGTAAACTCAGAAATGGGTAAATCTGAGATCAGTCTGTTGATCGAGATTGTATCTTGTGAGTGACAGAAACGGCATCTAAGATTATTGATTTGCATTCAATGTGATCAGAGTATGTCTCCATGCAGTGTCAGAGGTGTGACATATAACCATTCAAAGAGCCCAAGCTGATGTATCGCTTCTCCTGAGATCTATCACTACTTGTGCATAATTCCAGCCAGGGCTTTTTTTTTAAAAAAATCTCCATTTTGGGCAGCTGATATCTGGGACAGAAAGTAGACCCTTACACAGGCACTTTGGCCAAAAGTCCTGATTAAAGAACCATTGCTTATGCTATAATAATAGAATAGGCATTAAGAACTGCCTAGTCAAATCTTGTATGGTCTTCAATTTGTAGAAAGAGGCTCATCCAGTTAGTGTATCTGATGGAGAGAGATGTCTGCCCTATACCCAGCTGTTATGATGTTACACTTCAGTTGTAAATACGACTCTTTTTACTGAAATAGTTATACTGATACAACTGCCCTACTGCATACACAATTATGTTGTTATAAAGGTGCCTTATACCAATACCCTTTCCCACATGATGATTGCCTACAAGATCACTCTCCTCCTTCTCATATGGGAATAGGTACACCCAGGGTGAGATCCAGACTTTGGCAAAATGGGGTGTGGGAGCAGTAACTCATGCTGCAGGGGTGGCTTCACACCTGCTCCTAGACTTCTTTGCCCTCTCCCTGCCCCCCACCCCTAGTGGCATCAGACAGCACTGTGGGAGCCTCCAGGGACTTTTTAAAGTCCACAGAGCAAGTGTGATTCTCCCTACTACTTCTTCTGTTCTCAGATGCATGTCCTCTCCCATTCTCTTTCACCCTTTCCCTGCTCCTTACTGCTGTTTTCCCTCATTTGGGACAGCAGCAGTGGACAGGGGCAGGTGTGGGGAGGGGGATTCCTGCACTCATCACCTCTCCTGCTGCTGCGAATCCCAACACCCCCAAGCCCAGATGGAGCAGGCAGGTGCAGTTCTGAAGCTTCCCCCATCTCTGGGACACCAGGGAAAGTAGTAGTGGCAGGTGGGAGAGAGAGGGAAGGGGGATGTGCCCCTGAATGTGGAGGGGACAAGAGGAGCGATTTATTACCTGCTTTGAGGACTTATTTTAAAGCTCCTGTGGTATGGTCTATTTCAAAAGGAGGGTGCAGCCATGCCAGTACACCCCCTGTGGGTCTGCCCTGGGTGAATCAATATCAACATAGAAATCATAGAGTCATAGAAAATAAGGACTGGAATGGACCTCAAGAGGTCATCTAGTCCAACCCCCTACTCAAAGCAGGACTATACCCAACTAGATCATCCCAGCCAAGGCTTTGTCTAAGGGTGAAAACCTTCAAGGATGGAGATTCTACAACCTCTTTGAGTAACCTGTTCCTGTGCTTTACTACTGCCCTTGGGAGAAGGTTTTTCCTAATATCTAACCTAAGCTTCCCTTGCTGCAACTTGAGACAGTTGCTTCTTGTTCTGTCATCTACCACCACTGAGAACAGTCCTGCTCCATCCTCTTTGGAACCCCCTTCAGGTAGTTGAACATATGTATAGTGGCTTATGTTAGGGGGTTGTCCTGCTTTCATTAAATTGCTGTAGTCACAGTGGTACAACTCCTGTTTGTAGATGAGGCCAAATTAATCTGTAGTTGTACTGCATAACTTTATGCGCATCTCTCTCACTATCAGTATATGATATTTCTGTTACACTGATCATTCTAGCATTTATGTGCTATAGGAGGGATAACAAATATTAATGCATATCTTTTTTTTAAGGAGAACTGGAGGAAAAAGAAAAGATCACACCAAGAAATCTAAGGGAAATATTGGGGGTGGAGTAGGGAGTGGAATATATATTGACTACTTCAAGGTAAACCTCTTTTTCTAAAATCGGCTACCATTGAATGAAACAGCTTAGAGTTTCATATAAAGTATATATCCGCAGCATATGGTGATGTTGGGAGTGCACAAAGTGGAAAAATGATTTATTAAAAATTATGCAGTTCCTGAAGAATGGGTCGCCATGTGGATCCATGCATGGGTGTTTATAGGAGTCTCCTTATGCTGCCTGTTAAATCATCCCACTTTTGTCCATGAACTTTAATATGTCCTATTAAAGTAAAATGATTAGCAGTCTATGGCAGCATTTTGGGAGAGTCTAGAGTGCTTTTTTAGTTTTGAACAAGGAGAAAGGGTCTCAGTCAGTGGTTCTTAACCTTCGTAGACTCAAGTCATCCTTCAGAAAATGCCAGCTCTTAGTTTTCACTCATTTTTTTGATGATGGAAAATTTAGTAGAGCAGTTTTTCTGTTACAAAGAACTCAGACCACAGCAGGTCAGAATGTTTTTAAAATTATAGATTTCTGTTTGAAATCTCTTGGTTTATCTTGTGAATCATGTCCGTACACCTTACAGCACTAGCATGGTGTGACACCTGCAGTACACTTGAAAGGATCTCCAGGTATCCCAGGGTGCCACAGCACCCCAGCTGAAAATCACTGGTCTAGATACACTAATATTTCCAAACAGTGTTTGAGATGGGAGATGATTGGAATTTATGAAACTGCTGAGCAGTAAAATGCAGGAGTTAAGGTCAGGGGAGGAAGAAAGAGGCTGTAATAGTCTCTGAGGAGTTTAAGGCATGGTTCTGTTCAGTGCCTTGAAGGCTTAAAGTGATATAGCCAAAGTGATGAGTCCCAAACTGATCAATACCTTACAGGTGGAATGAAGCTTTCATTTTGATCTGATGTTCGACAGGAGAGTGTTTAGCTCTGGATAAATTGAAGAGTTATTAAATATCAGTAGGCAACCCCTTATGTGCCAGACCACTGCTGATTTCATTCTCGTCAGTTTCCCCACATCCTCTTCACTTAGTTTCAGTTCTTTTTTCCCCTCTTGTTTAAACCAAATAAAATGGTGAATGTGTTTGAGGTGAAATGCTGAGTACCTGAATTCCACATTTTTTTACAGGCCAGCTATAGTAGAAACATGGTTATTATGCTTTTAAATCACCAGCCTGCCAACATACTTAGAGTGGCCTGGTTTTCAAAGTGAAAAACATAGCATTGCAATTGTAGTTAAACAACTGGAGAGAAAGCTAAGAGAATTGTTTTAGTGCAGGGACTGCTACATTCCTCCATTTCTAACTTCACAGTGCTCCCAAGAGAGTAAGGAGGCATAGAAAAGAGAGTCTTTTCCCCCATCCTGTTTTCTCTACCAGAGGGCACAGCCAGGAAATGAAGGCAACATGATTAAAAGAAATCTTGAGAATTCAGGATAGGCTTGTTCTACTTCTAGGTATAATCTGTTTCTTAAACTTTCCCTTGGGCATGGGCAGGCCCTCACTGTTGCCTCTTCTGGACAGAGCTTAATAAGACTTTCTTCCCTAAAACTTGAATGTGCCTAAATGTCTTGGAAAGCTGAGGAACCATGGCATCCTTTACAGGCAAAGATGAGGCAATCAAATAATATGGAGAAGAGCTCAGATTATTGATTTTCTTTTTAGGATAAAATTGTACCCCTCCACTTCCTGTAAATGGCAAGCTTGAGGGCATATTAATATTATCTATCCTATGACATGATGTGGAGAAGGACCTTGTTCAGTAAACCACTTCCTCATATGAGTGTAGAACAGGTTGCATGAAAAAATACTGACTTTCTTTATGTTATGTGAGCAGACTGAATGAGAAACAGCCTTTCATTGGCACTATCCCATATCATTCAACCAGGTGCCACATGAGCTGGTTGTGGCAGGGCACTGGTAGTGCCCGCCACTTTAAGGACTGTGCAAGGGAGGAGCAGGTGCTTGATTAGGGTGGCCATTTTAAGGCCCAGCTCCCTGAGCTAAGGGCAGTTCATGATCAGCCAGCAGAGGAGAAACATTGCTCTGTTGAGCTCTGCCAGGAACACGGCAGAGGACAGGATGAGGCTATGGGGATGTAGGAGGCCTCATTTGTCCTGGATAAGACATGAAACTGCACCCTTCTGGGCAAGGGGAGGTCTGCTGGGGCTCCCTGTGGTGGAAGAGTCCCCAAGAAATGCCAGGCTAATTGCCTTCCCAGTGAAAGGTGAGTGTGGTGTGCCTTATAACCCCAGCCCCCACATCCCTGGTGGGTTCAGTCAGTACAGGGGGAGCCCAGGCTCATGGGAGTCTTGAGGCAGGGCCCAGCACAGGGACCTGGAGCAGTGCCCAGGCTCTTTGTGAGTGCTGTGGCTGCAGGGACCCAGGGCAGAGGGCCAGGCAGGGCTATGGCCACCTGAGCCAGACGGGGAGGCAGACCCCAGTGAGCCCCAGTGAGGGGTACTGTGTGGAGCCCCAGTGTGGTGGGATGGCAAGGGTTTGGAGCCCAGTACATGTTTGTTTGTCTGTTTGTGTGTATGTGTTATAAAAGACCCAGTGTAAACCACTGGTGGATGCTATCTATGAGGCTTGGGCCTCAGTGTAGGGTGGAATGGAGCTGCAGATATCCCCCTAAAAATCAGGGGATATCTGCAGCTCCAGGGTCAAAATGGGCAGCCTCCTGCCTTATTAACATCTAATACCATGATATCAAGGCGTGGTAGGAAAGTGAGGTGCGTGGCTAGTCCATAGACAGGAGGTGGGCCGGTGCTTGCACCGGGCATGAAAGCTTGCTCCTGTCACACTGGTGCATTAGTGAATTTTCTAACCTCTGATGTTTCTGGGCATCAATATCTTGTTTTGGCCACTTTTTTGTATAACAGGACTTTTGTTTTATATCTGTGCTATAGTCAGTTGGAGAGGCATCAGTCACAATTGAAACTGTACCCATTTCTGCTGGATGTTTCCTGAGAGGAGAATTTAACAGTAATTAAGATATTGTTCTCTAATGCTTGACCAGGTACAGGCAATGGGGTGCCTAACCATTGCCTATGTGATAATTGGCAGCTTGTGGGGAGTCCACAATTCATCTCTAATTTGTAAAAACTTACTCTATATGTTTAAGTGTAACTGTGAAGAGACATACCGTATTTGCTTGACTACTGGATGATTTGTTATAATTTTCCAGGTGTAGAATCCAGTTATCGGAGTGTGCCCCGCTACTCCCATGGTTACCAGTCCACAGTAATAGTGCAGACTTATCTCCATCACACAAATGCTGAAGTAAACTTACTAGCCAGACTCCATGATAATCCTCTATTGCCAGTGTACTGGGACATATTCCACCCACCAATAGCTCGGCTTCCCTCAAGATATCCACTATGGCCCAGCCTTTCAAAATCCTTTAACTTTTCCTTACTTACTCAATGGCACAAAGACTGGTCAGCACAAGCACCAAGCAGTCACCACATCATCTTTGACCCTACAGTCAGTCAACCAAAGTTTAACTAGCCACACCATTTTTAGGCATTTCTCAACCATTTTTTTAACTGGATGGGGTCACTGTGCCTCAAAACTATACCAGTGGGGCCTATGCAATAACAACAAATGCCTTTATGGACAAGTGCAAGCCATATTCCAGACTGTTGACTCATGTCTGTTGACTATGCTACCTAGTGGCCTTCAGACTCTTCACACTAGCGATGACCTTGCCTTAAGATGTCTGAAACAATATGCCAAAACCAACAATATGCCAAAACCGCATATACTAAATAAATAAAATTGGAGCGTTGACTTGAATTCATCCCCCTTCCACTGCTACAGCAGGGAAAATAGTGACTGGGGAGAATCAGGTTGCCCTCTGCCCCCCCCCCCACAATATCTTCCCTCTGCAATCTTTCTGCCCCCTTACTGTCAGACCCTGCTCAGGTTCTGCCCCCCTCCCATCCCCAGCACAATATAGAAGTGAGCTGCATGTGACAGTAAGGGGGCAAAGGAACGGAGAGGAGGGCAGAAACTGCAGAGGGGAACTGGAGACAGCTATGGGTCTGACTCTTGCTCCAACCTGGACAGGTTAGAAAAGTGGGCAGTACACAATAGGATGCAGTACAACAAGAAAAAGTGCAGAGTGCTGTACCTAGGATGCAAAAATATCCAGCATACCTACTGGCTGGGAAGTGACCCTTTCAGCAGCACATAAGCGGAAGGGGATCTCTGAGTCGTAGTGGATTCCAACAAAAACCCAACTGGACCTCTTCAGCCTCCACAAGAGAAGGCAGAGAGGTGATCTTGTGGCCTCCTACAGATTCATTAGGGGAATGCAGCAAGGGATCAGAGATGCTCTATTCACCAGGTTGCCTCTTGGGGTAACAAGGAACAATGGTCAGAAACTTACAGAGAGCAGATTTAGGCTTGTTATCAGGAAAAACTTCTTCATGGTAAGGGTGGTCAAAATTTGGAATGGGCTTCCAAGGGAGGTGGTGCTCTCCCCTACTTTGGGGGACTTTAAGAGAAAGCTGGATAGGCATCTAACCCCAGAACTCTTTCCTGCCTAGGCAGGGGGTTGGACTCGATGATCTGTTGAGGTTGCTTCTGACCCTAGCATCTATGAATCTGTAGATTCCTGCAAATTCCAACACAGGTACTCCATAAACACACTTTTGAACACCACTTTTGTACCTACTTATGCATAATACAAACTGTGCATGATATTAGTTCAGAGACAAAATGCTAATGTCTTATAGTGCATTGGCAGCAGAAGCAAGTGTTTTAAGCCATGGTGATCTCGGGGGCCTCAGGAAGATGAGGAGACACCACCCGAGCAAGACAGGTGACAAATGCAAGGAGTGCCCAGGTAAGAAACAGGGGACCAGACAGTCTCCCAAATTGGGGGGTTGCACACGCAGCTATGCAAGGCCTTAAATGCCTGTATACCTATGCTTGTAGTATGGGGAACAAACAGGAGGAACTCGCCCTCAGAATAGACAGTTCAAACCCAGATATAATAGGGCTTACAGAAACGTGGTGGGATTCATCCCATGACTGGGCAGTTAGCGTTAGGGGCTATAGGCTTTACAGGCAGGCTAGAGAAGGAAGGAAAGGTGGGGGTGTGGTGCTCTATGTCAAGGAGCAATACACATCCTCTACCAGCAGAATGGGGTTAGAGGAGGGGCAAGCTGAAGTGTCCTGGGTCAAGATA
>NW_017729034.1:41159742-41169621 GCF_001723915.1 Gavialis gangeticus | reverse complement strand
CTGTTTAAATTCGCTGATGATACCAAAGTTTGGGGTGAGGTGAGCATGCTAGTAGGGAGGGAAAGACTGCAGCAAGACTTGGATAGGTTGCAGGGGTGGGCTAACAAAAACAGGATGCGTTTCAATACTGACAAGTGCAGGGTGCTGCACTTGGCCAGTAGTAACCAGCAGCACACTTATAAGATGGGAAACTCCCTTCTTGAGAGCACGGAGGCAGAAAGGGATCTTGGAGTCGTCATCGACTCCAAGATGAACATGGGCCGACAATGCGAGGTCACGGTTGGCAGGGCTGACCGGACTTTGTCGTGCATCCACAGGTGCATCTCAAGTAGGGCCAAGGAGGTGATCCTCCCCCTCTACGCGACACTGGTCAGGCCACAGCTGGAGTACTATGTCCGTATGAGCTCAGTTTTTCTCCTGCCCAGGCAGGGGGTCAGACTTGAAGATATACAAGGTCTCTTCCGACCCCACTTCTATGATATGATTCTATGATTCTCACAGCCCAGCACCATTCAGTATGTGTGTGTACTCCAGATACCCCCTATGAACGATCCTTGTGCCCCCCCCACTCATGACTGGAACTTGGTGTTTTTGCCACAAGTCCTGGAACCCTCCAAAAATGTATATGCAGATGAGGCACAGGACTTTGTGATCCATCTCTACCCCGTAGTGGGCAGGGCCACACTAATCACATGCAACAGTCTGAGAGAGGGGGTGACAGAGCCTCTCAGCTACACAGAAGTTTTGTGTTATTTGCCTGACATTTAAGGCTAGTGAAGAAACAGGAGTCACTGTAAATGGGAAAGAAAGGCACTGCTTAGCTGTGAGAGTAAAGAGGACATCGAAATGTGTTTGATGTAGTGGTTCACTATAACTTGAAAAAGCTGGCCCTGAGGAGGACTGAGCACAGTGGGCACTGTATCTTATTCAGATGGACTGCACTAATTTAGCCTTGTGGTAGGTTTCCGTTAGCTTCTTAGCCTGTTGGACAAGATCAGGATGCTGGCCTGGTCTGGCTGAATGGCTTAGGAGGGATCGGCCATGGCTGGAGCAGCATTTGGAATGGTGGTAAGGAAAGAGGTGGGAAAGAGAGGATAGACAGCACCTGGTGGAAAACAGTGGATGAGAGCTGAGAGAAGGAAGCAGTTCTATGTAAGGATCTCCACAAGGCAAGGTTTTTTCTCAGGTGTTTTGAAGCTGAAGATGACTTGGCTGGATTTCAGCAGGATGAAGCTGTAGGGGGCACTGAAGGTTTGGGTGTTTGATATGGATTGCCTAATCCAGATGTCAAGCAACTTGAACTGGGATGTAACGTTTGGGGACGAGACGGTGTGCTGAAAATCCTAGGAGACCTGCAAGGAATGTCGGGAAGATCCCATCTTGGCACACTTTGATTTTGGGGCTGCCAAGGACTCCTGAGAACAAGTAGTCACAGTTGAGGTGTATATGGACTTAATTGAAAAGGAGATGTAAGATTCTGAATACTGAGGCACTGCAAGAGAATAAAAAACATGGATGAGGCTGAGACCTGGGACTGGGGCCTTAAGAGCATGGGTATTATTGTGGGTGGACTCAGTAGCAACACCTGCCTTTGGGAATCACTTCAGGGCCCCATAAAAGCCTGACTGTTTACTGTAGACAGCTGAATTTGCCAAGGTGCAAGAAGGAGGGGCATTTGGTAATGGCCTGTCCAGATGAGATTTGCACAGCATGCAAAGAGAAGATTCATGGGGTGCAAGAATGTAAGAAAGAATGGAGTAATTTGTGTGGAGAATTGGGTCATGTGTTCAACACATGCCCCAGATAGTTTCCAAATACTGTCAAAAGGAAACTAGGGAAGAGTACAGCAGGAGAAAGTGGGCAAGGAGAAGAGAGGGAGGGACTTCAGGGGGCACAGCCGAGGGAAGAGGAAGCAGATGAGACAGGGGAAAATAATAGGCCGGAGGGGGAGGGAGCGATGTGGTCCATGGAGGAGGAGGAATCATTTGGAAAGGAGAAGGAAGAGATGACGAGAAAGGGGATGGGAATGGGGAAGAAGGGTGGACAGGAGTAACAGCAAGAAGGGGAGGGGGATACAGAGAGAGAACAGCGGGAGAGGGAAAAGAGAGGCGGGGACAAGTAGGGTAGAGAAGATCGAGAGAGGGAAAGTGACAGAGGGAATTTGGGAGGGCACAATGGAAGGAATAGAGAAAGGGGGAATGGTAGTAAGAAGGATTAGGAAAGGGTAGGGCATGGGAAAGGAAGGGAGAGGAGGAGGAGAAGGAAGAGAATGATGGTATCGAGTGGTCTGGAGGATGCGTGAAGTAGAAACCAAAGTGGCAGGTGTTTGAAAGGAAGGAAAAGAACAGACAACAGGAATCTCCTTTTGAGTCCAGTTGCATCTCATCTCTTGTCCCCAACCACCTCCTCTCCTGACCCACTCAAGCAGGTATGGAAGTCTGGGGCGAGTTGATACTGATGTAAGAAGATGGACGATGTGCTCCTATTGAGTTGGAAATAAGCTTTCACATGCTGTACCAGCTAAAGCTTCCATGCATGTAATTCCTGTTTAACTGTAGTTAGAGCACATGCAGTGTTCCAGGATGTACATGACAGACAAATTGGCTCACCAATTCTGGTTCTGCCTCTGAAAAGAAAGAAAAGGATTATTCTTTTATCTTCCCTTTAATAGAAAAAAGTCTTTCTGACTCTTATTGTTATTTAGATGTGTAGTACTTACAAAAAGCCCAGTAGGACTCAAACACTGTCATCACCTTGATTTAAAAAAAAACCATGGGCAGAGTTAGTTTTTTCAGGATATGGATCAGTGAGATAGTGTTACTATCTGTTCCTGATGGAAGAGAGAAAAAATTGGAGGTAGAGTTGGATTTAATCCTTGATCTACTCTATGTAGTTCTGCCAGCAAAATGATGAGCATACACATCCATACTCAAAACCGCTTCTTTTCCGGGCTCTTCATTTTTGACAGCAAACACCACCATGCCAAGCAAAAGAAAGGCTTCTCCCACCAGCTAGCTGCCAGCAAAAGGTGCATATATATATGCTGATGTCTTCTGCAGCCCCTTCAGCAGCTGTGCCCTCTCTGGTGTGATTCGTACCCTGCTGGCACAACTAATGAAGTGGAACATATGCCCTGGCACTTTGCTTGGGGCAGCTGCTGTCCCCTGGCAGAATCTCATCAGTATAAATGAGGCCTAAACTTGGTGGGGCTCTGCATGTGAATGCTCCTTCAGAGAGAGGATAGCTGTCAATCACTACTTTGGGATCTAGATGACATGAAACAGAAAAACCATCATGCCTCCTTCCATTTCTTCTTTTTTAACAAGGTAGTATTGTGTTGTGAGCTGTTGCCTAAACATTCTTTTAAAAAGGGGTTTAAAAAAATAAAATACTTGTCTTGGAAAACAAAAATAAAAGTCACATCCCTGCTTAATTAACGAGCAGGCTTGGAGCCCTGTGAAATGTTCCCAGCACTGAAAAATTTAATTAGCTTTTCACTGAAAGACCTGCAGGTAATGAGCAAAGAGCTTTGCATCCTTTGCAAATTTTCTTGTTGGTGTCTGTCACACTTCTGTGCCATTTACTGCTCTTGGGCAATGAATTCCTATTTCTTGTGATGCATTTAATTTCATATCGTTTTTAATTTTATAAGTTTGAAAATAGAAAAGTAAGAACAAAAGTTTTATTTAATTGATAACACTAAAAGCCAACAATGTTAATGCTTCCTAGCCCTGGAATTTTTCTCAGTAAATTACCTTTTAGCATGAGTAAAGCCAGTAAAAAATTAAGATGACTCTTGAAGCAGGTTGTTGAATTGCTTCTTGAGTTGTCAGAAGGTAAGGGTGCTCTTGTATTTGAGGCAGTAGACCAGAGATTGGAAGTAGAGTAAGGCAAAACCTTTAGCAAAACCATTTTTTACATTAAAAAAAATGCAGGCTCTGGTCAGATGAAATGTGTTGTGAATTAGAGCCAACTTTGCTTAATTTGTCAGTCAAGAAAGCACATTTTTTTGCAAAAATCCAACCACCTCGCTTTAACCTTTTTGGGTTGAAAAATTGCACGGGGGGTGGGGGGCAGTATTCAAAATCATGAGCATGACATTTACGTCAATTTTATCATTAGAAATGTTTTCAGAATTACTCAGCAGATCTGGGTTGAATTCCTTTCTTGGCCATAGATTCCTTTATAATCTTGTTCAAGTCATTTACTCTTTCTCTGCTCTGTCTCTGAAACTGGGATAATGCTACTTCCTTCTGTTTTGTCTATTTAGGTTGTAAGACTTTGGTACAGGGATTGTTTTCTTATGTGTTCTATACAGAATTTATCATTTATCATCAGAACCTCAATCGTAGTTGGCCCTATCATATTACAAACAATAATAATAATAATATTTGCTAGTAGTTTAGAAACCGAAATTGTTTTATGAAAAACATGGAGCTGTAATTAATATAATCTTTGACAGACAAGAACTTATTTGAACTATTACCACCAGTAACACATCCCATATTTTAAAACCATATTGTGCTTTGAGCTTTTGAATTCTTTGATGCTTTTTGTATTTTATTCCGTAGAGAAATACATGTTTTTTCCATTGCAGTATATGGCGTATGCTCAAGGAATATTAAAAGGTTAATTTAGAAGTATACAGATAATACTGAGTGCAACCTCAGGTCACAAGGAGGTACGGTTCCACGTCAGAACAATTGTTCAACAGAATAATTTTGAAATAGGGTTAAGCTTTTAATATTATTCTACAATGTTTTAAGCAACCACTGAATAAACTGTCACAAAGAAATATTGTCGTCTTGTGGTGGGTCTTAAATAAGCATCAGACAAAATTGTACAGAAAATTTTAGAGATGATTTGAAATTGCAACATAAGACAGGAACTGCCTATCAAAGGTTGTCTATGTAATGAATTTCTATGCATAGACTTAAATAAATATCACTGAAATATGCTCCTATTTTTTAGTTTGTGGGCTTCCAAAATATCTCAAGAATGAAAAATACAAAGCTTATTGGCCCTTTCAGTCTTTCCATATCCATTTGATTCTTCTGCCAGCCAGAAGGTTAAACAACAATAAAATGGATTGCGAGTCTGTGTGCTTGGCTGCTTTAGCTCACAATGTTATGAGAGTTTTGTGATGAATGGGTCAGAGATGGAGCAAAATAGCTTGCTGCACTGTGTGTGGTCAGACCTTAGCATCTAAGGTAATAAAAGAACTAAACTCTTATAAACTCAATGAAACTGCCAGTTAAAATGTTTGTTTTATATGACTTTAAGGACTATTATTAAATTGACAGAAAGTTGTGGGCCTCTCATTGCAAGGTTCATGTTGGATTTTTTTTTTTTAAATTTGCGTCATTAGTCAATTCAGTTACAGGCAAGCTGGCCAAGGGCATGCTTATTGCCTTGACCCAATCTTATTACATGGCTCTGTGGTTTACTAAATCCTTTTGTGTCAAATACTGGAAAAAACTATTTGCATTCTGTGTCTGGTGATGACATCTTAAAAGCAATCTCCTATTCATCTAAGCCCCTAATGCTTTTCAGGTAAAATTTTCAAGTGTGGCAGTTTTGTGCAGCTATATCATTTTGAACAATATTAGTGGAAGTGTAAAACAGAACACTCCTCCTTTCTTTCTGTTACTTTAACGAAAGGGCCTGCCTATCTATATCTAGGTAGAAGAAGACACAGTTCCAGCATCCAAATCTTTGGTATGACTGCTGTAACTGTGGATGCTACCCTGATAGGTACTGTGCATCCTTTCAGTCACTATAGTGCAGATTTGAAGATGCTCAGTTCCATAAGTCAGGACCTTGGCTGAGATGTTTTCCCCAGTGATATGAGATCCATTGCTAAGCAACCAGGCCAGTAATTGGTAAGTGCTTACATTTGATTTGAGTTCCTTACAAAAATGCATAGCTATTTTTTTCTGCCTATTAAATTGATGCTAACCATCTGATTTTATTTAGCCAAATGTAATTGTTTAGTTTGATTCCTGTATCAAGCATTATATGACATAGGTCTGACTTTCAAGACCCACTAGAACTTTACAAGTACAGAGTGGTACTATGAGCACTATATAGTAAGACTACTCTGTTTTCAAAAAGCATGTTAAAAGGCAACAGGGGTAAATGGAATGGCAAGTCAGTTACTAATAAGCATTCATCCTGCACATACAGTAAGGATAAAGAATTACAGCCTAGATATTGAAAAATGCCTAGCGATTTGGGGTTCCTCAGTATTTAGATGTCCAAATTAAGACATTTGAAAGGGGTCTGATTTTCTGTTGGGCTAGGGACAGACATTACACAGAGATGGGTTTAAGCGATCAGAAACTGGTTTAAACCTGTAACAGAAAATAAGTTCAGTGCACATAAACCAATTTTAAAATGGGTGAAACTGGTTTAAGATAAACCTGGTTGAATGTAGCATCAGACTTAACTGATTTGGGTCAAACCAGTTTATGCAATGTCTGTCCCAAACCCCTTGCTGGTTTAAGTTAAACCAGATGTCCCAGCTGCCTGTGGAGGGTTTAGATTGAGAGTGTGGTTGGGGGTAGAAAGGTAAGAAAGGTTTATTGACTTAACAAAAACACAACTGCACATAGTAACAAGACAAACAATGACAGACAGAAGTAATTCGCATCGGCAACTTATTGGCAGTTCCTCTGATCCCTGATACACAGCAAGCTTCTCTTTCCACAAAATTGAGTGAGGTCAGGCATCCCCGAACAACGCGGTCTAAGGGGTGCCGGGAAGGACCCTGGAATACAGTTTTTGGGTTCCTCGAGGTCCACGGGCCCACTGATTCAGGCAACAGCTAACTAATCCTTTTCACAGAGCTGCATCTTCCTTCTGAATGGTTTCCAGATATTTCAGCTAATTTATAGCTTCTGAAAGACACTGATAACGTACGACCACTTAGATTCCTTTTTCTTCAACTGTCCTTAGACTGACCAATAGCAGTACAAGCCTTGCATTCCTTTGATAAGGTAAGTTTAACTGTGCCACAGGGCCTTACTACTTCTAGGCTTTGCTAAATTTACTAGGTCTTACTTTATACAAGGCCTCACTACATCTTAAACTATAATTAGGCTTTTAGCAACAACTTATAGCTTAGTATCTAAACAAATACAGAAAAACACTTGGTTTTATCTTCATAGAGCCTTCAGCAGCACTTTTATCACACAGACATACTTTTCAGCTGCCACACTCCACTTCTTGCTTGCTGAAGCACTATGATAGCTACAACTGAGATGCCAAAGCCACATGTGCTACATTGGAAAATGGGGAGGGGTCTATAAATTTAACTTGCATAGCATGAACAGATTTACGACAACAACGGTTGAAACACCATTTAGCGATGACACAGACATACTTTTCAGCTGCCACACCAGAGTGCCCCAGCATTCCAGATACTTTGCAGCCTTGGGCTGTGCTGTCTGCTCCAGAGAACAGGGCTGGCCTCGCCCCTCTCCTCCCTGGCCAGAGCTCCGTCAGAGACTGCAGGTACAGCAGAGTCTGCCTGTCTTCCCCTTGCCTCCTCCCCCACTCTTGCTGCTCACTGCTCAAGTAGGTATCCCTTCCTCCTCCCTCCCATCTCCCACAGCACAGACCCCAGCCCCATGGATCCTAGGCATGTGGTATGCTAGCTAATGCTGAGAGGTGTCTGTGTGTGTGTCTCCAATTTCACTGGGGCAGGCAAAAAGGACAGTGTCCACTTAGGGCTTTTTGGAGCTAATCAGCAGGTCAGTTGGTAATGCCCTTCCATTCCTTCCTTCAAAAAAAGCTGTTTAAGAAGAGCTTGAGCTAATGAGAGAGGCTTTTGTTTTGTTGATGGGCTGATAAATGCTGCATTATCAGCTCCCTGCTGGCTCCCAAGCCTATCAGGTTTGCAGACAGTATGAAGAAGCAGGGAGAGGGAGATTGAAAGCTCAGTATCATACACTACCCCCCACTCTTTGCCTCGGAGTGCTAACTGGGGGCTGAGGGCTGGCAACATGCTCACCCTTTGAGCAGCGAGCAGGGAAGAGAGTGGGACTGTGGGGGTTTACACCCCTCCCTAATTAAAGCATCCTGCCTGTGCCTGGTCACCCTCCCCCACCTCAGCTTAGCACTACTGAAGGGAAGGGAGGGCTGCTGTAGCACCCCCTGGCTTCTAGCCTGAGGCACTGCAGACCTGTGCCTGCACTTCCTCAGTCCAGAGAGAATGTCTGTGCAGTTGCAAACCAGTTCAGGCTAGCCAGGTTAGACTAACCTGCAAAGATTGAATCGATTCAGTCTCAGGCTTTTTTGAATATCTGTCCCTAGCCTTGATGTCAAGTTTAATAATGTGTTTTCTAGTGATCACACAACATCAATATTCATTCTAGGCCAGGAGGTATCCTGCAGGCCAGATCTGGCCCATGGAGCCATGTCATTCAGCCTGCCAGGTTTCCTTGTATCTAAAAATTTGGTAGCGGGAAGCAGTGGTAGCGTTAATGGCCACTCCTCTGTTGCCAATTTTTTTCTGAATCTGAGGGGAGCCTGGCAGGCTGGATAGTTTCATAATTGGTAGGTTCGGAAAGGACCTGAGCAGATCATCAAGTCCGATCCCCTGCCATGGCACAAAAGAATTCTAGGTGATTATCTAGCCTCCTTTTGAAGACCCCCAGAGTAGGAGCGAGCACCACTTCCCTTGGAAGTTGGTTCCAGATCCTAGCCTCCCTGACTGAAGTAGTGCCTCCTGATATCTAGCCTGTACCTACACTCAGTGTGGCTGTTATTCCTAGTTACTCTTGGTAGTGCTTGGGGGAACAGGGACTCTCCCATTCCCCGCTGGTCCCCCCTGTTAAGTTTATAGATGGCCACCAGATCCCCCCTCAGCCTTCTCTTGTGGAGGCTGAACAGGTTCAGGTCCCTTAGCCTCTCCTCGTTAGACCTGCCCTGCTGCCCCATGACCATGCAAGTGGCCCTCCTTTGGATCCTCTTGATGCTGTCCATATCCCTCCTGAAGTGTGGTGCCCAGAACTGGACACAGTACTCCAACTGCGGTCTGACCAATGTCACATAGATGGGGAGTACCACCTCCTTGGACCTGCTCGTGATGCATCTATGGATGCATGACAAGGTGCGGCTAGCCTTACTGACCGCGTCCTCACATTGGCAGCCCATGTTCATCTTAGATCAATAATGACTCCAAGATTCTTTTCTGCCTCTGTGCTGATGAGAAGGGAGTTTCCCAGCCTATATGTATGCTGCTGGTTCTTTCTCCCTAGGTGCAGTACCTTGCACTTGTCAGTATTGAATCCCATGCTATTCTGCAAGAATCTCAGGACTTCATAACCTTACAGTGTTGACAACAGGAGTCAGAATAGTGGGAGCAGCAGAAACAGTGTGTTGCAGATTGAATCAAGAATCCAGAACCACCATCCCACATGGAAACACTGCCTGAATGCAACAGAGTCACTTAAAGTCCCTGAGCCTTAGTTTCTTCAATTTTTGTATTAGCAGCCATGGTTGGCTTCCATTGAATGTGAAGTTGATAACATAAGATCAATATGCTTTCAGGAAAGGGAACTGGGGGTGGGGATTTCTGGTAATCTTGTTTCTCAGTTTTATAGACTGAATGTTTGATCAATGTGGCAAGTTGGTCTTTATTTATGTATCTCCACATTATTAATAGTTTTCTTTTGTTCATGATAAGAAACTGTTCCTCTGGATAGCCATGAAGAAGTTGGCAAAAGGTAGAACAAGAGTTCCTGTATCAATAACCAGCATGTTTATTTCTTTAGTTATCACTTCTTCAGTAAGTGGAAACTGAAGCATAGTATTTTAGTTCTTAAGGTAAGAGAAGTATAAGTTACCACATTTTGCCTTCCACTGACCATGGGG
>NW_017729034.1:41145500-41154742 GCF_001723915.1 Gavialis gangeticus | reverse complement strand
AAACACTTGGTTTTATCTTCATAGAGCCTTCAGCAGCACTTTTATCACACAGACATACTTTTCAGCTGCCACACTCCACTTCTTGCTTGCTGAAGCACTATGATAGCTACAACTGAGATGCCAAAGCCACATGTGCTACATTGGAAAATGGGGAGGGGTCTATAAATTTAACTTGCATAGCATGAACAGATTTACGACAACAACGGTTGAAACACCATTTAGCGATGACACAGACATACTTTTCAGCTGCCACACCAGAGTGCCCCAGCATTCCAGATACTTTGCAGCCTTGGGCTGTGCTGTCTGCTCCAGAGAACAGGGCTGGCCTCGCCCCTCTCCTCCCTGGCCAGAGCTCCGTCAGAGACTGCAGGTACAGCAGAGTCTGCCTGTCTTCCCCTTGCCTCCTCCCCCACTCTTGCTGCTCACTGCTCAAGTAGGTATCCCTTCCTCCTCCCTCCCATCTCCCACAGCACAGACCCCAGCCCCATGGATCCTAGGCATGTGGTATGCTAGCTAATGCTGAGAGGTGTCTGTGTGTGTGTCTCCAATTTCACTGGGGCAGGCAAAAAGGACAGTGTCCACTTAGGGCTTTTTGGAGCTAATCAGCAGGTCAGTTGGTAATGCCCTTCCATTCCTTCCTTCAAAAAAAGCTGTTTAAGAAGAGCTTGAGCTAATGAGAGAGGCTTTTGTTTTGTTGATGGGCTGATAAATGCTGCATTATCAGCTCCCTGCTGGCTCCCAAGCCTATCAGGTTTGCAGACAGTATGAAGAAGCAGGGAGAGGGAGATTGAAAGCTCAGTATCATACACTACCCCCCACTCTTTGCCTCGGAGTGCTAACTGGGGGCTGAGGGCTGGCAACATGCTCACCCTTTGAGCAGCGAGCAGGGAAGAGAGTGGGACTGTGGGGGTTTACACCCCTCCCTAATTAAAGCATCCTGCCTGTGCCTGGTCACCCTCCCCCACCTCAGCTTAGCACTACTGAAGGGAAGGGAGGGCTGCTGTAGCACCCCCTGGCTTCTAGCCTGAGGCACTGCAGACCTGTGCCTGCACTTCCTCAGTCCAGAGAGAATGTCTGTGCAGTTGCAAACCAGTTCAGGCTAGCCAGGTTAGACTAACCTGCAAAGATTGAATCGATTCAGTCTCAGGCTTTTTTGAATATCTGTCCCTAGCCTTGATGTCAAGTTTAATAATGTGTTTTCTAGTGATCACACAACATCAATATTCATTCTAGGCCAGGAGGTATCCTGCAGGCCAGATCTGGCCCATGGAGCCATGTCATTCAGCCTGCCAGGTTTCCTTGTATCTAAAAATTTGGTAGCGGGAAGCAGTGGTAGCGTTAATGGCCACTCCTCTGTTGCCAATTTTTTTCTGAATCTGAGGGGAGCCTGGCAGGCTGGATAGTTTCATAATTGGTAGGTTCGGAAAGGACCTGAGCAGATCATCAAGTCCGATCCCCTGCCATGGCACAAAAGAATTCTAGGTGATTATCTAGCCTCCTTTTGAAGACCCCCAGAGTAGGAGCGAGCACCACTTCCCTTGGAAGTTGGTTCCAGATCCTAGCCTCCCTGACTGAAGTAGTGCCTCCTGATATCTAGCCTGTACCTACACTCAGTGTGGCTGTTATTCCTAGTTACTCTTGGTAGTGCTTGGGGGAACAGGGACTCTCCCATTCCCCGCTGGTCCCCCCTGTTAAGTTTATAGATGGCCACCAGATCCCCCCTCAGCCTTCTCTTGTGGAGGCTGAACAGGTTCAGGTCCCTTAGCCTCTCCTCGTTAGACCTGCCCTGCTGCCCCATGACCATGCAAGTGGCCCTCCTTTGGATCCTCTTGATGCTGTCCATATCCCTCCTGAAGTGTGGTGCCCAGAACTGGACACAGTACTCCAACTGCGGTCTGACCAATGTCACATAGATGGGGAGTACCACCTCCTTGGACCTGCTCGTGATGCATCTATGGATGCATGACAAGGTGCGGCTAGCCTTACTGACCGCGTCCTCACATTGGCAGCCCATGTTCATCTTAGATCAATAATGACTCCAAGATTCTTTTCTGCCTCTGTGCTGATGAGAAGGGAGTTTCCCAGCCTATATGTATGCTGCTGGTTCTTTCTCCCTAGGTGCAGTACCTTGCACTTGTCAGTATTGAATCCCATGCTATTCTGCAAGAATCTCAGGACTTCATAACCTTACAGTGTTGACAACAGGAGTCAGAATAGTGGGAGCAGCAGAAACAGTGTGTTGCAGATTGAATCAAGAATCCAGAACCACCATCCCACATGGAAACACTGCCTGAATGCAACAGAGTCACTTAAAGTCCCTGAGCCTTAGTTTCTTCAATTTTTGTATTAGCAGCCATGGTTGGCTTCCATTGAATGTGAAGTTGATAACATAAGATCAATATGCTTTCAGGAAAGGGAACTGGGGGTGGGGATTTCTGGTAATCTTGTTTCTCAGTTTTATAGACTGAATGTTTGATCAATGTGGCAAGTTGGTCTTTATTTATGTATCTCCACATTATTAATAGTTTTCTTTTGTTCATGATAAGAAACTGTTCCTCTGGATAGCCATGAAGAAGTTGGCAAAAGGTAGAACAAGAGTTCCTGTATCAATAACCAGCATGTTTATTTCTTTAGTTATCACTTCTTCAGTAAGTGGAAACTGAAGCATAGTATTTTAGTTCTTAAGGTAAGAGAAGTATAAGTTACCACATTTTGCCTTCCACTGACCATGGGGAAAGAATATGGACACAGGCAATTACCGAGGAGCAGGTGATATGTGGTAAAGCCCTGGCTCCTTTCATGCCATGCTTGTATGTCCATTGCATTAAGCCATCTAGATCAAGGACTAACAACCAGTTCTAAACCATGAACACACTTTTAGCACAAGTATTCACACAGAAGTGGATGTGGAACTATTTGTACCTCCATTATACTCTTTCTTCAAAACTGGTTGAATCTGGGCCATAAGGCATAAGAAGTAAAATTAGGAATTTCATTGCCAAAAGTGGGTAGGTTTGTCACTGGACCAGAAGGCATGTAGAGGAGCTGTGGGACATTGAGGAGCCCAGCATTTGCAGAGTAAGCCTACAAGGATTTTGCTGGTGAACACGAGTTATCTAGGATAGTCTTCTACAGAATATCAGCATTTTGTGATTTCCTTGCCAAGAACTGGGAGTTTTGCTCCAATAAGGACTGAGTAAACGGTGAGAGTTCCCTGTCTCCCAAATTGTTGCGATGTGAGAAGATGACGATTTTGCTTAGTCTGGTGTGACTCAGGAGCACCTCCACTGTAGGCACACATAGATTTATGGGTGAAAGAGGCAGAAGCAAGCTATGTCACTAAGATCATCTGTGTGAGGAAACACTTAAGTTTCATGGGCCATGCCCTAAGAAAAGGACTGAAGGGATTTGGCCCATATTACTGTACATTACTGTCACAAAAGGGAATTTCTGTCTGATTGTAGCATATCTCCTGTGCAGTATGATGCTGCCTAAGGCTAAGGATGAACATTGCACCACCCAAGAATTAAACAAAATTGTGCTGCAAAGTACCATCTTTATTGTTGCTATGAAATTGAATGCATTCATAAAAATAAGGAGAACAATAAGGTCCAAGTGTTTACCAGGCACTAGAGAGACATTTATGATACCTTTAACAGTGCAAGCAGAAAGCTCAAATTATCTTCAGATTTTAAAGCTGTTGTAAAATAATTAAAAGCAGCTATTAAGTGTCTGACAGGAACCATAAATCTAGGAAATTTGCAACTCAGGATTCTTATGTCATTCTTGGCTTGTCTCATTGGACTACATTGTCAGAGCACTTACTTGGCTGCACATGGAATTGCAGCAGCGTATATAGTTTTTCTGCTTCTCTTGACTGACTGGGAACTGTTTGTAACTCCAGCTGCATTAGTGAAAGCAGGGGCAAATTATTGTGCGGCAGAAATGTGACAGAATGGAAGGAACCCTGGCAGTGAACCCATCTTTCATTCATTCTCCAGCCAAGCCCAAAGAGAGAACTACTCCAGGAAGGAGTTGCTTCTTCCACATAACAAGACTCTGAATTATAGTTTATCCTCTGTTATACTTTGGGGAGGGGGACACTGAGGCTACGTTCTTTAGCTGGAACAGATTGTACAGTGACAGTCTGGCCCTTTGGGCCGAGATGCTAGTACTTATTAACTTGTTAAACACCAACACTGACCTCAGTGCTTTACAAGGCGAAGTAGAAAGACAAAGTTATGACACAAGAACACACACGCAGAACTAAAGGGGATAGTATTAATTTAGTGCCTCCCTATGTCCCTCTTAGTAAAGAGGGGAGCCAACATGTTACTGACAGAAGTTAGGTTTTGTCTATGCCACTGTGTACCATATCCATGAGCACCACTGAGAAACGTATCTCATTCATTTCCTCCCACTCTCCACATTCTCACATGGCTTATGTCAGTGTCACTGTTGACTTTGCAGTGCAAAATCAGCATTTTTTCCTGGGTTTGGCAACCCCCTAAACACTGGCTGTGTGGAAGAACTGCTAGCCTGCAAAGCTATTGAAACTGCCATTAGGATGGCTGAGCCATAAATGTACCATGTTCCATAGCGTCTAGCACAATGAGAGCCTGATACTGGTTGTCCTATGTAGAAGCTTCAGAAATACAAATAATAAATAATAATGGTACAAAAAGAATGATCATGACCCACGTCGGAGCTCTCTGAAAAGAGAAGCACAACATCTGTGTGATTATCATCTTACTGTTTACTTTAATTACAGTTACATTCAAGCTACTTTTTTCTGGACCTGCAAGACACAATGACTCATTTTAGAATGAATGCATTTATCCCAGACACAATCTGAAGAAAGCACAGCATGAGCTGCATATTTGCAAACATTTCAATTGGAAAATGAAAACTAACTGCAGGTTTCCTGTGTGTCTTTCTGGCATTGCACCAATTAGTAAGAGTCATTTGAAGATTGCATGTGGTAACATCATCAAATTCTGTTTTTTATGACAGCAAGAAGTATGGCCTAAATTTTCAATAATGTAGTCACAGATATTTGAGTCCTTCAGTTTTTCGGTGCCCAATTGGAGATGCCTAGGAATTGCCAGACATAGTAGTCTTAACCTGGGTGCATAGAAACCAAGGCACCCACTGCTAGTGACATATGTAAAACTGTCATTTAAATACAGTGCTATATTTAGTTAGATAGACGGAGCTAGCAATTTCCAAATTTGTTGCTGTGTTAATTCTTAAAGTTCACTGAGAAAATATTTAGGGTTTTGTTCAAATGCCTGTTTTCTAAATGGGATTTTGGCCCATTTTCTAATACACAACTAATACACAGCAGCCAGTGCATTTCTAGATGTGTAGATGTAGCAGTGTTACTAATAGAGGTAAGTGCTAATCTCTGTGGGCCTGAAATCTGTACTACCCTTAGCAAACTGTTACTCAGACAAGTGAAGTGTTCAGAGTCTCACCCCTTGAAAAGTTGTGAAGTATTGCTATTCTGAAATGGAAGTTATACATAAAAATAAGGAATATAATTGGATCTGTGCTTTTAATGAGCATTGGTAACATGGAATTATTAACTAGAAAGTCATTCTAGAAGTAGTTAAAAAAGACAGTGAAGTACATGTAATTCTGCAGCTGGAGAGAGATTTTTTTCCCATGAAAATCACAAATAAAAATGAACATAAGTCCAGTTCTTACTCTCTCTAATAGAAGCTGATATTACAGACCAAAGGTTGCTCAAGTCTGATGTCATATTTCTAAGAATGTTGAGTACAAAATGCTTCAGAGGAAAATGTAGAATTCCCACAAAGACAAGTTATACAAAATTATGCCTCTTGAGGAAGTTTTGTCCTAACCTCAGATGATGAAGAAGTAGGTTACAGACTGAAGCATCAGAGCATATGTCCCTTATCAGGTTTGACCTTTGCTTAATACAGCTACAGATAATATTTTAATTATGCACATAATTGTCTAATCCTCTTTTTCGCCCAATCAAGCTCTTGACATTACAGATGTCTCTTGATGGTAAGTTGCACATATTTAGTTATGTTTCATTGTATGAACTGTTTCCTGGGGAAAAAAACAGATTTTCTATTATCCTAAAATTAGGGCACTTCAGTGTCATTGGAGGTCCCTGCATTCTTGTTTTAAGAAAAAGACTACATACACTATCCAACTGATGCGCTCTCTACCATCCATTCCTGCCACCTGGTTGGTCACCTTACTGTTCTAAAGTAAACTGCCCATATCTCATCAGAAGAAACTTTTCCCCCATTATACCCTGGTTGCCTTGCCCTTCTTTGGCTCTTCTCTAGTTCTGCTACTGTATATCCTGAATGCATCAAAGTCAATGGAGTTTTACTGATTTATACCAGCCAAAGACCTAGCCCAAAACTTTCACGGTGCGGGCACGCCGTCAGTATGTATTTTTGTATTCTTCTTTATCCCGTTCTTTACATATCAACTGCTTCTTTCAACTTGTTGAACTTGTTTCAACTTGTTGCTGTGTAATGTGTTTGTGTTTTTATTGAGTTGTCCACAATAATTCTGAGGTCTTTTTTTATTAGTAGCTATAGTTAATATAGAAGCCATCGATGTGTATCAGTAGTTCATATAATTCATTCCTCTGTGTAGTAATCTGTATTTGTCAGTGTTGAATGTGTATTCAGATTATTAATGAATAGCAGGAATGGCTTTAATAGAATAGACCAAATAGGGTCCACCCCAGGATGTTCTTCATTCCATGTTAAAAATTGAACATTTAATTCTATTCTATTCTATTCTGTCGCTGAATACATTTCTAAAGAATACAGCTAATCCCTCTAATTTGTACTTGTAACAGTTACTTCTTGGTTTCTTTAATAAACCCCAGTGAGTGTCTACAGCTTAAGTGCTTCAAGGTCCAGCTGCACAAAGCTTGGGTCAGAGGCAATATCTTTTATTAGACCCACTATAGAGTAACAAAAAATGTCCTTTCTTTGTAAGCTTTCAGACACATACACCCTTCTTCACGCTGCAGAGAATCCAAAGATTGTAAAAATCCTCATAGGTAGAAAAGAAACTCCATTTTGCACAGGGGAGGTATAGGTTGGAAGTTGGGTATCTCAGAGTCCTTTTGTGAGAGTATTGTTCTGTGATGTGCAGATTAAGCTGTCTTCTTCCCTGGAGGTTTATGATCTCAGAGGCAGACAGGGAGGTAAAAAAAATCCTTCTTTCTTGGTTAGCAATGAAGTTTATTTTTCCAAATGGCTAAAATATGGTATCTTCCATGTTTCAGGGATCTATGTTGTAGCTGTATTGGTCTGAGAAAAAGAGGTGCGCAAAGCTCTTGGGTCAGAGGTGATATCTTTTATTAGACCAACTAAATAATAGCAAAAAAATTGCCGCCTTTGTATGATTTTGGGCATATACACCCTTCTTCAGGCTGACGGAGAATTCAAGGTCCAGATGAAATTTTCACAAAGCAAACTGGAATACTTGGACCACCACTCTGGAAAGTACCTTTCAGAAGCATAATGTGAAAAATGTGCCTGGAGCAGTCATCTCTTGCCCTCTCCCCCAACACCTTCTTGCCTATCAGTGCAAGAATAGTAGCAAGCAGTGATCTACATAGTGTCATGGAATGCAAAGTATTCTGGGAATCATAGCTCTGGAGTCTCTAGACTGGCAGTGAAGTTTGCTGCTGCCAGAAGAACTTTCACGCTTTCTTTTTGCTGCTGAAGCTAGTATCCAGAGAACAAACCAAAAAAAAAAAAAAGAAAAGAAAAGAAATCTGATTTCAGGAGCAAAAAATGGGGAAATGGGGTCAATTCTTACCCCACATCAGTGAACTCCACTGCCACTCTACAAAACTATGATTTCCAAAACGCCTCACAGTCAGTGATGCAGATTGCCTACACCAGCTGCTGCCTGCAGCTGGAAAGCACAGAGCCAGGCAGGCAGCAGCCCCTGAGTGAGGTGTCCCTCCACTCCCTGCCCTTTTGGCACCCTCCCCTTAGGCAGCAATCAGGACACCTACTCACCCACCTCATGTTATACTAATAATAGCATTGCAACTATCCTCATCATTACGTCTCCAGGGAGGAAGCTGGTAATTGATTCCACAGTGCCTTGTTTAGAATTGAACACCTGCCCATCACAACCCCCCTCTGCATAATGTATGCTCCCTGCCTATGACGCTGCCCAACCAGTTTCCAGAATGAGGGGGCGTGTCTACACGAGACGCTTGCTGCACATTAGCCTGATAACACTGTGCAGTAGCACAGCGGTAAAAAACTGTGCTAATAGCCTACTGTGCAGTGTTATTAAGGTAATGTGCAGTAAGCATCACAAAAAACCCGTGAGCCGGCACTACTGTACAGTAACTCCAGTTACTACACATTCAGTTAGTACTTCATTAAATATTAAACTAAATGTGCAGTAATTAGGGGCATTAATGAACGTGTAGACATGCCCGAGGTGTTGCAAACCTCTTGAGAGCTTGGATACTTTATTAGCACCGTGCTAAGGCAGCCATGTTATTTCCATTTTGGGAGGTTGCACAGGCAGAGCAGATGCAGCAGGGACTCATTGCAGCACCTCCAGGTGCAGCATGGAGCCATCCCCATGGAGTTTTTGGGATAGTTCAAACTAAACATAATATTCATGCCATCTTACCCCAACTCCCCCCATCCTTTAGCCTTGATCCTTAAGTTTTTACAAAGTCCCTATGGGCTTTTTTAACACAGGAACTCCCAAGAAAATTTAATCCAAATTAACTAGTAGTGTGAATTTTTAGAGTAGTTTATTTCTACTTATTTAAACTACATTAAAGGAGGTGTAAACCCAATGCAAGGGAGGGGCCATCACCAGGGAGGACTATACTGCGGTCACTTGGGGCTGCAGGGGGGCAGTCAGGAAGGCCAAGGCGGAGATGGAACTGGGACTAGCTACCCAGATCAAGGACAACAAGAAGTCCTTTTTTAAATACACAGGGGGTAAAAAGAAGGTACTGGGTAATGTGGAGCCTCTGCAGGACACGCTAGGAAATCTGGTCGTTGCACCAGACAGCAAAGCTAACCTATTTAACAATTTCTCTGCCTCCATTTTTCTGAGCAGGGACTGGGTCACCCCCCATACTGGGACCACCGCAGGCCTCAGGGGAAGCGCACCCAGGCCTAGGGTCAGTGAGGACCTAGTCAGGGAAATTCTGGAGGGACTGGATGTATTTAAATCAGCAGGTCCTGACGATC
>NW_017729034.1:41135740-41140500 GCF_001723915.1 Gavialis gangeticus | reverse complement strand
AAGGGACCTGAACGTGTTCAGCCTCCACAAGAGAAGGCTGAGGGGGGATCTAGTGACCTGTTACAAACTAGTCAGAGGGGCCAGCAGGCATTGGGGGAGTCCCTGTTCCCCCGAGCACTACCAGGAGTGACCAGGAATAATGGTCACAAACTGGCAGAGGGTAGATACAGGCTAGATATCAGGAGGCGCTACTTCGAAGTCAGGGCAGCTAGGATCTGGAACCAGTACTCTTTCCTGCCATGGCAGGGGGGCGGGCTTGATCTGCTCAGGTCCCTTCCGACCCTAACAACTATGATACTATGAAACAGTAATGTGTCATTCACTATTACAATGGACTTCAATTGATTTATTTTAAGTTACTTAGAAATCGATTATGCTGAGTTTAAAATAAAGCCACTGTAATAATGGCCAAGGACAGCATCTACCCAAGGGTTTCAGGCAGTTAAGACACTTTAAAAGTTGATTTGGATTAATTTCCTTTTGTGTCCCTGTGTAGATAAGTATGAACATTCTGGTTTGTACAGAGGTATAAAACAGTTCATGGGATCCTCAGCAGCAGAGTTGAGTGCAGGGTTGGACACACACTTGGATCACTGGGATCAGATGAGATAGTAAGATCAATATGAGTAGGATCAGCTTCCTGGTTATATGTCAAGCCACACTTCCATTACTATTTATTATGTCAGTAGCGACTAGAGGCTCAAATTGAGATCAGTTGTGCTAGACCCTATACAGATATCAAGAAGCAGACTGCTCGTATTCAAAAAGTTCACAGCCTGAACAGACAGAACAGGTAAATGGTGAAAGGAAAAGCTGGGGTACAGAAAGTCACTCCTTCCATTCAGTCGCCCGTGGTCATGCAAATGGTCATTAGCAGAGCTGGGTTCTAAGTCTTGGTCCCCTGAGTCCTAGTCTTATGCCGTCTCCACTAATCACATGCAAGTAGATATCCAGCAGACTCCGATTTGTCATGGCCCTCAGAGTGAATGAGGCAGTACCATCAACTTAACATTCCTAAAAGCGGTGGTTTGGTACCTCAGCCTTCCCTACTGGACTACACAACCAAGTTGTGGTTAGCTGTCATTACTAATCCTCTTAGGTCTGTCATGCATACACTTTTCAAAGAAATGAATGTCATACTAGCTACTATCATCTGGCAGCCTAAAGCCAGTTTAAACATACTCGTCTATTGAAGTGCTTGGGGAATTATCTAGTTACTGCTTTTTTGATCACATTTCAAAACTAGCAAGATCTGAGACTGTCACAGATTTTTTTTTTTTTTTTACTATAGTCCTCCTCCCTTTGCTTTTTTTTTCTCCTTGAAAGAAACAGTGTAAAACAGTCAAATGTAACCCAGTGCACTTTTTTCTCTCCTTGGAAAAAACAGGATAAAGCAGAGAGATATAGCATGTTGCTGCTCTTACATACATTTTACCATTGCAGGCCAAAAAAAAATCCAGGTTCTTCTGTTTGAATGCCATCTCAAAGGTTACAACTGTCAAAACAGGATATAGTTCCAAGGTTTTGAAAAGGCCAGTTATCCTCCTGTTTTTTGTTCTTTTAGAAAAATGTCAGCTATGGACTTCATTGGTTCAAGAAGTAGTTTATGGGTATTAAGCAATCAGGATAGAAACTGGAACAACCTGATGTTGGAGAGCAGTAAATTGGCAGGAAGAGAGCATGGCTCAACTGACTTAGACAATGCTGCTCAGGAGACACGCTCACTGAGAGTTTGGCTTTCACCCAGGACTTGAGATAATGGGGTTGTATGAGTGAAATTGAGGGTGTAATTTAGCCTGACGTGTTAGAAGTTACCTATCCTTAAAAGCAGACTGTTGAGTTTGCATGTACATACAGCAGTGGATTTTTTAAGGCTCATAGCTGAGATTGTGCACAGCCTCATACTTGTGTGCAGTGTAAGATTTTGTTTGAAAGAAAAATGTGACTCTAGCTAGGCCAGGAAACATTTTAAAAACTGGGATTCATAAATCCTTCAATGAGCATGTCAAAGTAAAACATAGTCAACTCAGAGTCAAGAGTCAACTCATAGTCAAAGAACATTTTAATTAAAAAAAGGTACATTTCTTGTTGATACCCATTTTAGGCTTTATTTTTCCAGAAAAGGTCATAAAAGGGAAGGTTAGGTGATAAATCAGGAAAAGTACTAGCAGAGTGATGTTGTAGCCATGATGGTTCAGAAATTACACAAGAGGCAAGGATTTCTTAAGGTGCTCTCTTTTATTGGACCAACTATGTGTGTGTGTATGTATGTATGTATGTATGTATGTATGTATGTATGTATATATATATATAGGACTAAAATGAGTCAGTGACTGCATTGGCCTTGTTTTCTCTCTTCCTTAATTTATTATGAGGTAAAATGGGATTAACAGATAAAATTACTCAATAAAGATGAGAACTGCTCAAAGCTGAGATGAGTGTGAATACACTCATGTTTCGCTCTTCAAAATCTTTGATGCAAAATTATTTAATTAGTTTATGAAGTTTGACATGAGCATTGTCACTGATTTTGGGTGCCTACCTGGCACCAATATAGACTGTGTATGGGTATGCAGGGGGGAAGGGTGTCTGAGCAAAATCACAAGGACTAGTTTAATTGTCAAAATTAGAAAACTTTCCAAATTATAAAAAAAAAAGACCAATTTATTTTTAAATTGCAACAGGGTATAAAACTGTCATTCTAATATACAAAAACCCTTTAGCTTTTTGATTCAGAGCCTAGGCAAACAACAGCATTCTTGTTCAATGTTAAGTTGCTAAATCAAGGTCTAATTGATTTAATTTACTAAATTGTTAATACAACTCTAGTTTCTCCATCTTGCAAAAAGCATAACTTGGGTCACCACATGTTCAGATTTCAGACTGATTCATGTTTTATGAGGTGTGAGAATTTTAAAATAACTAGTTCAAGGCTCCTTACACTCCAGTTAATTCACCTGAACATTTCATCATAATTAACATAATAGTGGCTACTTACATCCAAAAATTCCACAAATACTCATTTTCTAACCAAAGGCTTCTGGGTGACAAATGAGTCTTTGTGAACACAAATAGCAAAACATTTAATTGATAGAGCTTTATTTTATAACATAAATGGCTGAATGAGTAATTATTGAACTGTAGATTCAGGAGAGCTCCTGCAGACTAAATTGGAGGACAATACAGTGACAAGGTAGGGGTGCTTAATTCTGATCCCACTTACTGCAGATCACCAAACCCAGTGCAATTATGCCAGTAAGAAATGGTTGTAAATGAGACCTTTAAATCTTTTGGGGTCAATGAAGTCAAAACTGAGGAGTCTTTGTACATGTGAAGGTACAAATACGTTAATAATAATTGACTGTTTGCTGAAGTCATTTTTTATACCTCACTCTTGTCATTTTTTTCCCCACAGAGCTGCCCAGAAGTTGAACCTTTCTTCTAAAAAGAAGAAACATCGGCCATCTACATCATCTGTCCCTGACTCTCCTCTCTTCTCCACCAGCTTCAGCAGTATCCTGCAGACATCTCCACCCCCAGCACCACCATGTTTGCTGAGGGCAGTCAGCAAAGTAAAAGATACTCCAGGGTTGGGCAAGGTAGGTCTCAAAAGTATCACTAGTGCAATTTTTTTCTTTGAAAAGAGGAAGTATATCCATGCCAGACATTAAAAGAGTATGAGGGCTGTTGTGTTTTCTTTTTGGTAGTCCACTCAAATTTGTTATCAGACTTCACAGAAAGGACTCATGAAATTGATTGTTTATTACAGGCAACCTTTTAATAAAGCAGGAGATGACACATACTGAGTGAATCAGACTTAATCCTATGTTAATATAATGGGTTTCCAGCTACCACTAGTGGGAGCAGTGACACATTGTATTCACCAGGATATCTGAAGCAGCTTGATTTCTGTGGCTGCTTACAGATGTGGGAGGGGAAAAAAACAGAGCTTTATTTTAAGCTCAGTATGCCTCCACACTGAGTGCAGCGCATGGCCAGAAGAGGCATCACATTAGTTGGACCCAGCTTGCTCAATGTCTATATAGATCGGGTGCTTCAGCAGGACTTTTTGACCCTTTTATCTAATAGCTGATTGGTGCACATAGGGATTGAATAGTAGGGCTGTGTGAAGCTTCGGTAGCCGATTCGATTCGGAGGAGATTTGGCCTGAGTCTCTGAATCTGAACTGAATTAGGAGACCCATTAAAAGGTCTGAATCAAATCTGAATCTTCCTAATCAATTTGGAAAAGATTCAGAGAGATTCGGAGATTCGGATTGGCCGGGGAGTGGCAGGCACATCTGGGTAGCTGCAGGTTCTCCCATGGCTCCTCTGGCTGTGTCTGCCTTTCCCTTGTCAGGGGAGGCTGCAGGAGAAGCCTCCATGGCTGCCCTGCCCATCCCCGTCCCCTGCCTGACCCCAGCCTGCTGGCATTGAAAAAAAACCAAACCACACACTCACTGGCTGTAGCAGTGGCTGTGGGGGCTCTGAGGTCTCTTGGCAGAGTCGTCCCCCACTGCTCCCGATGGGCGCTTCAACTGGCACCAGTCTCGCAGCAAGTGGGGGAAAAAAAAGGGAAAAAAAATTCCTGTACTCACCAATCAGGGCAGCCAGAGGACCTGATTGCCACTGCCAGAGCCAGTGAGTGCAGGGCTTATTTATTTATTTATTTTTAATAGCCAGGATTATGGGCTGGCAGGAGCAGCCACTGGGGGTGGGGCCAGGCAGGGGGGGGGGGGGGGGGTTGGGGGGGGGGGGGGG
>NW_017729034.1:41133523-41135644 GCF_001723915.1 Gavialis gangeticus | reverse complement strand
GATTGGGGAGCAGGAGCTGTGCAGTGGGGCTCTGCCAAAAGACCCCACAGCCGCTGCTACAGCTGTGAGTGTGGGTCTTTTTTTTAAGTGCCAGGAGACTGGGCCAGTGTGGGGGATGGGGCTGGGCAGGGCAGCCATGGGGACTTCTTCTACAGCTCCCCCCACCTGGGGAAAGGCAGGCACAGCTGGGGAGCCACGAGAGAACCTGCAACCACCTGGCTGTACCTGCCTCTTCCCAGCCAATCCTAATCTCTGAATCAGTGCCAAATCAGCGCTGAATCTCCGATTCTCATTCAGCCAAATTGAACAGGGACAGCGATTCAAATCACCGAATCAAATCGCTGTCCTCCAAATCGGTCAAATCTGAATCGAATACTTCCCTATTTGCACAGGCCTATTGAATAGCTGACTGGTGCACATAGGGATTGAATCAGCTATTGGACAAAAGGGTCAAAAAGCCCTGTTAAAGCACGCAATCTATACAGATGCTGCAGAGATGGGTCAAACTAACATGCTGCCTCTTCTGGTAAAGTGTGTTTTGGTTTTTTCCATGTCTGTCAGTGCCCTATATTAGTACCCTATAACAGTCTTTTGTTTTTTGTTGGATTTTTTTTTTTTTTTTGTTCGTCCTACCTAAAGCTGTTTGAAATATTGATTGATTCCAGGGTCTCAAGTACACAGTATTGAAAGCAGGCCAGCTTGGTGACATACTGATCTTTCTGCTCTCTCAACAATCCTCCATCTATAATGCCCTCCACTGGTTGAACTCTGGGGCAGAATAGCAGTGGAACTGCTGCTTGTCTTACCTGGGGCATGAGCCCCTTCGTTTGGCCTTTTACAAATACCCATGTTTATGCAAATAGGGCCTTTGCAAGTGCAATTTTGGCATACTGCATTTGGCAGCACACTGTCACAGTTACTAAAGAAAGTATTTTCTTATATAAACTTAGTGTATTCTGGTGGGCCACATTTGCTGACTGCTAAGCAGAGACACTGAATATGTTGAAAATCATATTCTCCTTTTGTAACAGACAAATGGTAATGCATATCCTGGATGTACTGTACATATAAGGTATTTCCATCACTTCTTTTAAACACTGAGAGAAAGAATGAGGCAGGAAGTTGCATGACTCCAGCTTTTGCACAGAATCATGTTGGTTATTTTCATGCATGGTTTATATCCCTCTCAGAAGCTTATAGATCCTCCCTCTCCCTTTGTACTCCTTTTGGGGATGAAAAATGCTGCGTAGTCCTGATCGTGGTCCCACTGAAGTGACTGGCAAAACACTCATTGACTTTAGTGAACACAGAAGGATTTGTACTCTATTTATGGTTCCAAACATTTGTTATGAACAGCTCCGTTTTGTTTAATTTAGTCTTTAAATGATTCCTAGTTGTATGGTGTCTCACAGCTCTTATCTTTCCAGAGTTAAAAAGGGGTGTCTCTGAATAAGGATAGAATTTCTGTTTGTGAATAATGAAGGATATTCTCATGAAAGCAAAGAACTAATAGTGGCTTTGGTCCTGATCTTGCAGTCCTTGTTTGGACAATTCTCTTATTGATTTCAGTGGGAATTTTTCCTGAGTGAGATCTGCATGTTTTCACCCGTAACATGGAAAGGGTCTATGCAAATATAAATCTACAGTTCTGCCAATGTGCTTTAGTCTGATCTGTCCTTATCTGCAGTGTTCCTGCTTTAGTCTAATCTGTCCTCTTGTATCTCTAGGCCTCCATTTCACTAGGGTTCAAGCTATTTGTTCAAGTACTTTTGTAATATCTACAAATAGAGCTCAGATTAGCCTGTCCACCAATACAATTTGAGAAAGAAACTGAGTCTCCAGAAGTAAGAAGGCATTGCATTAATCTGTTCAACAAGCCAATCAAGTTCACCCCTGGAGACAAATCCACCTCTAGTGTAACTTCATTCAGCATGATAAATGGAGTCATGCTAAGGCTGAATTGGGCTTTAGCTTCATGTTATGGTGCACATAGGGTATTTTTTCCAAATGAAGTTTGTTTTTGGGTGCATATAGTAAAAAAATCTATACAGAAAGTTTTTTTTTCAAATGATCTAACTTATGTTTAGGTTTAATCCATCTAATAAACGCCCCCCCCCCCCC
>NW_017729034.1:41127062-41133426 GCF_001723915.1 Gavialis gangeticus | reverse complement strand
AAAACCCCCCCCCCCCCCCCCCCGAATTCTTTCATTCTGAAACATCTCCATTAACAAAAAATATGTCTAGCCTGCAGTTTCAGGCATACAATTCCATTTCTGTCCTCTTCCATTATTTCTTCTACGAGTCACCCTATAATTATGACCTAAAGCTCATATACTTTCATTGAAGTGTTCCCATCAATTTAACTCTGTAGCATAATTTACATTTTAATATGTCAGAGATAGGTATGAGGCATAATAAATGGATAACTGCAGATAAAGAATGCAGTTTCCCTGTCAGACTGGGAGAATTTCAGATATAGTGATGGAAATGTTCAGCTTGCTGGATTGTTGAAACATTAATTATTTATATTATTATTATTTTCATTGTTGTTTGGTAGTGCCTGTTTGAAATGTAGACATTCTGACATGGCTGTTGAAGAAACTGTTAGTTCTGTCATCTCAAACATTGTAATTTAGATGAAAGGAAAATGTAGACCTATCTGAAGGAAGTGGAGTTGGGTTTAGAAGGGTCAACACTTGACTTTGTTGGTTGGAGTTTTGGCTGGTTTGTTCTGAAACAATAGGATGTTACTAAAGTTCCCAGCATAGCAAATCTTTGACTTCTGTGAGTGAGAAATAACATGGGTTGGGTGTTTTCCAGTGCAAGTTTTTAATTGGAAAATGCTGATTTGTCAATACCAGGGGTGCCCAACTCATTCATCCCCCATGGAAGCTTTAACCACCCCATCCAGACGGCTGGATGAGTGGCATGGGCCCAGTCCATAAGCTCAATGTGGTATGTGGGGCCGTGTCTTCTGGCCTGTGGGGTTCCTCATATGTTTGGTAATTTAGTGGCAGAAAAAGTGCTAATTACTGCAACTCTAGGAGCTGCCACTGCTACTCTGCTGCCAAATTTCTAGACCAACAAGGATCCCCACAGGCCAGATGACACAGCTCCACAGACTCTGTTTGGCCACATCAGTCAGTATTGAAAGTCTTTTGGGCTGTTAGGGAAATCCAGGGTTAGTGGGATTGGGACAGCCCATGCAGGGTGCCTTGGACCAAAGGGAGCCCTGATGCATAGAGAACCCCAGATTTTCCAGGATCTTGGCATAGAGGTAGGACCTTAGAAGACTTGACTGAAAATAGAGTAAAGCAGTGGAGGAATTTAGTTATTGAATGGCTTGAACTCTGCAGTGGGGAAAGCAACAAGAGGGGGGCAGGCAGTAGGGTAACAGATGGGGCGTGGGGGGAGGAAATGAAGCAGCCTGACCTCCACCATTTGTCCCCCTTTGCACCTTGGCACCAGTCACTTGCTCCCCCTACCTTGCCTGCCTCCACCACTCCCCCCTCCCCCCCGCCATCACCTGCTTCCCTCCTGCAACTGTTTAAGAGAAAAATAGGAAGTCAAAAGTACAAGGTCTCACCTGCTTCTCTATCTAGAAACAGATTCAGAGTAGTCCCCTATAGCTAGCAATTTCCCTGCAGATGGCATTTCTTGGCTAGCCTCCTGCCAGCTCGCTGACTCCCTCAGCTTGTCCGAGCTGAGTCCTAGGTGGGGTTCCCCAAGTTCAGGAGCTCCTAGTCTGCATGCCAGCTTAGAAGCATCCTTCTTCCCTAGGGATTTCCTGAACCCTCCTATGTTCTAAAGCAGTGGTTCTCAACCTTTTTTGTACCAGGACCCATTTGTAAACATTGATGGCCACTCTGCCTCAGGCCCCAGCCCCTCAGTCTGTGGGACAGGGTAGCGGTGTGTGGGGCAGCCCATTCCAGGCAGGATCTCTGCCAGCCTGCAAGGGAAAAGCCAGTTTCCCACACTTTTCTCCTTTAAAGGAGAATCCATTTTTAAAGTTTGTTTACCCATTTTTAAAGTTTGTTCATGACCGCTTCATATATTCTTGTGACCCGCAGGTTGAGAAATGCTGTTCTAAAGCACAAGACGTTCATAGATTCATAGATGCTAGGGTCGGAAGTGACCTCAGCAGATCATCGAGTCTGACCCCCTGACTAGGTAGGAAAGAGTGCTGGGGTCAGGTGACCCCAGTCAGATGCCTATCCAGTCTTCTCTTAAAGACCCACAAGGTAAGGGAGAGCACCACCTCCCTTGGAAGCCCATTCCAAATTTTGGCCACCCTTACCGTGAAGACATTTCTCCTGATATCTAACCTAAATCTGCTCTGTCAGTTTGTGACCACTGTTCCTTGTTATCTGGTGAACAGAGCATCTCCGATCCCTTGCTGCATCCCCCTAACAAATTTGTAGGCATCCACAAGATCACATCTCAGCCTTCTCTTGCAGAGGCTGAAGAGGTCCATGTCCCTCAGTCTCTCCTCATAGGGCTTGTCCTGTAAGCCTCTAACCATATGAGTGGCCCTCCTCTGGACCCTCTTGAGTCTATCAACATCCTTCTTGAATTACGGCACCCAAAACTGGACTCAGTACTCTAACTGTGGTCTGACCAATGCCGCATAGAGGGGAAGTATCACCTCCTTCGTTCTTTTTGTCATGCATCTGCTGATGCATGATAAATTGTGGCTAGCTTTGCTGATGATTTTGTCACACTGACGACTCATGTTCATCTTGGAGTCCACTATGACTCCGAGATCCCCTTCCACTCCTGTGCTGCTGAGACGGTCACTTCCCAGCCAGTAGCTATGCTGGATATTTTTGCGCCCTAGGTACAACACTCTGCACTTGTCCTTGTTGTACTGCATCCTATTGTGTACTGCCCACTTTTCTAACCTGCCTGCAATCATTCCCTATCCTCTGGAGTGTGCACTTCACCCCACAATTTGGTATTGTCCACAAACTTGGACAGAATACACATCACACCCACATCCAAGTCACTCATGAAGATATTGAAGAATACAGGTCCAAGGACCAAACCCTGTGGGACCTCACTACCCTCATCCTTCCAGGTCAATACCTACCCATCTACTACCACTCTCTAAGTGCAACCGCTAAGCCAATTTACCACCCACCAGACCGTGTAAACATCTATGTCACAGCCTCTTAATTTGTTTATGAGAATGGGATGAGATACTGTATCGAAGGCCTTGCTAAAATCCAAGAAACTGACATCCACCTCTACTCCTATATCTAAGTGTTTTGTGACCCTGTCATAAAATGAAACCAGATTGGTCAGACATGATCTGTCTGCTACGAATCCATGCTGGTTTCCCTGCCGCATTATTTTTCCCACTGGACTCCCACAAATATGATCCTGCATAATCTTTTCAATGACCTTTCCAAGGATGGAGGTGAGACTGACTGAGCTATAATTACTCAGATACTCCTTCCTCCCCTTCTTGAAAATAAGGACCACACTGGCCCTTTCCCAGCCCTCCAGGACCTGACCCAAGCGCCACGAGTGCTCAAACAACTGTGCCAGTGGTTCTGCTTTGACACCGGCCAATTCCTTCATTACTCTCCAGTGCAGCTCACCGGGGCCTGCTAACTTGAACATATCCAGTCCATCCAAGTGACTGCGTACCAAGTCAGGTTCGATAGTGGGCTGGTGTCCCTCTGATGCCTGTCTAAGAACCCATTAAGAGACTTATCTTGAGCCCTGTTCAGGAACACCGAGGCAAAACACTCATTGAATAGCGCAGCCTTGTCCCGCCTGTCTGTCACTAATTGCTCCCTCTTGTTTAGTAGGCGTCCTATGCTGCCCTGCACCTTCCTTTTACTCCCTACATGCCTAAAAAAAAGACTTTTGGTTGTCTTTAATTTGTGTTGCCAGTCTCAGCTCTGTAGTTGCTTTGGCCTTTCTAACTGCCTCCCTGCAAGTGCGGGTCAAGTAGGTGTACTCCTCCTTGGTAGCTTCCCCCTGCTTTCACTGCCTGTATGCCTTCTTTTTTTGCCCTTAAGCTCCCCTGGATTTCCCTGTTTAGCCAAGGAAGTTTTTTGGAACTTTTCCCCCTTTTCCCTTGTACTGGGATCATCTCCCTCTGTGCCTGAAGGATTGCTTCTGTTAGGAACGACCAGCCTTCCTGGACTCCCATCTGCCCAGTAATCTTCTCCTGCAGTGCGTCATTGACTAGACTCCTAAGCACATGGAAGTTAGCCTTCCTAAAGTCAAGCACTTCCACCCTACTAGTTATCTTTCCCACCCTACACCATATGGTGAATTTGACTGATTGGTGGTCACTGTCCCCAAGGTGACCACGAATCTGCAGCTCCCCTACCAGGTCCTCCACCGTAGCCAACACCAAGTCCAGCAAGGCATTCCCCCTAGTGGGACCGTATACCTCCTGCGTTAAGTGAAGGTCCTGCACGCAGGTTAAGAACCTATGTGAACGATTGGATTTGACTGACTGCTCCTCCCAGCAGATGTCTGGGTAGTTTAGGTGCCCCGTGACAACCACGTCCCTAGACGGTACGGCCTCTAAGAGCTGCCTCATGAATTCCAAGTCTAGCTTTTCCTCTTGGTGTGGTGGTCTGTAGCAGACCCCCACCACCAAGTCCCTTTCCCCTCGACCTCCATGTATCCTAACCCACAATGCCTCAGCTTTCTCTTCCTCTGATCCCATTTTGATTAGGGTAGGTGTATAATGCTCCTTTACATAGAGAGCAACCCTGCCCCCTGTCCTCCCTCCTCTGTCCCTTCTGTACAACCTGTAGCCCTCTGTGTACCACCTAGTCATGGGTAGGGTCCCACCAGGTTTCCATTAGCCCCACTAAATCGAAGTTATTACCTGCAAGCAGAAGTGCAAGTTCTTCCTTCTTATTCTTCCTGCTTGTTATACCTTCCAAATCTCCTTTTTGTTTCTGAGGAGAAGTTATGTGACGGAGAGGGTTTTTTCCTCTCCACCAGGTAGAATGTGACTGCTGGTGTTTCTGCCCCCTTCACTCACCTTTCTGGAGAAAAGCTTTAGGGCCAGTTTACTTAGCCATTGTTTCAGTCTGTACAAGGAGCAAACAGGACCTTCTCAGAATGGGAATGGCAATTGTTACTCAAACACCCATCACCAACAACCTGTCTGGTCTAGAGACTGGGTTCCTCTTGGGTGTGAGAAGAGCTAACTATCCCACCTGGCCATTTACAGCTGCAGTGGCTATTGTTGCTTAATCACACATGTCTGGCCAGGATGCATACCAACTGGATCTCCCTTGGGTGTGTGCTAAATAGTTTACTTGCTTATCTTCCTGTTACATCATGAAATTGCAAAAGTTTGTTTATACCAGATGTTATAATACGTACAGACAAAACCAAACACAGCTTCATACTAGCTACAAATAGAGACCAAACACCACATTGGGAGAGTATCCATGCATGCCACATGATGAACCCCAAAGGCAACTTGGTTTTGGGGTGAATCTGTGACAGACACCTCTGCCAAAATCTATGCTCTGCAAAGCCCGTCTGCCCAAGTAGTTCAGACTTCAGAGCATGGGAGAAAATATGAAAATACCTTTATGAAAATCTAACGTGTAGGTGATATGCCTTTGTTTAGGATAGAGATAAGTACCTGTTTTGCCTACTGCTATCATTCTGCTTGCTCCCAGAAAGGAACTGAAAGACATTTCACAATCACCTTAAACAAAGGGTAACAGTTACACACACCTGGCCTCAACAAGTTTTGAGCCAACCTGTAACAAAACAGTAATATTTTTTAAAACAAGCATGTATTGTATGAGCTGTAATTTATAATGCTTGCAATTAATTGAATAGCCCTTGTCAAAAGCTGCTTTGAATATTTGCTTCATTTCCTCAGTGGAAAGTGAGGAGGCTAGGGTGGTGTAGACACAGGCACTAAGGTGCAAAGTTGACGATTTGGCCCAGAGGTTGCAAGTTTAAGGCTAAAGCAGAAGTGTTTACAGTGCGGCCTGTCAGACTCCCAACAAATCTGCAAATTCTGCTAAATACCTTGTCACAAGGACACAAGAAATAAAGGAAGTGGAAAGTGAAGACAGATTTAGAATGTAGTGAATTGTATAGCTTCCTTGAAAGGAAGAAAACTGATGTACATTTTGATTAAATACACAGGACATAGGGAAAATAACATGTAGGAGATGTATATATATTCCCCCAAGCAGATTTATGGATGTGATCAATTTTTTTTGGCAACAGGACTGTATGAATTAAGTGAGTGTTTATGAAAATCCTGATTTAAGGTCAGCAAAAAGCCAAACACAACTTTTGAAATATGTGCAGTAGCTCATGTCATTGACATCCATCTTGAAGTTTTTTTTAGAGGGAACCAGGGAAAGAGTGTCTGTCTGAAACCATCATCACTGGGATGTAGGGAGAGAAAAAAGTTAACTGTTACAGGAGAAATGAGAGCTTTACTCATTACCACTGAAAGCCATTTCTGAGGAGAACTGTGGAAACTGTTTCTCTTCAAAGTTGCCATGGTTACTAAAATGGGAAAAAAGA
>NW_017729034.1:41101866-41122062 GCF_001723915.1 Gavialis gangeticus | reverse complement strand
GTTTCTCTTCAAAGTTGCCATGGTTACTAAAATGGGAAAAAAGGAACACCCCATGAGGCATTTAAAGGAGACGTGTGTTCATCATTGTTGTCACCATGATTGTTCTATAAATTAAATAGTTAGTTCCACTTGGAATGAAATCCAGGTGGCCTTTTGCCCTCCAGTAAGAGTTGCTCATAACTGAGATTTTCTTCTGCAAGCACAGTGGATGGATCTGGCTGAGGCCTTCCTACAATTTGGCTAGATTCCTACTAAGTGTGCACTACCAGGAGGATTTTAATACTTTTCACTTTAGTCTGCTTGAAGTTAATAGAAGTTGGAAGAGTTGCTGTAAACAGTGTTAATCTCTGACTTCCCCCAATCATATTTTCCATGTACAGTTAATTTGTCTTACTCTAAACTACAGCCTGTTCTGACAGTGCTAGAGCAACCCCAGGCTGGAACGTGGGGCCGGCGTCCAGCTTGTCCATGAGTGAGCAAGGGCTAATGTGCACGGAGGAGACCTTCACCCACCCATGCTCCCACCACAGAGGAGGTGCCATAAATGGTAACCCTTGCCCTCTCCTGTGTGTAGGAACTATCCTTTGTGGTGTAAACAACTTAAAAAGGGGTAGAGAAGGCAGGGCCACTACCTAAACCCCTGCCTTGCAGCCGGCAGCACAGCCTGACTGGGCAAGACTTGCTGCACTGCTATTTCATCAGATAACTAGCTCTTGCATAGGGAGTCAGAAAGTTAAGGGGAGTGATAAATTTCCATCTTAAGTCACCTGTAAGTAGCCAAAGTGGCTGCTCAGCAGCTAGTGAACTGGGCTGTGCCACCAGCGCAGACCATCCTAGATTGCTGTAGGGTTCCTGGCCCATAAGGAGCTGTGTGCTGCTTCAGAAAGGCTGCAGTTGAAGGTATCAAGCCTGGACTGCCCCATTGGTGAAAGCCTTGGATGAGGGGCAGATAGGCACAGGTAGGACAGACACCATGTAGATGGACAATTTTTCTATATGAAGAAGCTTGGGTGGGCTTGAGATGTGTGACCCAGTTGGGGAAATTAAGGGGGAATGCACCTGCAGTGCCTCCTGCGAGTGCAAGGGGATGTACAGAGGTGGACTGACCCTGCCATGGAGCATCAGGAGCATTGTGTCCACGCACATGCCATTGGGATTGGGCCTGGCATTGAAAGCACATTTTGCCTTTAATTTCCCCAGCTGGCTCATAAAGAACTGTAGTCAAGTACCCATGTGTCAGAGAGCACCCATTTCTGAGGTTCTCATTTCTTAGCAAACAGTTTGAACAGTCACACAGGAGAAGCCTTCCCTCATGCTTCAGAGGCAGAGTACACCTCTGTGCTAAGAGTCAACCTGCCTCACATCTAGGCTTTTTACTTGCAGGGCACTTAATTCCTTCCCTGGAACCAGGGCTTTATTGCCAGCTGCAGCACTTTTACATGCAGCTCCTGGCAGGACTTTCTGCATTTTTCTGGAGAGGTTTCTTTCTGAGTATTCTGTGTTTAATGGATGCTTCTTGCCAAGCTCACAAAGCTGTTGGTTTTTTATTATGGCTGGATATTTGTTAGCTTATTAGGTTCCAAGCAACCACCTACCTGGTTAACTACTTACAAGTGGTTTGGGATTAATTCATTGCCCCTAAAGCGGGGGCAGGGCAGAGGAGGGGGTTGTATTCCAGATAGACTGGGCCCCAGTTCTTCTTAAGTGGCAAACTAGGTGTCTTAGTTGGCAAACTTGCTTGGGTGGAATTCCTGTGGTCGGCTACACCTGGAATGTAGAGGCAGACTTTTACTCTTAAAACTGCGTGCTAATTCACTGTTCTTCATGCTACTGTGTCTTTAAGTGGAAAGAGATCTCTGTAAACTGGTAGAAATGTTGCTTTCCTTTCAGTCAGGACAATGGATGAAAAAGCAAGAAAAAGAGATCTTTGATCTCTTCCCATCACAATCAGGTTTTAGACAACCTCAGCAAAATCAAATGATCTCTACCTCTATCAAAATGCAGACATCAAATATCAACTGTCCCATTTGGACCAGTTTTGCAGCAATATAACTCAAGAGAGGTGTCGACATCTGTCTTTTATTTTTTTCTTCACTAAACGGAAAAGGCTACCAGAGTTGTATCATTTAAAACGCTGTGATGGAATGCTAGAAGAGGAAATATATGGATAACAGGTTATTTTTTAGTAAACAAAGATACCTCAGAAACATACTTTTATTATATGTATCTTGGAAATGTTTTGGTGTGTATAAGTGGTACCCACTGAAATGATCTTATATGTGATCAGATTCTGTAGGGATGGGTGACTTCATGGAAACGTAGATGGATAGAGGAAAGTTCTAGACAGAAGTTATACCATGAAACAAACAGAGGAAGGGAACAGGTTTAGAGAAAATGTTGTTTAGCTTATTCTAAACCTGTACTGAACTTCAGTATTAGAAGTTCCTTCTGTGATTCTTTAATATGGTTGCATTACACAATGGAAATTATGGAGCAAGATAGATTTCATGTAGTTCAGCATAGGTTAGTTTTTTGTTTTTGCAAGATTTTGCTTTGACATGCAAGGGAAAAATGGTTTTGCATATTTATAATTGGCTTATCTACACAGGGCATGTCAATGCTGTCAAGAGGGCACGGCCGCTCTGTGTGTAACAGTCCAAAATGGATGGAATGTTTTTCCTTCCAGCAGTAATGGGCACGTACTAATAAGCTCTTTGTTTTGGGTGCATAGATAGCTATGTAGTACCTGATGAAGTGAACCATGGCTCATGAAAGCTAATGCAGCTCTGATTCAGTGAATCTGTAAGGTGCATCTGTACCTTGCCTTCTGCTGTTTTAAAATATAGCTTGTGTGGAGCTGATATGCTGTGCTTCACTGGGGCATTCTCTGGTGCAACCGGGAGGCAGTGTAGACATGCCCACAGTGTTGTAGACGTTGTGTTGGGCATGTTTTTAGGTTCCACACTGTAACTGTAATAGGGTGCTTCTCAGGAGATAACTAGGTGCCCCCCTGTGGTGGAGCAGTACCTGATACCTACTCTGGTCCCCTAGTCTGGCACCTTTTCTTGTCCCTTTTTCACCTGCCATGTCCTGCTACTAATTGAGAAGTTTTTCAAGAGTCTGTCTTTAAGGAACCTAAGCCTAGGCTGTAGGCACCTTGTCTCCCTATCCTGTCTCCAGCTCTGAGTCTGACAGGACTGCATGGGGCTTTGCCCCCCTTCTTGGTCTTCTGTCCCTTCCTCTTTTTGCCAGTGGGCAGATGACCAGCCCTACTGGGCTTCAGTCTGTCTTAGTCTGCTTGCTCCTTTGCTCCCGATCAATGGATGTCTCTCTTTTCAGGCATCAGCTCTCCTGGCCAGAGGGTTTTCCATCCATGTCTCTCTGCATGACTGTCTCCCTCTTCTGTTCTGGGGAGAGTTTATATCTCATTCATCCCCACTCATCTGGTCAGCTGACCGAGCTTCCTGCTGCTTGGGTGCAGGTGTGCTCAGTCTCTTGTTCTTCTCCCCCTGCTGGGTCCTGCAGCAAGTGTGAGCCCGTGGCCAGGGCCTGACCTCATCCCTCCTCTGGGTCCCTGCTCTTCCTGTCTACTGTGAGCTGCTTGCCCCAGCTGGGGTCGCCCTGTCTTGTGTAGCCAGGGCCTCCCTTCACAGCCGGGGTCTTCTCCAACCTCTCCATGCTGTCTGTGTCCATCCTTACAGCAGATAAGTTTCTCCTTCGTTGCGCTACAAAGTTTCGGGCCTCAAAGGCCAGGCCACTGCCTTCCCTGGCCCTCTCTCCTCCATAACAGGACTAGGGTCCCCTGTTACAGTAATATACAGTATAACATGTAGGGTATTGTATTGTGATAGTGTGCATGTATGAGGTTACACAGTGACATGCATAGCTGTAATTTTGTAGACATCTAGCCAATCATGATGCACAGTCCACAGAGCTCAACTGACGTGACGGTTGCAGTCTAGTCAATCTAATGAAAGAAACTACAGAAAGAGCCTTAACATCTGGCCACAGGCTACATTTTTTATTGTTGGTGCTATTGTTTTCTGTTTCAGACATACTTCTGTGGTGCTGAAGTGGTAACAGTGTACAGTTGCCACATTTTTTTGAAATCTCTTAAATGTGTATATGAATGAGGTTTGAATGAAAACCCTTGGAAAAACCCTAGAATATAACCTTCACATTTTGATTTCTTTGGACCATTTTAGTATAGTTAATGTTAACTTCCTGTGCTCCTTACATCAGCATTGTATCTTTTAATAAATAACTTGTTGCATTATAATGTAATAGTTACTCATGTCCATTTAGCTTGTTGAGCTGGTAATACTGGATTTTCAAACTTTGCCCCCAAAATTCTTTGCTCAGTTTTAAAACCCTGCAGAGGAGACTAATTCAAATCAGGAAAGTCAAGATCAAAGAAACTGAAAATTACAAGGGCAATTCTAGTTCAGTGCTGAATAAGGAATTAGGTATTGAATGATTTTCCAAACCTGGGAATGCAGTTTCTTTTGAGATCTTATTAGAATGGCAGGCAGTGTATGGTAAGCATTGAACATAGCTTTTATTATGCACATTTTTTTTTCTCTCTCAAACTTCCTAAAGCCCTTCTCCTCCCTCCTCCTACCCCTCAGACCTTTTCCCTTTGTATTTGACTCCTCTCTGCATGTGTCCATGAGCAGGGCTCAGAGAAACTGACAGAATGGTAAAACTGTTGGAGGCTTCACCACAGCACTGCTGTAACAACACTGACTAATGATCCAGCTGAGCCTATTGATTCAGCCACAAGGTCACTTGGTACAGGACTGGCCAGTAGCATATTAGCTGAGTATGTTAGTTCATGAGAATAAAAGTATTACTAACATCAAGAATTGTTTTCCTACATAAAACCAGAACATACTTTGGAATACACAAATATTATTCTGAAGAAAAATCCCTATGGGATATAATAGAAAATGATAGCTTTTCTATAATTTGGTTTAATCCTTCTAAAAGTAACAGGAAATTCTGTCCCATCTGTGCAGTGATGCAAAGCATTGATACATTTTCCTTATTTTCTGTTAAATTCCACATATTTTTAGATTAATTTCCATGGAATGCTGTTCCCTTTTTATTAGACCCATGGTAGGTTACATCTATATTACATTCTACAGGGTTTTTCCATGTATTTCCTCAACTTATAATTGGTTTTTCATTATGTAGAAAAGGCTGTTGTATTTATCAAAATACAAGAAATAAAGGTATTACGACCTAATTTTGTAAGTTAGCTTTCATCAAAGCAGATATCTTTATTATAGTTATGTGGAGGTGGAAGAACTTTAATCTACGAATCCTTTCTCTCTTCTCCCATAGGAGATATGACATGTATTTTAAATTGTTGTACACAGTGCGGGATTAATTATCTTCCCTTGAAGCCTTTCTTTCTTTTTGCACCCTTTGGCCTTGGAGTAATATCTGAACACAGCTGATTAACAGTAGAAATATGCTCTCCACTAGATTGGCCACAACATCTCGACCCAGTTCCTGGCAGCTGTCCCATTCAGAAAGCCTTCGCAACTCAGGAAAATAACTAAAACTGTTGGATTTTGCCTTTAAATGTCTGTCAGCTATCAGGAGCATTGCTAAGGTATGTGCTGGCAAGAGATCTGACAGTGGAGCTGGGGATGTGTGTTTTCTGGCCACACAGAAGGTGAAGGCATGCACACTGATTGATAACAACATGTGCAGATGTGATAAACATAAGGAGGCCCATGCTTCTTTTGGGAAACTGAATAGCAACACAAATAAGGAAAAGAACTCCCCAAGAGACTTGTGTTCAGTGTGGAGTGGGAATCATGAATCTTTTCAGATGGGAGGGAGTTATTTATCATGAAAACTATTGTGCTGTGTGAGGCACTGCTGCAACAGAGCGCTGCCAAACCATTCCCCACCTTATCAGGGCATATTAATAATGCAGCAGGAATAATAGAAGTATAAATTAAAAATAACTGGATGGACAGATAAGCAGAGTTCTGGAGATTGCTTTAAACAATCCACTGCTGTGCAGCAAACTTAGGGAGAAATATGCTTTTGCTTTTCACTGTTTCCTTACTGTTCTTCTTATATCTCTGAGCATTACTGTTACAGCTTTACGCAGAGCTTATTAGTTGTATTCAGGACATTTGCTTGCTCACTCGCTCGCTCACTTACTCCTACTCCCAGTTTACAGTACAAACCCATAAAAGGCATTGTAAGTCTCACATGTCCAGACTTCTGGCTGAATTTAAATGCAGTAATGTTTTATGAGGGTAGCTAGCAATTATTTCAGTTTCTAGGTGACTTGAAAGATCTTAGGCAGAAGGCATGGTAGATTTGCATCTTGCCATCTACACATTCCCTGAGGGGGTGCCCCAAGTGTGTAGACTAAATCAGAGATGTATAACATAAGCTTTTATATGCAGTAGACATAGCTCATTCCACAATGACTATTTCTTGATCTCTGATGTCTCAATGGCGGGGCCTTAGAAATAGAAGACTTCATATGCAACATCCTTCTGAATTTCAGTTTACAATTCTTTTTCCTGATTCTTACATGCAGTGTTCATGCTTGCCCATCCAGGAATCCTAGGACAGATTTAATTGATTTCTGAGCATTCACAGGGGAGACTTCAGTCACATTAAAATAATTAATAAAAATGGAATTCCTCTTTATGCCACCACTGCAAGATAACAAGAAGTATATTTGCTTCAGTGTACTGACTGATCTTTTTTTTTATTCTGTGTCTTATTTACTAAGCCATTTTAAGGACTCTCTCAAATTCAACTGTCAGTAAAAGAGGTTAGTGAGATGTGGAGCCATTTCACACAGTTCTGTTTGAGCAACACTGGCCCATTGAGAGTTAAGCCTATCAAGTAAACCCATTTGATTGAAAGTCTGATACAGAAATATAGCTAAAGCTTAAAGAATGGTACACCTATTACACCTACCAGCTTGCTGCAAAGCAACACCATTTGTAAAACTAACAATATGGAAGCTCTGTGTTACAGACTGTAAATCATTTGTCATCCTGCTTTAATACAGTTTAGCAGTCCGAAGAGTTTTTCTGTGTAATATTTTTACTATTGAAGGATTTAATTTACTGTGCAGAATAATGCATCACGATCTTGTCACCACAGAAATGTCCTGTGATGCTTTAAGGGGTAAGTCTACATCAGTGAGTCAGCAGATTAAATGGGTGGAGAAAACTTCTGCTTAAATATCAGTTTCTTCAATTAGAGTAATGTGAAATAGGATAAAGGGATGGGAGATGAAGTGCACAAAACCTCAGGCCATTTTCAAGGTGCACACAGCCTGAGTAGCCACACTGCCAGCAGAAGGATTGTTTCTGTTGCTGAAGGATAGGAATTGTTGCATGGCAGGTCTTGTAGTAACCACAGAGTCACTTTGCTTCTTGCTGTGCCCATGCAGCAGTGGAATTGAAGAAGCTCAGTGTCTTCCCTGATACAAAGGAGCAGAGAGAACAGATATTGGGTCTGCCAGATCCCTTTTTCCCTTCCTCAGTTCTCACAGTGCTTAGCTTCTCCAGATGCTTTATTCCATTCTTTCCCCTCACCTGAGAGCTAGCATGCAGCTTTATCTCCTCTAAGCCATCTCCCAGTGCTGAAGCTGAACAAGTTGGTCAAATTGTATTTTGATTGATAATCATTACCAGTAAACTCTCTTAGTTGACAGATACTCTGCAAACTACTGATTTTTTTTTTTTTCCTTTGCATATATTTCTTATTTGTTGATATTCACCAAGTAGCTGAGCCAAATAATTTTTGGATCATGGGTAGCTCCATAGGCGTTAATTCTGCCTGGTCATTATTCATTGTTCATATTGTGTTAGGTGGTTAGCCAAAACTTACACCATTGTTTTTTTTCCTCCCTGGCTGAGTGAATGAACATTTCTGAGCAAGAGGACAGAGGGTGAAACTTCCAGGATTCCCATGCATTTTCACATGTGCCTGTCAGGCGTTTGACTCATGGAAAAGCAGGTACTAGGGTCACAGACTGCTCAAAACTTGGACCTGAACCTTCCAGCAGACTGACACACACAGGGCACATCTACATGAGATGTTTACTGTGCAGCTGACTAACTAACTGCACAGTAAATGTCTTGGCATCTACATATGCATCCCTATTAGGATGGAGTAAATGAATATACATTGCAGCAGAAAGTTACTTGTTCATACAAGTACTATCCCACTGCAAAGTAAAAAACTCCACAGCAGCACGTGTCAATAAGTGCCCTGGCTTGCTGGGGCACAAAGGTGCTTCAGTGTGGGGGCTGCCTCCTGGCTAGACCTGCACTGAGGCTCCTTTGTGCCCCAGCCAGCCCCTCCGCAGCACGTTGAGCTGGGGGAAGCAGCCCTGGCCTGACAGGCTGTCCCTTGGGGTCCCCTGCCAGTTGGGGCTACTCCAGCCTGGCTCCACGTGCTGTTTCTGAATAAACTGTGGAGCTTATTGCTCTGGAGTTAATTGCTCCCACATGCGTGTTTAAATGGTGCACCCATGAACAATAAACTGAGGAACAATAATTTCCACGGTTTATTCATGTGCTGTAATAGCATATGTAGACACGCCCACAGACTGCTGGCTTCTGAAATGTAGTATTACAGACAGTTGCTTAGGGTCAGCTGGCAAGACCACATCAGAAATGAGATGTTCAGAAAAAAGATTGACACAAAAGTGGCAGTCACTTACAGGGCAAAGGGGAGGACGCTCCAGCTGTTTGGACACAACTGCTGGTTGAAGGGCAGCCACAAGAAACAGACTGTGCAGATAGCAGCTGGATATATGTGAAAGTGCAAAAGAGTGGAGAGAGAGAGTAGAATGACAGTGAAATGCCTGTGCTATAGACAGTAAAAAAGGTACATGTCCTCCTATGTGATTATTTCTTGCTTTTTTGGAATATTCCTATGAACTGACTTCTTTAGTAGAGTACTTATCAAGAGCAAGCATTTTTCACTAGTTTAGTTTTTATTTGTTACCCAGTCACTTATAATGAAACTGTCTCACTTGTGCTATAATCATGTTACATAGAAGTGTAAATAGATGAGACTTGTTTTTGCTCACAAGTATGTTTAAAATATCTGGGATTGGAAAAAGAACACTACTTTCATCACTAAGCTTTAAACACAGCAAGAGTTTTTCTTCCCTTGCTATAGATTCCTATAACTGTGTATTAGAGGAACAGCCATGCAAAGTTCTGGGTCTCACTGGCATGCTTTTAAAAATACACCACTACATAAACAAACCCAGCAGTTATTCCAAGATCAAATAACTTCTTAAAGCAAAACTGCAAGAATGCCCTTTCACCTCCACCTGATTCCCCACCATAATCTTAGATCGCTGCTACCCATTCTTTACCCATCATCCAGTTCCTTGAAGAACAGTTAGCGTTTTCCTCTGTAGATTTAGGGAATGAAAAGTGCAAGACTGATGTTTCAATACTGCTTCACAATTTCAAATGTAATGAACCAAAATCCAAATTTGTAATGGTTGTTGAAAGTCCGTTTGATAAGATAATCAAGCCGGGATAGTTAAGCAGCTGGAATGGCTCTTTATATTTTCTTTAGGATATAACTTGCTAATGAACTAACATGGCAAATTTAACAACCATTTTAGGTCTGTATTATGTAAATATTAGTGTCTGAAGCCAAAAATCTTTAAGACTAGTTATCAAAACAGTGTTTGGATTGAAGGCATAAAAAGGGTCATGAGGTTCTGTAAGAATGATTAATTGGGCATTTTCTTGAGGTCTGGTGATATGAACCAAATTTTTCATGGCTCTCACAGGCAGAGGAAAATTTAGAATTAAATGTGATGGTTTCACCTTCGCAGTGTGTTTCTACTTAATGGGAATTGAAAAATAGAAGGACAAATAATGCCCTGTTCTTCTATGGCTTGAAAAAAGGAATGGTAAGAAGAACCTCACTATAATACCGCCCTTGTATAATGAGTGGCTGAACCCAACAGTGCTGGGTTCAGCATTTACTGAACTGTGTGGGATTAGCCGTATTAATCTCTACAGAATGGCCAGAAGGAAGTGGAGCTGTGATCCACCCTCCACTCCTTACTGGCAAGTGAAATTGCCAGTTAATGGGAGGAGCTCAGACTCCACCGTCTACAGTGGCTCTGCCCTGGGGAGCTTAGGAAGAGGCAGTACTGGGACGGCGGTCAAGCTGTATTGATGGTAAAGATTTGAAATCAAACAGAAAAATGCTTTCCTGAAAAAAGCAGGAGAGAATCTGGAGAGCTGTCTGATGTCTTCAAGAGTAGTAAGATCCCAGATGACCAGAGGCTTAGAGTAGCTGAGGGAAACAGCAGTCTGAGCAGCAAGCCCAAGATAAAACAGGGGTGGACAGTGAACTGTTCAAAATGGATGAGTTTTGAGGTGTATTGGTAGGTAAAGTGACCTGGTTATTGCTTATATTGTGTGTTGTCTCTTTTAGTCTCTGAGACTGTCAATGCAGTGTCTTTCCTAAATATTTTGTCTACTTTATACGAAATTTAAAAAAAAAGAAATTTCCTGTGTTTTATACATTGGGCCTGCTGTCCTACAGCAGCCATGCCTTCAATGCAAAAACCAGCTGTTGCATAAAAAAATAAAATCAAAACACCTCTGTCATGTCTCAGTGCCTTTTAGTTTACACAAACCAACCAGCTGCCAGGGACCACATCAAGTCCAAGAACACAGGAGAGAAGAAGGAAGGATAAAGAGGGATTACAGTCTGGCAAACTCAGCTTCAAGCCAGCTGCAATATTAGTCCACATTTACTGATATTCAGATGAGTAACAAAAAGAAAATAGCGGCTGCTGTAACTGCATAAAAGACAGATGTTCTGTGGTTTTCTTCTTGTTAGGTAACCTAGCTAATTTGCGCACTTTGTTTTATGTTAAAGATGCAGTAGAGGGAAGAAATGGTCGTACCAAACTGTTTGATATAAACTATTCAAGATTGTAATATGGTAATTATTATAGACTCTGTGGCAGTGGTTCTCAACCTTAGACTCAAGGCACCCCTTAGAAAATATTGGCTATTAGCTTTTACTCTTTTTTTTTTTTTTTTCCCCTTACAGAAAAATAATAGAGCAGTTCTGTTGCAAAAAAATGTAGGAAAACCCCACCAGGTCAGAATGCTTTTGGCAGTATGGATTCCTGTTTAAAATCTCTGGGCTTTTCTTGTGAATCACATGTAGGTATTTGTACACATAACAGCGTGACTACTGCATAACATCTTGCTGCACCCTTAAGGGGATTTCATCGCACTCCACAGTGCTGTGGGACCCCAACTGAGAATCACTGCTGTCTGGTAATCTTCAAACTGTTGTGTAAATTTCTTTCTTTAAGGCTAGGGACAGACATTCAAAAAGCCTGAGCCTGAGTTGATTCAGTCTTTGCAGGTTAATTTAACCTAACCTGGCAATGCTAAACTGGTTTGTAACCACACAGACATTCCCTCTGGACTGAAGGAATGCAGGCACATGCCTGCAGTGGCTCAGACTAGAAGCCAGGGGGTGCTAGAGCAGCCCTCCCTTCCCTTCTGTAGTGCTGAGCTGATGTGGGCATGGCCAGGCCCTGGCAGGACGCTCTGATTTGGGAGGGGTCCCTTCCCTCGCTCCTGACCAGCCCAGCAGGGAATTGATAACAGTGTTTATTACCCCTACCTCAGTGTTTATCAACCCATTAAGAAAACAATAGAGCAACATTACCAACTACATATTGATTCTGCCTTTGTCCCATCTGCCACAGCATGAACTATAGTCAGCATGTGGTCTGCTAGCTAATACTCAGGCTCCTCTCAGCAAGGCAGAGGGGAGGGGGGAATTCCTGCTTAGCAGGGAGTGGTGGCGGGGAGGTAGGGGGACATCCTGTAGTCTCTGCTAGAGCTCAAGCCAGGGAGCAGAGGGGAGGGGTCAGCTCTGCTGTGGCGTATAGAGCCCCACACAGCCCAGAGAGCATGCTGGGATGCTGGAGGAGTCTGGTTTAACTTAAACCAGCAAGGGGTCTGTGACAGACATTACATAACTGATTTGGGACAAACCTGTTTAAGTCTGACACTACGTTCAACCAGGTTTATCTCAAACTGGTTTCAGTCATTTTCAAACTGGTTTATGTGCACTGAACATCTGTTCTGTTACAGGTTTATACCAGTTTCTGATCACTTAAACCTGTTTATATGTAATGCCTGTCCCTAGCCTAACTGTTACTTTTCACCTGGTGCAATAAAACCTGTCAATCTTGGATTGACCTTGTCAGCCATTTTTGGACCCACAGATAAGGCAATATGGAAGACAATCATCCTCAACTGGAGGGATTGCCAGTTGCATTGACTTGTCATCAGACCTTAGTATGTGTAGGTCCATAAGTATGTTTTCTGCAAACCATTCATGTAAATGGAAGCTTCCCCCCCCTTCCTTTTAAAATATTTGAGACATAACCTCACAGAAGTACATTAAAAAGCAGCAGTACTACAACTCAAACATACAAATGTAAAGTTCAAGGTTAAAGATATATACTGTGACCATTAGCTGTTTCTCAGGATGAGTGTTTCCTTTTGTTTAGCCATAACCTTTTCATCTTTAAAAATAATTTGAGCCTGTGCAGCTGGTGAGATGCAGAAAGAAAATTTGGTAAGCAAAGAAGACTGGCAGCAGCAGTGTCAGACATATTAGTAAAGATTCACTGTGAATAGTTTGCAAGGTTTTTCTTCTTCTTTTGACTGTCCCATATTTCAAAGACTGGAGTTTCATTTGGTCACAGAGAGGTTACAGGGATGTTTCCAGTGTATTTACATTGATTCTGCTGTCAGCCACTAGATACTACTCTCAGAGGACATTCATCCCTACATGGTTTTGACAGACAAAGAGAAATAATTTCCAAGTGAGAAATTAGGTACTTCTGAGAACTAGCCATTCAAAATAGTGTCTGCAGTCAAAAAGGCTAATCGTCCAAATGATAGACATGCATGGCTGGCTTTCCTCTTTATGCTGCCTTGATTGAGACAAGATGAGCGTGCTGCTAGCCTTTGCAGTGGATAATTTTGTTAGAACAATATCCTTTGGGAAATGCTTTTATACAGCAGGGATGACAAGTGTGGCAAATTGCTTACAAAGCCCAGACCTAGAGGCCTCTTTCTAAAAGCTGCCAGCCCACAGTACAGGAGCGCTGCGAGGCTGGAATGCAATAGCTGTGCCACTGCTGTAAACAGTCTCACTTGCTTCTATGCTCTTGGCTTGTTTTTGTCTCAGCATTGTTTACATGTGACCGTCAGAGCCAGAATGCTTAGCTACACATTTAAACTAAACAGAGCCCTACATTTATGCTGACAATTGTCAACCATAGTCTTGTAGCAGGCAGTACATCTTCATAGGGGGTGTACAGGGATTTAGGCCACAATGCTCAGTTCCTCTCTATTCCCATTATTATTCAGTCCTGCAGCCGCCTCTTCTGCAGGTTTCTTGCTTTTTGCCAATTTCTGATCTTTGGCAGCTGTTAAATGTACTGTCTTCTCTTACATTTCTGATGTAATTTGTGGTAGCCCTTAAGGCTAGGGACAGACATTACACATAAACAAGTTTAAGTGATCAGAATCTGTAACAGAACATAAGTTCAGTACATATAAACCAGTTTCAGAATGACTGAAACTGCTTTAAGATAAATCTGGTTGAATGTATTATCAGGCTTAACTAATTTGGGTCAAACCAGTTTATGAAATTTCTGTCCCAGACCTAAAAGTCCCATTTGGGACTGAGAATCCTCTGTGCTAGATGCTGTGCATAGGCTAGACAGGGACAGTCTCACTTAGAATGGTTGCATTAACAGGCAGCAAAGGAAAACATCAGTGGGAGAAAGTGTGATAGGTCAATTATATCAGTGGGCAGCAAGCCTTGAGGGGTTAATAATCCAAATTGAAATAATCTGTAAATGCTCCTGATACTTCACTGCACTTTCGTATTCCCACCACTGACATCCTTTAGTTTTCTGGCTTATATTTCACTCTTTGTTTGCCAGGCTCTGCAGAACCATGCCCCTTGCCTTCCAAACTCTTGTCATCTTCATTCAAAGCCCCTTGAGATTCCTCACTGAACCCTGCCAAACTTACTTCATCGTGGAAGAGGGAGGGGAAGATTTTTAATACTGATTTTAGCCATATTTTTTGTAAGCCATAACAAAAGATGATAATGTAACAGATCAGGCCAAACCCCCATCTGGTGGCAATCAGAGAAGCTCTATTGATTTTTATGCTGACTTGCATCAGTTGAGGATCTGGCTCTTTGAAATCTGTGCAATTTACCACTTATTCAGCATGTATATTGGAGGCAAGTAAGAAAAATAAGGCACAAATATTTGGATTTGGACCAATCATATATTTACATGTGTAAATGAGCCCCAGATCTCCAAACCTCATAAATCAACAGAGAGACTTATAAAGTATGGAAAGCTGGAATTACCACCAAGGAGGAGTACTCAGCACTGGTCTGTACCTGCAGGGAAGAAAGCCAAGGCTGCAACCGAGCTCCATCTGGCCTCACATATCAAGGATATTAAAAAGTCCCTTCTCAGATATGTAGGGAGTTGGAAAAAAAGCAAGGGTAACATTGGACCCCTGCTGAACCAAATGGGACAGTTGCTAACCGACACCCAGGAAAAGGCCAATCTGCTTAATGAGTACTTTGCGTCAGTCTTTTATCAGTCCAATGGGAATGCTGTGCCTAGCAAGACGTGGGACGGCCAGGGTGAGAGCATATTTATACCCAGCATCGGTGCTGATCAAGTAAAGGATCACCTTGAGAGGCTGGACATTTTCAAGTCAGCTGGTCCTGACAGGTTATACCCTAGAGTACTCGAGGAGTGGGCAGGTGTCATAGCCCAACCATTGGCAAAAATATTCAAAAACTTGTGGTGCTCAGGTGAAGTACCTGAAGACAGGAACAAAGCCAATGTGGTACTCATCTTCAAGAAAGGAAAAAAAGTAGATCCCGGCAATTAAAAGCCAATCAGCTTGACCTCAATCCCTGGTAAGATTCTGGAGAAAATTATCAAGGCAACCCTTCTGGATAAGCTGACTGAGGGCAACATCCTGAGGGATAGCCAGCAGGGGTTTGTTGCGGGTAGGTCTTGCCTGACCAATCTCATATCTTTCTATGACCAGGTGACATATCTCCTGGACAAGGGAGAAGAGATTGACGTCATATATCTGGACCTCAAAAAAGCTTTTGGTTTGGCATCCCATGACCTCCTCATGGAAAAATTGGCCAAGTGTGGCCTCGGCTACACCACAGTCCGATGGCTGGGAAATTGGCTCTGAGGTCGGACCCAGAGAGTAGTGGTTGATGGTAGCGAATCATTATGGCTCTCCGTGACCAGTGGCAACCCCCAAGGCTCTGTCCTTGGACTGGTTCTCTTTAACATCTTTATCAACGATACTGACATTGGTGTCAGAAGTGCACTGGCTAAGTTTGCCAGTGACACTAAACTTTGGGACATACCTTAGCATCCACACCTGAGGACAGGCTAGTGATCCAGGCTGACTTGGATAAATTTAGTAAGTGGGTGGATACAAACCTGATGACATTCAATACCAAAAAATGTAAGGTACTCCACCTTGGGGTGGGGGTGGGAACCTGCAGCATATGTATAGGCTCGGCAGTGCTACACTTGCTAGCACCACTGCTGAAAGAGACTTGGCAGTTGTGATTGACCACAAGATGAACATGACCCACCAATGCGTTGTCACAGCTGGTAAAGCAAACAAAACTCTGGGTTACATCCATAGATGCTTCTCAAGTAAACCTCAGGATGTCGTCCTCCTGCTTCACTCGGCCATGCTGAGGCTGCAGCTGGAGTACTGCATCCAATTCTGGGCTCCACAATTCAAGACGGATATCAAGAAGCTTAAGAGAGTCCAGAGGAGAGTCACTCGCATGATCAGAGGGCAAGAGAATAGGCCCTGTGAAGAGTGGCTGAGAGCCATGGGACTCTTCAGCTTGGAAAAGCACAGGATCAGGTGGGACCTGGTGGCTGCTTATAAGTACATAAGGGGTGTACATCAGGATCTGGGAGAACGTCTGTTCATCAGAGCACCCCAAGGAAAAACAAGGACCAATGATCATAAATTCCTCCAAGACCATTTTAGGTTGGACATAAGAAAAAATTTCTTTACTGTCCGAGCCCCCAGAACCTGAAATAGACTCCCTCCAGAAGTGGTGCAGGCACCTACTCTGGACTCATTCAAGAAATGATTGGACATTTATCTTATTGGGATCCTTGGACCCTAGCTGACTTCCTGCTCCTGGGGCAGGGGCCTGGACTTGATGATCTTTGAGGTCCCTTCCAGCCCTAACGTCTATGAAATCTGGTATTTATTGTCTGTATCGGGGATACCATCACATGCCATTTGCTTGAAATGCCCTTTCACAGCATTAACTAGGGCAGCTATTTGAGAGTAACAGCACAGTAGATCACCCACTGCTACTTCTTGCTCTAGTCTCCATGTCTTGTACTTGGACTGACCTTCTCTCAGATGCTCAGTCTTCCCCACTGGTCTTTTGCCACTGATACTGTGATCCAGTGCCATTCTCCCAGGGATATTTTGTCTTTTCTGCTCACTGGTATAATGCTCCTTAATGTATATTCAGAGTGTATTCAGATGTTGTTAATTATTTTTTAGCACAGTACCAATATCTTTTTCATAAATGAGCCTTGCCAATCTTACTCTAGCTGTTGCATATGAATGTGAACCTTTTATTTTTTTAACAGAAAGTATAAGTTAAATGATGGATTGCATTAATAAAAAAGCAGTGTATTGCTATATGTAAACTAGTCCCTTATGGTATACTATACCTCTCTTCAGCCTTGTATCAACAAAACGTTCAACAAGGCATTCATTTAAAGAAAGGGGGGGGAAATATCACCTCCCCTGAAAGTTCAGACTTTGACTTAGTAGAACTTGGTTAGTAAAACATACAAACCCTTCTTTGTCTAAACTGTGCCAAACAGAAAAAGACCAGGAGTAATACAACTAGTATGTGGGGATTCTGGGGCATTAAATGAAGGAACTAATTTCATTCTAATGAAGAATTAGGTGGTATGGATATACTAATATATACGCTTCATAAAAAACAGACATAAACATGGAGGGGCAGCACTCTGACTCATGTGAAACAGCATAACTCTGCTGCTTTTTTAGTTATATGTGATTGGGCATCTTGTTAGAAAGTTTTATGACGGTAACATGCAGTAATCCCATAGAACTATGTAAATCCAGTCTACTGTCATCCTATTGCTCAATAAAGAACACTATTTTCACACTAAGGTCAAGCACTCCTGAAATTACTTACTGTTTCTGTTGCATTGTGTTCATATTTGTAAGACACTGAAGATTATGTTTGCAATTAATTTACATGCCATGGATTTTGCTGAAGTTAACATGGCACAGCAAACTGTAGTCTATTTATAATATTAGGCTAGAAGCCTATGTGTATTTTTTGGGGGGAGAACTAATCACTCAGCCAAAAAAATAATGCTGGATTTGCTGTCACTGAACTGACAGGATGTTATAACTGCCATAAATAAAACTGACTGCTAAAATCGTTGCCCTCCCAGATGTACAAATGAACTGAGTGTGGATTAACTAGCTTCCTCTGATGTGGTTTGTGCTAATCCAAAACCCCTTGATAACAGAAGAAATTCTTTAATTAGAATATTTTGGTTTCTGTTCTTTGTACACTGAGGGACTCTTATAGATATCTCTTTTTAGATTTAATATTATCTAAAGCTTAGTGAAGTTTTAGAACCTACTATCTAACTGTTGCCTTTGGAATAGTATGCAGTGATCTTGCTGAATCTGTTAAGGTTGGATTCACACTTCCATGGACAGTCTGGAAATTTATAAAAAAAATTAGACTTTGAAAATATCTCCTTTCATTCTGCAGATTTTTGGATCATCCCTTATTCCAAACCCTCATGCAACCTTAGGACTGTTCTCATCCTCACCTTTAATTCTTTCCTCTCCAGTGGCTGTTATATTGGCTGAGAATTGTTGGAGTGCAGCATGCTCTGCCAACACTCCCTTCTTCCCCTGACAGCCTGTGGCACAGTTTTTATATCAGAGACTGTGGAGTGGTTGTATTTCTAGCTACTCTGTTCCATCCAGGGCTCTCTTACCTCCCTGGGCATTCCCTAGGGGACTGGATCCACCCACTCTGAGTTTGTTCTTCTACTGGAGCTTTGTAAACATGCTGCATTGGAAAGAGTGACATTCACACAACTGAAAACAACCTTCTCTATCAAATTGTTCCATTTTCATGCTTTAACAAAAAGCCACGCAGAAGAAAAGTCATGGAAAACAAAACTTGTGGTGAATAGATTGTCTCTCAGGCTAGGGACAGAAATTACACATAAATCAGTATAAGTGATCAAAAACTGGTTCAAATCTGTAACACAACACAAGTTCAGTGCACATAAACCACTTTCAAAATGGCTGAAACCAATTTAAACATAAACCGGGGTGGATGTATTATCAGACTTAACTGATTTAGGTTAAATCAGTTTATTAAACTTCTGTCCCAGATCTCCCTAGGTTCAAGTTAACGCACAGTTCCCCAGCATCCCAGGATGCTTTGCACCTCTCTTGCAAACCCACCCTTGTAGGATGGGTGGGCTACCCTTGGCCAAAGTTGTCTGCTCCAGCTGAGCAGGGAGGTGTGCGCTGGTGCCCCCTGGCTTCTGGTCTGGGCCATGGCTGCGTTTCTAGAATCAAAACTGAATGGCTGTCTGTTTTGCTTATTGGTTCAATCTAGACAACTTAGACTAGCCTGCAAAGACTGAATCGATTCAGCCTTTAGCTTCTTGACTGTGTACTTAGCCTAAGTCATTTACTCCCTGAAACTGTCATTACGTTCTTCAACTAATAGCTGCTAGACTTTCTGGTTCATTCAGCTGAGTTCCCATCTGCCCCCCTTGATCAGAGATGTAGAGCAGAATGATTTGGTGTTGGAGAGAGAGGGTAGAGAGGAGAAGCAGAAGGAACAGTAGTCACTTAGCTTGATAGACGTCAGCCAGGTTGGTTACTGTGGTGTGATGCTAAAGTTTCTGCTATAACAAAATACAACAGCTACCAGACAAAATGGAGAACTGAAAGACACATCAGTTCTAACGAAAACTGGGTGAACTGTTTGAATTATAGTAACTAATATATCCTTAGGAATCTTAGTGAGTGAACCTTAAGTTAGCTGTAATCAAGACTTGTATAACACTCCCCACTTCCCTCCCCTGCACCCCACCTGCATAAGGTTATCATTAGTGTATGTGATTCACTAGATCTTTGAGAGCTCTAGCAGTGTCCCTTACTCAGAGAGTGGCCTTACTCTCACGTAGTTAACCAGGGACTTCCCCCACATTGGAAGAATCCACTACTGATCAGCTGTGGCACTTAGTTTGTTTTGCATTGCCAGAGCCATGCAAAGCAGCATTAAGAGGGCACAGAATTTGGCTTTATGAGTTTGATGTCATTGAAATGAAACAGTTCACTTTACATTTTCTTATGCTTCACTGCCAACCTCCCCAAAATTGATTTCTTTCAGACTTCTTCATGGTGCATAGATTCACATGTATTTACCAGATGTGTCTTGCACACCAACTCTGGGTTTGGCTCAAGCCAGAACTGGGGATTGGAGCTGTAGAGTGTCAGAGAGCAAAAAAGGCAAGTGGAGAGAGAAAAGGGAATAGCATTCTGAAAGGAGTATTCTGTTCAGCACACGCATTCAGACTTCAGCTGTTGGCAAATGTTATATTTTTCTCAGCAAAGCTTTAAACAGGTTTAATTAAGAATTTAAAGCAATTTTTCAGTACAAATGGTTATCTTAGGTGAGCTCATATTGAAGAATAAACTCTGAGTTTTTCAGAAGGCTGACCGTCTATAGACTCACTAGGGGGGACCAGAAGGGTTTGGGGGAGACGCTGTTTCCCCTAGCGCCCGCTGGCATAACAAGGAGCAATGGGCACAAGTTGATGGAGAGGAGGTATAGATTGGACATCCGCAAGAACTACTTCACAGTTAGGGCGGCTAGGAGCTGGAACCAACTTCCAAGGGAAGTGGTGCTGGCCCCTACCCTGGGGGTCTTTAAGAAGAGGCTGGATGCCTACCTGGCTGGACTCATTTGAGTCCCGTTTCT
>NW_017729034.1:41096403-41101791 GCF_001723915.1 Gavialis gangeticus | reverse complement strand
GCTGGACTCATTTGAGTCCCGTTTCTCTTTTGGGGTTTTTTGTTGTTCTCCCGCCCTGGCGGGGGGTCGGGCTAGAAGATCTACTAGGTCCTTTCCGACCCTTAATCTATGAATCTATGAATCTTCTCAGTTCAGGACTAAAAATTAAAAACTGTGTGTCTGTCTGTGTACATAAGCATTTAAAATTCACAGCATGGGGGATTGAAAATATATTTTTATCATGAGTGTAGTTGTACACATGCACATGTGCAAACAAGCACACACACACACAGTCACGTTTGTATACTTATATATCGGGGCCAGCTCATTCTAGTACACTATAACAAACAAACCTGAGCCATAAAAGTCTGCATAATTAGATTAGCCTTTTGCCTAGCAAAGACTTCATAAAGTTCTGTTAATAAAATGAAAAAGAGCTAATAAAATAAAAAGAAAAATTTAGTGTGGAATGAGTTTGAAAATAAAAATGTCTAGTCTTTTTTTAAGGTCAGAGAAATGGGAACTCACTGGATAAATGTAATTGTAATTTGCTTTCCACACAGAAATCTTGTACCAGAAATGAATAAACAATCTGCCGTCACATTTTTTCAGAACAATACCATAGCTTTTACACAGCTCTCTGACTGGAAAGATTTTTCCTTCCTCCCACACAAGGAAGAGCTGATCTTTAGTGATGATTATTATTTTATTTGTTATGAGTGCCATAAGTTTGCTTGGCACTTCCTCAGCAATCTCCTGTTCTACCTCAAATAGGCAGTACAAATCATACGGCATATTACCAGAAGACACTGTAGTCTTGCCTATGACATGTAATACACAGTATTGCATGGGTGGGATTTTCATTTCAGATGCATGCAGATTTTGGCCCACTCTGCTCCCACCCATCAAAGTCCATGGAAGTTTAATCACTGAGTTCAATAAAGCAGACTTAGACCAGCCCTGAGTGCTTTGGAAAAATGCTTCTGTGTGTATTCTTGCAAAAACCTATGATATTTGGGGTATAATATGTGTAGCTGTCAGTGAAAAATAGGGTGGTGGTGGTGGTGAGTTCTGAACCTTTTTTTTTTTTCTTTTTGGCTAGTCAGATCTGTGCCACTGTTTCAATACTGTCCACCCTATTGTTTCTGGTATTAGTGTATAGCATGCATTTGCTATTAATATATGCAAATGGCAGAGTAGTTTAATGCAGTGCTTCATCTCTAGATGCACACCCCAATTCAGTCCTTGTGTAAAAATTAGCTTGTGGTTCCTGAATGCTTTTTAGTACACCTTTCATAGGTCTACCACATTTGTGTTTAGTAGATGGTTAGGACTGGAATAAGAGCAGGTGAGAAGCATTATTTGAGGTTTGCAGGGTATCTTGGCAAGTACTTGCCCTCTTGCCTGACTGGTGGCTGAATAAAAGTGTTATAGGAAGTGCAGCATTTGGTATGTTTTGAAAGCAGCAAGGTGCCATTCATATCAGGTGAAAATTAAAATTCCACCCGGTTCTATCTTCCCTGTGCATCTGAAAGACACTATAATGAAGACTATCTCACAGGTTCTGGGAATAATGTAACACCAAGCTCTGAAACTTTTACTTGCATTTAGAAGACACTATTCACACATGTAGTGGCATGGGCTTCTTGACGAAGTGTGGCAATTCTGAGCTCTTACTATATAAATTGCTTAGGGTAGGGACAGTGTCTGTCTTCCTGTGTTACAGTATCATAGAAGTAACATTGAGAACTGAGCCTCCTAGCCTGATCCTAGGGCTGAGAGTCAATGCCCTTTGCAGAACCTGAGGGCATTAGTTTCTGATTATTCCAGACTAAACTGTGAACACACTCAGTAGAATAAGAAGAGAGTTATTAGTTGTGGTTGCAGTCTGTAATCTTTATTTCAGCAGTGGCTGCTCCCTGATGGTTTAAAGCAGGGGTGCTCAACCCAAGGCCTGCAAGCCAGATCCGGCACTAGGAGCCATAACATCTGACCCATAGAAGTCCCCATAGTCTAAACATTTGGTGGAGGGAGAGCAATGACAGCGGTTGCTGCACTGCGCTGCCAAATTTTCGTACTTGTGGGAGACCAATGGGCTAGATAGCATGCCAGATTGATGCACAGGGGCTGGCTATGCAGGAACTCAGTCTGGCAGCATGAGGCTGAGGGAGGTGGTGTGGGGTCTGATCCTAGCATACTGGGCCCAACAGGCCTGCAGAATGGTCCCATGCCACTCACCTGACCCATAGCACCAAGAGGTTGAGTACCACTGGTTTAGAGGAAAGTGACAAATTATGAACTGTGAACCAGGTTCACAGGGAGGGAGAAAGATTCCGCCCTGACACCCGTGGACAATAAGCTGACACACTGTAGCAGGAAATTTGATTACCCATATCATTTTTTAGTACTATAATCTCAGAACAAATGTGATTAATGGTCTCACAGTTATCCAGTTGCTAAAAAATCTAGCTGAAGTTTTTGCCTTAGTGGCCTCACACAATTGTGAGCACTGCAGGCTGACTTAAAGGGCTCACAAAACGTGCTTTGTTGGACCATTTCTAAATTAACTTTCCTTGCTTATTATTTCAAAGTGAAATTTTAATTTCATTGAGTGCCACAAAACCATAGTAATTAGAACTAGAAAAGCCTTATTGAAACACTTCTGCCCACTGTAAGATTGCTCCGTATAGCAGAGCATCTGGTGTTTCACCTGTGTAGTTTCTAAAGTTCAGAGGAAGGAGAGTTCTGTCACTATTGTGAGAATTTCCCCAGCGGAATAGGACTCGTATCATTTTCTGATATTTAGCTGATGGTCTCCCCTTTTTACTTTTATTCTTTTGCTCCTAGCAAAAAGTTGTTCATCCCACTTAAAAGAATCCTTTTCACTATTAAATATTTTATTCAAGGTTGGACTGACCCCAGCTGGTTGGGTTCCTAAGATATGCTGACCTGTTTGGCAAATAGTTGGTGAATAAAGTCAGTGGGGCCTGGATTTTGCGTTGTATGTTTTGGCTCATCAGGCCACAAATTTTGCCAAATGAGGGACATGTATATGTTGTTAAAACAGTTTTAGTATCTATCCATGTTCTGCCTGAAAACAGCTTTAAAGACAGACTCTTTAAATATTTTGTTTCTGCTTGGCTTAGCAATTATTTGCACAGGGATTAGGGTGCAGGTTTCTGCATGCCCATGTGGGCAAGTAAACTTCATCTACTTCCTGATGGCCCCTTGGACGCTTCCTGGAGGGGCCAGAATCAGGATGTGAGGTTCTGTCATGCACCTGAAGTTTTCCAGGCCTGCATGCATGAGCAGCATTGGCAAGAATTTGCTGCTCTCTAATTTGGGTTATTTCATTTTAGCACATTAAGATGCATCTTTTCCTTAATGGTGAAAATGTGTTGAATGTCTCTCTTTCCACCCACGCATAGATACAGATATCTCAACATCTCTGGAGAGGGTACAGATTAGTTCTGCAACATCTTATACTACTTCAAAAAGATAATATAATTATCAGGTTTGAACTCTTTTGTAGATACCAATTTGCTAAATCTTATTTTCCTCAATATTATATCTAATGTAAAGGATTTTAAAATAATTATTTTGTTTCCACTGGAGTTGTCTTAATCCCTGAAGTACAAACACCGTATAAAATGGACAAGGCATCATCTACCACATTATTGCATGCCTTGGTTCAGTTTTCAAATTAGTGGCATAACTTCAAAATCAATACAATAGAACGTGCTTCAGTGTTACTCCCCAAGTTTTGCCTAGCTTAATTATTAAAAAAAAACAAAAATTCTGTCTTCATTGACCAGCATTTAAACTAATATTTGTTAGAATAAGTTGGAAAATGTCCAGTGGACCAATTTGTTGTTTCATTATTTATTTATTTAGGTAAAATTTGGAGGGAAAAGGTCTCTCTCTAATGTGAAAATAGAATAGTTGGAAAATTTACATTTTGCATTTCACAATCAGTTTTCATTTAGAAATGTTTATGTGGTAAGCTATAATATAAAAATATAAAATTAATTTATAATAAATTCTCTTTGATCAAAGTCACTGATTGACCCAAATTATTGTATTTTTTCAATCATATCCTACAAAATCTCAGATTTGGCCTGGTTGTTTCGTGTTTAATTTGTTTTAATTACAGATAGTAGTTTCAACTGCATATTTGGAAGGAAGACCCAAATTTCACAATATCATGAAATTCAGGAGTACATGGATTCAAGTTTTGTTTCCACCCATTATATAATAAGGGGCCGTTTGAAAATTTAGTTTCCAATTTGGGCTTGGCTTTTGAAGAACTCTGTAGAAAGCATGGGTGGTTAGATCTTTTCTTTTGGTTTAGGCAAATATCAAATTACCAGACCCACTTTCTATGTACTTCGGAAGTGCTCTGGGATCTTAAAGTAGAATACTTGTTATCTCAGACACCAAATGCCAAGTGAATTGAAAAAAACAAAACCTAGCTCTCAGATGAGCTAGCAGGAGAAATTTTTAGTTATGCTCAGTCAGAAATCACAGAGATAAATCACACCTTCCTCTTGGCTAAGTTCACCTGGTCACCTCCAATATTTTAGCATGCATTTCAAAAGAAGTTGCAACTTGTATGTGGTCATGCCCTAAAAGGGCTAGTAAATTAAGCTTGCTGCACATATCAGGGAGCTGTGCAGAAAGGATATGAACTATAGACAAGACCACTGCTGAAGGAGTTATTACAATATGTCAAGCCAATAATTCATGTTTTAGAAAAGCCCTAAGTACAAATTTACAATTTGGATTCATTTTACAGTGTATCAGGCCATTAATCAGAGCTTTAAAAAGTCCCTTAATGCAATTTTATGTAATCTGTGTTCTTATGTTTTGACATAATAGACTGGTAGCAGCTCAATTAAAAAAATATTAGGAGGCTTACCAGGTCCCACACTAGCAAGGACATGGATTGCCCTTCCATTCACAATGTACCTGGCTGTATCTTGCAGTATGTGGGTACATTTACACACGCATTAAAGCACTTTTCATAATGTGCATTAAATTTAGTACCTCCAGTATGAGGTAAACAAATGCGCATTAGGCTGCCTTAATGCGCAGTAACCAGTGCACACAGTTTTTAAGTGATGCTTAATGTGCAGTAAACTATTTCATTGCGCATTAGCATAACAGCAGTTTTTACATGATGCTTTAATATGCAGTAAAATAGGCTACTGTGAATGAAAGTGAATGTGTAAACATGCCCAGTGTATGGTTATTTCTGTGATTTGAAACCAAAAAGACCACACTGCTTTCAGAATTTAGGCAGAATTGGGAATTAAGAATAAGGTAAAAACCCTATTATGTAATTGATTTTTTTTATTTATTAACTGTTTCGTAGTTTCATAGTGCTTAGGGTCAGAAGGGACCTAAACA
>NW_017729034.1:41096121-41096392 GCF_001723915.1 Gavialis gangeticus | reverse complement strand
CGCATTGGTGGCTCATGTTCATCCTGAAGTCAACAATGACTTCAAGGCCCCTTTCTGCCACTGTGTTGACAAGAAGAATGTTCCTCAGCCAATAGGTGTCTTTTTTCATAGATTCATAGATTAAGGGTCGGAAGGGACCTAGTAGATCTTCTAGCCCGACCCCCCGCCAGGGCGGGAGAACAACAAAAAACCCCAAAAAGAGAAACGGGACTCAAATGAGTCCAGCCAGGTAGGCATCCAGCCTCTTCTTAAAGACCCCCAGGGTAGGGGC
>NW_017729034.1:41091479-41095698 GCF_001723915.1 Gavialis gangeticus | reverse complement strand
TAAGTGTGCTGCTGGTTCCTACTGCCCAAGTGCAGCACCCTGCACTTGTCCGTGTTAAAACGCATCCTGTTCCTGTTAGCCCACCCCTGTAACCTATCCAGATCCCTCTGCAATCTCTCCCTCCTTGCTAGCGTGCTCACCTCCCCCCAGATTTTGGTGTCATCAGCGAATTTAAACAGGTTACTTTCCAGTCTTGCTGGTTCCTTCTCCCTAGATGCAGTACCCTGCACTTGTCTGTGTTGAATTCCATCCTATTCTCATCCGCCCACCTCTGTAACCTGTGTGGATCTAGCTGGATTCTGTCCCTCCCTTCCAGCGTGCCCACCTCATCCCACATCTTGGTGTCATCAGTGAATTTGGACAGCATGCTTTCCACCCCCACATCCAGATCGCTGATAAAGTTGTTGAACAGTACATGCCCCAGGACCGAGCCCTGGGGGACTCTGCTGCCCACATCCCTCCAGGTTGAAAATGACCTGTCCACAACCACTCTCTGGGTGCAACCATCTAGCCAATTTGCCACCCATCTGACTGTGTAGGCATCAATGCTGCAGTCACCTAGTTTTTTTGAGAGAATGTGGTGGGAAACAGTGTCAAAAGCCTTCTTAAAGTCCAGGAAGACAACATCCACCTCAACGCTCTCATCCAGGGACTTTGTGACCTGATCATAAAAGGAAACCAGGTTAGTCAGGCAGGAGCTGCCCTCAGCGAATCCGTGTTGGTTGCCCCTGAACATTACCTCCCCTGCTGGGCCCTCACAGATGTGCTCCTTGATAATTTTCTCAAAGGTCTTCCCAAGGACCAAGGTAAGACTAACTGGTTTATAGTTACCTGGGTCCTCCTTTCTCCCATTCTTGTAAGTGGGGCTCACATTGGCCCTTTCCCAATCCTTTGGTACCTGGCCAGAGCCCCATGAGCACTCATAAAGCCATGCTAGGGGCCCCGCTATGACCCCTGCCAATTCCCTCAGCACCCTCGGGTGAAAAGCATCTGGACCTACTGATTTAAACACATCCAGCCCCTCCAACGATTCCCTAACTAGGTCATCCCTGACCCTAGGCATGGTGGTGCCTCCCCTGGGTCCATCTGTAATCCTAGTTGGGGAAATGTCTCAGTCCCTGTTAAGGAATATGGAGGCAAAGAATTTGTTAAAGAGGTCAGCTTTTTCATTAGCTGCAGTCACCAGATTTGAGCATTTGTGTAGAGGCATTTGAGGCCTTCTGTAGGTGCACATGCTGCCCCCTTGTTCGTAAGCCTGCCTTGGCCTCTGTCACTTACCTGGGTACTACTTGTGTGTGTCACCTGGCTTGACAGTGAAGTGTCTTTATGTTCCTCTGCATCCCTGTCCCCTGGCAAACTTAGTTTAAAGTTCGCCGTATGAGATCAGTCAGCCTGGAAGAAAAAACATGCTTAGCTTTTGGAGAGAGATGAAGCCCATCCCGCCTGAGCATGACCTCTGTGCGGAAATGTGGGTCATGGTCCAAGAACCCAAGGCCCGCCTGGTAACACCAACTACTAAGCCCTCAGCTGAGCTCACCAATGCATGCCTCATGGTTCCGTCCACGTCTGCCCATTGGAAGAATAGAAGAGAAAACCACCTGTGCCTCCATCTCCTTGGGTTTGGCCCCTAGAGCCTTGTAGTCTCTCATGATGTGGTCCGGGCTGACCCTGGCTGCATCATTCGTTCCCACATGGATGAGAACTGTGGGGTATTGATCAGAGGGTTGGATGAGGTCCAGGATCATCTCCAAGACATCCCAAATCTGAGCTACAGGCGTGCAACAAACCTCACATGCCATGGAGTCAGGGCGACAGATGGACCCCTCTGTTCCTCTCAGGATGGAATCGCCAATGATGAGGACCCGGCATCTTTTCCTCTTGGTGTTCTGGTATCGCTTAGACTGTGTTGTGTATGGAGTGGCATCAGCTCCTCAGGAGGCATCCTCTGCCACCTCCTCCATGGCTGCCAGGGCCTCGTACCTGTTCTCCAGCTGTACCTGGGGAGCTGACACTGTGTTTCAACATGGTTGGAATGTTAATGAATAATCATGATCACATGGGTAAGTAAGGTAAGCAGGACTTGGCATGAATATAGCATGCATAAATCATCTAGACACAGCATATGTATGAACTGTGACAGAGGGCCACTGGCCTTCACTTGGTTGAATGGGCCAGATCAAAACCCAGATCTAAATATCCCAAACACTGTAAATGTTCACAGTTCTGCTCCAGATCTGGGTCCTAATTTTGAATTTTATAGTAAATATCCTTTGTAAGAATTCAGTATGTTTATATTAGAAATCCCCCTTGGTTGTTTAAAACAAACAACAAACAAAAAAAGAAAACCTAGCAACTTGTTGCCTGGTCTACCTATCAGATAAGAGCTGCTGCAGTGTTTTTCCTAAATGAACTAGGGCAGGGGTTTTCAACTGGGGGTACGCGTACCCCTGGGGGTACTTGGGAAGGCTTCAGGGGGTACTTGGCAGTGGGTTCCACTGCTGCCATTTCTGCTGCTACTGCACCACCAGCACTTGCACTGCCAACACTTGCGCCTCTGATTGGCTGCTGGTGGACCCCCCCATACTTGTTGATCATAGCCTGGGGACCCCTCTACCCACAATTGTTGACCAGCTGCAAGTGGTAACACTGACCCAAAAAAGGTTGAAAACCCCTGTTGTAGAAAGGGGTGGGGGTTGAAAACTCCTGTACTTGGGAAGGCCTCAGGGTATTTGGCAGCAGGCGCAGCCACCTCCATTTCCACCATGCTGCTTGCACTTCTGCTGCTGATCGACCGCTGTGAGACCCTCATCCTCGTGTCCCCCATCAGCTGGGGACCCCGCCCAAATTTGCTGATTAGCCGCTGGGAGACTCCTTCCTTCTCGACTGGCCACTGGGGGTAGACTGTCCCAAAAAGGTTGAAAACCCCTGAACTAGGGAAATAAACTTGGAAAAGTAATCTCAGGGTTAAATATCAATTATTGAACAAGAAGAAACACCATAATAACAGCTAATAAAAACACATAAATGGACTACACAATCAATTTTTGTGCTTCAGTATTGGTCCTTGGTCTCTGTAAGCTGTCTGTGGGGATTTTTTCCATCCAAACAAATCCATCATCCCTTATGAATAAAATCAGTGTCACCAGTTCTGAGATCCACTTGAAAACAGATTTTACACTTTAAACAGACAAGGAAAAAAACCCAAAGTGATCCAAGTTTTGCCATCAGTAATGCCAGTTGAAATCTGGAGTGACTATTGTTATCATTGGCACATCTCCAGTTTGGATCCTGGCCCAAAGGCCTGACTCTCTTCTCCGTTACACTCATTTCACACTTACACACATGGATAGTCCTTACTCAAGAGAATAGTGCCATTTGCTTGAGGAAATCATGTTCAGATACTGTAGTGACCCACGTGGTATAGAACCATCATTCAGGCAGTAGACAAGGCAGAAAAGGGAACTCGCCCCTCTCTCCTAGCAAAGAACTGCTGCTTTAGGAATGAACTGAGGAATACTGATAGAAGATCGGGTGAAAATTTCATCAAGTCTCATTTTATAACATGCGTGAAAAGCATCAGATAAAGTATTATGTGCTATTAATTGTTGTCTCTTCTCCTTCCCCACCCCCAGTACATTTACCGTGATTGCTGGTGCCACCTGTGCTATAATCTTCTGTGGGAAGATGTATTCTTTCACTTCTTAAACAAATTTTCTCATTAATTTCTTCCCCATTTTGTGCTGAGTGACAGAATGTTACCAGACATCAAAAATCATTTCCCTCCATCTGCCCCCACCCCAAGCTGGTACTAAGCTATTGTTGCAACAGCCACATAAAATGAAATACTGTGAAACAAAAGATATTTTATTACATCGGGGAACTGCTTGCTTCACTCAGTTTGGAGACATGTACATTGACTGCAGTTTCCATATCTACTGTCTGGTCTGACATGCTACATCCCCCCTTCTCCCCTCCCTCAGGGTAACAGTCATTACTATTGCTATGGGAACTAACGTAAGAGGTGCAAAGCTTTTCTCAGAGACCTGCACCATTTTCCTTGGCCTAAAGATCCCCAGCTCTGGAAACATTTGCTTATTAAGATGTGCACACTGACATCACAGTGGCATCATCATGCCCACATTGGAGATTATGAAAGTCCGTCTGAATTGAGAGGACTAAAACGGCTGTCCATATATCCCAACTCTAGGGGAAGAAAGGA
>NW_017729034.1:41085908-41086479 GCF_001723915.1 Gavialis gangeticus | reverse complement strand
GGAATAAAACGGCTGTCCATATATCCCAACTCTAGGGGAAGAAAGGACAAGAGTATGAGACTAGTGCTTCTCCAACGCCATAGAATTGCTTCAGCTGTTCTTCATAAACCAGAGCCTTGGCTTCAGACTTGTCAGGAAAAGAGGGAAAGAAATTGTCACTGTGGCTTTTAGTCTTCAGGCCAGTCAAAGGAGGACAAGAACATTAGTGTGCCTCTGTACCTTCTAGGCTAGGGACAGAAGTTACACATAAACTGGTGATCAGAAACTGATTTAAACCTGTAACACAAGAGAAGGTCAGTGCACATGAATCAGTTTCAAAATGGCTGAAACCAGTTTAAGATAAACCTGGCTGAATGTAGTATCAAACTTAACTGATTTGGGTCAAACCAGTTTATGAAACTTCTGTCCCAGACCCCTTCCTGCTTCAAGTTAAATCACAGTCCCCCAACATCCCAGCATGCTTTCTAGCCCAAGGCTGGGCTGATCTGGTCTGGGCTGTGTGCTCCAATAGAGAAGGGTTAGGATGGAGGAGGGGTGGGAGGCAAAGACCGTCTCCCCAGGCAAGCCCCAT
>NW_017729034.1:41077751-41080908 GCF_001723915.1 Gavialis gangeticus | reverse complement strand
CTAGCCCAGGGCTGGGCTGATCTGGTCTGGGCTGTGTGCTCCAATAGAGAAGGGTTAGGATGGAGGAGGGGTGGGAGGCAAAGACCGTCTCCCCAGGCAAGCCCCATCTGGGGTCAGGGAGGGGGTTTAAACTTAACTTCCCCTGAGTACAGAGCTGTCCTGCCCCGCTAAAAACTTCCTTCTGGTTGCAACTTTGGACTACAAATCCCAGAGGCACCTGAAAGCAGGAAGAGGAAGTGATGAGAAACTGAGAGTCCTGCTGCTTTGATTCTGGACTGCAAATCCCAGAGACCTAGGGGGCAACAGGAAGAGGAAGCAAACACACAGCCCATGCTGGCTGTGCGCCAGGGAGCTGAGCTTTAGCACTCCTTGGCTTTTGGCCTGAGCCACTGCAGACCTGTGGCTGCATTTCCTGAATCAAAAGTGAGTGTCTATACAGTTGTTTCTCAGTTTAATCTCTGCAGCTTAGAATAACCTGCAGCAACTGAATTGATTCATCCTCAGGCTTTTTGATTGTCTCTACTTAGCCCGAGTCCTCAGAGTTGCCAAGACAGTGTTATCTAGACTCCAGACAATGGACTTGCACAGATTCAGCTGAGAGTAGAGTTTGCACACCTATTCCTGATGTACATGGGAGAAACACCCCAGCCTGGGTGTTTGAATCTAGGCTGAGATTTCTAAGTCTGGCTGTCTAAAGAAATATCTTTGACTTAAAAATGAAGTTCTTTGGATTTAGAAAGAATTCCAACAGGATCAGTCTGGCAGCTGCAGTACTGTCTTTCCAGCGTTATTTTTCAAGGAAAAGACAAATTTCTTGTTTGCAACCCTTCTGCTCACTTTTACCAGCTGGGAATTTGGCCTTTTTGCCACCCACTTTCCAGTGAAAATGAATTGTAGAATGTGAGGATGCAGTTGCCATGTGCCTTTTCAGTAGGGCTTTTTCTTGAAAGGAGCTTGTGCTTTGCCTAGTACAGTCAAACCACATAATCCTCCTAAATGTGGTTCATCTGTGTGTCTGGATGTCAGTTGGAGGTAAAGAGGTTCCCATTCACTTGGCTTGTACTGTTTGTGCAATTGATTTGTTAATCTGAGGTTTTTAAATCCAAATATAAATGCATTTTGCAAACTGATTTAGATTAAGCAGCTCAGACTGTATAGAGTTACAAAGAGGATTGTTTTAGAGTGCACCTGGAAACCCAGATAAAATAACCCGATGTAAAAAGTAGCTTGGGAACAAAGTACCATTATGGCAAAGCTTCAGTCTAAAAAGCTCTGGTAATGTCCATTATGTGCTCACTCGATAAGGCCTTATTTTGTTTTTTGGTCATGGCAAAAGCTAATTATGTTCAATGCAAAGGCATATTTGTACGACTCAGCAAAGTTAGGTTTTATAGTCCTTGTGGACAGCAGCTGCAGGCTATCAGTCTGGACCCATGATAAATGGTTCTGACATTTTCTACAGATGCAACTTACAAAGAAGGCTTTTTATTTATTCTCAAATGTTGGATTCTGCATTATTGATCAGATGCCATTCATTAAAGGTTGTTACTTGCAAAAAAGAATTATACAGCCCCTGAGCTACACATAACATAATGAATTATTCCATTAAAGAACAGCTACATTAAAGGAATGTTAAGGTTGCATAGTTAAACACTCAAAGTCAGGAGATGACAGTTAAGGTTGAAGTCAATGGGAATTTTGCCTGTGTAAGGACCACAGAACACTGTTGATAGTCTGCACAGCGATTGCTAGCAAACTGGGTATGTTCATTCTCTGGCAGTTAGTTACTTGTTTTATCTGTAGACACCAGTGTTATTTATTATAGCATTTAACAAGGCAGCAAGCAATTGTTGCAATCATTAGTGTTGAGACTGACTAAGCAGATGGGTGCACCACTTACCTATTTCACGTTGCTGTGCTTTTGTATTCTTCAGGGCTATCCGTCAATGTTGTAAACCAGACCTGAGAGTAAAGGAGAAGTTAGCTGTTCACTGGATGCATCTACATATGCCATTAAGGCAATGTTATAAACTCCGGTGCAGTTTGCACTGGAGTCAGCTGCTCCCAGGCCCAGTGTCTATGGCACAGCAGTTTGAACCAGGGTGGAGCAGCCCTGGGCTGGCAAACGGTCTGGGGGGTCACCCTGGCCTCCAGGTGGCAGCGCTAGGTGGTGGGTTTGTTTGCTGGGACATGAGGGTGCCAAAGTGCAGGGCAGCAGGCAGTCCCCATACTTTAGCACCCTCATGCCTCAGCCAGCCCCTGCTACAGACTACATGTGTTTCAGTGCATGTAATTATGCTATCCTGTACCCTGACAGTACTATCCTATGGCAGAGTTTATTAATTTACTGCACCCCAATAGCGGCACATGTGTAGACTGTGATGCTTTACTATGGAGCTAATTAGTCAACTCCACAGTTAAGCCCACATGTAGATGCACCCACTGCAGTGTTAGGCAAGTTCAGTTCTCTTTGCTGCTTAGTTCTTTTATGTGCACTTGCATTTATTTTTCCTTCATCTTTTTTATCTTCCTTTTGTACCTCAAAGTGCCACTTAACCAGTGTAAATCTAGAATACCGACCTGGAGTTACTCTGGGCTTTCATCAGTGTAACAGAGCACAGTTTAGCCCCAAGTCCATGTGGTCAACACCATCAGGGCTTTCTAAGTATCAGTTGTTTGAGCCATATTCAAGACATGCATCCCCTTGAACCGCATTGACTCTGTTGGAGCTGGAGGAACTCTAAATGAGGGTAGAATTCAGAATCAAATTGTTCCATGCTCACTGGAAAGGAGAGTTGTGAGCAGTGCCGTGGACTCCAGACATGCAGCAGAATCAAGCCCTAAGTACTGATTTATTCTGCAGATTATGCTGAAGCTCAGTAAATATGTTTTTAATATCCAGTTGGTAATATAACAGCAGCAGATGTCTCATTAAGCCTAAGTGGTAGCCTGACTGATTTCCTTAGCTTCTGTTTAGTCTGTACCTGTAGATGCTACTATCTGAAGGTCAGAGTACCTGAGTAGCCCTGAGTTCAATAAACTGCATTGAAGGGGAATGTTAGCTAAACTGGTATTCCTAACCCAAGGGAAAAGAGAGCTGTTCATATGGGCCTGTTCTGTAATCCCCCATATGCTTTATCGCCCCCCCCCCCCCCCC
>NW_017729034.1:41074818-41077529 GCF_001723915.1 Gavialis gangeticus | reverse complement strand
CCAAAAAAAACAAAACAAAACAACTGCCTCATGAGCCTGTCATGTATCTTTGTAAACACTTCAAGATCCTCAGATGGACCTTCCACCATGATAGTGGAAAATATTACTATTGTTTGGAGTAGGAACCCAGTTGATTGTTTTCACTTCCTGACCTCCTTTATGCAAAAGTTACCATTTTGTAGTAGTGGTTCCTAGTTTCTAGATTTTGGGTATGAGTCCGATCTCATTTCTCCCATAGCAAATTAGGACTTATTCCAGTGAAGCGAATGCCATTGAATTGGTGTAAAAGTGATGGGAGAATAAGACCCCGTCCTTTGTTGTCTGAAGGAGAAAGGCTCCTTAGAACCATTTAAAAACATCAGATCACAAAGCCTGACTGCAGAATCCCAATCCCCCATTTTTTCTTTGGAAGCAGATCATAATATTTTTTCTTTCTTAATATTTCCTGGTGCTTTAATCACTGAATCCTAGTCGTAAACTCATTGTTGCACACCATACACCTTTTAAGGAAGTTGCGCTGATTTCAGAGGTCTGGTTCACGTGTTGTCCACATAATCATGCAGTCACTATGCCACCTTCTTGGATTTACATTAACTGTCTCCAGCAAGGCTGTTCTCCTGCTGGTTTTCTTTATGACAGATGCCTGTTGGTCTGTAGCTGTGGGATTCTTTTCCTCCTGCTGAACTCCCAAATCTTTTTCCTCCTCAGTCTCCTAAATCATCCATCTTGTATTCCAGATATCATTATCAGCCTTCATACCTTAGCTCTGCACATATTTTTCCACACTTATCTACATTAAACTGCAATTTGTCACCTCTTCCAGCTTGGCTTTAAATAATGTAAGTCCTTCTTATCTGATTGCATTGCTGCTCATTATTTATGGTGCTACACCATATAGTTTCATATGCAGGCTTGGAAATCTTTCTTTGCATGCAATCATGAAGATCATTTGTATCAATAATATAAAAGCCAAGTTTTTTGCACAATCCCTATATAGTTTTTGTCTTCCAGCACTTGAAAGGCATCTCAAAGGCATGCTGATGAGTAACTTTATAATATTTTTTGGCTCCCTATACACGTGCTTGTTCGCATTGTAATTATAATGCTCCAGTATTGCGGTGCCCATTCCAGCCAGTCCAGGTCCTGGCAGTCCCCTGCACATTTTAAAATGGCCGCAGGGGCACTTTATCTAAACCTTGTCGAATGAGTTTAGGTAAAGCATCCCCCAGCCATTTTTAAACGTGCAGGAGATTAATACATGTGACAGTGACCTGTTTTAATTAAAGTGGTTGTCTGGGAACCACTCTAATTTAAACACCCCCCTCCATTCCCAAGTGCATGTAAATTCAGCCTTTATTTCTTGTTTTTCCCCTTAAAATCCTCATTTGATGAGGTGAGGAACAGAGTAATTTGTTATGTAGGAGTACCTTGTCTCTCTGCCTTCACACTTGGATGCTGAGAAACCCTAAGTGTCCCCTCACTCTTATTAAAGTTAAGGTAAACAAGCTACTGAAAGTACCTGGCAAATTATAACACACCTTTCCATACCTGTCTGCTTCACCAAGAGGACACTGGGATTTTTAGAAATACTGTTTTGTGTATAGGAACATGGAATCTTAAATGACAGCGCAGAGGTTTGCAAGGTTGATACTGTAAAAACAGTTCTCCACTTCCACCTCCTTTCTCTAGATGGAAGCAAGGACACTTGGGCAGAGACAGCTCTGATGGGTTCTGCCTTGAAGGAAGAGCAGATTTCTAGGAGGATGCAGTTGAGCAGAGCTCCCAGATGGCTTCCTGCATGACCACAGATACAGTGTGTCTGGAGTGGTGGTTTAACAAGAGATAAGGACAGGGGTAGCAAATGTAAGGCCTGCAGGCAGAATCTGGCCCACAGAGCTGGGTCATCTGGCCCACTGATTTTTGCCCTGATTCTGGCTGCAATTGTAGACCTTCCTCCAGCTGGCAGCCAAGTGCCTGGGTGACACCCCTGGCACTGGAGCCCCAGCAGGACCATGGGAAGAAGCCCAGCACTGTGTCTTGTTCCAGGGGTGGCAGCCAAACACCCATTATCAGGATTCTGGATCTCTTCTTCCTGCCAGCTCCTAAACTGGCTACAATGGGCACCATATGCATTGGGTCTGGCATGGGAGGGTGCGGAGAGGTCCAGTTCAGCCAATGGGGCTAGCCTCACACCAGTCATCCAGCCCATGGGACCAGTTGAGTTTGACCCCCTTGGATTAGGAGAAAGTGGCAGTAAGCTCTTTAAAGTCTCAGTCATTTTCTCTATGTCTGCAGTAGCCAGGGGGACTATTACAGCCTTGACAGGGTGCTAAGTGCAGAAGAGCAGCTCCAATGTCACTACATAGCATGTCACTGCATAGATTTGGTCTCTTAGCTCTGCTTATCTCCCAGGTCTCTACTGACCTATTTGCTGCACAGCAAAGGGTCTGTGCATGGATACAGCACTAGGAGGCTGGCACTCAGACCCTTTAGGCTCCTATAGACATGCAGCAAGGCTGCTCTGATGTGCTGTAAATCCATCGCATAAATTAACGCACACCAGTAGCCTCCAGCATCAAGTTTATCAGTGTCCCCATGCTGAGAAATGGTGGCGGGACTCTTTAAACTAAAACTTATTCAGTGACCTTTAGTTCAAAGAGCCCTACTGCCATTTTTCAGCATGGGGACACTGATACTCGTGACACTCAGGA
>NW_017729034.1:41060565-41069818 GCF_001723915.1 Gavialis gangeticus | reverse complement strand
CATAGATTTGGTCTCTTAGCTCTGCTTATCTCCCAGGTCTCTACTGACCTATTTGCTGCACAGCAAAGGGTCTGTGCATGGATACAGCACTAGGAGGCTGGCACTCAGACCCTTTAGGCTCCTATAGACATGCAGCAAGGCTGCTCTGATGTGCTGTAAATCCATCGCATAAATTAACGCACACCAGTAGCCTCCAGCATCAAGTTTATCAGTGTCCCCATGCTGAGAAATGGTGGTGGGACTCTTTAAACTAAAACTTATTCAGTGACCTTTAGTTCAAAGAGCCCTACTGCCATTTTTCAGCATGGGGACACTGATACTCGTGACACTCAGGAACTTTTAATTAGTGTGGCTTGCTAATAAAAGTGCCACCCCTGCCTCCTGGAGAATGTCTGTCAATACCCTTCATATCTGAAGACTCTGAGCCCACATTGTTTCTAAAGGGCTGATGTGTTTGCAGAAAAGAAGAATGGGAGTCTCGTTCTGTGCCTTTGGGCAGAGAATGAAGATGAGTTGTTGACTGTCTTAGCATTTTTGAGGAACCCTAGTCTGAAAGGTCATTAAAAATACCCACGTGTAGTTTTCCATAGGAAAATCTGACCCCAGGAAGAGTGGAGCTTTTTATTAGCATCCTTGAAACTCATGGCAACCAACTGTGTTTGCTGTTATGCTGTTCATCAAAGCTGCAAAGGGAGGGATGGAAGAGAAGTTTTTCTCTTCCTGTTGATGGTGGATTAGGACCCAGTTCTGCTGTAAACTTGTGTTAGATCAGAAGCAGGCCTGTTATCTAGACTTTCTTCAAAGTAAGGACCGTGACTCTAGTTCTCCTCTCTTTAGCACAGGTTTTACTGTGGTGTGAGGGTGTGGGGTCCAATTTTTTCTTTCATACGTTGTTCATAAATCAGATGTAAATCCAGGACTGGGGGCAACCCAGGATCAATTTGTCTCCCAGTGTAATTTAGAGCAGCCTTTGAGTGTCTCTCCAGTCCTGGAACCATATGGTACCTGAGGACTGCAGGAAAACAGTATGCATTGGTTATGTCCCTTGCCATGTTGTTTTGTTCCTGGGTTGAGAAGGGAGCTGTGACAGTCTTGTGCCACACAGAGATTTGCCTTGTGCTGGGAAAATCACTGAGATCAGCAATTACAACCTGCTCATGTTCTCTTTGTGCTGGTTGCTGTGGGATTCAAGGGGTAGCAAAACGGCAAAGTAATGTATCGTATACAGATCCGGTTGTATAAAACTCAGCAGTGGATGGAAGTTTATGTCCCTCCATTTGATGCCATTTTAGGTTGCAGCCACTTATGCCACAATGTAATCTGGTCCTTAGCAGACTCATGGACAAGGCAGACATGAATGAAACTTGATATGGGATGCCTTTCTGTGATCTGCTTATCCCACTGCATTCTGGTACCCTGTGACTCACAGGATCCAAAGTCAGTGCTAGTGGCAGAAATCTATATTGCCATCTACATACACATCCAGCATGTCAGGAATTGGGCCAGATTCTTTTTGTGCTCTTGCTAGTGGGTGAGCAAGGGAGGAGTAGCCCAGCTAAAATTGCCAGATTGACACTGGCAGAAGAATGGCAAAAGAGAAGATACTTTTTTTTCCCCATCAATTTCCACCTGATGTACACCTCACTTCTTGTCCCTGCTGAATCTGTCCAAGGAACTTCTATTAAGATGTGCCTCTGTACCTGAGGCTGCATTTGTGTGAACCTGGGCAGATCTCCTTATCTCACTCATTTGGATTTCACATAAGGAGATGTAACTGATAATGCTAATCTCACCCATTTGGATTTCATATTAGCATTATTAGTTACATAGCTGAAAGGAGCAAGTCTCCCTTAAATGGCACCTTACCAAAATGCTTCCAAATCCTCTGGGCACCATGGAAAAGCTTCTAGCATCACATTCATCATGTGAAAATGTATGTGTGCATAAGCAATGAGAGGTTACAGATTTTATTGCACTGTAGTGTTTTGTGGCTGGCTCCAACAAAAATATATGTCTGCTGCTGTTATTTACAGCAGTAACAGTGAGAAATTACAAAGCCCACTCTTCATTAACCTCTAGTAAGGCTGTTCCTGCAGCCAGTGATTGCCATTACACTGATGGAGTGTTAATATAGCTCAATAGCCCCGTTCTGCCTGTCTCCCCATTGAATGTATCACAATCCCTGCCTTCCCCCACTCCACAAAGCACGTCCAACAGAAGGTGTTGAAATGATTGATGAATAAGGCAGCTCACAAAGACAAGCACACTGCCCAGAGCAACAGCTGTCTAGCCCTATCCACTGAATAATTAGATAAATGAGCCCCAAACTGAATCTTACAGTTTGGTAGAAGGAAGTGATAATATCCCTACTGTTGAAGCACCGTTATGTTCCCTTATTTTAACCCCCATTTCTGGTTATTAGTGTTTAGTGTAGCTTACCTTCCCCTACCTTCGATGCTTCATTCCCAAGACTCCAGACAGACCCCTGCAGGCATTTGAGAGACAGAAGTATCACTGGCTGGCTTTAGCATTTTTTTTCCTGTGGCACTGATTGTTGTACTATTCAGTACCCAAAGAAGCTTTGTCTTTTTGTGCAGATTAAGAACATAATAAAGGTTCCTGTGGTAGGTCACTAAATGGGCTTCCCAGAGAAGAAACCTACAATTAACTAATTCCTTTCCCTATGAGACATCAGTATGTTTATGGGAATACACTGTAGAAGGTGAAAAGTGGAAACATGGTTCAGGCAATCTAAATAACAGGAGAGACAATTAAAGTGTCTACATTTAGTCACAGTTATCTTACAGTGGTATAAAAATATCATTATTTCCCTATCGTAATATTTATTGTGTGGCAACTGTGGGTGAGCAGTGACCTTTTAATGCCAGCTAACACTGTAAGGAAATACATTCATAAACATGTAGCTACTCATTAACATAACTCTGTGTAAGCAATATGGGCCTGATTTAGCATTCACTTACATTTCTGTAATCAGGATGCCATCAGTGAATTCAGCAGGACTGGCTGCAAAGTTGATGTGAGAGAAAATAAAGCTACATAGGCAGGACCCAAATCCTGCCAAAAATGATGGAAGGATACCCAGTGACTCTGTTGAACTCTGTAGACTTTGGATTAAGCCCTGGACCACAAAATTAATTCACAAGACTGCAAGAATTATGCCACTGCTTCTTGAGTGGACAGGATTAAGGGATGAGGTTTATGCCCTTGAAAAGAAACTATAACAATGGAGAAACAGAAGACCAGATACTGGACTAATTCACACTGATGTAAATTCAGGGTAATTCTTCCGAGTTAATCCAGATTTACATGGCTGGAAGAGAGATATTTGGCCCGGAGTGTTTCTCAATAGTATGCATCTCACCCAGAGGATGCTTTCATGTCTTGTATTTTTTTTTTTTGCCCTCTAGAAACAGAGGTGTGTCTTAACGCTTGACACTACCAAAGTCCTGAACAATTATTGAGACACCAATAAGAACTTCTGGCAGGCTGCTGGAGTGGTCCTGTTAATCACAAGTGTTATCTTCTAAACCCTTTAATTACAGGGGATTAGTTGAGAAGTGCAGCAGTGGACCAAAAGAATAATGACATGCAGGAAGTGAAGCTTAAAAAACCCCAATTTCTTCCCTTTAAGGAGAAGAGTCTCCATTTATAGTTTATTTAAATATAAATTGTAAGGGAAAGCACAAAATATTAGAGTTCTTAAATCCCACTGTTCAGATGGTTTCAAATTAACTGTAAAGTATTTCTCCTTTTCCCAGAGCCGCAGCTGTGATCTTCAAACCTGTCTGTTGCTGAAATTGAACTGAAGTCTTTTAAGTCTATTAAGTTTGTGGAGCTGTCCCCAGAGCTGCCTGAATTATTGTTCTCCCTTCCTTTGTGCTGCCTCCCCAGTGTAGAGGTTTGGATGGTCCTGTGCTGGCTTTATAGCCAGTGCCTCTACTTATTCACAAATTGCATATGAAATTGTGAAATGGGAGTGCAATGGGCTATGTGCTGCCATCGGTTCTGCCTGATGTAGTATATTTGATGTACTATTTTCATAACCAAAGTTCAGGAATTTCCATGTGACCAAACTTCATTGTTAAGTTACTTTCATGAGTACAACATTTTGCATGTCTAGAGTATCTTCTGGGCTTTTAAAATACTTTTCCAGTCTTATTGAATGTAGCGATACAACTCGCCTGTTGGGCAGGCAATTATTCTACCGATTTTACTGATAGGGGAATATGACATAGAAATCAAGTAACATTTATCTGACACTACTGTGTTGGGTCAAGATAGAGGCCATAGCTCCTGCCTGTCTTCTTTTGTTTTAACCATAAACCTAGGCTTCCTATCAGCAAATAGATGCAACTCAAACCTAAGTGTTTTGTAATATATTTCACTATTCTTAGGATGTTAGTGTACTAGGATTATATGCATGCTGCTAATATACATATTCCCATTTCACAGGGCACCTCTGCTGTATCTTGTGTTTTTCCTGTTTGTTGCTGTTTCTGTTGAACCCATTGACAGGTTCCTTGGCATGTGACTTGCACTTACTTTGCATGTCCAGGGTCTGATTATCTTCTTAATTAATTTAATGCAAATCAGGAATAACTCAGTAGCACTGACTGAAAACTGGTTCAAATGGGAGGAGAATCGGGCTCCTATAAAATGCCAAATTAGTGCAAGTTACCCTATGTTATTGCTCACACTGAATTTTCAGCCCAGGATTGGGAAGATGTAATTGACTGTGCAACTACTCCAGACTTTCAGCCATGTGATATCAGAATCAGGCTTTGCATCTGATTAATAGTGAATAGCCACCCACTAAGGGTGACTTTCTTTTCTTTTCCGGATGCCTTATCAGTATGATTTGGTCATTTACATAGTCATTTAATTGCCCAACATGCCATTTATGCACAGGTTGGCCCTCTATTCCTGTACTGTATGCACTTGAATAGCTATAGGCACTACCGGAAGTAGAATGCCAGCCTGTGCATAAGTGGCATTTTAAAAAACTGGACAGACATATAGTTGATCAAATCTGGTCATCTAGGCATGCAGAGAAAACACAATGCCTCCCTAAGTTGACTAGAGCATATGGCAGTCCAGTGATTTGCCCAGGATCATTATACTGTCATGAGTGTCTGTCTTATCTGTGGCTCCAATTCATTATTTTCTAGTAAATATAGAATAATAGAAAATAAAGGTTGGAAGGGACCTCAGGAGGTCATCTAATCCAACCTGCTGCTTAAAGCAGGACCATCCCCAACTAGATCATCCCAACTGAGGCTTTGTCTAGCTGGGTCTTAAAAACCTCCAAGGATGGAAAATCCACAGCTTCTCTGGGTAATCTGTTCCAGTGCTTTACTACCCTCCTAGTGAGAGAGTTTTTTTTCCTAATAGCTAACCTAAACTTACTTTGCTGCAACTTGAGACCATTGCTCCTTGTTCTGTAATCTGCCACCACTGAAAACAGTCCAGCTCCATCCTCTTTGGAACCCCCTTCAGGCAGTTGAAGGGTACTGTTAAATCCACCTCAGTCTTCTCTTCTCCAGTTCCCTCAGCCTCTCCTCATAAGTCATGTGCCCCAGCTCCCTAACCACTGGACTCTTTCCAGTGCCCTCCACTGGGCTCTTTTCATTGACCTAGGATTCTTTCCAATTAGTCCATATCCTTTCTGTAGTGGGGGGCCCAAAAGTGGACACAGTACTCCAGATGTGGCCTCACCAGTGCTGAATACAAGGGAATACAGCAATCATTCTCTGTAACTCATAGGAAACATTTGCTTCTGTCCTAAAAGTAAATTATGAGACCAATATGCTGAAACTAGCAAACTTCATTGCAATGTAGTGCCACTGTCTTGCCTCACAACTTTAGAGGAAAACCTTTGTATACTAGAAATTTAGGAGCTAATAAGGAAAATATTTAGGCTGCTTGTTAGACATTGCTTCTCCAGGGGCCTCCAAGAGGAGCTTCTTGTGATGGTAGTGTAGTCAGCATATTTGCCACCGATGGTAAGAAATTTTAGAATTTAAGTTATGTTGGCATTTTACTCCTGGGAGAGAAGAGACTGGATCGTGAAACATCTGCCTCTGGAAACACAGTAACATAGTAACATCTGTTGGAAGCTAGCAGGATTCAGTATGCTAGTTCATCAATGAGAAGTAATGGGTCTTATTCTGATTTTACTTTTACTAGTGTAAACCAGGAAGAACTCCAGTATATTTGGGAGGGGACAGGGGGTACAGTGCTGTAATACTGGTATAAATGAGATTATTATAATGGGAATTCCATAGCACCTATTCAGCCCAAAGAGGTCAGTTAGTCTCCAGTTCTATTCTGCTCATGCAATGACCAAGTACCTGCAGGGTATGCATTCATAACAGCAAAGAACACCATAGAGAAAAAAAGGATTTTTAAACCATACCAATAAGTTAATCTTTATTTAAAGCATTACATTTAGCTTGATTTTTCAGCATGTCAGTTCTAAATATGGGTATCCATCAGTGGCACAGTGATGAGGTTAGGCACCCAGGGCACAGGGCTGTGGTGACTTCCAGTGGCCACCTAAGTTGGCTCTTGGGGCAGTTGCCTCACTCTGGTTACTCCACTGGTATCCATTTAAAATGGTGGACTACTGCAGAAAAGCAAACAGGGAAGAGAATGAAAGCAAACAAACAGTTAAAGGCTTATATTTGTCCTTTGTTTTCTTGTACTTCTAAGGACTCACTGTTTCACTACATCTGTTCCCCATTGACTTGGTTGGTGTTCTGTCCCCAAACTGCCTAGAGAATAACACTTGGAATAAATAAGCATATTTGGTGAAATTCATACCTTGCTTTAGCAGTTATAGCTCTCTTTGTCCAATAGCTGTACCCACTCAAGGCATGGCTGAACAGAATGCCTCTAATAGTAAATTGAAAGGGGGAAAAAAGGGGAGGCAAAGCAAAATAAATAAATAAATAAGTAACATCAGGAATCTAGGACCATGTTTAAACATACTTGGTCAAGTACTTTTTTTGGCATTACTTTAATTGATAGCCTAATGACAACATTTTTTTCTTAGGACTGTTTCTCAAACTTTTGGTACCTGGGGCATCCTTTTTTTTGGCTGAGTTACAGTTGGTGGCACACTTTACTGTTACACCCAAAAAAGCTTGTGTGTGTGTGTGTGCCTGTGCCTGTCTTTCTCAAAACATACAGCGTATTGCATTCCCCAGCCAAAGGAAATCATACTGGTGCTGAGATGTACTGTTAGAAAAATAATTCCATAACTTGGCTGAATTTCACTACACCTCAGTTAAAAATCACAGACCTAAATTCAGAAAAGTTCTGGAGGAGGTTTTGAGGCTAAAAAAGTTGGGAATCACTCATCTAGCTGGTGCCACTTAAGGGCATCAGAGGCAGAACCTAACCCTGCTGTGCCCTGCTCTTTCCACGATCTGCCCCCTTCCAAACCTTGGGCCTGTACCTCAGGGGGTGAGGCCAGCCCCTGCTGCTAATGGTGCTCCTGGAAGGTCTCACAAGCTGGAAACCATCCCTGTGGCCCCTCCTGCTGGCCCTGGGAGCACAGGAAGGGTGGAAAGGACAAGCCGAGCTACAAAGCACAGTTTCATCTATGTGTCCATCTGCCTGCCCTCTCACAGTACAGGGATGCCTGGGGGCAGGGAAAAGGTGGGGAAGGCAGCAGCAGCAGTGGCTGTCTCCAGAGGAGCAACTGCAGGCACTGCTAGAGTATCTGGGTCACACACAGGGTGCCAGATGTGGGAGGAGAGCTTCCTCCCACAGGGGGATCTTGCAGCACACTTCTGTCACTGTCACAACACACCAGTGCATCATAGCATACCCTCTGGAAATTACTGTCTTAGGATAAGGCAGACAAGGTTCTTTGGGTAAATTGGATATCTTTTATTAGACCAACTCAAATAGTTGGAAAAATTCTTCTTTGCAAACTTTTGGGTACATTTTCATGTTTCAGTTTTCATTTGATCCTAAATCTTTTTTTTCTTAGGATGAAAGATTTAGGTTCAAATGACCCTTTTTAGTAAGGCAGACTAAAACAGAAAATGAACCCAATTCATCTCTGATCTAATTCCATTATCTTCCAAATGACTCTGAATTCCCAAAGCTTCTGATTTGCTCTCATCTCTTTTTTGAAAAGCTAATGCCACCATGAAAGAGGATCCATACCCACAAAGAGTCATATCCCCAGAAAGACAGCAGGGTTTGGCATGGGGTCCATTTCTGCCTTACATATACAAGCCACCTTTTGGTGGTATCAGCATGAATTTGCCCCCTTTGTACTGTGGAGGGAAAGAAGCTGTGTCTTTATCTCAAATTTGGTGACATAATCTCCTCTTGATACACATGCATGCCACTCCCAGCATGAAAGCAGTAGTTATGCTTTGACCCTGGAGGAAAGAGACCACTTAATTGACTTCTACTTGTGTGTCCAAACTTCTATATATTTGATAAAATAACAACACATCTTTAAGAGATCCTTAAGCATGAATTCAGCCTGGTCGTCAGAAGTCATTCTGCTTTAGAACAAAATGATCTCCATTATGACTTGATAAATATAGTATATTTCCTTTCCAAATCCAAGATGCCTGAATTTAAGACCTCCTCCCCGTTTTGCCCTCCTGTGCTTGTGCCTGCCTCACTGCTACCTGTCCCCAGTGCCTGCCCCCTTGCCTCTTGTCCCCCATACCTGTGCCTTGCCACCTGCCCCCTACTGCCTTCCCCACAACTTCCTGCCTCCCCTGCCACTTACCTTCTGGGTGGCTCTAGCTTCCACTTCAGGGCTGTCAGCAGCAGTGGCCCCTGTGGCAGCCCAGCCCGGTCAGGTAAAAGCAATGGCAGCAGCTCAGGGCATGACCAGTTCAGAGCCAGTGGGGCTGGAGCTGGATCTGAAGGAACTAGTGGTGGGGAAGAGGAGGAGAAGGCAGCAGGGGGGCAGGCTGTATGGTTTCTCCTGCACTTCCCCCAAGCCACGCCATGGGTCTCCCCTCTCCATTCCTCCCACCATGCGGTTTCCTCCTCAATCTACATCTTCACTGACTACTTGTCTTGTATGCATACCAGCCCAGCCTCTCACTTCTTTACTTTTCATTCCATCCAGGAAGAGCACACACCAACTGCTGAAACTCCCTCAGCCTGACAAAGGGTTTTTAAACCTGAAAGCTTGCTTCATTTTTTTTTCCCCAACTATTTAAGTTGGTCTAATAAAAGATACCAGGTTCAC
>NW_017729034.1:41038360-41055565 GCF_001723915.1 Gavialis gangeticus | reverse complement strand
GCTGGAGTTGAGCCTCCCTGCCCCTTGCACTGGGACGGTACTTGAGTCTAAGACTAGGCTTACCCCCATGCTGACTGAGGGAAAGAACCTCATCTTGGATTCAAGTAAATACAGTAAGTGAGTTGACGAAGATGGAGAATGTAGCCTAGGAAATTCAGTATGTCCTGGGTCAAATAAAGGAACCAGTCAGATTGAATTATATCCCGTTTTGCTGATATCCAAATTGCTTACATGTTAGGTTAAGGATACTGCATAACCTCATTACATGCAGAGATGAATCTTAGTCAGGGAAATAACACCTTATTATGCAGTCATCTAATGGACTGTAAGCTAACAAATCCTGTTTTAACAAATCCTTTATTGCTTATTACCTTCCAGTCCCTTGGAGATCATTTCAAAAGCTGACCATTAAAACTGGCCTCTTTCACAACTCTTTGATGATGACACTAAGAATTGGGCATTTCATGTCTTTGCATTTGGATTAGAATTTGAAAGGTGTAAATTACAGATCTGGCTTTTATGTGCTTGTTTTATTGAAACAGCACCAGCTCTGATAGCCTGGCAGTCTCAATTACCTTTTGGTTTGCTTAATTGGGCCACTGGGGTGCAGTTAATTTTCAATTTATATTAATAGCAAGACAAAGAAGGTGATGTAATACCTCTGTATTAGAGTAATACAGACATTAAAATACAGTGATGTACCTGGTAATTATAAATACATGACTTCCTTGTGAAGGCTAGGAAGAGGGAATTGTTGGCTTTATTCATTATGTATTTTAGATCGTGTCCTGCTCAGACACCTGAAGCAAGTGTAAGTTGGCCCAGTATATTTGAAAGCCCATTTAAAAAATCCTATACTCAGGTATATTCAATGCTCTAATTAGATGGTTATTTCTTTTCTGTGTTTACTGACAGGTGAAAGTCATGGTACGTATTTGTTCCACACTCACCAGAGACACCTCTGAGTCCAGCTCCTTCCTAAAGGTTGATCCTCGTAAGAAGCAAATCACTCTGTATGACCCGTTGTCCTGTGGAGGTCAGAATGCCTTTCAAAAAAGGGGCAACCAGGTTCCCCCAAAGATGTTTGCTTTTGATGCAGTTTTCCCCCAAGATGCATCTCAGGTAAGTAAAGTGTGATGTGTTGGATAAGGATCTAAACACTAGTGTGCTTAAGAACCAAATTTAACCCTTCTGCAATGTTACATAATTCTGTGGGTTTAGGCCAGAGTTGAATTTAGCTTACCAGTAACAGCAGCACATGATTAAGGCATATATCAATAATGGGATTATCAACTTGAGTCTTTGTGTTAAATAGCTGTTTCTAATAATATATATGCAATTAATCATACTGGTGACATAAGAAGCTGTCTAGTCAAGGAGACATCAGATATCAATATTTGATAGTATCCCCCAAACTATTGTTGTTCTTGTGAATCATGTGAAGATGTCCTCAGTTCATGAAGAAACATTTGAATATTTGTGTTGGGTTTTGTTGTTCAATAAGATGTTTTTCTATCTTGGATCTGTGTGTGCCCTGGTTCTCCTTTTAGATTTTTTATTTTTGCCTAATGAGCTCAATAAAGCAAACATGCCATACAGCCTATGAAAAGTGATAGTTAAGAAAACAAATTAGAAAGCACTACTATAAAATGTATGTGAACTGGATGTGGGGAAAAACACCAACAAATGTCTTATCTACAGTAGATTTCTAAATATTGCAACTATAGGCCCAGCTGTGGAAATTTACAGCAGTGGTAGAAATACTTTAGAAACCTGGCCTACATGAGACAATGCAAAATGTTTGTGGTTGTGCTCTGTCTTTACAAATGATCTATTCACTCATACATTAGACAGCACATTTACAGCACTTGTTGCACCCAGGATCCTGCCCATAGTTTTTGAAACAATATAATGGGCTGAAAATTTTTCAAATTTGATTTATTTTAACAGAGAAAGGTAAATTTATTTTTGCAAAATATTAATTTTATTTTCAACCAGCTCTCCCAAATACAGATTCTGTCCGCTTCTGTCATGTGCATTTTATTCACCTTGTCTTAGCAAATAGTAAATGTGTTGGAATAGAAGCATCTGCCATTTCTTAACCTACAGAGACCCTCTTTCAAAGGATGATGAAGTTTCAAAAGAGGGATTTCATGGGGTAACTGCATTGGCTTGGAGCCAAATCCCAGTCACCTTTCTGTTCTCAGTAGTCTCCTTAGCTCAATGGGACAATCCATGCCAGTACGGAAAACAAAAATAGGCCTTTAGAAGTAACGCTATATTATTTGCAAGTACAAATAATATTGTGGTGTGATCACAGCTGTTAATATAGATAATATTGTCTTAATATTTTGCATTACATATCATTGTTAATCTTTTTCTACCTGTGGCAGGCTGAAGTATGTGCTGGGACTGTAGCTGAGGTGATCCAGTCAGTGGTGAACGGGGCAGATGGCTGTGTCTTCTGCTTTGGCCATGCCAGACTAGGTTGGTATTACTACTTTTTCATATGTGAAGTATACTCTTGGAGTCTAAGATGACCTGTTATTTTTAATTAAGGAAAATAAGAATAACTCCCATATTTCTCCATGTTGTATACCAACAGTATTTGAAACTGGAATATGCTGTTCACACATCTGTTTCTCCTGCATCTTCACTTCTGTTATTTGTCCATTTGTTCATTTTTTGCATATTACCCAAATCCTAAATCATGAGGTCTTTGAAGCAGGTGTTGCCTTTTAATTGTTGGTTTGTTCAGTGCTTTTACAATGAAGTCTTGACCCTGCCTGATGTCTGTAGGCACTGCTCCAACAAAAGTAATAGAAAATTATGAGATAGGTTTAGCTTCAAATCCTTATTAATGAATTACCCTCAACTTAACTTTTCCAAATGTGTCCTGTGTTTGGAATTCTTTGGTAGAGGTTTTGTTGCAAATGTTTTTAATCTGTGTCTTGCTTACGATCTGTCTAGTCAGGTATTCCTTTAAGTATTTGATACTTGTGAGTCAATATTCAAGCATTGTGATTGGCTACCTAAATATTCTACATAATTTTTGTCCTGGGTTGGATTATAAACTGCTGCCTTTTCTTTCATAAATAAATATGGTTTTCATGATGAATTGAACTTTCTGTGTCTAGCCAAGATTCATTTTCAGTAAACATTTATATGACCCAAGCTTCAAAGATTCAGAAAAGGGAAAGAAAAGAGGGGAAACGTTTGGTCAATGCTCTAGATTCTTTTGTAAATAATGAACATTCTAACTTAAAATTTTATGTTGTATTTAATAATACCTAACAATAACTAAAGAGGTATCTATTAGGAAATGCTGGTTCTTTAATAGCAATGACTGTACTAAATGCATTATTGTCTGTAAAATGCCCTCTCCATAGAGCTATGCTGCATTAAAAGCAAAAATCCAAACTCTCCACCTTCCCCCCCCCCAAAAAAAAAAATTCAGCAGACATTACTTTTCTAGTAATTAAATGGTTCAGTTCACTAACAGGCCCTGTTTTTCCATTGGTGCACCCAGAATTGATGAATACTTGAACATTTAGGGTAGAATTCCAAGTGCTGGGCACTTCAGCACAATTTCAGATTCTATTTTGTTCTGTGGTAAAACAGACTTGCTGTACTGGAAGCAAGGAGGAGGAGAGCCATGACATAACAGTCTTTCCATGATTTAGCCCAGTAGCCTAGAGGTAGGGCTTTGCCTGGGGAATGGAAGATCCAGTATCTACGCCCCGTTCACCTGCATCTCCTACTTCCCGGCAAAGAGCTCTGTCTACCACCCTACTGCTTCGGCAATATGCAATAAAGAGAAAGTTACATAGGGCCAGAGGGAAGAAAACAAGCCAGAAGGTGTGTGGCTTAGTGGGTGCATCTACCTAAGACATTTACTGTGCTGTTGACTAATTAGCTGTGCAGTAAATGTTACACATCTACACATGTGCCACTATAATACTTGTAAATAACTCTGCAGCAGCATATGTGTAGATGCTGCCCTGGCTGGCTAGGGCACCAGGGTTCTTCAGTGTGGGGGCTGCCTGTCTGCTAGCTGGGGTTGCTCTGACCTGGCTCATAGTGCTGCTTCTGAATAAACTATGGAGCTTATTGCTCTGGAGTTTCATAGATTTCATAGACATTAGGGCTGGAAGGGACCTCGGAAGATCATTGAGTCCAGCCCCCCACCCGAAGGGCAGGAAGTCAGCTGGGGTCATAGGATCCCAGCAAGATAAGCATCCAATTTACTCTTGATGGTGTTCAATGTAGGTGCTTGAACCACCTCCAATGGCAGGCTGTTCCAGGCCTTGGGGTCTCCAGACAGTAAAGAAATTCTTCCTTATGTCCAGCCTGAAATGGGCTTGCAGTAGTTTATGACCGTTCAACCTCGTCATCCCTTGGGGTGCTCTGGTGAACAAACATTCCTCCAGATACTGGTGGTCACCCCTGATAAACTTATAGGTGGCCATCAGATAACCCCTGAGCCTGCGCTTTTCCAGGCTAAAGAGCCCCATGGCTCTCAGCCTGTCATCGTAAGGTCTGTTTTCCTGACCTCTCATCATGCGTGTGGCTCTTCTCTGGACTCTCTCAAGCTTCTCGACATCCTTTTTGAATTGTGGAGCCCAAAACTGGACGCAGTCTTCCAGCTGCGGCCTCACCAAGGCTGAGTACAAGGGGAGAATGACGTCCCAGGATTTGCTTGAGAAGCATCTATGGATGAAAGCCAGTGTTTTGCTCGCTTTACTAGCTGCAGCATCACATTGCAGGCTCATGTTCATCTTGTGGTCAGTGATGACCCCCAGGTCTCTTTCTTCTGTAGTGCTAGACAGTGTAGCACTGCCGAGCCTATGAGGGTGCTGCAGGTTTTGCCTCCCAAGGTGGAGAACCTTGCATTTTTCAGTGTTAAACGCTATCAGGTTCTCATCCACCCATTTGCTGAGCCGTCGAGGTCAGCCTGGATCACCTGTCTGTCTTCAGGTGTGGATGCTTTGCCCCAGAGTTTGGTGTCATCAGCGAACTTGGCCAGTCCACTTCTGACTCCAATGTCCACATCATTAATGAAGATGTTGAACAATATGGGTCCAAGGACAGAGCCTTGGGGGACCCTGCTGGTCACAGGGGACCACGATGATTGACTTCTGTCAATTGAGTAAATTGCTCCCAGGTGCACATTCAAATGACACATCCAGGAGTAATTAACTCCAGAGCAATAAGCTCCAGAATTTATTCATGTACATCAATTGCATGTGTAGACATGCCCAGTTAGATGGATGTTATTCTGCATGGGAGGGGGCTTCTGAGTTCTAGCCTGTGTCCCTGTTCTCAGTGGGGTAGAAACTTCCTCACTGCTCTTCATCCATTTTATCTGATGAATGTTAAATGCAAGGTGCAATTGAGCTTAAGGACTGGAGAAGGGTCTGGATAATGCCTAACCTGTGGCCCGGTAGTTAGAGCACTCCTCATCACCCCACACATTAAGGGTCTTTGTCCAGTCCGCGTAGCTCCCTACTGAGCATGCTTAGTGGACATATGGCTGTTTGCACACCTAGAGCTGCATCCTAAGGGATACGCAGCATGGATTTGTTGCGGATAGGTCTTGCTTGACCAGTCTCATTTCCTTTTATGACCAGGTGACTTATCACCTGGACAAGGGGGAAGAGATCGACGTTGTATACCTCAACTTTAAAAAAGCCTTCAATCTGGTATCCCATGGTCACCTCTAGGCTAAACTGTCTAACTGCAGCCTTGACATCACCATGATCCACTGGCTGGGGAATTGGGTCTATGGTAGGACCCAGAGGGTGGTGGTCAACGGGAGCCAATCGTCTTGGTGCACTGTGACCAGTGAGGTCCCACAGGGCTCTGTCCTAGGGCCTATACTGTTTAACATCTTCATCAATGATGTGGACATTGGTGTCAGAAGTGGACTGGCCAAGTTTGCCGATGACACAAAACTCTGGGGTAAAGCATCTACACCTGAGGACAGATGGGTGATCCAGGCGGATCTGGACAGACTCACGAAATGGGCGGACGAGAACTTGATGGTGTTCAACACAGAAAAATGCAAGGTTCTCCACCTTGGGAGGAAAAACCTGCACCATGCTTATAGGCTCAGTAGTGCTACACTGGTTAGCACTACCGATAAAAGGGACTTGGGGCTCGTGGTTGATCACAAGAGGAACATGAGCCTTCAGTGTGATGCTGCGGCTAGTAAAGTGAGCAAAACGCTGGCTTGAATCCATAGATGCTCCTCAAGCAGATCCCGGGACATCATTCTCCCGCTGTACTCGGCCTTGGTGAGGCCGCAGCTGGAGTACTGCGTCCAGTTTTGGGCTCCGCAATTCAAAAAGGATGTGGAGAAGCTTGAGAGGGTGCAGAGGAGAGCCACGCGCATGATCAGAGGTCAGGAAAACAGACCTTATGATGAGAGGCTGAGAGCAATGGGGCTATTCATTCTGGAAAAGCGCAGGCTCAGGGGTGATCTGGTAGCCACCTATAAATTTATCAGGGGTGCTCATCAAGATCCGGGGGAACGTCTGTTCACCAGAGCGCCCCAAGGGATGACAAGATTGAACAGTCACAAACTCCACTGTGACCGATTCAGTCTGGACATAAGAAAGAACTTCTTCACTGTCCAAGCCTCCGAGGTTTGGAATAGACTGCCAGCGGAGGCAGTTCAAGCACCCACTTCGATTGCCTTCAAGACACATTTGGATGTTTATTTTGCTGGGATCCTATGGTCCCTGCTGACTTCCTGCCCCTGGGGCAGGGGGCTGGACTCGATGATCCTCCGGGGTCCCTTCCAGCCCAAATGTCTATGAAATCTATGAAGTGAAATCTAAGTTTTGTATAGGTGCCAAAAACTGCAGTTAAACAGCTGTGTAACTACCATTTGGTACACAAAGTGAAATAGGCTTTAACCCTTAGTTTTTCAAGGGTTTTTTAATGCTGGAGCAGGAGTCATCTGTAACGCAAGAGAGAGAACTCACCAGCATGGTAGCTGTCATGATTTCTGCCAGTCTTTTAGTGATATAACCTAAACTATAAAACATTCGCTGAGTCTATGCAGCTGCATCATTAACTCCCCTCCCCACCATTTCTACTTCTGAAGTCACTCATAAACATTCCCACAAATAATCATAAAGTCTAAAAATAGCTTGCTGAACTGACCCTCTTACTGTTAGATTCCATTTAGGTCCATAATTTGTGAACTGAGATAAGGTAAAAATAAAGGCATGAGTATTTGTCTAAAAAAGTATACAGTGATCAATATCAGTTGTGTTTAGCTTTATGAAATGTAAAAGATCCTGAAAGCTTGCTTAAGTGTGGCATATAAAGTAATACCTAAAATGATGGTATGCCTGATATACCTCTGTATCATCAGATGTTTTTCAGCAGCGACTTTTTTGAGTCAAAATCCTAGAACCAAACAACACCGAGCTTTGGAAAAGTTTTTATCTGTATCAAAAATCACCTTCTGTGGCTCAGCTCTGGGCCAGATAACGGGATGAGCCAAGCTTCTGTTGGGGGCAAGCTGAGAGAGGAGACCACAAGGAGTCTTTTGCCACTCTGTGGTTCGAGGGCTAATTCTGTCAGTTCCGGCCTCATCGTACTATAAAATCACTTCTAGGGGCTGCTCCAAAGCATGCTGACCTACCGTAGACCTTATCCAGACTTATGATTTCCCTCTGGTGTGATTTCTGCACTTGGAGTTGCAAAACCAGCTATATCCTAACTAGGGACTCCCTGGATTTTTAGGGGAATCTCCATCTACGGAGAGGTGGGTGCTCTCTAACCCCTTTATAGTGGTAGAATGATCCAAAAGAGGAGGATTGCAGCTCAGTCCAATCTACCAGTTATCAGTGCTGTCATTTTCCATACTTGCTTGCTTTCTTCCTACTGTGCAAAACAATGCTACTTGACAGAAGGCTGTGGTTGAAGCAAGTCTGGTTTTTTTTTTCTCTCCCCTCCCCCATGCCTGACAGGAAAATCATACACCATGATCGGAAAAGATGATTCCATGCAGAACCTTGGCATTATCCCCTGTGCCATCTCCTGGCTCTTCAAACTGATTAACGAACGCAAGGAGAAGACGGGAGCCCGCTTCTCGGTCCGGATTTCTGCTGTGGAAGTATGGGGAAAAGAAGAAAATCTGAGGGACTTGCTGTCAGAGGTGGCAACTGGCAGCCTACAGGATGGTCAGTCCCCAGGGGTTTACCTTTGTGAGGACCCCATCTGTGGCATGCAGGTGAATTGAGGGTTTATTTTAAATTGAAGCCAATCTTTAGGGGAGGGGAAATATATATATTGTGTGTGTGTGTGTGAGAGAGAGAGAGGCCCTGAGATAGTTCAAAACTAAGAGCTACTTGAAGCGCCAACTTTGTAGACTTGAAAGTGTTTACAGTATATAGGAACTTTATGACCTGCAGCTGCAGGGCCATCTGCTTTCCTGTCCTAAATATTTGTATCTCCAGGATAACTGACGTTGAGCAGGAGCCTGTGTTTGAAATAAAACATGAAAACCTTCAGAGCAAACACAATTCACCACCTTCCAACAACAAATGAAAAAAAGTGTGATCTCTCTTTGGTACAACAGCAAGCTAAAATATTTACAGTACTTCACAAATAGCTGGAGGCTAGTAATATGGCTGTTTATCTCTCTGTAAACTACCTTATTTATAGCACTGGCATTAGTAATGTTGTAGGAAGCATTAATAGTTATTTATTAATTGCTGCCAAGAAATAAATATTTGAGCTGGGTAGGTCAAGAATAACTCCTACTCTCTTCAGGCATGGAGAGCCAGCAGAAACACCTTAACTGGCTCATATTCCTTCCAGGGCAACCATTAAACAGAGTTAGCAGCCTTCTGTTAAGCTTCTTTTTATTTTGACGTGATACAAAAGTGCCCATTCTTTCTTTTTACTACATAGCACAGGCCTTGTACCTATGCAACTGAATAAGGTATGAGCAAGCCCACAGAGAGGGCTTGATTACAGCCCCTGAAACTGAGGAGCTACTGCCTCCTAGGGACACTTGTACATATGGCGGGGGGTTAGTCTTCAGGGTTGCATTCTATGCCCCCTAAATAGAAATGGTGGTTTTTTTAATTGAAACCCACTGTTTCAATTTAGGGGGTTTATTTTTCTGTTGCTGTTAAGGCAAGGGGCTCAATCCTTTTTTTTTTTTGGCGGAGCCTGCCTGCGGCCAGGGGGTCAAGTTGCTCACGAGCCAAGTGGCTGCTGAGTTGCAGGAGGGCCTGATCCTTCCCTCTGCAGTGGCAGCACCCCCAGGGCCACCTGGGCGGGCTGCTAGTAGGCTGGGTGCTGCCCCAGCTTGGAGGCAGCACCTGGCCTGATCCAACTCTTCCCCAACCCCACTATGGGGCAGTACCCAGCCTGCTAGCAGTTGGTGCAGGCAGCCCGCGGAGGCACTGCCACCCCAAAGGGAAGGAGCGGGGCCCCCTTCAGCTCAGGGGCTACTTGATCCACCATCAGCTCGTGCCCTTCCTTCCCTCCCCTCCCCCCCCAGCCGTAGGAGAGGCAGGCAGCCACTGCCAGGGGGAAAAAAAGATGTTCGAGCCACTGCTTCTGCCTTCAGCAGGCCTGATCCTTTTATTCTGCGGAGCCTGCCTGCCTCTCCCACAGCCAGGGGGCAAGTTGACTAATAGCTGCAAAGCATCATTTTAAGCTAAACTACATTGGGTGTAGTTTAGTTTGCAACAATGCAAACTCATTTAAAACCACCCAAACTCTTGCACATGTACAGTGTGATACCATTAAGCCACACAGTGACATTTTTGTCATGTATACATGGTAATGGCGTCACATGTACAAGCACCGTAGAAGTGTAAAAGCACCAGTGATTCAGGAGTCAGAAGAGGGAAGGAAGAAGCAAGGCCACAGAATGATGAGTGGTTGCACCAGCGCCAAACACTTGAAAGTGGAAAGTCAGGCTTCAGAAATATCACAGGACTTGCTTACAAATTATGAGATTTAAAAATAACAATCTAGTTGAGATTCTGCTCCTTTGCCTTCTAAGCCATTGGGGTTTAAGGTTTGCTTTTGTACCAGAGGTCCTTTGTATTTCTGCATACCCCAAAATATACCATAAAGTTTAGAGTGTGTAGAAAACAACTGCCTCCAAGTTCCACAGTTGCATACATCAAAACTGAATTAATGGTTGAACTGCTGAAATGAATAGCTCTGTAGCACTCCTGCTAGTAGATTAATGTGTATACATATATATAGAAAATCAGCAACATTAATATTGGGAAAAACATCACAAAATGTCATGCTATTTTTAAGCCGACCTTTTAGACAGTATATTGTCCTGCACATTTTCTTGTTGTTGGCAACGCTCTCACACAGGTCTACCACAAATTGTCCTCTTCGTTAAGAACGTAGACTCCAAGAGGGTTTTATTAACACTTTCTGGGCTCTTTTTTTTTTTTTTTAAGGAAAAGAACTGACTCCTTGGCTGTACTGCACAGCAGGGTAAAGGCTAAAAAAAGAAAACTTCTCATTCTATGTAGAAATCTCAGACAAATAGGCTTACCCCACAGGCTGGGGAATGGCTCTAACATAGTCTGAGGGGCTAGCTCTGTATTACCAATCCCAGTACCGTCATCAGTATCATATTTCATAATCACGTCACTTCGACAGGCAACTAATCTTAGATGCCACAAAGCACACCCGCATTCTTAACATTATCACAGGTTAATAAGATCTGACCTCACATCCTGGCTGTCATTTGGGAAAGATAAGAGCAGTTTCCTTTTCCAGTGCTGGCAACTATGATTGAGGTCCAGCAAATGTTAATGTATGTACATTACATGTCCTGCTTCATCTAATGGGTTGCCCTGACCCTGGCGTAGATGCAAAAGCCTATGGGGGAAAAGTACCAGGAAGCTGCTTTGCATTCCTTCTCCACATCCCACAGGGGCTATGCACAGCCTACAGTCCTCTCCTTTCCCAGAGCCCAGCGACTTCTCCTTCAAGTTATTTCTAGGCCTTGAGAGGCCTTTAGGTGCCATTGCAACTGGAAGCTCAATCGGGGCAGGATTGGCCTGTGGCAGCCCCCAAAGAGAAGGGGCAGAATCCGTCTTCCCTCAGGCCCTTCATTCAAGTGTAGCAAGGGTGCAGGGGAGGAATCGCCTCAGTGGTTCTCTCTTTCTCCCATTGTGGTTTCAGATTATTGGCCCTCTCTATTGAAATGCAAAAATAACATTTTGGTCTGCTATTTGTTTTTTAAGCCAAAATAAACACCCAAAGAGGCCTTTTACCCATTAGTGAGGTCCCTGCTTCCATCATTGTGATGAAGTGGGGTTTTTTTTACTTTGCTTGAGACCACTGCTCCTTTAAGGAATCATTGCCACAAACACAGAGTACATTTTGTGGACCTGGGTGCAGATAGGGAGGACACTAATGAAGACTTAGGTTTGGACAAACTGTGTAAAAGGGATGCACACATTTATATCTCTGCTGCAAGGGTTTATGTTTCTTTGAAACTACAAAAGGGGATAAAGGAGCAATCTCGGTTTTCCAGAGCAAATATTTTAGTAATGCCTGTTCACACCTGTGAAAATGAATTTTGATGAACTGGAAATAAGCCCCAGCAAATCCACAGTAGTGTTATATGGTTTATGACTCCAGGATAGTGACCCAGCAGACCAACTTCTACCTTTATCCTTTTAACCCTGCCGTTATTTTTGGTTGTCATATTTTCATATTATGTCTGCAGCCAAAGGTACAGCCATGTATTCTAAGGAGCCTTGACATGGCAATGGATCTAAGAATCAGAATGGGCCTTCTAGTAACAGGCAAAAGGAACAGAGGGTCTGATTTGGAAGGGCATTTCCTCTTTCCTAGTATCTTTTTCAGGCTCATCAGACTTTGATTTTGGGGCCACAAAGTTATGTTGCCTGCTAGTGTCAAATCCTGTGTTTTCTTTTCCTTGGGTTGTCTTATAGCTTCAGAACCAGAGCGAGCTTCGTGCTCCCACAGCGGAGAAGGCTGCCTTCTTTCTCGATGCAGCCATTGCCTCACGCCGAGGTAGCCAGCGAGACTGTGATGAGGAGGATCACAGGAACTCCCACATGCTCTTCACTCTGCATATTTACCAGTATCGCATGGAGAAGAGCGGCAAAGGTGGAAGTAAGTCATTCAGCTTCCCCTTCTATTTCCTCACTAGCTACATTTCAATAAACTGTTTTACTTACAAAGGCTCTGGGCAAAATACTGTGCTCATGTGAATGAACATAGGTTCCATTCCAAATGGAGCTGAGCCAACTTATTTGGCCTTACAGATCCAGCTCAGGCCACTAGTGACTAAAAGGTTTTGCCATCTGCTGGCTATTATAACATGGATTAGTGTGCTAATTTCTGGGATGGAAGTTTGTACAGGTCTGTATGTCAAAAATGAGGATGAAAACAGTGGAATTGATCTCAGTCATCATTGCTGCTGGTAGGCTTAGCATGGAGGCCATGCTAAGATCATACCACCTGAAGTCCCCTCTTGTCATGAGGAGACAGCTGCTATAGTTCATAACTGGCACAGGGGAGGATGTGTGGAAGCTGGTACTGTGCTGCCAATGCCCATTCTTGGTTTTATCTATGGATAAACAAAATAACTCAGTCTCTTGGTCTGGTAACCTTCTGTCTCGCACATATATGCACACTTTTCGTATTTCTGACCTACAGATCTCTATTATCTGCAAGAGGAAAAAAGCATGATGCTATATAAGTAGGGCACTTTACCAGGTTGAGGGAGATCTGTGTTTGCTCCCTGTCTGCCAGAGACTTCCTCTGTGACTTCGTGTAGGGATCCATGTATCTCAGTTTCCCAAGTGTAAATAGGGATACCAGTGCTTGCCTGCCTGTCCTATTCACACCCTAAAACTCTTTAAGGCAGGATTGTTCCTCATAATCTGTTTTTCCAAGGCCTCATGAAGCCTCTCACCCTGTCAAAATGGGAATTTCATTTAGAAAATGTCAAAAATGCAGCATTTTGACATTTTCAGAACTCATTTACTGGGTTGTTTTAGATCAAAAACCTCATCAAAGCTGACCCTTTTCTGTGAAAAGTTGCCAGTTATACAAAATGGCATTTCTGACAAAGTTTTGTTGAAAAATTCTCAACAGGCTTTAATGTTTAAACTTGTGGTCTTCGCTACAGAATGTTTAAGCTTGTGATCTTAACTACAGGCTCTTGTGTGAAGCAGCAGGCTACAATTTAAGATGTCCAAGCAGTGGCTATCCCAGACTACATTTATACCTAGTATTTGAATGCAGAGAATTGCCATATAGCTTATTGAACGTGTAAGAGCTAGAATGAGAGTTGCTTAAAATGGAAATGTAGTTTGCATATGTTTAAGTAATAAACCCTGTGGAATTGGCAGGCAGAACTCAATTAACTAAAGGTTTATTAATTACGCACCCTGCGGTAGAAAGGGTGACACTGAATGCTTCAGCTAACTGATTGTTAGGAATGAAGATGGCTGGTTTTGAGGGGAATATCACTACAGCCATTTAATATTCCATGCATTTTATATATCCATGCCTGCCTACTTGCACACATACACACAAGCTTCTTACCATTGTCAACTACAATTAAAAAAAAAAAGCTGTGTAGAGAAGAAAAATGTTTTTTTCTTGTAGCTGTAATAATTAATTAGAAGATTACTTTATACTATAGGTTTATAATGTGAGATGCATCATTCCCTATGGCTAGATATGTTTTTTTTTCCCCATGGACATTCCACTTTGACTGGACAGTTCCATATCTGGGTGACCCAACAAGCCAGGCAAGGTCAGATGTAGCTGATAGTTGGATGAGAAGGGAATTCCAAAGTCTCAGATAGGGCTCTTTGTGATTATCAGAGACTTTTTTTGCTATAATGAAGGGTTTTTAAGAAAACAATTGGAAGATAGTGGAGATACTCGTTTAAGTAACTATGTAAAAACAAGAAAGCACCTTCTCTTGGGTCAAAGATCAAACGGCTAAAGTGTAATTTTGGTAAGAAGAGGGATTGTTAAAATGGCAATGTGGTGCTGTACTTTTCTGCTAGCCAGATTTATTGCAGGCCAAATTTACCAAGGTCAGAAGCTGGAGCACCACCATCAAAGCTGATGGAATTAAAGAAGCTTTAAGGCATTTTTTTATGAGCCTTTCTGCTGCAGATTTAATATGGGTATATGATATGTTGCTTTATTCCCTTCAGCAAGAACTACCAGTATACTTTTGATTCTAGAAGTTTTGGTGGAGCACAGAGAACTTCATTTTTACATGCATGCTCTTGTGAGTAGTTCTGACAACTAAAAAAGTCTTTGTTGACTTCTCCTTGAAGTAAATGCAGTAGTCCCATCACTTTTGACTGTTCTTGATGTTTTTCATTTGTGTCATGTGAATGTGTGAGTGAAAACAATGGCTAGAGTTTGAAAGGTAATACATTTTTGCTTTCCTTATTTTTTCTTTAATCTCTTTAGCAGTGCTTCCTTTCTTCATTCTCGAAAAACTAGGTAAAGATAAAAAATGGATACTTATGTATAAAAGTTCATCTTAATTATTGTCTAGTTACTCATGAGCTAGGGATAGAAATTACACACAAATTGGTATAAGTGATTGGAAACCAGTTCATATATGTAACACAACAGAAGTTCAATGCACATAAACCTCTTTCAAAATGGCCAAAAGTGGTTTAAGATAAACTGGATGAATGTAGTATCAGACTTAATTGATTTAGGTTAAATCAGTTTACTGAACTTCTTTCCCCATTCCCTTTCAGATTCAAGTTAACTCACAGTCCCAGGATGCTTTACACTTCCCCACAAACCTTCTTTTGCAGGATAGGTGGTAGGGTGACCATCTTCCCCAAACTGGACACATGCCCTCCTCCCACCCCTGACAGCATGGCCCAAGCAGAGTCTGTGACGGAGGAACAAAAAAGGATGTGGGCTGTCTGCTGAGGGCTCAGGGTTCCCTGCCCTGCTGCCCTTCCCTAGGAGCCCTGCACTGGCCAAGCCATCATGGTGAGGCACCCCCTGCCTCCCCAGCAGCAGTGGGGAGCACAACTCTGCGCCACTGCCTCCACTGTTACCAGGTGGGCAAGGGGTGCTTCACCATGGCAGTGCAGCCAGCATGGGGTTCCTGGGGCAGAACAGCCATGGGGCTTCTGAGGGCAGGGGAGCCCTGAGCCCACCTCTTCCCCCACCCTTGCACAAATCTGGGGGGCATGTGCCCCCCCATGTCCCCATCTCTGGGAATGCACACAGCAGTGGGGAATTGCCCTGCCCCACCCATGGCTCCATCCCACTCCCTGGCTAGGCCCTGCAGCTGCACATTCCTGCCCCAGGCCCCATACATCACCCCAGCTGGGCAGCGCCCCCAGCTCCAGCACCAGGTCCTAGCCATAAACCCTGCTGCACATCTTCTGTCCCCATGGGGATCTCAATCTGTGCCCCACTCCCCTTATTTAGCTGCAGGCACCTGGGGAAGCTCCTGTCCACTGCCGTCTGGGGCTGTATTGCTAGCCATGTGTGCGTGTGTATACACACACATCCATGTGGCATCCCCTGCATCCCACTGTCCCCAGCCCCAAGCATCCCCTTTCAGGCTGAAACTCTGCCAGCCTGCAAGGGGAAACCTATAGTTTCCCGTGGTTTTCTCACAGCAAATGGAAAACCTGGATCACTGTGCCATACTGGGGAACCCAGGACATGGTGTCCTGGAGTCATTCAGCCAAGGACCAAGACTTGATGCTTAAATATTGGGACTGTCCCACCCAATTAGGGATGGGTGGTCATCCTAGTGGGTGGGCTAGACTTGGCCCAAGCTGTCTGTTCCAGCAGAGCAGGGAGACTTGCTTTAGTGCCCCCCTAGCTTCTGGCCTGGGCCACTGTAGGTGTGTGGCTGCATTTCTAGAATCAAAAGTAAATGTCTGTTCACTTGCTTATCAGTTCAGTCTATGCAGCTTAAACTAATCTGAGAAGATTGAATTGATTCAGCCTTGGGCTTTTTGACTGTCTTTACTTAGCCATGATGGGAAGAACTAGATTAGCCAATGCACAGGTAGAATAGGATAACAAAACAAAAACTTTATGCAAAAGAGAAGTTCTTATTTTGAGCTGGTTTCTGCCTCTCTCTAGTAAACTTGGTTATGCAGGTCTGGTTTGTTTGTTGTCCGATTCCTTTCCCCTTGTTAAGGAGATCAAATAATTTCTATTTTCTTTTACCGTGGCCTATCAGGAGCACTAAGAAAGTAAGCACCCCTATTATAGGAATAGGATTGCTTTCTGGATTGCCCCCTATCCATTTAGTGGGATTCATTATGCCCCCAGACAGGGTAATGGAGTCACTTGGACGCAGTAGTTGGATAATTCAGAACTGCACTTTGGTCATCTACTAGGTGAAATATAATTCTGCCCATGGTCCCCTGCACAATGAAGGAAGTCCTCTGCAGTAGAGCTGTACCAGTTCCAGTGAATCTGAATTAACCAAACCTCTCTTGTATCTTTCCAAATTCAATCAGCCAGCTATGCCATGCCATTTCTTATATCATCATCAGGCTGGTGGAAAGGATAATAAAGTCTTAGTGGGCACTGACTGTTGAGACCACTGGCCAATAATAGCTCTACATTTTCTAAACAACTGCCTCAACTGATGTGTATTTCTTCATTATTTCTCCATTTGTCTCCACAAGGGCTATCATTGGTCTCAAAAATGTTCTTCCAAAACCATTTCACAACTTACTTCTTCCCCATCTCATAATAATAAATCAGTGTCCCTTAGTTCGGATGGGAAAAAAGTATAATAGGCAAGGATTTTTGTCATATCTTTTATTGGACCCATTGTAGAGTTGAGAGAGCTGTTGGACAAGCTTTGGGGCATCGAGGGTGCATCCACACATGATGCTACATCGCTATAGTGATGTAGCATCCTCAGGTGTCTACACATGACCAGCAGCTACTTCCCTGTAATGATACACTCTCCCGGGATAGTGCACTGCTACAGCAAAGTAGCTGCTAAAAATAACCATGCGCCATGTGTACAGCGCAATACAGTACTTCCAAAGGGAAGTACTAAATCACGGTGCAAGGACAACATTGCCATAGCGACATGTGTAGACATGCCCCCAGAGACCTGAGGATGGGCACTTGATATCCAAAAGCTCATCCAGCATTTCTCCCAACTATACAGTTTGTCCAATA
>NW_017729034.1:41031903-41033360 GCF_001723915.1 Gavialis gangeticus | reverse complement strand
AAAATAACCATGCGCCATGTGTACAGCGCAATACAGTACTTCCAAAGGGAAGTACTAAATCACGGTGCAAGGACAACATTGCCATAGCGACATGTGTAGACATGCCCCCAGAGACCTGAGGATGGGCACTTGATATCCAAAAGCTCATCCAGCATTTCTCCCAACTATACAGTTTGTCCAATAAAAGATATCACAAAATATCCTTGCCTGTAGTACATTTTCTGGACCATTACCAAGACAACAACACTCCCACCCTAATATGACACAGAATATATTTGTATATAAAAATGGAAGCATGTGTTGTGGGTTCAGGCTGTGCTGTTTTCCAACAGAGTCCATGTCCAAATAAAGTCCAATCAAATTATATTTAGTTCTCTGTAGATGTATCTGCCTGAGACACTTAACTGCATATTAGCATAGTTTACTGCAAAGTAAGCATGTGAGTCTACACGTGCACCTGCTTACTGTGCAGTAAACTTCCCTAATCCTGAGTAAATTCACTACCTGCAACTGCAAGTAGCAAATTTACCCGAGATTAGTAATGGCACAGTAGCGCTTGTGTTAGGCACCTGACCAGAGCTCTTGGTCAGCTGTCCACCGGGGATGGGAGATAGTCCCTGCCCAGGCTTCTGTGGCAGAGCCCACCCGAGCACTAAGCAGTTCCTGGGGGCAGGGAGCTATGTGCCCCTGCCCTGGCAGCAGGGAGTACCAAGTCTTCTGCTCCAAGATTGTGCTAGGGGAGCAGGGAGTGGGAAATCTTTTCCTCCCAGTGCTGGATCCACAAACACAGGGTAGTGCTGAGAGATCCTTATCTACCAGCACCGGCTGCTCAACCATGGGGCCGGTGCTGAGAGATCCTCTATGCAGAGCCGGTTCTAGGAGATAAGGGTCTCCCAGCACCAGCCTCTCAGTCAGGGAGCTGGTACTGGGAGCTCCCTGCTGGTGGGAGGAGGGGAGCCTGTTACGCACCCAGTTCCATGAGCACAGAACTGGTATGGGGGGACCGGCTGGGGAGCTTCTTCCCCACTCAGCTTGGGACTCATGGGGCGCATCCAGACGAGTGCGCATGTGCCTCTTGACCCAGCTAAAACCCCTTTGAGATGGGGCACAAGGCACATGCAGGAACAAAAAAATGTTCCCCACACTGCAAATTGTTCCCCGCACTGCAAGATATCCATGGATCTAAAACAATTGGAGGTAAAAAAAGTGGGGCAGGGACCAGAAGCTGGGTCCTCCACAGAGGTGCTCTGGTTGCCAGATCATCTCTATGGTTGGTCCCTCGCCCTGGTGCTGAAGCAGCGTGCTGGTAACTAAGGGTTTGGGGGGGTTGGAGGGGCGAGAGGACTATGGGGGGGATCCCCGCTGGCCCCGCCCACTCCCCTAGCCCTCCCCAGCCCTGCCCTGCCTGGCCCCATCTCCCGCCTGCCTCCTGAGGCCCCAATCCTAGCGGTGCCTGG
>NW_017729034.1:41028946-41031892 GCF_001723915.1 Gavialis gangeticus | reverse complement strand
CTGAAGATGGTGACACCATGAGACAGGGCGGGGCTGGCGGAGCAGGGGGTAGGGCTGGGTGGGGCAACCATCGGGAAGGCTGCAGCGGCTGGTGGGGGATGAAGCCAGGTGGGGCAGCAATTGGAGGGCTGGGGTGGGGTATGTGGGCCTTGCTGGGGTGTGGTAGCCGTGTGGCGGCCATTTGGCCCCTGTTGGGCGGCCATTTGGCCCCTGTGGGAGGGCAGCAAAATATATATTCATGTATTCATGAAACATGTATTTAGAGTTCACTTTATTATTATGATAGATACACTGGTAGGCTTCCACATTGCTTTAACACTATAGATATATCAATAAAACTGCCCAACTGATTGCTGTCTCTGTGTAACTCTCTCTCTTTATAGTGATCTTTTGTTTTAACTGTGGAGGAACATGGATTTCAGGGTATTTTACAGAGTGACTGAGATTTTTTTTATCAGGGATTTTTCAGTTTTCAGATAGGGAACACCAAAATTCCTGCTAGGGAGTCCAGTGGCAGGACCCTGCCTGCTCAGAGCTGGTGCCTTGGATCCAGCTTGCCGTGGCTGACCTCCTGGCCAGCTGGGGCCAGGAGGACATGCTTTGACAGTTCAAAGCAAGCCACCACATCCAGAACATCTTCCAGGTGATAGCTGACCAGGTGGCCAGGCAAGGGCACACGTGACAGTAGTGCTGCACAGAGGCCAACTCTGCAGCCACAGCCCACCGGCAGCTGACCCAGAGGGGCAGATGCCCGTAATGGCTCTGCAGTCCCCATCCAGGTCTGGTAGGTGCACAGGAAGTCACAGCCAGGCAGCAGCCCCTACTGCTGCAGTGGGTAAAGGGTGCAGGGAACTCTCAGGGTTACTTCAGCAGTCCAGCTGGCACAAGGGGTAGTGTCCCCAGGTACTGAGAGTAAGTAGCCCTGAGCTACTTGCCAGGGCATCTTTTTGTACTGATGGGGCCAGGAGAGGGCAGCTTTTTATACTGCTGGGGACGGCACAGGTGCTGGCCCTGGGCTCTAGTTCCCCCTGGCTGCAGATCCGGGAGGAGCCAGTCAGGGTTATTTTGCCCCAAGTGGCACAGTTTGCTCCACAACAAAGTGCATGTCCAAGCACCTGCGCTGAGACAAAAAGCCTCTGCTCAAATTTGCACCGCTTCTATTTGAACTGCTGCAAGCACAAGTGCTTGCATGTGTGGACATGCCTATGGAGTTGAGTGGTGAACAAACTGTCCAGCCTCTGCCCAGCATGCAGGGTGGGGGCTGGGAACTGTCCATGTCAGGGACAGGTCCCAGCCCTGTGCCCTGATCAGGTGATCGAGGCATGGGGCTTGGAAAGAGGGGCAGGGTGGGGTACGTCACCCGCTGCCTTGATCTGCCAGAGGGGCTGCTAGCAGCGAGCTAGCTGCTAGCTGCCTCACTGGTGGATTGGGCGGGGGGCTGGGGTCTGCTCTTCCCTGCAGCTCTTTGCAAGTCACCTGCCCCTGTTTGGGGAGCGAGAGCCAAAAGCTCCTTGCTGCTGGGGGAGTGGGACATTGTCCCCACCTGAGCAGCAGGCAGCCCCCTGGGTCTAAGAGACAGCTGTCTCCTGGCCTGGTGCTCTCTGCCAGCCTCTGGGCTAATGCTCAGGGGGAGCCTAGAGCTCTCCCCTGTGGCAGCAAGAGCCCTTTGCAAGGCTGCAGGCAACTTGGTGCAAAAAATAGCAAATCTACTCCCCGCATATGTAGACACCTGCCTGAAAGTGCTTATTCCTGAGTATTTTACACCAGAGTAAATTTAGGCTGGATCAAATGCATATGTAGACATGCCCTATGTTTAGGAAATATCTCTGCTCTCCTTTTCTGTATGCTAGCTTATTTTTTTTACCCAGACAATAGAAGAAATATAGCAAATTTGTGTAACAGGGATGTACCAACAGTTTTCTGTATTGTGCTTGAAGTGTCTGCACAAAATATTGTACTTGTTCACTTGATGCAGGTTGCTGAGTAACTCATCTTCACGTTTATCATATTTTCTCTTGGGGAAAATTGGAAACAATCTCAGCCTGTTACCTGAAACTATCTTATCAGGCTAACAAAATAGAGCAAATACATTCCCAATGCCTAGTAATCTTAGCAGCAGACATTTTTTATATGTACTAGTGTCAGTCATGTGGAATAATCAACAGCAGCAGTCAAATACCTTTCCTTACTTTTCATGGCAAAATCAATGTGCAGGCTTCACAAAAGCTCAGTAGCTAACTTCTAGGGTTGACATGCAGTGTGTTGTGGTGTTATTTGGTGACTCCTGCAGGGTTTAGAACAGCTCATTTAAAACCCATTGTCCAAATCTAGACTCCAAAATTCAACTTCTAATCAGGCTTTATATTTTCCCTTTTTTGTGGGTGATATTCAGTGTAATTCAACCGACATCCCAACATTTAGTCTTTTAAGTATCATTGCTTTTATATCCTATTATAATATCCGCTGGCAACTTCTTTTCATTTCTTTTCTTTTCTGAACATATCCAATACACATTTGGAAAACACTTCCAACCAGAGTTTCTTGGTGCCGATGAATCTTCATGATTCCATCAGTTGTAGGAACTTACACATTTGGTGCTCCCCATTTACTAATCCACAGCAGCAATCATTCCCTGTTTTCATACTTCTTCTCTTTTCTTTTCTTAGATCCTTGAAAAAGGGGCTGAGCCCTTTGAAATATGGCTGTAGTATTTAAATCTACATGCAGTTTCTTTTTTGTGCTTTTTGCTTAACTCTTATCTGTATTAAAAATTAATATTCTTCTTATAATTTCACCAGTGGATCTACCATGTGGCTCTAATATGGTATAGTGTACAACATGCAGCATAGAGGTAGCATACCAGCTACACCATGCAGCATACAAGCATTATGCTATTAGGAAAAGTTCTGCCTGTTACAAGAAGGAACGGTAAAACCTACCAGATAT
>NW_017729034.1:41025652-41028686 GCF_001723915.1 Gavialis gangeticus | reverse complement strand
TATTTATTTATTTTAATGCTATATTAGTATCTCCTAATTTACAATGAGTATGTATATTGTACCTCGCTTTAGTACCTGTTTCTGTTTTCACCCTCAAATTTATGTTATGTTAACTTCATTTATCCATAGCAGATTGGACTCCTCCACTACAAACAGTTCTGAGAAATGGTATAATCATGTTGCTTTCTTATCAATATGAAGAGATTTTACAAGGAGACTTCTGTGTTAGTGAAAACAATCTCCTTCTGTTGACTTTCCCCATCATAGTTACATGCCAAACCTACAATGCAGGTGCGCCTACACATGCATTTGATGCAGGAGCAGTTTACTTATAAATAAATTACTCCTGAGTAAACACTCCTGGGCTGGCGTCTACATGTGCAGCGATGTAGAAGCAGATTTGCTGCTAATGGCAGCAAACTGCTCCCACTTCTTGGGTCCCTGCAATGGACCCCTGCCACCACCAGGGAGAGCTCTAGGTTCCTGGGTGCTACCCCAGGGACTGACAGAAAGCACTGGGACGTTGCATCCTGCCCCCAGGGACTGCCTGCTGTAGGGGCAGAGACAATGTCCCTTACCCTGGCAGTAGGGAGCTCCTGGCCCCAGCTCCCTGATCAGGGGCAGAGGACTTGGAAAGAGTTGCAAAGGAGGGCCAGGGGGCTGGGACCTACCCCACCCCTGCAGCTCTTTCCAAGCCCTGTGCCTCAATCACTTGATCAGGGCATGGAGCTGAGACCTGGCCCTGACCAGAACAGTTCCCAGCCCCCACTGTGCTATCACGGGATGGGGGCTGGAGAGCCTGTTCCCCGCTCAGCTCTGTGACCACTGAGCTGGGTGCAAAACAGTCTGGAGAACCTATTCCTTGCTCAGCTCCATGATCGCAGAGCTGAGCGAAGAATAGGTTTCCCACCCTGTTCCTCCCCCAGCTCCATGATCACAGAGCTGGGCAGGAAACAGGTTCCGCAGCCCTCACCAGTAGGGAGCTCTTGGCGCTGACTCCACAACTGCAGGACTAACACTGGAAGATCCTTATTTCCCAGCACCAGCCCTGTGGTCACGTAGCTGGCGGTAGAAGATGAGGATCTCATAGTGCTGGCCCTGAGACTGTGGAGCTGGTGCTGGGAGATAAGGATCCCCCAGCCCCCACTCCCCCATTACAATCTTGGAATGGGGGGCTTGGGGCTCCCTGCTGCTGGGGCAGGAGGTTATAGTCCTTGCCTGGGCTCCTGTGGTGGAACCTGCCCCTGCAGCAGGCAGCTCCCAGGGTAGCAAGCAATCTCTTACCCCCTGGTAGCCAGCTGACTGGGAGCAGATTTGGTCCTGGTCAGGTGTCTACGCAAGCGCTACTGTGCAGTTAATAATCGCAAGTAAATTTACTACTTGCGTTTACAGGTAGCAAATATATTGCAAATAACAGGGTTTACTGCACAGTAAGCATGTGCACGTGTAGACGCACATGCTTACTGTGTAGAGAACTACGCTACTGCACAATAAAATGTCTTGTGTAGAGACATGCTGCATGCCCTTAGACCACAGCTCCTGAACTTCAGGTTGTTAAAGAAACCAAGCTCTGTTAACATAATTTTCTTAAACACAAGAAAATATATGGTACTTTTTGGCTTTCTCATGGCCACCTGGTGCAGTGAAACTGGCCACTACCCTTGTCTATGGACTGGCTTTTTCCTTTATCTCTCTGCAGGGTACACAGATGGAGATACTCTGTCAAATTTTAGCATTTTCCTTTTTAGAAACTCAAACACAAATATGATATTTCTCTTTTTTTTGTTTAAGGTCCTTTCTGTGAACAGTGCTCTTAATTCTAGATTTCTGATCCTAAATATAAAACTATCACTTCTTGCAGATGACTTCCAAAACAGCTAGCTGGGAACAGTATTTGCAACTAGCCAAAAATCAGATACATTGTCTCCATTTCAGCTAGGAAGTTTGCTTGATATCCACAGTGTTTTATATGCATTTCTTTAAGTTCTCCTAGTTTATGTTTAGGGAAACCTAAGTCTTTCTGGAAAAGGAAATGTCTTTTTAGCAATCATTTAGGAAAACTGATCTTGCAAATATCTTCAGTACCATTAGCATAAAGTCATTGCTTCAATCTTTCTATCATCTTATCATCTTTTCTTATCAAAGTGGCAAGTATCCATTTCTCCATGTGTAGCCATTTTTAACCCTGTCTTTGCTTTTGTTTTTAGCCATAGAGTTCTTCCTGGTAGTTCCACACTAAGTTTTGTTCTTTCTTAAAAGGATCCAGTCACAAAGGAAGGCACTCTCACTGGTACTTTATTTTATATCTTCCATAAATCTAATTAGATACCTGTGTTTTTAAATCAAGCACAATCAACCTGAAGGAATCAATAATAATAATAATAAAAAAATGGAGGACAATAATGAAATAAGTTAGTACAAAATAGGTCCTTATTTACAAACTATATCATATACAAGTTCAGTCTCTGATTCCATATATATCTGCTTCCAGTGACCATATTTTTTGAACTGGCCATGCAAAATGTTCCAGATCTTATAGACTGAGTAACCAAATATAATGATCACACTTCTTTTTAGGTACTTATACCACACTTCCCCCATATACTGTATTTATTCAGGAACTCTTCTATGGGTCCACTTATTAACTGTCTTCTGAAATACAAATGTCATTATTACACTTTGCTGTAGACAGTGACAGTTCAGTAACTAGTCCAACCTCAGGTAGACTTTAATGTTCAGATCTACAGAATGCTCATCTTTAACTTTTAAAATTAACACATTGGATAGGAAAATAGCAAGACAGAGAGTATGCATTGAAAATGTCCACTGCTACTTTCATAGACTTTCTTTTCCCATTTTGAGGGACTGTTACTAACATTCATAGCAACACAGTTTGGTCTCTATTCCTGCTTTCTTTTCACCTACACAACCATCTTCTTATCTCTGCTTTAAAAGTCCAGGAAATTTGTTTCTTTATATGCAGTATGTTTTCCTGGTACATATTTTTCAAAGCTCTTTTTCCTTCAAAGGCAAT
>NW_017729034.1:41024446-41025592 GCF_001723915.1 Gavialis gangeticus | reverse complement strand
GTACATATTTTTCAAAGCTCTTTTTCCTTCAAAGGCAATAAGCTGTTCCACCAAGTGGTACAGCTGCAAATAATGTGTGCTTCCAAAAGACAGAAAGGTATGAAGTAGAAATAAATTGTGGTCTCAGACTTCTGGGGGGACTTGGATACAGATAGCAGTAATTTTAATGTTATGTTTGCAGTTATGAAAATATCTTTGAAAGATGTGGTCATCAATAGCCTGTAACTCTGATGTGTTTTTAAATAGGCTAATTATTCTTTCTAAATGTTCCTTCAGAACCAATAGAAAATTGGACATTATCAGACAGAGATGATTACTTTGACAGAGTGATTTTTTTTTGGCACTGGACATCAAGTATTCAAGGGCAAATAGTCAAGCCAAGGATACTATGTAAGAACTGCTGTCCACCAAGCAAACTCTTGAGCTGTAGTTACCAATCACATGCGTGATTCTAACAAGGGGGATCAAAGAGTCGGTAGTGAGAAGGACAACTCAAGTACAGCCTAGCGGAGCGATATAAAAAAAATGTCAGTGGTGACTCCCACTAATTTAGGCCTGCTGGAGCTGTGAGCATATTGCTGACACCAGCAATTTTTAAATGGATCAGCAATGAACAACCATATCCATGAGTGGATGCTGCAAATGAGTTAAGAGGTCCCCTGCCATTTGTTATTGCTAACATTACTAGATGTGTTTTCTGGACTGCTTGCTCCTGGTGGGTCACGATAAGCAATGTCATTTGCTTTCTGGGAAAGGTTTCTCTTCAGGAGCTGCTGTTAAAGCAGCTCATCAAAGGTAGAATGCTAACTGCTGTCTTTCTCTCCTTGTTTTGTTTATGGCAGTGTCTGGAGGTCGCAGCCGCTTACACCTCATTGACCTAGGTAGCTGTGTGAAAGCACTGAGCAAAAATCGGGACGGAAGCTCTGGACTCTGCCTCTCATTGTCAGCACTGGGCAATGTCATCCTGGCTCTTGTCAATGGCAGCAAGCATATCCCATACAAGTAAGTACTGTTCTATGTTGACATAGTAGGTAGTCATAAATAGCTTGTGGGTGTTCACTTTGTTGTTTTGTGTGACTGAATAGTTATACTTAGTAAGGTCCCCTCTACATGTTACAGCTAGCTACTGGTTAGCTGCACGATTAA
>NW_017729034.1:41021970-41023432 GCF_001723915.1 Gavialis gangeticus | reverse complement strand
TGTGCCGGGCTCTTCCTGGCAGGGGGGGTGGGCTGGGGCTGTGCTCAGGGTGGGCAGCAGTGGTACTGGGGAGTTTACAGGGGGGTTACAGCAAATTTTGGGGTGGGTGTAGCCCCCTAACTCAGTAGTCTCCTGTCTTCCAGTGCTGCTGCAATCCACCTTACCCCAGCCTGCCCCAAGTGCAGCCCTGGCTGAGCCCTGCTGGGAAGAGGGCGGCGCAGCCCCCAGCCCCAGCTCACAGAAGACAGGCCGCCTTCACCCCACACACAAATCTGGGGGGCACATACCCTCCCCCCACACACCTGTGTCCCTCAGACAAGCCACCCATGGCTCTGTCCTGTGCCCTGCCCTGGCTGGGCAGCACCTGCCCCAGCTCCTACCCTACTTCCTCCCTCACCATGGGAGCCTCAATCTACCCCCCCACACCTCTTCCCTCCCTCACACCTCTTCCCCCACAAAGACTTACCAACTGGACACTGCTCTCCAAGCTACCAGGCTACATAACGGCTATCAGATCAGTATCATCTGATATGGCTGGTTAATAATTGGCCATGTGTATCGGCCAAAAAAAATCTTTATTGGTGCACCTCTAATAATAACATTTATATAATTGATTGTCCTTGCTAAAAACATGCATTTAAATTATCAATTCTACCAGTTCACACAAAATGAAAATCAAACACAGTCTATGACAATTATAAAAGAAAAGGTAAACTGAAGCAGTGGACAGTAAAACAAAATGGAAGATTTCTATTTGATGTTGGTCTTTATTCTTTGTGCAAGTAATGCAAATACACCTGGAGAGTACAGGACAGGCTCTGAGTGTTAGAAAGAAACCAAATTGTTTTTTCTTCATTAGCCTAGTATTTAGCATTTCTCACTTATAGCAACCTCCATTTTCCTCTTATTTCTTCAAAGAACCATCAAGGCCACACACACTGATTTAAGTCATTCTTCCCACAAAAACATATTCTGTGTGATTGTGGGGTCTGACATCACCTGCATGACAACTGCATATCTCATTAGACTGAATCTCAATCTAGTCTTGGCCTCTCATTGTTTGTAGTTTTGCACTGCAGTCAGGTAGGTTTCTAGGCCAAAGGAGTGCTTCTTAATCTTACAAAAGGGGAAGTTCAAGACAATTTAATTGCCATCATATCCATCTGCATGCTGACATCTTTAATTTTTAAATTTATGTCTTGTTTTAAGTATGGGGGGAATATTAGGTCAGTGACTCAGTACATTTCCCAGGCCATTTGTCTGGAGGAGAAAATAGATGTTCTTTTATCGTTCAACCCAGAGTTAATTTGGCAGAGGAGAGGCTTCTAGAATACAGTTCTTAAGGTATCTGGTAGATGTAAAGGATCTACTTTTCATCCAGTAATTAAGGGTTCTTAATTGAGTTAAGGTGCTCACATGTATCCACTAGGTTTCAGAGTGCATGAACCGCTCCCCCCCCCCC
>NW_017729034.1:41000144-41021894 GCF_001723915.1 Gavialis gangeticus | reverse complement strand
GTTTCAGAGTGCATGAAACGCTCCCCCCCCCCATCATTTGAATTAGGCAGAGATAAAAGTTACCTTAAAAAGTCATTAGACGTCTTTTCCATTTTTGGGTAGACCATAGGGTCAGCACCCCAAAGTTCTTCTCCATCCAATAAAATGGATGGCCTTAGATCTATAGACCTTTCGTGCTGCCAGAAACACTCCTATGCCTAACGTATTGTAAAGGAGTAAAACTGTGCCCAAGAGCTTATTTTGCTCTAGTGTTTACATTTTTAGTGTGCTTATTCCAGCTCAGATTTTTGCTAAAATAGATTTCAAGGTATTTAAAAGAAGATACCACCTTGAGTTTCTTCTGCAAAAACCAAACTCATTTCTTCCTTCCATTCCCAAAAACCAACACCTTGGATTTAATTGTTGATTTCCAAGCTACTTGAGATACAGTACTTCTGAAAAGCACCTTTGGAGGCCTATTGTGAGTATGGGTAGGTCTACACATGCCTATCTAAGGTGCAACTAGCCATTTTTAAGGTGCATTAAGGGCGCAGACCTACACATATCCACCCTTAATACACCTTTAAAATGACAATTTTAGGCTAATTACGCCTTAACCTATGTGTATACAGCTTAAGGTGCCTTAATGCTGCCTATGTTGACTGAGCAGGCTGGAGCCAAGCCTGCAGGGCCCTGTGCTGCTTCCAGGTGCTGCCAAGATAAGGATGTGGTGAGTTTTTCTCTCCAAGGCATAAACGCTGGAGCTGGAGTGGTGGTTCCAGCAGCACTAGTACCTATCAGTGTGTCGACTGGCTTGGAACTAAGTTGGCAGAGGGGGCAGGAAGCGTGAGGGCTCCTGTCAAAGCACAAGGGAAAGGCCTCCTCATAGTCCCCTGCAGGGGAAGGGGGCAGCAGAGTGCAGGCAGGGCCTTTTCCAGTGGCTCCCCTGTGCCTCTCCCTTGAGGCAGGTTTGCTGGTTGGGCAATGCAGCCCTGCAGGAGTGAGACGCCTTGCTGCCCTCCCAGGATTCAGGTATCCTTAGAAACCCTTGCTGGGGCTCCTGCCTGGAACAGCAGGTGGGCTAGGACTGCATCTGCTCCCAGCACAGCTTTCCCTGCTCCGCTCACCTCCACCCTGGGCAAGCTCCTGCCTTCTCTGCTGGACACTGCCCATGGGAGAAGTGGTCAGCTCCTGGAGGCTCTGGATGGCTCAGCCCGAGCAAGCTGGGTACAATGTGGCTGGGGGCTAGGCTTTCTCCTTGGCTTGCCTTATCCATGGCCCCCATCCATGTTGCACCCAGCCTGCTTGGGCTGAGTCATGCAGAGCCCCCAGGAGCTCATGCTGCCTCCCCCATGGGCAGTGTTTCGCAGGGAAGCCGTGTGGTTGCCCAGGACAGAACTGGGTGAAAGAGGGAGAGCTATGCCAGGCTCTAGGGGCAGCCACAGTCCCAGCCTGTTTGCTGCCCCGGGTGGGGGTCCCAGCATGGGCTTCTAAGGGTGCCTGAATTCTGGGTGGGCAGTGAGGTGTTTCACCCCTGCAGGGCTGCATTGCCCAGCCAGAAAACCTGCCCCAAGGGAGAACTGAAGGGCAGCTGGTAGCAGAGGCCCTACCCATGCTGTGATGCCCCTTTGCCCTGTGGTGGGTTGCAGGGGGACTTTCCCTTGTACTTTGACAGGAGCCCTTGCACCTCCTGCCCCCTCTGATGACTTAGTCCCAAGTCAGTCAGCACACCAACAGGTATCACTGCTGCTTCAGTTCCAGCACCTGCACTTTGGAAAACAGCACCTGCCACTTCTTCATCTTGGCAGCACCCAGCAGCCTCACGGGGTCCCATGGGCTAGGCTCACGGGGTCCAGTGCTGGGGAGGCAGGAGCACAGGGAGGGGGTTAAAGCTGGGGCCGGGGCCAGTCCAGATGCGTCTGGGGGGACTGGAGGCTCCCACCCTTTCAGCCAGTGCTGGGCTGCGCTGGCCAGCTATGCTGCTGCGGGCTACAGGGGGTGCTACCTAGGGTGCTGTCCAGGACAGGCTACAGGGGCTGTCCAGGGTGCTGACCAGGGTAGGCTGCAAACTCATTCACATGTACTTAAATTGCTTCAGTGCACTATAGGCTAAGGTGCATTAAGTATAGGCACATGTAAATTCACATGTAGGCACACCCTATTAGTGCATTGTCTAGATAAAGTACGATAAGGATGGGGTCATTCAGTATTATGGGTACATGGAATTGATTCTCTGCTAGCACCTGTTTTAGCTCATTCAGAAATAAAATAAAAAGTACTGGAGGAAGCAAACATCTTGCTGTACACCTCTCATACTTGGGAAACTTTTGGATTTACCACCAATCCTATAGTTGTGTATTTGAGAGCTTTATCCATTGATAAGAGAGCTTTATCCATTGATGTTGTTGCCAGGTTCTTCCATAATTTTAATCTGTCTATGAGATCTATGAACACTACACACAAATGATTTTGTCTTTTTACATATGTAGTTGTTACATTGTGCAGTGTTCATGTGACATTGCTTCTGCAACTCTGGATTCCTTACATAAGATAGCCCTGACTTGATCAACCTTTTGATTTCCTGAATTGCATTGCTTTGGGCATATTCTTATCTTCAGCGGCGGTGGCTAGTACCAAAAAAGTCACATTGACTTGAATATCCAGAGGAGTAAAAATGTGCTCTGTAGCCCATAGTTTTCATAGGTGTTCAAAGATCTGTGCTCATCTGAGGCCTTAGGGAGCCAAACTCACTGTTTGTTCCAGAAGAACAAACTTTTCTTGTCTGACGGAATATTCCAGAAGAAACTGGGGGCTGAAACTCGCATTTTACTGTCCTCGGTGTGAATTTAGGCTTTATTAGCTTGTGAAAGATATAATATGCTGAAACTGCAGCATTATGAGCTACAGTTTCTTCATTTTCAAAGTTCCTGAAATTTTTATAGTCTTGTGTGAATTTGAGTGGCACCTTTATACTTGCAAAAGGATATGTACCATTTGTCACAGAAGACAACTAACCTGTGCTACTGCAGTTAGCTTCTGGGAAATTGGAAGAAATGTGCACATAGAGGATATGTTGTGTCCTCATTTCTCTTCATTGTTGTCTCAGACTATTTGTCATGTGTGCCAGTCTGAGGACAAGCTTGGATTCAGTATCCAACCCAGGCAGTCACATAGCCTCCCTATCCAAATACTAAATGATTCTGACTTTGCAAACGTTATTGTTTTCCTAGTAGAAAGTATGAAGTGTAGGCAGCAGCAGCTATAGCTTCCAGCATCATGAGCAAAGACTAAACTCCTAGTCAACATCTAATAATCTGGAGTCCTAATGAATGCCACCTTTCACGAAGGTGACTTGGTGAGGGCTGGAGGTGAGAGCTGTAGGAAAAGCTACGTGAACTAATGTGAACTATCCTGTTAAATATTTTATTCCCTGAATTTCCCTTTTTACCCTTCACATAAAGTTCACAGACTGATTATTGTTTTCTCAAATATATGCATGAGTTGAAATTATTTTTTTCTTGATATTGGTAATTAAAAATACAGGTTTAATTGAAACTGGTTGAAATGGTTTTGTTTTTCATCCTAGATTGGATGACTATAACTCTTTTCTTCAGGTTTCTGGTATTTAATGATTTAACACTTATTTTCCAAGAGTACTTGGCTGTGCAAACTTAACATCTGCCTTTCACAAATGTTCATGCTATTTAGAATTCAGTCAAACTCAAATGTGTTATATGAATTCATAGAAAAATATATCAACATGACCTGTATTTCATACTTGCCAATGTAGTTTAAACTGTATTTATTGAAAAATCTCTAATCTTTCTTTGTGGATTGAAAAGAAGACAGCCTGAAGCAGAGGGAAAGGATGTTAATGAGGGTCCCTAGGCTAGAACTTAAACATACAAAGAATAGTTACCAAATACAACAGCTGTCTTTCTTGGCAGTGCCTGACTTGGAGAAAGGCAATACCAAAAATGTCTTCCCCTTGCTGCACTGGCAATGTCTCCCTGCAGTGATTTCCAGCTGTTACCCTGTGCTACTTTTGGGTTTATATACTTTGGGTTGGCAGAAGGGCCAGCATACTTGTTCATATATGTATCTGTCTTGTGAAAAGAAGCAAAAAGCTTCCAGTTGGTCAGCATCTCCTTCTGAATCTGTTCATAAAAGTAAAGCCTGCACAAATGATTTGCTAGCTGTCAATTAGACACAACCTTCATAAAAACCTGTCTGAGGAGCTGGTTGGAATTTAATTTGGTAGAATGTGCCAGGTAATGTATTTTGGACCAGATTGTCTCTAGCTCTGACAGGGGAGATGAGGAAAGGTAAAATTTCCTTCCATTTCCTGGCCTTTTCAAAAGTTACAGGAATAGTAGTCCCCTGTCCACACTTTATCATATACTAGTTGGGTGCCACATTGCCCCAAAGAGAAATGAGAAGAAACGAGGGCAGGTCCATGGTGCATCACTGGGAACAGACTGCACCTTTTGAAAGGTCTTTGTAACCTGAGAACTCATCTCGTAGATCTCCTCACATTGTGTATCTCAATAAAAGCTTTTATCTTAGAATTATGCCAGGATTCCAGCCCTTCTAGGAAAAGGACACATTATTGCACTGTTAAGGATAAAATGTGAATGTAAATATTTGTGAACCAGCCAGTTTGTGAGTGGTAGCACCCTCTGTATATGACATTATAACGCTGTGTGTGCTCTCAGCAAACTTCTGTAGAACAGCATACGGCATGAAGCACCCTATTAGTATTCGTGTTACTAAACAGCCATTAGTATTTATATGTCAGTCTATCAATACACACCGTATGGCTTTCTGGGAGCCTTGTCATATTGCAGCATCTTGTAACATGCATATGCCACATTGTTAAAACAACATCGACATAAGATTTTATTTTTACTGTAGCAGTTCAGTACTCCAGACTATGAATGCAATTCTGCATTGTGCTGGGAGGCCTCACCTTCTATTCAGTGTGCAAACTGAAGTGTGAAAAATGGTGGTCGAAATCTATAGCTGAGGAGACCAGACTTAGCTCCATTGACTTCAGAGGAGCTGTGGATATTTATGCCAGGGGTTAATTTGGCTTTGTGTATGCCATCTCCGTGAAAACCATTTGCTGTACCGAAATAAATTTTGGCTGTCTCTTCATATCCATAAGGCTTTGGAGTCTTGGAAGCCAATAACTTGGAAGCCATTTCCCTAGCAAAATTAAAACAGATTGGAAATAATAACACCAATTGATATTAGCTGCAGCGTAAACTCTACTAATAGAGACATAGCAAAGCAAAGTAGGAATAATCAGGCTGGATTATTTGGTCTGGAATTCTGTTTTCAATCATGGTCAATGTCAGAGGAAGGGGCAAGAATCCCTTTGGGGATAACCACGTGCAATAAATCAGGGTTACACCGCGGAGTATGAGAGGTTATGCTGGTGAGTTATATGTATATACATATTTACACACACGCAAAATCCCATCTAATAGAAATCTGTTTTCTTAGTGACCATATACATTTCTATTCCTTTTTTAACTGTTAGTAAGCTCTTCGCTTCCAGCATATCTACACCAGTGAGTCTTACCAACTAACTGTGCATTATGTAAAAAATAATACTTCCCTTTATCAGTTGTAAATGCACTGCTGTTTGATTTCATCCCTGTCCCATTGTTTATATAGTAGCAGTGTGTCCCTCAGAAGAATGGGAGAGGATTGTTTCCCGTGTTCGAATGCAAAATAGCTGCATACAGTTTAGAAAGATTTAGCTCCCCCCGCAACCCCCAAGAAGAGGAAGGAACTAAACCCCAGTGCTGACCAAGTCATCTAAGCCTTAAGGCTGCTCTGGGGAAAAGGCTTTACTGAGATGTGTGCAGTAATTGTTACTGCTATTTTATTTCTTTAAAAAAGCACTCAGATTTACATTAGTGCTGCATTATCTGCTGCTGATTTCCAAGATGAATGTTTTTAAACCCACAAATGAATATCTATTTGCACAAACTCCAGATACTGGTTTATATAGCTCACTATTCAAAAATGACTCTGGTTGCTAGGCAACAGTGGTGGTGATAATTCATGGTAATGTTGTTTGGGAAATAATCATTTTTATACATTTTAATGAGTATGAGAATGCAAGAGAACTGCTTTTGGAAAAGTGCAAGGATGTATGAATTCCCTTTTTTTCCCAGAAATCTCTGCTGATTTTATTTTATTTAATAAAGCTTGTCTTGTAATGTGCTGTCTAAATTTATTGTTTCCTTGACCGAATCCTATATTTTGACTTACCAGTGCTTATCCTGTGAAGCAGTCTGGGACAGTGGATAGGTGGATTGGAGTCCAAAAACCTTGATTCTGTTCAGTATACTGCCATAAATTTGTATATTTACCAACATAGTTACACAGATACTACAGTATCTTGAGTTTGTGCTGAGACCATGTGAAGTACATTAGTATTCCTAATCTGTACATGGAATGCCAAGGCAAAAAAGATATTAAGTGACAAAGGAAGTCTGTGCCAGAACCAAAAATTGAACCCAGATCTCTTGGGTCTCAGTCTAGTACCTTGACCATGAGACCATCCTTCCTTTCTCACTATGTGTCCTTGGGTAAATCACTTAACCTCCTGCTGTGTCAGTTTCTTCAAACCAAGGGTGATGATAATCATCCCGACTTTGTTAAGAATGTATTCCAACCTAGGGGTGACAAGGACAACATAAAATCTGAACATTATTAGAAAAATATTTTCTGGTCTTGATTCTTCAATGTTAAGTCTTTTCTACATTAGGATGACTTAGGGAGTTGCACCAGTATAAAACGGCAGCAATGGAGGGCAGAATCTGGCCTGTTGGATTGTTTTTCACTAAAGCAAGAAGAGGAAGAAGTAGAAAATTATTGGGTTAAGTTGTCATGGTTAAAAGGCTCCAGTGATATGTTGTCTGTTAAATTCATCATTTGAACCTGTGCTTCATTCGTTAGTGTAAAAAAGAAAAATGTGCATCTGAATGAACAGCATGAGCTTGATTCTGTTCTTGGTTAAATGGGAAGGTAAATCTTTAGTTGCTTATTTAAAGCCAGTGGTGTTACATCTGTGTAAAATGGCAAGAGACAATAATCAGGGCCTCAAACGCTTCTGGTTTTGCCTTCACTGCATTGTTGTTGTATTCACTGAAGTAGTTACAGTTTTTCTGTGTTCTAAAGAAACAAGGGAGAGGAGGAAAGCTAGAAAAAACATAAACACAAACTAAAAAACTTAACACAGAGAACTATCTGACAACTGAAGCACAGAGGCTTCACTGATTTCTGGTTGTAATTGTGCTCCTTGCCGTATGCTTCACATACCATCCACTAGAATGTAAAGCTGAAGAATTTGCATTGGGCTTGTCATAGGTGTCAATCAGGAGTAATTACGGGGACTTGCACTGGTATGAAACTTATTGAATTGAAAGACTCATGCCATTAAATGAGGTAAAGTCAGACCGCATTGATAGTCTTAATGGGCCAGAGAGTCCTTTAATTTATGTGAAGGTAAACCAGTAATAATATACTGTAAATGCTGTCAGTGTGGAATCAGATCCAGCTTAGACAGCAAAAAAGATGCTGATAGGGCCGCCCCCAAATCTTCAGCTATACATGCAGCAGTGTCATATGTTTGTGCCCCAGTTTATCTTCAGCAGTAGTCTCCCTCCTGACTTGGTGATGGAACCTGTCACTGACTCCCCCCTCTCACTCCCAAACCACCTAGAAAGGCAGTTTTCTACATATTGTAAGAAAAAGCAGAATGTAAGAATTGACAGATGAATTGTCAACCATAATGAATAAAAGGCTATTTCAGTTAGAGTAATATTTGAATGGCCAAGTTTGCTGCTTGATAGAGTTCTTGTCACCTTGAAGGCCCTCAGTCAAGAACTTGGTCTGTGTACATGATATTCCATTGAATCTTGGGTTATCAGAACTTGGACCATCTCTTCTTAGCCCACAGCTGCTCCCACTGAAGTGAATGACAGGGCTGCTATTCACTTTAATGCAGACAGAAACAGGATCATGGCTACTTGAGTCCATGGGCCCAGGTCTAGTAAAACTTGCATTGTATATACACATTAATTCCATTGGCTTTAGTTACCTTTTATGCTTATCTGAGATCACAGTGTTTCTACATTGCTGTATTCACCCCATGATGTATCCCCCTCAATACATGGACTTTGGCCATGTTTGAAATTCCATCAACGTCATTAAAAAAACTTGTGTGGACTTCACTGGGCTCAAAATTCACCCATGGAACTATAAACAGAAGTAAAAAGAGGATAGATAAAAGAGAAAGATGAGGACAAGTAGAAGTTAGAAGGAAACCAGGGAACTAGAAAGGGCAGAAATTATGCTGGAGAGAAACAAAATGAAAGAAAAAGCAATGAAGCCTGGGATACAAGAATGCCCAGTGTGGTATTGTCAGAGCCTTGAGGGGGGAAATTGGGACAACCGCCCCGGGCCCCGCGCTTCAGGGGCCCCGTGGACAGGGCCATACAGGCCCCTCAAACAGCACCATTTGCATGTGCCAAGGTCACCACCACTCTGCGTGGCCACTGTGCACTGCTGGCTTAGCACTCCAGCCGCTTGCCACCCTCCCCCCACGCAGGCTGATATGCCCTGGGCCCCGCACACCCCTAAGCTCATCCCTGGGTATTGGGAAGGAAAAAGTAAAAGAGATAATTCTATAGTGAAGGAGGAATTGGAGTAAGAAACATCACTGATGGATTTAGCTTTATGAGAGTGTCATAGAAATGTTGATGATTGTGAGATGAAAAAGCTAGAAACCTTTGTGTTCACTAATCTGTAAAGAATAATTTCCATCACTAGCTATTCAAAACTTCAGAATCAAAGTTTTTGCATGATGCTGGCAGGTAAAGTGTCCAGGTCCTAGCTGAAGGCAATTCAGTCTACTAGAATTATGCTATTTTAGGCTCTTTCTCACTAAAATGAACTCTAGAAGTTGTGGAAAGTGAAAAAAGAGTGAATGTAGTAAAAGATCAGAAGCGAGAAGTGAGAACCACAGACTTGTCAGGGTTGACCTGATGAGTTTCTTGGAGCATCTGGCTACTAATCTCATTTTAGGGATTTTCCATTGTTGATTTGTTGCTTGTATGGCTTTAAGAATAGGTTACACAGATACTTTTATGGGTGGTTTGAATGCCTTGAGCACGGGGTTGAACTAGATGACCTCTGGAGATACCTTTCAACCCTACTTTTCTATGCTTCTGTCATTTTCTGGTTTGAATTTCTGATTGATTTGTTACAGGGATCCACCTGATGTAGAAAGAGTAGGGCCATGGCAGTTTGCAAATGTAAGAAACCTCTTACCTGCACTTCACTGAAAAAAATCAAACACTAGCTCAAGAATATAAGTATAACAAAGTATTGAAATTCACTTGCCACCAACACTGTAAGTTTGGCAAGCAATGTATATTGCTCTGAGATAGTTTGTATAACTGAGACAGTCTGAAACCCCAAGGCTGGACTGTGTCTGCATACACTTATCATAACTTGGTTGATCTGTGGGTTAACAAAGATAACAAGCCACATCCTCAACTTCTCTAAACTGGATTAGCTTCAGTGGAGCTTTGCCAATTTATACCAGTTGAGCATCTTTCCAAGGACTCACAGGCAATGACACGGGTCACAGCAGTGGTACTGAATGGTCTTCCTTAGCATTGGAGTTTCATACTGGTAATCCCAGACATAATAAAGATAACACAAGGATTATAACTGAGTTATGTTAGTCTGGCAAGTTCAAAGACCCTGATACTGTATTCTGCTGATTTTGTAGAGTAACTCAGTTGACGTAGGCTCCTGGTTACATAAGATCACATGAGAGAAAAATCTGCCCCCTGAACTTGCTCTATCAAACCTTTTTAAAAACACTCATGCACTTAACTCATGTAGATCCTTTAGTATGCAAAGAATGATAGACAGCTAAAGAAAATTAAAAGCAAAGTGTTTGTGGTTAATCAGACTTAATGAGAATTAATAATATTAAAATGCCCATTTCCACCAGAAGAATGCCATGGTATCAGGAAATGGTTCTAGGCTGGTCCAGGGCCAATGCATACACAGCCAACAACGCACAAGTGAGCCAGCTGTATGCAGTTACTGTTCAAATATAACTTGATTGGAGCTCAATTAGGCAGTTGTATTGATTTGGTATATAAATGATATGCACTTAATTCATTAAAATGCTATCTTGAACATTAGTGGCACTTTCATCAGGGTATACAACCATTCATTCTCACCTCTTTCACACCCAGTTCAGATTCAGCTGAACATTAACAGATTTTCTGCCATGCAAATATGGTGCTAACTCATGTAATGTACAATTGAACAATTTTTAAAAAGCCATATTCGTAGCATAGTTAGATGCAGTTTGTTACAACAGACTAAAACTGTTCCATGATTTTTGCAAGCTTTATTTCAGTCTATTTTTTTCTTTTTTAGCTCCAGTCCCTTAAATGACTGCATTCAAATGTCATTGTTGAAATTAATCCCCTCCTCCCCTCCCAGAAATCAAGGCTGAATTTGTGCAGGGAAGGGACATCACATTGCAGACAAGGGAGGTAATAATTCCTCTCTGCATATACTAGCGCATATTTCCTAAAATATCTCATTCAATTCTGAGTACCTCAGAACAGAAAAATGGTTGACAGACCGGAGGGAATTCAAAGGATCGCTGCAAGAATAATTAACCTTCTGGAAAAGCTGACTTATTTATTGGAGCCAAGTAAAAGAACTAAAGTGTCATCCCTGGAGGGGGGAATGGGAAAGACAAACTGAAAGCAAGGATTTCAAGGATGGGAATACACAGGGGAGAGAAGAACTTATTTACAGTGACACAAGGTGATATAGTTAGGATGGAATAATAGGAAAAAAGGAAATTTAGGCTGAAAATTTTGCCAAAGGGTAAAGCCTGTTAGACAACAGAATAATTTCCCAAAGGATGTGCTAAAAACACTCTTGGTAGAATAATGTGAAAGGAAGCTGGACATATTCTGGGCAAATATGTTGTAATGAACAGTCCTGTATTTGTTGAGGGATAAACGTATTTGTAAATTCGGTGGACAGAAATCTTGATTAATTCTGTTCAAGTCCTTTATCTTCCTGTCTGTCTGTAAGGTATTTACAGTAGCACATTATTGGCAATATATATATATAGAAAATAATACATTATCTAGTCAGTCCTGTTTCCAACAGTCAGAAAGTTAGCTGGCTCTTGGTATGTTAAACTTGCAGAATATTAAAGGAATCCCTGCAGTTTCACTTTTCAAAACTTCATCCTTGTAATTATGTGGGATGTCAGGTACCCTTCCTAGGTGTCTTTTTGACTTTCTCATCTAGTCCACCTCCTTCATTACTTAATTTAATTTTTAAAGGTCCCTTTCTCTCTGAAACATGCAATGAAGTTCTCATAGTGCTTGATTCAAGTCTCACTGAAGTCAGTGGGACCCTTTTGATTGACTACATTGAGCTGAGGCTCAAGCACAGAGCTCTTAGCATATGCTTACATATAACTAGAGGAGCTTTAAAATCTTTGGTTATGAATGCTATATGCAGTAGTGCTCTGAAAATAAACTGCTTAATTTGTAATGTGATATTCATTTAAATGTTGCCTACCAGTGGAATTGTTGTGTACTGTGATATTGTTTGCAATATGTGTGATTGGGAACCCTGGGGAATTCGGAGCCGAGGTAATCAGCTAGTAAAAGTGGATCTGCACCCTATCGACGTTGGGCCTCACATGGTGCAGTAGGTTTGTAGGGACAGACCTCTTGGCCCTTGATTTTCTCCTTAGTTCCTAGCATTCCTGTTCAAGTAGGCCTGTTTGATTTTCCCTTTCCAAAATCAGGTATCAAAATGATATTTCCAGTTGTAATGTTTAAAAATATATTTTCTAATAAGCATTCACACCCAGGTCCTCAGAAGTATTTAGGCACTTAACTTCCATTGAATTCACTAGGAGATAAGCAACCTAAAGAGAAGTTAGGTACCTAAATACCATTAAGGACCTTGGCGCAAGACTTTCCTGATAATAAAATAAGTTATCAGCAGGTTTACATAGGAAAAGAAAAAACTTCCCAGAAAAAATCCCATGAGACCATTTCGTCTCTTATACTAGTTTACGTTAATGTAACTTCACTGATACTCATAGGATGATTTTGGCATTTTACACAGGTTTAATGGAGAACTAAACCAGGTCCTTGGGTCAAATTCTGCTGTCTCGTACAGCAGTCTAAATCTAGAGCAGTGTCATTACATGTAGTGAACTTATTTCAGATTTATTCTGGTGTGACTAATGGCAAAAATTTTGCCTTTATGTTAGAGGTCAGCATTTCATGCCTGCTTCTCCTTTCACTTACGCCAGTATAAGGCAGATTTAAGCACACTGAAGTCAAAAGATTGACATGGGTTTAAATGGGAGAAGAACTGGGCCAATTATATTTGTTTTAGGAGTATTTGAACTGTAGTGCAAATGCAAATTGTTACCTCTGCCTTCTAAATTTTAACAAAACTCCTTCAGGTTTTTGCAACATATTAGAAAGGAAGTTAACCAAAATAACCCTCTTGCCTCTGCTGCACACATCAACTGGTTGCTGCTCACTGATCAAAGTTTTCTGAATGTTGGTTGCCTGAAGGCCTAAACCCAAGAGAACAGATGTTCAGTGAATTTTTTAAAATGATACTGACTTTTTAGAGCTATGCAGGCTGGAAAGAACCAACTTGTAAAATATTAAACAAAATCAGGCCATTCTTGTGCTGCAGAACTGAATGCATTCGGTAGCTGAATTTAAAAATATTTTGTTTTTGCAAATGGCATCAGTCAACAGCTGCTCACCAGCAGCCTGTGACGAGGACAGGTGAGGTTAACCTCAAAAAGCTGTTTTTAACTTTGATAAACATGCTTTATCTTATTCATCCCATCAACAAACCTGGTGTATTAACCAGTCATGCTGTTTAAAATTGTATTTGAAAAGATTTTTAAATAATTAGTTTTGAAGTATAGATGGGAATCAAGGCAAATTGTTGTCTAGGACCAGCACCATGTTTTCTAATATCTGCAGTTAGGTAAAAGATAAAAGCTCTATTCAGTAGGAAAATCAATGTCAAAATTTATGCTAGCTGATGCCAAAAGTACTGATTCTGGATTCTCCATTCAGTACTGCTAAAACGATACTCCTGTTAATAGAGACAAAATCCATGGAATTCTGGTTGGAGCAGAACACACATCTACCTTCCTCGTTACAACCAAGAATTGAACTGCGAATCTCTGGACCTTGGGAAGACCCTTCTGCTAGAGGAAAAGGGAGATGTCCTAAAGCTGGTAGCCATGATAGACTTCTTTCTTTTGTTTAGCAAGCTTAGAGAAGAGTATATACAGCATTCTGCTATGATGGATGTTGAAGCTGACTGTCTGTATTCAGAGACCATTCTTTTCAATGCTGCTTGATGTAAGACAGGTGAGGGGAGCCACTTTTAATACCAGTTGTCAATAATAATACCTCATCCTCATTATACCGATAGGGCCCAAGATCCTAGAAACCATCTTTTTCAAATTGAACATACATTTTTATATCAACCTATTGACATTAAGAATGTAGCTAAATCTGTTGTGTCTGTAAATGTTTGGTGCTGGAAATATGTTTCTGATCTGTTGTAACAGTCATTTTTATGTGTTTTGTCTAATGTACTTTCAAGCTGTGAGCCTGTGCAGAAGGACAATAATTAGATAAAGAATTCAAATCAGCTCACATACAGTGGATGGAAAAAGAGCTATTTTCAGAGCAGGGTTTCTAGAAAGTGTGGTGTTAGAGTGAGAAATATAAGGAGGTACTGAGACTGCATGGCTCTATCAGTATTCAGTTAGTCAGAGCACTTTTAAGTGAATCTAAACGAGTGATTCTCGACTAGGGTACCGTGGCACTACTAGCACTGTTATTCTGTTATTACAAGATAAATCCAGAGATTTCAAATAGAAATCCATAGTATTAAAAACTTTCCTCCACACCATCGTATTTCTAAGGTCTTTGCAATAGAAGAATTATTTTTCTGGAGTGAAAAAAAGAGTGAAAATTAAGTGCTAGCCTTTTCTAAGGGGTGCCTTGAGTCTGAGGAGAAGTGCCTTTAGTCTAAACATGTACAGCTGAATCCTGTTTGCCTTACTCATACGAGTAGCCCCATAAGGCATGATGTCCTTTAGATTTATACCAGAGTAAGTTGGGTGTAACTTCAGTGCACTGCGCAGATACTTATACTGGGGAAAAGCAGGTACTAATAGGAAGAGAATCAATCCCACTGACTTCAGTGGAACTGTTTGCATAAGCAAGAGGACCAAGCTTTGTCTCAGAAAGCACATACCTGTGAAAGTGTGTCTGTTGTTGGCTAAAGAATAGTAAAGATGAAAGCCTTATTTGTCCCAGGCAGGTCCAGAACACCCTAATGAATATAATCCCAGCCTGGAACAGAGGCTGTTTACCCCTAGGTTCATGGGGTATAGTAGAAGTGAGGTTATGGTAGGGGCCAGCTCCTCAGTTAGTAATGTTTGAGATCCCATGGAATCCAGGGCCCAACCCATTCAAACTGGCCATAGATCCTCTCCTCACTTCTCTCAGTGAGTGATTACTACCACTTTGGATGTTATATGCTATTTAATGGTAGTATAACTAGGGTAACCATATGTTCTAGATTGGCTGGGACAGTCCCAGATTTCATAGGCTGTCTCTGCTTCCCAGCTGTTGGAGAAAATTGAAGCAAAAGTCCCAGATTGGTAGGAACCTGCTCACACATGCCCAGCTCCTGACTGACCCTACTGGGTAGTGGGGTCAGGACCAGGGAGCAGCTGCTGCAGCCACCCAGAGCGCAGGCGAGGACAGGGCTTCCCTGGGGGGAGGTGTAGATGGCTTGGACCCCCGTCCTGAGGATTTCCCATGTTCCTATATGGTCACCCTAACTATAACCAAAAGACTTTGTTCTTGGTTCTGCAGCACTGGCTCTACAATAGCTTGCAATAATCCTGTGCTATGCTTTATTGAAATCCTGTGTTTCTTCCTTCACCTGGAATCATTTAGGGGTTAATATCAAATACAACTCCAAATGGACAGGCCTACTAAATTAAGTACCTGGTAAGGTCATTTGTCCCCTCATCAGTACAACCTCATATCCAGTAATGTTTCTGTTCAACTCACTGTGGCAGGAAGATGTAAGAGCCAAATTCATTAAAATGCTTTGCTTCCTGCATACAGGATCTTATGCAAGCTGTCTCATCAGCTACTACCCCTGTTCCCACTTGGCGGCCTGGGTAGACCAGTCAGGGAAAACAGAATCATAGCAAAATGAGGGTTGGAAGGGACCTCAGGAGGTCATGTAGTCCAACCCCCTGCTCAAATCAGGACCATCCCCAACTAGATCAGCCCAGCCAAAGCTTTATCTAGCCACAGCTTAAAAACCTCCAGGGATGGAGATTCCCCCACCTTTCTGGGTAACCTGTTCCAGTGCTTTCCTGCCCTCCCCATGAGAGAGTTTTTCATAATATCCAACCTAAAATTCACTTGCTGTAACTTGAGACCATTGCTCCTTGTTCTTTTTTCTGCCACCACTGAGAGCTTTTGTATTTCTTCGTCTCTTTATGTAACCTACCTAATATTTCATCCCCTTTTTCCTCAGAACTCTGCATAATACAAAACTCACCATCTTCTACTCATCTCTGCTTTTAGATTTCAAATTCATTCTAAATTAGCTAATAGCTCATAGAGCTCTAGATTTTTATTCAAAAAAGTTTCTTAAACTTTCTGCTTTAGAAACTAACAGTAAAATGACTGCCCATGCTGTATGTCTGCAACAAAGTGGGAAACTGCCCAGCAGTGGGGAATACAGATGGCAGCATTGTCAAATACACCCATTGTTTCATGGCTGAAGACGTGTGATGCTAATGAGGACATAAGCAACATGGCCACACAGCTGTCAGTGTGTACCAAAGAACAGGGTGCTGTCATTCATTTTTTGTGGTCTGAGGGTGTACAGTCCAGTGAAATTCGCCAAGTGAAATCCAGGCACAATACGATACAAACTTTATGGCTCAATGGAAGGTCAATGGGTGGAGAAGTTAAAAAATAATAATACGTTGATAATGGATGAACCCAAGGCTAGATGCCTCAACACAGCCATGATGAATCATAGCATTGTCAAGGTCGACATTGCTGTTTTGTGTGTACAGGATGAAGGTGAGTGATTCCTCTTGTGCATCATCACCAGGAACAAGACCTGGGTCCACCTTTATGATCCTGAGAACAGAAGGCAGAGTATGCAGTGGAAACACATCATCACTGCAACCCAGAAAATGTTACACCCAACCATCATCTGTGAAGGTCTTGCTCACCCTCTTTTGGAATTGAATAGGGCCACTCTTTGTCCACTTCATGGAGCAGAGGGTCACTATCAACAGCAACACTTACTACCATGTTCTCTAAAGCTACCTGAAGCCAGCTATTCAGACCAAACAGCGTAGAAAAATCAAGAAAAGATGTTCTTCTCCAGTATAACAGTGTGAGGCCACACAGTGCACAGATGAATGTTGATGCCTTGCATGTGCTTGGGCTTTGAAATCTTACCATGTTTGCCCTCCATTCCTGATCTTGCTCCAAGTGATTATCACCTGTTTAGATGGTTGAAGAAGGCTCTTTGTGTACAGATTTGGCAGTGATTCAAAGGTGCAAGTCAGGGTTCAGGAGTGGCTGTCACAGCAACCAAAAGGCTTATTTGAATACAGTATCAACAAACTTGTGACTCACTGCAATACCTGTGACTATGCAGAGAAGTGATGTGGTCTGTTAAGTATTAGTGCACACAAAATGGTTTTGTTTTGAAACAATAAAAGGTTTGAAGAGCCAGTCCCATCAAAATTAAATACAGACATAAACGTAGATGAATTTAAATAGCAAATTTCATAATAAAATAGAGATAAGATATAAATGACCAAACAGCACAGGAACGGCATCTCAAGCAAATGATTAAATGTTGTAAAATGTACATTCATATAAAGAAATAAAAGTCTTTCTAACATTTGAGAAACTTAAAAAATTAATTTCTCTAAGTCTTAAAGTCTTTAAAAGCCTCTAACAGGTGGCTGCTGGCCTGTAAGGGAAAAGGACTTCTTGCCTAGATTTCAAATTAAGTTTTAAAAGAGTTCTTTTTAAAACTTAATTTGAAATCTAGGCAAGAAGTCCTTTTCTCTTTGCTTCTTTTTCTCTTACCCAATCTTTGGTCAAGAAAAGTTTGAATCTAAGTATTTTTTTGTCCTGTCCCAAGTATTATGTATCCTTCCATGCACATCTGGCATGGCAGGAGGCATAATTTTTGGGATAGGGCATAAAATTCCTAAGATCCCAAACCTGCCATTATACTAGTGTCTGCCAGGAGCCCATGTGACTAGTTTGAGGTGGATCAGAAGTTTCTCATTAGCCAGCTAGGGGTGAGTTGCAGCCAAGCCAGGTTACAGGAGAGTGCTCTAGATCACATACTTCTGGCTCAGACACCTACTGTCAGCTGTGAGCAAAATTATTGTATCCCTCAAGTTTTAGCCAAAAACGGTCATGTTCCATTGAATAAGGGCCATACTTGTGGTGTTCAAGAAATTTACATTAATTTTGTACATCTCTAACTTTACTGAATTTGGTGCAGGATCCAATAAATTCACGGTAAAATGTTACAATTATGAACAAGATCCTGCTGTCCTTGAGCAAAATTCTGATCGACACTTAATAGGAGTTTGTTACATAAGAGACAGTCAAAAAGCCCAAGGGTGAATAGATTAAATCTTTGCAGGTTAATGTAAGCTGCATAGATTGAACCAATAAGCAAGTGAACAGACATTGACTTTTAATTCCAGAAATGCAGCCACGTGCAGTGGCCCAGGCAGCTTGGGCCAAGGCTAGCCTGCTTAAACTGCTTAAACTGCAGGGGGGGTTTGTGGGGGAAGTGCAAAGCATCCTGGCATGCTGGGATACTGTGTTAACTCAAGTGTAGAGGAATCTGGGACAGAAGTTTAAGAAATTGATTTAACCTAAATTAGTTTAGCCTGATCTTACATCCATCCAGGTTTATTTTAAGCTGGCTTTGGCCACTTTGAAAGCAGTTTAGGTGTACAGGATGTCTGTTGTGTTACAGATTTGAAAACAGTTTCCAGACACTTATACCAATTTATCTGTCCCTAGCCATATGGAATGCAGGATAGGGCCCTTAAAAGTGGGGGGCTTTTGGGAAGGTGGGGGGAGAGGTTGGGAGAGGGATTGTACTTTTTGTACTTTCCATCACTGCTGTATGTTCATACAACTCCTCTTCAATGAGTCTTTTCCTTAAACTTCTCCTTTACATGCTCTCTCAATCAACCTATTTTTATTAATTATTATATATAGAATACTTATATACTGTACTAACATTAATTTATACATAGGTGTACAAAACATGGATCAGATGCATTCTTTACACAAAACATCTTAACATTCTTTAATCCTGAACACTCATTAATAAACTATGTCTCTGTGGAACTTCATGCATTGCCTTTCCTTCAGCTTTAATAGATTTCTCTGGTAATTTTTCTTTATTACTTTACTTCAGAAATAAGATATAGAGGAGTCAGTATCACAGGTGTAGTATCTTAGGAACATCATTTTCCATATCCAAAATTTATATCCTCAGATGTTTTCAGAGTCATCTCCAGATTGAGCTGTTTCATCTATTAGAATCCTTTTCAATGCTGTGTACTCCATGAGACTGCATTAGGCCTTTTCTAATCTTAATTTAAAAATTAAATTTCACATCCCAGGAAAACAGTCTGGGTAAAAATCTCTGCAGCATCTTCAGAGACACAGCACAGACAAAGCCCACAGTACAGTAACTATAATGGCTTGAGATGGATTTCCTGTGGGTCACGGTACTGTCTGTAATCCCCACAACACTGAACATTGTGGTCAAATGACTGCCCTTTGTAAAGTGACCCTTTTACACTCAGTCCCACTCTTAGCATGTCTCCCATGCCTGGGCTGTTGAAGGAATCCATGGGAGACAGCCTTGCCACCGCTGCCTCAATACCTCTACTTTTCAAGCAAGATAAGGTACTTTGAGGGCTTCATAGTTCTGCTCCATCACTTTGGTGTGATGTAATGTGCCTGTGGGGGTTATAAGTCTGTCACCCTATTTGTTTTCTTTTACATCTGCCAGGTGCAATGCTTATATTCACTATCACAGTACTTGATTTAATGCCACCTATTATAATATTAAGAGCTCAAAACTGAGCTGTTTTTTCCCCCCGCTATGTTGTAATTTTAAGCACTGGATGCCACTCAGCTAATCAGTGTGTAATTTTCAGATGAGCTAACCAAAAGGTCCCCAAGTAAAAATTAGTAAGAGATTATTTAGAAGGAGGCCTGGGTTGTAATGAGCTATATGGAACCTTCAGTGATAACTAAAACTTGTTATTATCAGATGGCTAATTACCACTTGCTCACATAATGATTACAACAAAAACACCAGGACTAAAATGAAGCTCTTCCTTACATATGGCAAATAAAGGGTTAACTAAAAGTGCTCAGCCTCTAGTCTACAACACATGAAAATCTATTATCTTCAGTGGGGATGCATGAATTATAAATCAGGAGACTGGTCCCTTCTGTGTGATTATTACTCTTTTGAAACTGATTCAGCTAAGGGGCTGTAAAGGAAACGGGAATATTGAACCACTTGCTGTACATTGTAATAAAAATCATACATCACATGAAACAAATAACTACTTTCCAACTACTGGAAATTATTAACAATGCTATAATGGCTTGAACTCTCATAACAGTCCATTGGTTATTGGCTTTATTTATTTCATGCTCCTTTGAGAATTTGCTCTTTGCCCACAAAATTCATCGGAAACAAAACTAGGGGGACACATATCTTAAATTATAAGCAGACAATGGACATTAAGGGCTTAACAAATCTGTGCAACTAATTTTGCAAGCTACGCTTTGTCATAGCAGTACTGTAATAATCTGGCTGTAATCGTTACAGAGCCACCCTAACGCTTATAAGGGAAATGTCTTCGAACAAGGTCCATTTGATGCCTTTCCTCAGTAGTTGGTGGTGGGCATGGCTGGTGGGCTCTGTGATGTGCTCTGAAACCAGGAAGTCTGACAAGGTTTATAGGACAGGATTATCACTTTAATATATGTTCCCAGTGATTTTTAATTTCTTCAGATCATTTTTCATTTGTAATCCAATTAGCTGCTGCGTTTTTCTGCTGACTAAATTCTGAACAGTCAGCAGATAAACTGCCTGCTCAAAGATGCGCTCATAAGCATTTGGTTTGTGTGCGTGAGTGTGTGCTGTTGATGCATTCAGTGTTAAATTCCCTGAATTGTCAGTTTAGATCCATTTGTGTTGTTGCATAATAGAAATGGATTTATAATTGAGATCTACAAGTGAAGAAATTCTGGCTGTAGTAAGGAGCTTAGTGCTAGGATTCAGAATCCATTGAGATGAATCTTGGAGGTCTGAGTTTTCAAAAATCATTGGGAAAATCCGTATCAATCTTGGGGCTGTGCTTACACGGGGGAGTCCTGCCATTGCCAGATTGATCCCGAGAATGGTAAGTTTTCCATGGCAGGAGGTTTGGAATGAACAATCGTATAGGCGACTGAGACATTGTAGACACTGAGACATGTAGACACTGAGCCTGAGACATGTAGATACTGAGACATTTTCTTATATTGAGACTCTAGCTTCTAATCCTTTCCCACCCCCTATGGTGGGATTTCAGATGCTATTACCTGTGAGAGAGAGAAGGAGCCAGCAGGCTCCAAGGCTCCCGGGCTAAGCAGAAGGTCAGTGGCCCCAGGTCCACAGCCCCACGGAGCCCGGCAGAAATTCCCCTTACCCAGGTGTGTTGGGAAGGGAGGGGCCGATATTTTCCCCGCCGGTATAAAGAAGAGTCTGGGACCGGAAAGCTGCAACAACGCAGGACCGGAAAGAGGAGGAGGACGAGGTGGAGCACGCCAGCGCACACTGCAAGGAACGCTGAAAGCGACGTTAAGTGCTGGTAGGAGCCTCTGGCAGAGAGCAAAACCCCAGCAGGGTTTTGGAACCCAGTTTATTGGCCCCTGCGGGCAGTAGAACTGTTTGTTTACCCGCTGGGAGCTGGCTGAGCCCCGCATGAGAATGGTACCGTAATAACCCTAATAGAGGGGCACTATTGACTTTGGGTACTGTAGTACATGGAATAGTGGCACAAGCCAATAGAATAGACTTAAGCGGTTAAGAGAAATCATGACAAGCTCTACAAGGGGCTCTCAGAGAAAGAGAGAGAGCCAACAAGAGAGATTGACCTGACAAAGGTCCAGTTTGGTTTCGAGTGTGGCTGCGGACAGCCGGAGTAGCGACACAGGCCAGGAGAGCCTTCTCTGTTTTCGTGTTTTCTTTTTGTACGTTCTTTTGTTCATTGTTCGAGAGGAACTGAGGACATGTGGCCGGACCAACTGGCTGGCCACCACCGAGTGGAACGGGTGAGGGTGTAGGGGTGGCGGAGCCCTCAGAAATTCGGGACCTCGCGAGACGCCAGGGAGACTCATAATTGGACTACACGTGAAGACATCTGAACCCACTCCATTAATATCAAGTCATGGCAGGCGAAACGTACGCGTGTGAGACCCCAATTATAGCTGATGACACCCTAGGCAAGTGGCAGGCGGCGTCTGTCAG
>NW_017729034.1:40994767-40995144 GCF_001723915.1 Gavialis gangeticus | reverse complement strand
CCCTAGGCAAGTGGCAGGCGGCGTCTGTCAGGTCCACAGGGGACGGTGATCCCCGACATTACCAGAGAGAAAGGGATTTAGCATGAGCCCACTCCCAAGAGCAAGAAAAGAGTTGTGATGGGGAGATTCTTGAGAGAGTTGTACTCCCACCTCTTTTGCTAGCTTTTAACTGACTGTATGGAAGTATAGGGGAATTCCTTCATTACTGCTGGCTGACCTCTCCATTGCTGAACTACCAACAAGCTCTCTTTTTTTTTTATGGTAACTGAAGGATACTTTGCTCACTCCAAAAGCCAATTGTCTCTGAAGACTTGATCCCCTGGCTAGAGAGAGATGTCCAAAATCTGGGGGGAGGTGAGCACGCTAGCAGGGAGGGC
>NW_017729034.1:40992083-40993259 GCF_001723915.1 Gavialis gangeticus | reverse complement strand
CCTTCCGACCCTTAATCTATGAATCTATGAATCTATGGCCATTCTGGTAATGCGTCACTCTACAGGTGTGGCTGCCCAGCCGTTCACGATGTGAAAATGTCACATTTTCATCTGCTGAACCCAAGATGGAGTTAGGTCCATTGAATTTGTTTAGCCCTCTGCAGGCACAAACTCTGGCCTGTGATCAAGATTTTGGGGAATGAAGACTTCATAGTATGGACAGCTGCCACCTCTATTCTATCTAATCTCTGCTATTACCAACAAAAATCTGAAAGAAAGAAAGAAACTATGGAAATGAGAACAGACTAAAATGACAACTGACCTGGCATCCCACTTGCATTAATAAATGACAGCCTATAGCTGTGAATGTACAAGATCAGCCTAGAGTCAGCTGACAACTGATTAAAGCACTAGTTTAGTACTGAAAGAGCCTGATTCTGGCCTCTAGTTTTATACTTGTGTAAAATATGATCACCTTCAGTGGTGCCACTGAGAGCAGAATTAGGCAACATGTCTGAATTTCCTTTGTTTATTTCCCTTTGGCAGAGCTAAAGTACAGAATTAGCAAAATCCTAGAGCGAGGCAGTGGTCCTAATTATAATCCGGGGGAATCACCATAGAGAACATTTCTGAATATAATAAAGCCAACTTTTTTTGCACAGAATCTGAAGTGGTTTGGAAAAAAAATTGATCAACCTGATTGTTTGAGTAGGGAAATCAATGCATTAAATTAAAATCGGTACATTATCAGTACTGCTGTCATATCCATATACTTGTACATTTCCCTTTTTTATATAGTTATGTCTCCCGACATAGTTCCATATTGAAATCCAAGAGCCAATTAAAGTCAGAATACTAAATATATATCCTCAAATCCATGTCTCCTGAATTACTGTGTCTTTTATATTACATGTAGCTCCCAGTCCAGGCCTCTGAATTCACATATCTCCCATTATGCGTGATTTTAGCCAAAAGACAAACCTAGGAGCTGGAGACTTTCCCTTTTGTAATTTGTTGATCTAGTATGTTGGCATTTAGATCAATCACTTAGTTTCACTGCCTTCCGTGATGCTAATTGAAAGGTTCTGGTATACATGAGTAACATAAGAACATTTTTGGACATAAGGATTTGGACATAAGAAGAGTGGTTGCTTCTTAAGGAGACAATCCTCCAAG
>NW_017729034.1:40984271-40992072 GCF_001723915.1 Gavialis gangeticus | reverse complement strand
ACTCTTTCCTGCCATGGCAGGGGGTCAGACTCAATGATCTCCCTTCCGACCCTAGAAACTATGAAATTATGATTTAAAGCCTGTATATGTTGTATTGTATTTTCTTAGATGTCTTTAAAACCTCAAAATACTCTTAAACCTTACAGTTACCATTTTGAAGTTTTTATAATTAGGAGACTAAACAGCTTCACCTATAAAAACACCTTCTCAGGCAAACCACACATCATTTCTGAGCTGTACCAGTTCCATATTTTGAGAATATTAAAACTCTTCTTCCTTCCACCATCACCCACTGATGAACACGTGCCATAAATCCTTGCTTTCTACTTTTCAAATTGAAATTCTGTGAGATTTAAGAGAGGCAACAATTTTTGGGGTGTGATATCTTTCATTGGACCAACAGCATAATTGGGATAAAGTTAGACAAGTGTTGTAGTGCAAGGCATTGTTCTTCATGTCTGAGAAGGAAAGCAAAGACAGTGGTTGTTAAGAATAGTGGGTAGAGCTCTGAAATTGGAAGGAGGAGAAATTTCCAGGGGTAGCAGACAAATAATTAGCAGAAGAAAAGAAGCTTGATTGCTGGGAGATCAAGATCTACCAAAGTGGAGGAGGGTCATTATTACCTGTAGTGTGTAGGATGAATTTCAGGAATTGGGTAAATTATAGTGCGTCATAAAATCAATATTGGTGTTCAGTCCTTTGTTCCTAGTGTCCAGTCAACTTATGAATTTTTGTTCCAGGTGTCTGGTAGAGTTCCCTTGAGCACGAGGATAGTGAGGTCAGGAATGAAGTAGATGTTCTGTGAAAAATATGATGCTATTGACACGTTTGTTTCTGTCCTTTATTTTTATTTTGTGAGAAGAGGAATTGATGACAAATAGTGCCTATTGCCATCCTTTTCTTAAGGTGATGAACAGAGGTATGAGAGTAGGGAGTAAGGGCCATCTTTTCAAATGTATTTAGGCAACCATGTGCGTGGGTACCTAAGTGCTTGGAGGTCAGGATGTGTAAGGGTAAAGTGAAAATTACCAAAGTCAAGCTGAATTAGATCTTACAAAAGAAATCCAAACAAATAGCAAAAGGCTGTTTAGACATATGAATCAAAAGAAGACAAGGGAAAAAGTAGGCTGCTATGCAGTGAGGATAGGGTCAACATCAAAGATAATCTAGGTGTGGCCCCCAGAAATAAAAGAATATTCTACCTCAGTTTTGAAGAAGGTCACTGATGTAGAACATGGCAAGGATACAGTAGCTAATAGGATCAGATTAAAGAATTGGAAGTGACAGTAGCTAAGGTGAAGCAAAACTTAAATGAGTTTAATGTGTTCAAGTCAGGGGGAAGAGATAATCCCATCCCAGAATACTGAATGACCTGGAACATGAAATCACAAGTCCAGAGACAAGGATTTTTTTAAATCTATCAAATCCAGGTTGGTATATGTTACTGTAGAATAGCAAGCAGTAGTCCTTATATTTAAATAAGGAAGGAAAAAGCAGTGTGGCCAACTGTAGACCCATTAGTTGGACCCCAATTGGTATTCAAAGTTTAGAGCAAATTTTGAAAGGAAGAATAATTAAAGAATAGAAGATAAATGAAATTGAATAAAATGCAACATGGGTTTACCAAGTGTAGATTGTGCCAGAATACCCTGATATCATTGTGTGATGACTTTCTTTAGACAAGAGAATTTCGGTCAATCTAATCTATTTGGGTGTCAGTAAAGCAGTTGAAATGCTGCCTCATGGGAAATTATTAGTTAAGATGGGGAACTGAAAAGTGGATAATGAACAGGGAAAATGACAATGGTTTGGGCTGAAATGGGAAGTGTTGGTCGGGACAGAAATTATTAGGGGAGTTCCTCAAGGATCATTTTGCTTAATATTTTCATTGATAACCTGATTGCAAAAAAGGAGACTATGCTAATGAAATTTGTTGTTGACACAAAGCTTGGAGGTATTATCAATGTAGAGGAAGATCAGAATGTCATACAGAAAGAGTTGGATGGCATTGAGAATTGGAGTAATAGAAATGAGATGACATTTAGTAGTACAAAGTGCAAGGCCATAAATTTAGGGACTAATAGCATATAAGGTAGGGACTCATCTGTTGGAAACAATAGATGGACTAGAGTGTATTAATCAATAACTATGAACCATCAGCATGATATGGCCATGAAAAACACAAATGGATCCTAGGATGCATCAGGAGAGTTACTTCCAATAGAGACAGGGAAGAATAAATGTCACTGTTAAAGATACTAGTTAGACCTGGTGAGATTGGAGTACTATAGGCTGTGAACTAAGTATTCCTTGTCAAGAGTAATTCATTCAAATTGGAACAGCTACAGAGAAGAGCAACTAGGATGATCAGGGGAGTGAACAGCCTATCTCGTGAGAGGAGAATAAATGAGTTTGGCTTTTTTAGCGTTCCAAAATGAAGGCTGAAAAGAGATATTCTTGCGCTCATAAATACAACAGGGAGTTAAGCACCACAAGGGAGGCAGAAAAGCTATTTAAGCTAAAGGATAATGTTGGCATGAGAATAAATGGGAATAAATCAGCCATGGATAAGTTTAGGCTGGAAATTGGAAGGTTTCTAGTCATCAGAAGAATGTAGCTCTAAAATAAGAATAATGGGGAGCTAAATATCTCTGTTTAAAATGAATCTTGATATAATTTATTAAGGGGGTTAATATTGCATGGCTACCAGTGATATCAAATGGCTGGACTTGATGACCCAGGAAGTCCCTTCTAGTCCTGTGTCCTCTGTTCCTAACCAGGGACCCCTATTTTCTTTCCATTATTTACACTGAACTTTGGATCAAGCCTCTAGGAGCAATCTTGCCAGGTCTCATGAGGAGCCTTTGCCTTCCCTCTGTTGTACCCCTAATCCTAAATCATGTATAGTTGCTGTACACAGTATTCCATGAACACAAAGACTGATCCCTCCTTGTACTTTATGGGTTTTCAGACAGATCTGATAAGCCCAAATTAATTGGAAGATAGATGGAACATGCTTCTCCTTTCTCCAGAGCAGTGCATTTGGCAACTACCCTTTGCAAATCTGGTGGATCTGAGAGAGATTGTGCTTCTGTCAAGCAACACTGCCTCCCAGAGCCCACCTCCAGCTTCACACTGCTGCTAAAGCAGAGCTGGGACCCTCAAGGGACATTGTTTAATGAGTCTTGTTTGAGAAGTCTTTGAAGAGTATGAAAGATTTGCTTCCCCAAACAGTAAAAGAATTGATAGAAGCTTTTTTTGATCTCTGGGTCCTGGCATGGCATGATTGGGGTCAGAGGATTTTTATGCCCCATCCCAAACATTGCATCTCCTGCCATGCCAGATATGCATGGAGTTTTGGCAGGAGATGAGATGTTTGGGATAGGGTATGAAATTCCTCCAATCCCAATTGTGCCATTGAGGAGCTGCCCCCACTCTGAACTGCAGGGTGACTCTGTCCCCAGACCCAGGACTGTCTTCAGGCCAGTCAGTGCCAGACTGGGGGCTGTCCTGCACTTAGGGCTGACAGTCTGTCATTAGCCCCAGGCAGCCCCATGTCCAGTCCAAGATCCCAGGCTATCCTGGGGCCGGGGCCACCCATCTGCACACATGGTGCTTAGAAGTCCCAGGGGAGCAGAATACTGGCATTCAGGAGCCTCTCTGCCATCCTGGGGTTCTTGTTCCCCAGGACATCTAGAAACCACCCGTGCAACTCAACTCTCCATCACCTTATATTTTAAAATGCTTTATCCTACATCCCCCATGGGAACCTTGAAACCCATTCCCCAATTTTGCTGTCAGGACCAGGGCTGTCCCAGTTCCCATGCCACCTTTGATGCAGCTGATTGTCTGTATTAGGATGGGGGTGCTATACAATCAGTTGATGGCACCATACAAATGAGCTACGTAGATGTTCCACATATTTTGTGGAATATATTTATGGCTGGTTTGGTAGTTTCTGGTGTCATACATTGGCTGAATGCATAGCACTGTTGCTATTTATAGTGTGATTAACACATTATTTGTCCTTTAAATGTAACATGTGCCAGGGGCCTCAGTTCCTGCCTGAAATTTTTTAAATGTTTCTGGCATTTTATATTATTACTAGTGCCATGTTAGGTCACCTAGAATCTTTTAGAATCATGATTTTATTATTTAAATAAATATTAATACTTAAAGGTAGCTGTCTTGCCTCACAAATTGTTCTGAATGCCAACTTTGTAGAGATGTAGCCACTAACATGGAGAGTTTATGCATGCCACAGAAAGTGAGATTGACTTTCAGAAAAGGTAGATGCATGCATGGCTTCATATCATGCTCTGGTTAGCTCAGGTGAAATTGCAAGATGTGTAACAATTATTATACCACGTATTTGAACTTCCTTTTTCTCCTCTGTCAAAGGCACTAAGAGACCTCTGATTTGTCAGAGATACAGAAAACTATTGAAGTGCTTCTTTAATTAATTGTATTGTAGTGTGGCTTCATATCATGCTATGGTTAGCTCAGGTGAAATTGCAAGATGTGTAACAATTATTATACCACTTATTTGAACTTCCTTTTTCTCCTCTGTCAAAGGCACTAAGAGACCTCTGATGTGTCAGAGATACAGAAAACTATTGAAGTGCTTCTTTAATTAATTGTATTGTAGTGGGCACAATAAATATGAGAATCCATTTATGGGGGAGTGAAACTTCAGATAACATGAAAATGTATATGCAGCATTAATACTTTAAATAGCTTCAAAGATGAAGATAAATGCAATTAATACCACCTAATCTAATTCTTCAAGAGGTTTAAATGGCATGTATGTATCCCTTACACATTGGCATTATGCACTGATTCTGCTACATTTACTTAACATTAGAAATATTTAGCTTAGGAGTAGAGTGTCTCTGATTTCATTTAAACTCCTTTATAAATAAGGTACTACCAACTGTGAGCAAAATAAAGAAGAAATTAAGCATTTAATTAAGCATCCTGTTCCCATTGAGGTCAATGACAAAATTCCCATTGACTTTAGCGTCAGCAATATCAGGCTTTATATTGCCTCAAATGTTTTAAGGTATTGTAAAACACTCTACATAATTAAATGTCAAGTATGGGACCTCTTATTTCTTAATGGAATGTATTCTTTTTATGATGTCACATATTGAGTTGCTAATTTTGCATAAAGCCTGCTCCAACTCCAGATAAAGTCAGTGGCTGCCCCTGACTGGACTCGAGTGGGAAATGAATTGAGTCCATTATGCCTTAGCTTTTATTTTGAAAAATGTAAGCAGTGTTTGGCTTATTTTCAAACATGAGATTGAGATTTTTCCCAGGATTCTCTCTCTTGAAGCTACAACATTTCATTTCCTCTGGCCATTGATTTATGAAGTCCTGTCTCTAAAGCAGTGCACTGTAAGTGCAGTTCAGGCCACTTGTAAGCCAAGGTCAGTGCCGTCTGATGCATATCCACTACTTGTGTGAAATGCATTTTTCTTCTCTGACCAGTCCCTGGTGAAATTCAGGTACCAAATCTATACCCTGATTAGCCTCTCCTGTTGGCAGTATGAATAGGGATGTCAAGGGTTGAGTGGTCAGAAAGCACCACAGATATTCCTGGTGCAACTGGACTGACACTATTGAAATTATCCAAGGAATTAATTTTGGACCTGAGACCATACTGCAAGTTTATCTAGCTGGGGCTCTGTGAGGTAAAACCTGTGCATGTAGCCCCTCTGATTTGTGTAGAACATACATATGAGAAGTAATCTCAGCTTTCTTGTTTTTCAATGGGGAATGGCAACCTTTCTTAAATTTGGGTACCTAAGTTTAGGTAACTAAATCTGTGTATATATCAAGTCACCTTAGTATATATGGCCTGATGTTGCAAGAGGATCTGAGCACCCACAACTTCTCCGGACTTCCATGAGACCTTTTCTGAGGCAGGTAGGGAGGAGACGAGCTGAAAATTCTTAGCAGGTCTTTGGTTTCGGTCAAAGGGAGTTTTGGAGTGGTGTGTGAGGCAGACTTAAGAGACATCATTAGGACTGGCAGTAAATCTTGAAATCCATGACATTTCTCATGTTTTATTGTTATCAGCTTTCTGCTAGCACTGTTTTACACTGTGCTAGCAGAACACTGTTTTTCAAGTTTTATATGGACAGAAGCGTTTTTATTTACTTATCCATTGATATAAATGAGTAACTGATATGACTTGCAGCACATTCATTAAAGCAAAAATGTGTATAGTTTCCCCAATCTTTTCCTGTCTTACTGTACACACTACAAGGCTAGTGTGCAAAATCTTTCTAATCAAAATGCCAAGTATTTGACTAAGCAACCTTCCCAGTTTCCTGGAGATTTGATCTATTTATGCAAGTTGCATTTCCAAATGGAGTTGTTTCTGAAATTGAACAGCAGTCAATTTATTTCCAGGTACCACTCCATTTGGAATTGCAAGTAGGATAACTAGAGCTGCTTTCCAAGGCAGGAAATTGGGAAGGTCATGGGTGCAAGATTGCTGGCATCTTGATGGGGGGGGGGCAGACAGGCAGGGATGTAAACTTAAAAGGCTGCTACTGTAAATCACATGAGTCTAACCAGAATGAAGTAACTAGGAAATCTTCCTGGAAGGTCATGAATATTCATGAAACAATCATGAACATTTGTTGTTAATTTCACTTGAGGAAATAACCCTGGCATGCTACTTAGGGTATATTTGTAGTGCTCCTTAGTGGAGAAGGGCAAAGCACTGTTGGTTGCGACTATAATTGAGCAGCATTGCTCTAAGCAGTACTGGACTAAATTCTGGCATGTGGTGCATTAGTGGGGAAGAGGATACATTCTCCCACAAAAGATCCTATCCTTTATTCACCCAAGAAGTAGATAAATGCCTATTAGAGTACTGAACCAGATTTAGCAACTCACTTGTCAGGGTTACCCCAGTCTTAAGGGTCACGAACAACCAGACTGGCAAGCACTGCTGACCAGTTTACTGAGCAGCATTGAGATTGGGCATGGAGGCAGCCCCTGTACTGCCCTGCCGTCTAAAGGATGTCCACAGAGATGGCTGCTCTTCTGGAGGTAATGACTGTAAAGGACAGCACTATAGAGCAGTTCTGGCTGGTGTTTGGTGGGAGCTGAGATGTTCAGGCCTTCTAAAACATGAATCACATATTTCAGCTCTTTGGGTGGATTTAGATGCCTTACTTTAGGTACCTATGTTTCAAAATGCCTTATTTGTAAGGACCTGATCCTTCAAGCCAATAAGCAACCAGTGTGAAGCCAGCGGGAGCTAAGGTAACTCTGCTCCCCTTCGGACAAAAACAGAAATCCCTTTCCAAAGCTGCCTGAATTATCCAGAGCACTGGCCTTTCTGGCTCCCTATCTTTTCTCGAGCCATCTCTTTGCAGTTACCAAACCACTGCCCTCCTGTGTTAGTCAGAATGGGAACTGGTACAAATATGTTGTGGCTGAGAGATGTAAGGGAGTGTGGTTTTTAAACAGCCCCCATTGCTGGTTGTCAGGAAAGGTTTCCTCCTGCTTTTTTCTCACTAGTTGTTATTTTTTTTCCTCGACTTAAAGCTTCTTTAGAGGCCACACATGCTGGACAGACCTCCTTCGACTACCCTGTTTCTGGCATTCCTGCTGTGCTGCTGCTAAGCAGCCCAGAGGAATGGAATTGCTTTGAAGGGGAGGAGGGGATGGAGTTGCAAACTCTGAAACTGCTTCTTCTGGGCCAGGACAGGACCAGACCTTTCTTTCAGTTGCCTAAATGCTTTCAAGTGTGGGACTGTAGCTTTTCAGGGGACAGCAG
>NW_017729034.1:40976386-40979271 GCF_001723915.1 Gavialis gangeticus | reverse complement strand
GTTTAGAGGCCACACATGCTGGACAGACCTCCTTCGACTACCCTGTTTCTGGCATTCCTGCTGTGCTGCTGCTAAGCAGCCCAGAGGAATGGAATTGCTTTGAAGGGGAGGAGGGGATGGAGTTGCAAACTCTGAAACTGCTTCTTCTGGGCCAGGACAGGACCAGACCTTTCTTTCAGTTGCCTAAATGCTTTCAAGTGTGGGACTGTAGCTTTTCAGGGGACAGCAGGGAAGGAGCTTTTCTGTCTTACCATCTGAGGATGTAACTTGCTAATTTTTAGAGTAAATTCTCTGAAGGATTTTAAATTTAAAACTATGTGGACTGTTTTTTTGCTGTGTTTTTAAATCCCACCACCTTCTAGTCAATATAAAACTGTGCGCTGATCAGGCTCTTTTACCTACTAGCATCACCAGTATTGCTGCATACAGAGTTTACTGCAACATATGGTTGTGGAGCCTAATTAGCTCATTGGATTTACAGAGCTACCTCTGTTCAATAGAAAATATGTTAGGAACTGACATTTTCAAAAAGGTGTGGTATCATTTAGCATTAGAGTTCCACTTCTTTGTGTTTGCCTGAAGTTTTGTGCTTTAACGATGCCACTGTAAATGGCAGGAGTTATGATATAGTGGAAAACAGATTTTTTTTGTATTGTTATCTGTTTTCCACACACAGTTTCCCCATCTCTGATCTCCCCTAGTCTCTCTTTGGTCCCATGTGACCCCCTTCTCACATTTTGGCACCTAGCCTTTCTATAGCTTCCAGCCCACCTGTGCTGGTGTCTTCTCTACTCCCAGCCTTCTTCTCCCTTTGTTTTTTCTTTTCTTCCACTGATAGCATGACCCAGTCTTTCTATTCCTCCTTCTTCCCTATCCTTGGCTCTTTTGCCTCTCTATCCTACCACAAGGTTTGCCCCTACCCTTCCCTTCCCTTGTTACCCCAATATCCTCTTACTCTGCTCCTGTCCTTGCTCTGGGGAGCCCCTCTGACTGTTATCCCATGACCGGGCTGACTTCCTCACTGCAAATTTGTTCTCTGTTCCTTCATCTCTGCCCACTTTCTTGCTAAACAGCTACTTCTCCAGATTCAATGAATGCTTCACCTGACATTTGAGCCACTTCTTCTCTGCTTTTGACACTCCTCACCCCCTTCCTCCCTCTGCATTATTTCATTCTCTGCACAGGTTCTTGGCAGTTACTTCCAAGAAAATGTTGGCAAAATATGTGACTTCCCCTCCTCCCCTGGATTCTCATCCTCTTCACCTCCTACAACTCTCTCCTCCTTTTTCCCTGTCATAGATGCAAATGTTTCCCATTTGCTTAAGAGAAGAGGAGAGGAGGGGTTGGGAATGTCCTCTCCGGCTCATACCACCACCATATTGACAGTCACTGATGGGTGTCATCATCTGGGTGTGTTTGACTTGGATCTCTTTTTAGGCCCTCACATCCAGGCCATCTCTAAATCTTGCTTTTTTTTTTTTTTGCATAATCTGTCTCAGATGCAACCTTTTGTATCCCTATGCACAGTTGAAATTCTTATCCAGGCACACATTGTTTCTTAAATGCAGTTACTGCACCATCTTTTTTTTCTGGCCCTGACAAATGTAGGCTTGCTAGAGAGAGATCCATTCAGAGTACTGCTGCAAAGACTGATTTCTTAGGCCCTCTCTCTGCAGCTGGCCAGTAGTTCCCCCTCCTTTATCTCACAGCCTATAATCTGCTTGTCTTCACTTTCAGGGTGCTTTATAGTTTATAGCCACACTTCTCTCCTATACACTGTGGAAAGATTGATTCTCACCTCTGATGAGTCCCTGATTCCAGCTTCCATCACCCACTTGTTACATTTTAAGACAAGCATCTTCATGCTTTGTGCACTGTGCCACCTTTATAGAAGCTCCCTGTAAACCATGCATAAAGCTGCTTTATTAACTCCTTTCAAACCCCTTCTTACAAACTTCTTTTCTGTGATGCTTACAAAAAACCTGACAACAGTTAGGCTGCTGGTGTGCAAAGATCAGTGTCCACCGTGCTGCCCAGTATTGGCCCATTGGTTCCTTGTGTTCCCCTTCTGTTACCTCTTGTACCTGCCTATCCAAAGGGTTTGGGAGAAGACGGCTCTGTGGCTCCCCCACAGGGGTTCAAGAATGAGGGAAATGGAAGAGACATCATTCATCTAGGAGCTTCCCCAGAGCTGGTGGAGCCATGTGCTGCACAGAATGGGGCTATGAATACCAGGAACATTTACATCTTTAATATGTCAGTTACAGAGGAGCTGAAATATGATAATAAGGGCTTCATTGTAAGTTGATTCCGCTATACGTAAGGCAGATCAAGAGGAGCAAAGCTCATTACTTGTTTATGTAATGTCTAAATTAATCTGCTCAAACAAGAGAACCCCATAAAAGCTTAACGCTTTCATGTTGTCATCTGTTTACAGTACAGCCCTCTGGCTTTTTCTGTAGGCTTCTGAAGTTTCTTCAGCTTGGGAACAGTCAGTCTAGGATACAAAAGCTACAACTCTTGAATAAGCACCTTTTGATGATTTGAGGGTAGTTAATGTTAAAGGAGAAAAATGGAGTTAGGAATATTGTGGCTCTGTCCTTCTGTCATTAACTATTTTCTCTCTTTAATGGGGAAAAGACATTATAGATGCCATTATAAACACATATATATGATCTATGTGAGTCCCATAAACATGCACACAGAAGTGATGTTACAATATTAAAGATGTATAGTTAAGCCCTTTTCAAGCAAAGAAATGTGAAAGACTGCTATAATATTGTCATTCTTGCCCAACCCCTTGTCATTTCCTGACTTGACAGGTGCAGCCTTCTTGTTTTCTCTCCCCTTCTTTGCCTATGGTGTCTGTTTAGACCAGTAATATG